>NW_026086604.1:23522500-24722500 GCF_022539395.1 Myiozetetes cayanensis
TTTTTTCTTTAGTTGGACTGTAATGTATGGTCTGTCAACCTGTGAATCTTTTAAAGTATGATTCAGGTATTGTTGTATTCTTTACTGTGTAATAAAAATGTTAAAAATCTGTATTCCTACCTTCTCCGTGGAACTTCGTTACCAGTGTTCCCTCTGTGAACGGTACTTTGTGAGTCACTGGCCCCAGCATAGGAAAATGTCACCAGAAATGCCAATGTGGATCACAGCGTCATGTAATCTCACTTTTTCCAGCTTCTGGCTGAGACAGGACAGCCTTGGTTTCAGGTTCTTGAGGGGATCTCTTCTGAGGTTCAGTTTATGTCCATACCCAGCCAACTTAGATCTTGTTTGTGGCTGGGGCAGACCTTGTAAGAAAATTCCCAAAGTGCTTATGCTTAAGGACTTGGATCAGAGATGTACTTTGCCTTCTGAGTCAAACTAATACCTAGATTAATTTCTGTCATAAATCATATCTGTTTTTAATGGTTCCTCTGCACTTGAGCTTTTGTGTAGACATCTATTTCTATTTTAAACTTAATGGAAATACTCATTAAGAAAGGGAAGCACCTTCCCAGAGGTGTAGACCAAGCAATAGCTTTTACAGCCTTTGTCCAGTGCGTTTCCCAGGGGTACTCTCTGGTACAAGTGGGGCTTAATTAATTATGCTGTCTCCAGAATGGATTTACTTGTTACAGAAATTAAGACTGCCCTAGCAGGAAGAGAACCATCATCAACAAGATTTCCATTTATGTCCAGTGTTTGGTCCAGTGTTTGGTCCTAGCTCTGTACCATGGTCTGCTCCCAGAAACTTCCCGCAAGTACGCAGACATTGCCAATTGCATTCAAACATCGCTGTTTTGCCGGTGTAAACCATCCTCCCTGGACTCATGGAATTCTGTTGTTTCTTCTTGTAGACACATAGTATTTTTAAAGATGTCAAATAATGACCTTGACCTCAATTATATGTAAATTTTGAATTGATATTAAATCCCGATTTGATATAAATTGATATTTGACCTTGGGATTGGAATTAAGATTACTCCCCACCCCCTGCACCCTCCCAGAAGAGGAGAGGAAGTGTGAGCGTTGCAAAGCCTTTTTAATGGATTAACGCCTTTTAGAAGGATTTTATTTCAGTTTGGGTTTTCAGTAAAATTGTAGATACATCCCTAATGGAATGTCCCAAAGACTCTGATATGGAGCATCAGCTCTTCACCTTGTTAAGCAAACAGAAAAGTTTTTTTTTTTCATTTTGCAAGTTGGTGTAAGGTAAACAGGAGAGGCAGAGGATAAATAAATGCAACATGAAGACATATGAAATGCTTTTTTTTTTTTTTTCATGTCAGAATTCCAGCACTGAACTAAGTGGTCTTTAAAGGTTCTCACCAGGTTTTCTTGTCTTCCATACAATCTGTACTCTTTGAAAGCATTTTGGTCTTTAGAGATTCTGTAAAAGCTGTTCTCAAGCTAGCTCACTGTTTGTGAATGACCGCCTGGAAACTGGGAGCTCTCCTGTGCCTCAGCAGGGGCCATGGCCTTGGGTCTGGAAGGGGCCATTGCCAAATGAGAGCTGATTTTTGACCCTTCCAGTTATACTGCCATTAAAAGGCATTTAGAGTGAAAGGGGAATTTGAGCTCAGAGTTGTCAGTTTTCAAACCTCAGGCTTCAGAGAGTGGAAAATAATTGTCAGCCTACACCGCGCACTGGGAAATGCTAACTATGAAGATTGAGAGGTTCTGCCCTTGGATTGACTTGTGTGTGTGTGTGTTAAACTGCACTGCCTGACTTTGTGAGCTGAGGTGCAGGTAAGAGGTAGGCTGTTTACCATTTCAACTCTTTTTTTCCCCTCAACCTGTAGGCTGAATGTATCTGATCCTGTGCAGCAAACTGGTGGTGCAGTGTCAGCATTGGTAATGCTGCTTTTTTCTACCTTAGTGTGAGACCAAACCAGCCAAAACCAAGGTGCTTTGCTTCACATTTTTGAATCTTCAGAAAAGTGGTGGCAAAATTAAAATGTCTGTAAGAAGGAAAGGAAACCTGATGAGACTCAAGCCAGAAGGTTACCTGTTTCTGCTTCATCTCCCCTCTCCAAGGCATACTGAGGAGAGTTAGTTCACACTGACAAGATGACTGAAGAGGAGCTGAACAGTAAACTCAGGTTTGAGTTTTGTACACCTTACTGTAGATGGTTTCTTGTTCCTGTAGCTCTCTTGTTTTTGCATTGGTTATTCCAGCTCTCAGACTGCTTGTTCGTGTGTTATATGTGCCGTGTTTGGAGCTGAATTTTTCTCATATATATTGGGCACGGCAGTAGGAACGAGCAGCAACCACTGAATCACTGGGTTTTCCTTTACGTGGCTCTAGTCCTAGCGAGCAAGATCAGTACCCCTGCTGAGCTTGAGAAGAGCTAGATAGATAGACTCTCCCCATTACCCCCAGCAGAGCCCTTGTCCCTGCTGTGCAGTGGCCATCCCAGGCAGAGAGAGGCCATTTCTGAATGGGTGGATGGCAGTGGATTTTGCTGTTCCACTCCTGCAGTCAAAGAAATGTCATGTGTTGGAAGACAGAGCCAGTTGAACACTGATCTTGCTAACCTCCTGTTCTCAGAAAGGTTTTCCCCCCACCTCCTTCCTATGTCTTCTCGTCACCAGCCTTGTTCACAGGACCTTACTATGTGACCCAGTCTTCTCCAGTGATTCGCACAGACCAGGTGAGCAGCACATCTGCCCACGTTGCACTGCAGTGAACAGTTGAGGACTGAATAATTAAGGACTTTATTTCTGTACACCCCTTGCTATGCTGTCCCGGGTTTCTGCCTCCCCCAGCCCACTGCACCTAGGGTCTTGGTTGGGAGGGAAAGAAGGAGTCACTGAGGCAAGGGTGGCTGATAGGAAAGCCGAGGTGCTTTGGCTCACTAGATGGGTCTGAACCAGGCTGGGTTACGTTGAGCTGGGTTGAGAGGACACTGTGTTTATTTCCTTGTTGTTTCTCTCCCTGCTTTGCCCTAGAGATCTGAGCACTGTGCTACAATTTTTTCACCCATAAAATGAGTTAACAGTGCTTCCACCTCTGCAAAAGCATGCCGAGGCCATCACAGAAAAGGGCAGTGCACAAGGTAAGTATTTATTCTAACAGCAAGACACTATCTTGGGGGTACTCAAAAAAAAGAGGCAAGATAGAGCAGAGGAAAGTAAACACGCTACTTTGAAGGCTAAGGCCATCTTGTTCAGTCTAGATCAAACACCAGCTTCTAGGCATGGGCATGAGCCCAAGAGCACACAGAGTGCACACACAGTTCAGTGAGCACGCTGGCGTCCCTGGGCTGCACCAGGCAGACACTAACGGCAAAGGAGAAATTAAACACCGGAGCGCAGTGACAGAGTTATGTTTCCTTAGAAATCATTAAACCCAAAGGCAAGTTGTTTTATAAAGGAAACACCCTGTGTAAAGTGCAAGAGATGAGAAATGACAGGGAATTGGCTCCCAACCATACTATGAGCTTGGAAAAAGCAGCAGATGTAGACTTGTGCAATTTTCTAGCATGTAATTTGTTTTTACATTATGTACAACTAGAGGTAAAATGCACTGAGACCCTGTCCCACAGCTCATGTTAGGCAGCATGGCAGTGTAAAGGAGGTTACTAGCTCTCTCTATCCTGTAGAGCTGGCTCCTCTCAGGGACAGTCAATGTGTGTGTGTGAGAATGAAGTGCACTGAGACCTGTTTTCACCACTGGCCTCAGCAGCTCAGAGCCCAATAGGTTACCCAGGGCCACAACCAGCCCATACACTGAAGATGTGAAGAGCACATGCATTGAAGCTCTACCATAAAAATGCTTTTCCACCCTCTATTTCTACTCTGATAAGGATGGCGTGTGCTTCAAAGCAGCCTGGGTCTCTCCATTCTCCTTTACTCTCAAGTAGGCAACAAGATGAGGAGCCATGCGGATTGCTGATCCCCACTCTGTAATGCTGTCGTAGCACACCATTAATCCAGTTTTTGTAGGGCACTTGGAAGAAAAATCTGCTTGCATCTTTTCCTCTTTGTATCTTACAAAGACCAAATGGATGCTTTGAGTCTTTTTTTTTGTTGTTGTTGTTTTTATTTCTGGATGGGAGAAAACCACAAGAAAGACTGACATAAAAGTTTCTCTGGATGCCCCTTCTGTGTGCATGTATGTCCAGACTTGCATACTGAGACAACGCTGGTTACCCTCAGCACAAAATGTCTGCCACCCATCTGAGCTCGTGTGCTGCGGTTTGTAGAGCTGTGTTCCCAATACCCATCCCAAAGCAGCCCCTTATGTCCCATGTTAAAGGTCTTTACATTTGGTGTTCTGAGGTTCTCTGAAACTTTTTCACTTTTTTTTTTTTTTTTTGTTCTTGGGGTTTCTTTTAAAACTAATGTAAAAAACATTTTTTGAAGCCTGACGTCAATTGTGGTTGATGGGCTTTGTTTATTCATGCCAGTTAACAGGCTAAGTGGAGGTCTACTGTACTTTTGCAAGCAATCTTAATCCCTTCAACTGAATAGCAAGAAGAAAAAGATGGGTTGACAGAGGCAGTTAGCAGAGATCATACTTACACATGTTTGTTTTCAGTAATTAGTCACAGTGTTAATAGAAACATCCACTTTAAGCAAAGACGGCTGATTTGCACAAACAGAGGGCCATATGCTCTGGTGGGTGTGGAAGGGGGTTGATAAAGCTAAAAACTTTTCAGGAATTTTTATATGTGAAAAGTTGCTATTATATTTATTCATTTATTTATCCAGTTTAATTATTTTCATGCCAGTTAGGTTTTGCAAGATTTTCCACTTGAAAATGTCAGAATAAAAACACAGGTCTCTATTTTCATCTTCTCTCTCTCCCTCTCTCTCTCTCTCTCTCTCACACACACACACACACACACAGAACAAGGGTTTTTAAGTGGCTGTCTATTGCTCAGGGCTTACATATGGATAGCATATGAAAATGAACTAGGCTGTAGGTGTTTTAACAATGTAATTTAGAGTATGTTGCCGTTTTTACTTTTCCAATAGTGCCAGACAGGTTTTGCCACCAGACTATGAAAGCAACTGCTGCCTTTTACAGAGATTTATTATTTTTTGGTGATATGATAGACTAATACTTGTTCCAAAGGGGGAGATATGCTGAGTTGTCAACATAACCCTTTGATTCCAGCCTGTTCTGTTCCTGTCAAGTGTAATGGTGAAACTTCCTATATGTTATGAAATGCTGTTCAGTTGCACCTCTATTTAGTTTTGGATTTTGTTTTTCTAAATAATAAAGCTAATTGTTTTAACTTCAAACAGAAGCCTTTTTCTTGGACAAAATCATAACTTTGCCTTCATAAGGAGCTTGTGATCAGTATAGGTTTTCAAGAGAAAGGAAACTGTTCAAGATTGTGTTTTTGCTTTTGTTCACTGTTGTGTTCTTAAGCATGTTTATAATTTACTCAGAGTAGCATGGTGCCTTTGACTTTGCTCATGAGAAACAGTAGACGTCTTGCAATTCATCCTCTTGCAATGCACTCAGATACTCCAGGCAGGAACTGGGACACCTGAATCACAAGCTCCAGCTGCAGGATGCGTCCCTGATTACCTGTGGGGAGATGCCAACAGGGACACGCAACTTCCATCTCTGCAGGTCCTCTGAGAATGGTTTACTGCCAATCATCCCTAGTGGGGTCTGGACATTTTGGGAGGATTTCTTCATTTCTAAATCACAACAGTTAAGTTGCAAAGCAATTTACCACTTAAGCTTCTTCCTGATGCAAAATGTTACTCTCAGTTTTCTTTACATGAATATTTAAGAGGAGAGAAACAAGTGCATATCCATTTGAAAATCTTTTAGAGTGACAGAAATAAATTCACCAGGTGAAAAACCCAGGTGCATCCAGGCACACACACAGACACACAGTGACAGAAATACTTGTGGCATTTTGCACACCTAAGGCTTCTTAGACTGCCTTTCAGAGTGGCCTCTTTGGTCATCCACGTCTTTTCACTGTGGTTTGGCTCACAAGGTGCATATTGTCTCTCTGTCACTGACCATATAGACTGGTCTTCACACAGCGGTCAAGTCCATAGCAAGGAAGGAAGTAAGGGCTAAGGAAAGCAACTGCTGGCAATGCCCACATATGTCAGCGTGAAAGAAGAAATTAAATAACTGATGGGAAAACATGGTTGTAGCGTAAAAAAGGTGCTGTAGAATGAAGAGAACAATCTGTTCTCTATGTCTATAAGCAAGGGAAACAAAAACAATGAGCTGAAGTTATAGCAACGCTTTAGGTTGCATGTTGGGAAAAGCTTTTTTCTGGGAAGGATTTTGGAGCCCCCGTAAAGGCTAACTGGGAAGGTATGAAATCCCTGTGACGAGAGGGTTGTTAGGGTCAGTTTATACAAACATCTGTCTTCCTGCCTGACTAGACACAGTTTCTGACTTGGGACTTGGATGGACAGGATTAGTCACAAGGTCCTGAGAGCACCTGCTTTCCTGGTTACTGTGGCAAACCACAGTGTTATCCTCCATTGCTCTTCTTGTTTGCTCCATAGAGGAAATGCCATTTTCAAGAGCTTCTGCTGGACAAGGACTTTAGTTTGTAGCCATGGAAGATTAGAGACCTTTTGCTGACTCCTTCTTCAGCGGTTTCCATTGTGGCATTGCCACAGCTGGCTGCTGCTGGGAAAGGTTTTTGTGGCATTTGTACGTCCCTTCACTCCTCTCACAAAGCATCACAGCTAAGGGCTTTGGCTGTACATCACTGATGAGGAAAGGTGGATAAATGGACGAGCCAGGCTATGACAGAGCTGTTAATCTGCAGGAAGCCAGCAGCCAGCAGTTAGTGGGGTTCAAGTATATCTTTGTCTTTGCTGATCTGGTTGGCTTTTCTTATGTGTGGCTTGTCACTTTGCACCTGGTCTTGTGCCTGTGGTACTAAAGAGGGGAAGAGCTGTGAGCAGAGGTGAGGCTGTAGACAGGGTGGCAGACTTCAGTCGGAATCTCTGGAGTCAAAGCTGGGCTCCTTTTGGCTCCCTTCTCATCCCAGGGTAACAGCCTCTCAGCAGTTAGACTTTGAGTCACTGTGGTAATTCATGTTTAAAATCATCATTCTTGGCATATGCACTGAAGATTAAAAGAAAACAGGAAAAATTCTTCTCAGAATGACAGATTTACATACCAGGAGGAAAAAAAACCACATAAAAATCTGATTTGAAGAACACAATTATAATATTTTACCCTCATTTCACTAACCATTTTATTGACTGAAAAAGGAGCTACCTCAAGACTACAGATCTAAAGTGCTAACAAATTAAAACCATCCCCGAAGGAGAGAGACCGCTAATCTGAAGCACGCCTCCCAAAAGAATTTCCGAAGTTCTATAAATGCCATATGCTGAATAGACAGTATTTCTTTTAAGGTACAAGTAATTTTTTTTTCCTGAATAACTGACCAAATGCAGTCAAAAAGGGAAGGAAAGAAGACAAAGGACACCACATAAGAAAAATAAGAATACTATACCAGCACGAAATACCAGCCAACATGCATATGGGAACACTTATTTGATCATCTAAATATGCTTATTTTATATGGTGGATGTCCAAAAGTGATTGCATTTGCACTGATTCACTTAATGTAAGAAATAATGTTGGCCCAATATCCATATTCCATAAACAGAGGTAATAAATTAAAGAAGCTGAGGCTTTTGCTGCCAAGGCACATATAAAATGTGAGCCAGAAAGAGAGCACAGCTAAGGAGTTTTGGAGAAAAACAGAGAGAAACAAAATACTGTTGTTTTGTAAGTATAATTACTCTTTGAAATGCAGGAAAAGGACACTAGCGAAGACTCTGCATGACCTGGATGCCTCAACAGTGACAGGTCCAGGAAGTGGTAGTGTCCTTCTCCTGATGGAGACACCTGTTCCCTAAGTCCTACTCACTTGAACCTGTGGCGTCTCCCAGGCTCAGAAGATGAAGTTGTACACTGTTGTGGCATGCCTGCAGGGTCATGTCTTGTGCTGGGTGTGCTTCACATCCTTAATATCTTAAAATTATACTTCACACTGTAATGTGTGCACTTATGTGCACTTATGTGTGCACTTATGTTATGAGATACATAAATATAAACTGACAATACATATGTGTTTTAATAAAAGGCAGAGAATATATAGTATGTTTTCAGTGGCTCAGTTCTCACCTTCATTACAGCTCTGGGAGCAGTCAGAAAGTCCCAGGAAACAGCAAGGGAGAAAAACACCTTCTCTTTCAGCAGAATCCTCCTCTACATGAACTAGACCTGTAGTAGTTTTGTATATTGTTAGACCTCTGGAAAGTCTTCCGAGAATCCTGAGAGTTGCTCAGAAATGGAGTTGTGAAATCATCATCTATACCTTGGCATTTGCACAAATGCAGCCACTTGCTGCTCCCCCTTCTCTATGCACAACTAAACCAATGTTACTGTGTGCTGAAACCCTGATAGGTCACTCAGAGTACATTCCAGCCTCTGAAGTAGGTCATACCCTGTACAGCTTCAGGTAAGATGAGTTGTCAGATGGGCTACCTCTGGTTACACTGACCTGTCTTCATATTGGCCATGGGTGCTGTGGAAGGCAACAGGGCTTCTTTGTAGCAGTTGACTTCAAGTTTTCAGGCATTTGAGACAAAATGTCACTTGCCAGTTATTTTTGGAAGAGACTTTTGATTTGACAGGAATAAAAATTATAAAATTATTCAGAAGAATGGATCCTTGCTTGTCTAAAGCACTGCCCAGGAGTGCAGTTTGCTCATATGCATGTCTGACAGAGCCACCCCTATACCAGTTGACCTACTCCACGTTACTTTGGTAATGCTTTGCTACTTAACAGTGGCCAAATCACAGAATCATGGAATGGGTAAGGTTGTGAGAGACCACAGTGGGTCATCTGGTCCAACCTCCCTGCTCAAGAAGGGTCATCCTAGAGCACATGGTACAGGATTGTGTCCAGACAGTTCTTGAATATCTTCAGTGAGGGAGACTCCACAAGCTCTCTGGGCAATCTGTTCCAGTGCATGGTCACCCACACAGTAAAGAAGTTCTTCCTCATATTCAGGTGGAGCTTCCTGTGCAACAGTTTCTGCCCCTTTCCTCTTGTCCTACTGCTTGGCACCATTGAGAAGACCTGGCTCCATTCTCTTGACACCTTCCCTTCAGACACTTACAAACATTGATAAGGTCCCCTCTCAACCATCTCTTCTTGAAGCAAAACACTCCTCTTGAGGCTGAAGGCAGTGCACAAGTTCCCGCACTGCAAACTGGTGTCGAGATTATTTATGAGGATGTGTTCCAGACGAGCTTGTGAGTAGGTGTGACGAGATGCTGCCGTCCATCGTGCTGTGCTGAAGTGAGAAAGGAGCTGCCAAGTATGGCAGAAGTGGGGGAGTAGGTTCCAAGGAACAGCTGTTAGCAGGCATGGACACTGCTCATGCCCTGAAACCAGGATACAGACCTCGCTGGGGAATCAAATCATTCTTGGATGACATACACTTGGAAACTCTTCCTTGGTAGAAGGAAGAGGTTTTCACTCAGCAGACTGTTCAGGAAGGCTTTCATCCCTTTTTTTCCCAATAATTTTTCCCTCCTTGTACCAAGTGGTAGCCACCAGCCTGCTTTTCCTGATGCACACCCTGTGGGCTGGAGAGCTGTACTGCAGCAAAGACTGTCTGGGAACCACATCTCTGCGCATTGCAAGTATTTGTCACTCTTCAGGTCATAAACTTCCCAAGGAGTCTTATTTTTCTGGTTAATATGGAAACTGAAAATTACAGGAGCTCCTTGGTAAAATGGAGCTCATTCAGAAAAACTCCTCAGTTCCCTTATTTCCTGTGTAACATGGATTGACACGTACATATGCTGCTGACATGTTAGAAAAGCAGTTATCTGCTCTCAGACTTGCTATAGCCCACTCATAGGACACAGATCCAGACTGAGTGAAAAAAAAAAAGTGTTACTGTGAAAAAATCCAGGATATGTTTCTCAAAGGCAAGTAAATTCCTTCATTCCAACATTAAGAAAAAATCCTCCTGTAAATAACTTAGAGTGATTAAGACGAGATATCTAACTGGAGTTCACTGAAGGAAGCTCTAACATTAAAAAGTATTCTATCCCTAAAAAAGAGAGGACTTTTTGAGTGACAGACACAAGGCATAACATAAATTAATAGGGTTTTCATACATTTCTTATACATGTCTCTAAGTTACCTCATTCTTCTCGATTCACACTGGGATAGCAGCAAATACTGAAACAAGCAAAAGGGATTGTATGCACATAACAACATCTCCATGCTAATTTTCTTTTTCATCTTCATATGTCATCTGTAAGTTTTTTTGTCCATTTGAACTGAAACCACAAATATTTAAAAATATCAAACATTCACTGCAAAACAATTGGCCAAAACAAATTTCTGGCCATCCTCATTAAAAAAAGTTTAATTTTAACAATTTCAAAATGTTTTGGTTCTGCTTTAAATATTTATATTTTAGAACTCTTTTAAGAGTATAAATTAGTTCACTTTTGAAATCAGGGTAGTTTGAAAATTACAACCCATGTTGTTTTGAAAAGATGGGATGTAAGGACTTTCTTACTGTTCCTGCTGCTTAAAGACATTGTTCAACTGAGACTCAACAAAACTAACTTTTTCCTGCAGGTAGGTTCAAGGTTTGGTGACCTGCTATTCACTAACAAAAAAAAAGCACAAATGTTTTGTTGAACAATTCACTGTAGCTCTATCTTAGGTAGTGCCATTAACTTACACATTGCAACAACTAATATCTTTACTGCCCTATGGATATAAGGACACACCTGCAAATATCACCAAAATTTCCTACTGCTGCTCTCGGGTAAGAAAAGGAGCACAAACACAAAATCTGGTCTAACAGTTGTCTTTCTTTTCCATCAATTTAATAGCAAAACCTAAGGAAAAAGTACTTGTTTGCTCTTCTGGGAAAGCAAGCCATGCTTTTGAGCAGTACCTAAGCTATTTAAGAAGTTGTTCTTATTGTTCACAATTTCCTGGTGAGAAGGCAGCTGGTACCACTAATGACATCCAGAGGAGAAAGGGGAGAGGCATCAGGTAGGCACTGGGCAAGGGAACAGAGGGAATGGTCAATCCATGGAAATGGGTTGCTCTCACAGTAAATTCTCATATTAACCATGTTTCTAAATAGTCCACCAAATCACAGGGGTTTCATCCTTATTTGGTAGTGTGTTTTCTACCAGCATCATTAGAATTTGCCTTGAGGTCATGCAGGGGCTGTTCAAGAAAATCACCTTCAAAATACATGGTTTGAAAACCTCCTAACGTGGCAGATACTTTTTACAGAATTTCCTGACAGTATTTTGAGGAAAACAAAGTTACACGGACTTTCTGTGATGCGAGCAGGACAATGATTTTAGCTGCATGGGAGGTGATATATTATTTACTCTGGCAAGTGAAGCTATATATTTGAATGTATAAGGAAAAAAAAAAGGGGACATAAAGACCCTTAAAGCTGCGATTAAACCACACAGATGAAGAAAACAATAAGGGAAAAAAGGGATACCTGTATTTGTATACTTCAATTAACTAGTATTGTATAGCTAGAATTGGACATAACTTCAGTTATATATTGGCTGTTCAAGTTTCTAACAAACTCTTCTCCGTAGGGAATTTTTGCTATGGGAAGTGTTTTGTGCTATTAGGCTGAATTCTGCAGCACATTCCTTCTAATGGCACCAAAAAATACTTACTGCAAATGAAAGTCTTTATTGAGGAATCAATGTAACCTGTGGAGATCTTTGAAGGCAGACCAATAAAATGAGAAAAAAAAGATTCCCACTCATGGGTTTTTGTTTGTTTTTTGTTTGTTTGTTTGCTTGAGGGTTTTGTTGTTGTTTTGGTTTTCATTTGTTTGAGTTTGAGTTTTTGTTTTGTATTTTTGGGGGGGTTAGTTTTGGTTTGGTTTTTTTTCAGTTAGTGAAACTTGAGGAAATGGTATGAAGACTTTTGATTATTTGATTCTAATGTAAGATCAAGTTCTGCTTTCCATTGCAGTACACCCAAGTGTGTAATAACAAGATTTCTTATCTTCAACAAACCAAAGCCATCACCATTTACTCCAACATGAGAACAGATTCTGCTTTGAGAGTCAAAGGATGCAATTCTGCCCTGAGGCTTAATTTGTCCTTTTTATAAAGTGACCCAAAATAAAGCGTTGATGTCACCAGGAGAACAGCAGGTTTTGAGTAAGGCATAGACACCATTTTCTGAGTGACTGCCTCTTGTCTTTGCACGTGTGGGATGGCAGCACGACTGGCAGCTTTGCTGTCACCAAGTCTGAAAATACTCCACAGCTTCAAAGTCTCCTCTTCTAAGTGCTCTATATTTCCTAAAATTAGTTTGCTTGTCAAGAAATTGGTGTGCCTCACAGGGGAGTGGAGCAGAGTTAATGTTCAGCATGTTGGGAGATTTGACTCAGCAGTTACATGTAGCAACTGCAGTAGGCAAAACAAGAAAACCTGGTACTGGGGCTGCATGGTATTTACAGAATCACAGAATCAAACATTTAGGTTTGAAAAGACCTCTAAGACCATTGAGTTCAACCTTTGACCACCACTCTGTAAACTAAACCACAGCCTTTAGTGCCATGTCCAGTTGTTTCTTTAACAGCTCCAGGGACAGTGACTGCACCACCCACTGGGCAGTCTGTTCCAATGCCTAACAAACTTTTCTGTGAAGAAGTTCTTTCTGATGTTCAACCTGAACCTACCCCGGTGTAGTTTGATGCCATGTCCTCTTGTCCTGTCACCAGTCACCTGGAAGGAGAGGCCGACCCCCACCTGGCTACAACCTCCTTTCAGGTAGTTGAAGAGACCAAGAGTTGAAGCCCTTCCCCAAGCCTCCTTTCTTGCAGACTAAACAACCTCATCTGTCTAAGCTGCTCCTCATATGACTCATATGATTTTACGGGGGTTTGCAGTCAAATGTTTATTATTTCACCTGTCTAATGTGCAAGGTTGGAGACCAACCCTTTTAACACCAGTCAAGAAACAGTCTATTTTAGGACATGAAGGCTCAGGAATTAAAAGAGGCACAGAATCACACAGAATCAAGTAATGGTTGAGGTTGACATGCTCGAGCAGGGCCACCTAGATCTAGTTGCCCAGGACTATGTTCAGACCTACTTGCTCATCTATTAAACAAATTAAAACTCTCATGGAGTAGGAACCATACACCACTGACCTCCGATCCAGTTTAAAGCCAACCATGAACAGTGATTTCTTCTTGCATGTAAACGTGATTTATCACAGTCTCTCTCAACCAAAGTGTTTGCCCAAGGAGTCAGATGACATTATTTTGTAGTTTTGTGTTCTGAGGACATCAGGAAATTCAGAAAGCTCAAGTTTTTCCTTCAGTGAGTTGGCAACTGTGAATACTTGCTGTGAACAGAGGCTATGAGATGAAGATGAATGAGGAATATATAATGAGGATTTCAGAGCTACCACAAGAACTGACTGAGGGCAGATTGTGTCAGCTGACATGAAAGGAGGACAGACACATAGTGGAAAAGCAAAATTCTAGGAGAGGTGATCTGTTTGATAACATCTTGGGAGGGGGTCACTGTCAGAGACCCATTCTCTTTCCCCCAGGTTTAGGGGCTTCACAGAGGCCCCAGCTCCCAAAGATGTCTGAATTATGCTTCCTTCATATATATGTGAACATTGCTTCTCCCTTCCTTTACATGCAAGCTTTGGACACTGAAGTTCTTTCTGCTGTCTCTGACTGCAGGTGTTTCTGTGCCACCAGCCAACACCAGATGAAATGCCAGACAAACCCAGTGCTGAGGTTTCTGGGGAAGAGATGAGAACTGGCATTATCGCTCCATATCACAGAAGAGGAGTGCTGATAGAGATAGGTTTTTGACCCTGCCCACTTGTCCTCCACAGAGTACCAGCCAGGTTTCTGCACTCTTCCACCTCAAAAGAGTACTTTCAACTCAGCTAAAAATACCAAACTAAGGTAAACGGTCTGCTAAACAGCTCTCTTTTCCATTAGGTCAGGTATTTTCTAAGCACTTTAAAAGCTGATTATTTCTGAAAATGCTGTTGATGTTTGGTATGTCTTATGAGGATACTGGAAAGTGTACTACACTGAGTTTGGGATCATATAAGTAACAGGGGCAATATTAAAATCCCTCTTTACCTCTTCCCTACTCTTCCACTTTGGTTTTTTGTTTGACAGGTGCTCTTGGTAGTATTTTCCCAGGTCTAGGGAATCAAGCAGGGTGCAGATCCAACCCTGACAGTCTTAGTGATTCAGCCTGTGCTCAGGTACTGCCAGGTAACCACTACCTGCTCCAAGTGGCATCTCTGAGCACTGGCCTTGGGGTTAGCTAGGGAGACAAGGTAGGTCTGTGTCTTGATTCTCCTGTTCCCCCTTGTCAGTGGGAAATTAGAGGTATCTGTCTTTCAGGAGAGGGGGAGGACAGCCATAGGAGCTCTGACTGCTTCATCTCCCTATGTGGAGCATAGCAGCTCACCGAGCTGTAGCTCTACTCCTTGCTCCTCCACGTGGTTTAGGTTCCAGCCACTCTTCCCCTCCTGTGCCACTGGGTTTAGGATCTGGGGCTGTCACCCAGTTTAAACTTCTGAAAACACTGAGACACGATGTGGCTGCAGATGCATCCCTAACATTTGTTGGAGGAACTTGAAGTGAAACATTACTTCTCTTTCAGATAAGCTAGGAATTATCCACAAGGACACAACTTAATATACAGGGATGCAAAGAAACTAGAATAGTGATCAAACAGCATGTCAAGTGGTTCAAACCAAAAGTACATAGCATTGTCAGGGAGGGAGGCTCCTGAGAGAAAAATAGGTCTGGAAGGGACTCTGGAGGTCATGTAGTCACTTCCCTGGCCCCTAGCCAGTTCAGTTATATGTATGTTGTTCCTGACAGATGTTAGTCTAAATTGTTGAGACTGCCAGTGATGGAGACTCCATGACTTCCCCAGGCAATCTATTCTTGTGTTTCCCTAAT
This sequence comes from Myiozetetes cayanensis, assembly GCF_022539395.1. Taxonomy (NCBI): domain Eukaryota; kingdom Metazoa; phylum Chordata; class Aves; order Passeriformes; family Tyrannidae; genus Myiozetetes; species Myiozetetes cayanensis. The sequence continues at coordinate 23,537,557 of NW_026086604.1, forward strand.
TGTACCATTAGAAAGTTTTCCCTAATGCCACAGAAAATTTTTATACACTTCCTTTGCAGCAGCTGAACTCCACTGCTTCTTGACCTATACCCTGTAGTTGCAGAGGGCAGGTTACGCCTTTCCTCTCCACAGCAGCCTTTATATACTAAAAGGCTGTTAGCATCCCCTCCCCCTGTCTGTTTTTCTTGAGACCACACCAAGCTAATTCCTTCACTATTTCCTCCAAGGTTATGCTTTTTTAGACCTCTTGTTGCTTTCCTTTGAACATTCTCAATTTTGTCCACATACATCTCAAATTACAGCCATTGCCAAGGAAAAAATAAATAGTATTTCTCCAAGTATCTCTCTTCAATTCTACTTTTTATACACAATGTTTTCCTTTTTCATGACACGGCTTTGTTTAATTTTGTTGTCACCAACCTCAGATTTGTGATCAATCCTGTCAAAGTGCAGCACCTTGCATTTGCACTGTGGAAATTCATCTTGTGTGTTTTCCAGGCCATTTCACTGGTTTCCCAAGGGCACTTTGAATTCTAAAGCACTCCTACAATGTACTTGCAGCTCCTCCCAGCAGTATCATCTGCTGACTTATCAAGCATGTCTCCTTTCCCACCATCCAGATAGCGATTGCTTTGGGCAAAACTGGCTCTAGCATCCAACATCATCCTGTCCAAGGCATTCATGCACTTTGAGAGCAAACCTTCACCAACTGACCTGTGGGTACAGGAACCAGAACTGCCTGCAAACAGCCTTTAGATTATACTGCTTTCTTGTGGGACTGTGAGCCATGAAAAGCTGTCAAAAACACAAAGATAGTTATTACCCACTGCTTCTCCCCTTCTTTCAAATGATTTGTACTTGGTAGATACAAACTGGATATTAACCTTTTCACCTTTCAGTTCCTCCCAAGAAGTTTGTTTGCTTATTTGTGAAGAATTTTTTGGAGACTGCATTTAAGCTGGCATCTCTGTGATCCTCTGACTCTACTTTCTCTGTTTTTTCATTGCCCCTGCCTTTATCCTGACCTTTTCCAGACTCCTGGTAACCCAGCTGCTCCCTGCAAGTCCTCAGTGATAACTGCTGACAAGTCAGAGATGTTCTTGTCTCAGACATGGAAGCTCACCCAATTGTAAAGGCAAGCCTAATTCCTGGTTTACTCTTTCCTTGTTAAGGTCTTTTGTCCTTGGAATGAATGACATTAACCACCTGATCACTGCTATAGGGATAATAGATAGAAAAAAGTATTAAACACATTTGTAATGTTTCCCACTCCACCTTTCCCTTGCTACAAAAGTGTAGTGATTTCCTCTTGTCCTTGATGCCTCAGTTCTTACATGTTTGAGTTCTTTTATACTCACCTCCGGTAATCCCACCTACTGTTTACTCCCTACATTTCCTCTTGGGTGTGAGATCAATGCAGAGCTCATGATTTTGCTCAATTTGTATCTTTCTATGGCTGTTTTCTTGCTCTGATTATTTGAGAAGCTTCCAGTTTATTTAATCTTTTCCTTCAAGTGCCCTCCACAAGACTTTGCCTATCAATCCTTTGCAGTTACTGAAGTTTACTTTCTTGCATTTCATTTTTTTCATTCTCTTTAGGAAGATCATAAACTTCATCATTTCACGTTCACTCTCACACAAATTGTGTTTTACCTTTATATTTTCAACATCTCCTTCTGTATTGTCAGGATCAAAACAGGAAAAAATTTTACTGTTTCATCTTCCTTATCAAAAATTGTCTTCCAAGGAGTGACTTAATGGTCTCCATTTTTCTATATTATTTCCCTTTTATATAGTTAAAATACCTCATTATTCTCAAATCTTGCTGTTGTTAAAAGCTTATTAGAGTGCCTTGTTAATCTGACCCACTCTAGAACCCTTCCACTACAAGGTGAACCTCCTTTTCTTCCTTAATCATTTTAAGAGACTGCCAGAGGTCTGGCTGCCTCTACTTCCTAGTGAATTTAGGAGTTTCCTAGACTCTTAATGCCTGTCTTTCCAGAATGAATTATAAATGATATTAATATTCAGATAATTTTAGATAATCAGATTATTCTTTGTTGTTGTGATAGTACCATTTTCTTGGTTATCTTCAAAGATTTCCATCTGTTTCAAAATAATAATGTTATGTTTGGTCAACTGAAAAGCAACCATCAGTTATTCAGCAAAAAGAAGCTTTTTCATGGAAATGCAACCTTAAAACAGTAACTTCAGGCTAGAGGCACAGCCTCACTTAATATTTACTTTATAGATTTTTAGGGTCAGATTCTGAAACTTCCCTCCCTTGACCAAGTTTTATGTCCCACAGATATTCAGATGCAAGGCAGCAATCTGCCCACAAGAAATAGCCATATGTTTTTCCAAGGAATTATCCCCAGAGAGAGTGGATACTAAATCCTAAATGCTGGAGAGCACTGTGGATTCACAGACAGCTTCTCAAGAGAAAGATGCTTAAACAAGCACTTCCACACAAAAATAGGGATGAGGAGCTCCACCACTCCCAACTGTTTGTTAGAGGACTGAGGAGAGGAGGTGATGAATTCCAAATGAAACATTCATCTCTGCCTGTGCAGATTTGTGCCCCCATCACCCAGCCAGTGAGCTGAACATCCCAAAATATCAAGCTAGAGGCATCATGTGCCTTCAGGATAAGGCAGCACCTAAATGTCTCATGCAGTTTAACAAGGCAGAGCACAAGGTTCTGTACCTGAGTTGGGGTGACCTCTGGTACCAGTACATGCTTGGGGATGAATAGATCAAGAGCAGCCCTGCAGAGAAGGACTTTGATGTGCTGGTGGATGAGAGACTGGACATGACCCAGCAATGTGCACTTGCAGCCCAGAAAACAATAGTGCCCTGGGCTGCATGCAAAGCAGTGTGGCCAGCAGGCTGAGGGAGGTGATTCTGCCCCTGTACTCCACCCCTGTGAGATCCCACCTCGAGTACTGCATCTGACTCTGGGGTGTCACCACAGGAAGGACGTTCACCTGGAATATTGTGTGCAGTTTTGGTCACTGCAATATAGGAAAGATATTAAGCTATTAGAGAGTGTCCAAAGGAGGGCAATGAAGATGGTGAAGGGCCTTCAGGGGAAGCTATATGGGGAGTGGCTGAGGTCAGTTGGTCTGTTCAGTCTGGAGAAGAGAAGACTGAGGAGACTCATTGCAGTTACAACTTCCTCATGAGGGGAAGAGGAGAAGCAGGCACTGATCTCTTCTCTGTGATGACCTGTGACAGAACTTTAGGAATGGCCTGAAGTTGTGTCAGGGGAGGTTTATGTTGGGTATTAGAAAAAGGTTCTTCACCCAGAGGGTGATTGGGCATTGGAACAGGCTCTCCAGGGAAGCGGTCACAGCACCAAGCCTGACACAGTTCAAGAGCTATTTGACAGTACTCTTGGGTACATGGTGTGACTCTCGGGGTTGGTTCTGTGCAGGGCCAGGAGTTGGACTCGATGATCCTGATGGGTCCCTTCCAACTCAGCATATTCTGTGATTCTGTGACTTGTTTGAGTGAGTCCAAAGGAGGGCCACCAATTTGATCAGAGGAATGGAACACCTCTCCTAAGAAGAAAGGCTGAGAGAATTGGGATTCTTCAGCCTGGAAAAGAAAAGACTTTGGGGTGACCTAATTGTGGCCTTCCAGTACCTGGAGGGATCTTACAGGAAAGATGGGGCAAGACTATTTATGAGAGCATGTAGTGACAAGACAAGGAAGGATGGGTTCAAATTGAAAGAAAATAGCTTTAGATTATATATGATGAAAAAAATCTTTATTGTGAGGGTGGTGACGCACTGGAACAGGTTGACCAGGGAAGTTGCATATGCCCCATTCCTGCAGGTGTTCACAGCTGGGGGTGTTCAGCAATGTGGTCTAATTGAAGGCGTCCCTGCCCACTCACTGCAGGGGAGTGGAACTAGATGATCTTCAAGGTTCCCTTCAAACCCAAGCAATTCTATGATTATTTGATTCTATGATTCTATGAAATGGAGGATCCAGAGGTCAACATAATGTCTTAAAATTCCCACAAATGTCAGTTGAAGATAGAAGTCCCTGATCTCACCCCTACTTCTAAACAACCCAGCAGGGAGAGCTCAGCCTCTGCTCAAGTGATTTTCCTCTTACTCGCTATACTTTCTCCCATGAACAAAAATAAAACAATCTGCTCTTGTGGCATTCCCAAGCTGCAGTCTCAAGGCTATATTATTACGTGTACTGCCATTAGCTCTAATAATGTGAGCATTGTTCAGGGTGCAAACTGAGAGCTCTGCTGCCACCACCCATTACAGTGAGTAGGCTTTCCGACTTCAGCGGCCCCGGCAATTGACTGAGGAACCAAGGCTTGCTACAGTTTGTACCTAATGCTTCTACTTTTCAAAGCACAGAGCTACTCAGTCCTGAGGAGATCCCGCAGACTTAGGTAGTGGGAAGGATGACAGAAGCTGTCTTCATCTGACGACAGTGTCTGGCTGGTCAGTGAGAATGACGCAGAAGTGCCAAAGGAAAGCACTATTTCTTTCTCCGAAAAGACATGTGGTACAGCTGTCTGCATAGCAAGGAGGGATCTGACTGAGTAAGTGAGGCTGGGCAAAACATCTGTTTTGTGTTTCCCAGGCTTCTGACTGCAAAACAGAGTTATTCTGGGGGTTTTACAAGTCTTGCAGTCATTTTAAACAATGTTTTTGCCAAGTTTTCCACTTTTTGCTAAACAAGATTGCTCTTGATATCAAAATGTGACTTTACTTCAGAAAAAGAAAAAGTCATAAATGTCTGGGTTTTTTTTTTTTTTTTGCTTTCCTAGCCCAGCTTCTAAATATCCATTCCAGAACTTTGTGAGAATTTCTGCTGGCAATACAAGGAGAAAGATTTCTTTCATGAACAAATGAATGGTTTCTCTTAGAAGAGAATTACATATGCTGTTGCCTTATTTTTCCCTCCTCCTCTAACTCTTGGTTTCCAGATGTAGTAAAAGCTGGTTTGAGCAGAAGAACATATGTTTTCAGCATGAATTCTGTTGGCAGGGCACTGCTGCGCAGTACTGCAGAGTTGCTGCAAGCCATCCCTGACCAGCATACATGTATAATGTGCTCTAGAGATTATCATGCTTCATTTTTATCCTCCTCCCCCTCCCTTCAGCAAGTTTCACTTTAATACAGCACTCCAGACTTTGTGCTCTATTGTGCTGCTGAACACCTGAGTGCTCGAACCAATAAAAACGTTATAAACTGAGCTCTCCCAGACACAAGGAAAAGGCAGCTAACTTTAATCCATGCCTTCAGCATCCCACTTCTTTGATCTGTATCTGAGGCATGTGGCCATTCATATTTGTTAATTGAAAAAATAAATTATATTGTCCAGTGCTCTACTTTAAGGCTGAAAGAGTTATTACAAAGGAAGAACCTTACATGTGGTCCTCAGTGTTTATAGAGATCTTCCTCTCTGTGTATTAAAAATTAATAGGTTCCTTTATATTTGTCTGGTGATACTTAGCCCCAGCCAACTTTGGACCAGCTTCTGGTTCCCTTGCTTTTTTTGAATAGTCTTTTTCTCTAGGAGGAGTAGATTTATTTTGGGGCAAAGTACAATTCAGCAAGAGCAAGTGTGCCAAAATCTAGTCCTATATAGTAGCATCACAGGGCAACTGTACTATAAACATGTCTTATCTTAGCAAGCAATATATCAGAATGATAATGTTTCCATTAAATATATTTTCAATGACAGAAGGTTAGAATCACACTTTGTTCAGTCATAGATGCTTGGCTGAGTCATCTGCTAACTTGCTGCTTGCCTTACTCCTGTCATATATTATCCATGAATGAACACAGCAATTTCCATCCCTATTGTTCTTTGGGTTCAATCATTTAGTGCACTCTGCAAGGCAGCTATGAGGCCGTCTTTCCATCATATCCTTTATTACTTCAGCTGGTAGTGAATTATCAAACCAGCAATCCATAAAGCCCTTACAGCTCATATTAATTATCAGAAACTTATGAGATATAAGGACATTAATTGAATCCTTTCATATGCTGCTTTTAAATGCAAAAGCAGCCCAAGATGGGAACTTTTTTGAGATATGCTGTTATGCATATTGTGCTGGGTTGCTGAAATGAAGGTGTTTGGTTAATGATTATTCTTTCACTTAGCTTCATTTGTCAGAAAATATAAATAACAGTAGACTCTTTATGCGCATCTATACTGTTTGTTAGATTAGTTTCTCCAAAGTATTTTATGTGTCTTGATTAATTGTTCTAGGGAAGCAGAGTGTTACACTTTTGAAACTGAAGGCTAGGCAAAAATCTTGTTTGTGGAGGTTCAGTTTGTAAAAAGAGGAAGGAATATGCTGGTATATGGGTAGATATGGTGACAGACTTGCAATGATGTAAGCTGTTACCATCTCTGGTTTGAGATGTGAGCACATGGATGCATTTCCTACACTGTAATGCAAAACCAAGACAGACGGGCTGAAAGGTCTTCAGAAAACTGGAAGTCAAGGCATCTTTTAAACCCAAGTGCTGATTTGAAAATGTAATGTTTATTTTCTCCAATTCTCCTGAAACTAAACAACACAAAAATGTTTACAGATGACTCCAAGCCTATTTCTGCCAGCAAGTGGCACTCGTGGTTTAGGTCAGTAGGGATGTAAGTTGGTGAAGCAGGACATATGTAGAACTTGAAGACCTAAAATTTAAAATTGAGACCCAGAAGTTTTGCTGGGCTGCTAGCTAATCCTATGGGCACAGAAACTCCATATGGGCTTGGCATTCTGCATATGGGTTATTTTCTAAATATCAAGTCAGAGCAGCCAGCTGCCTCCTTGACCCATCAAGTCCATCAGGAGCAAGGCACTAAGGAACATTCATTCACGGCTAGGCTTCATGAACGAAGATTTGAGAAGGGCTCTACCCACACTTGCTGCAAGCGCGCTGATGGCTAAAAAGGCCAATGTGAGATAGACAAGTCCGGTTGCAGAAGGCTCAGCAGAAAGACTCCTCAGATGACATCGACGAGACGCGATTCTTTCTGCGTTGTCTTTTCTCCTCGAGAGTGATCCTGCGTGTTCTCAAAAGCAGCAGCAGCGTTATAGATGGTGTGTCTCCAAGCCTCCCAATTGGAGGCCAGGGTAGACCAATGGTGGTGATCAATATGGCCAAGGATGAGGGATTGTTTCAGGGAGTCCTTGTACCTTCTCTTCGGGGCTCCTCTCTTGCGGCAGCCAGTGGCAAGTTCCCCACAGAGCACGATCTTAGGGAGGCGGTAGTCCTGCATCCTGGAGACGTGCCCTGCCCAGCGCAGCTGTGTTCTCAGCAGCATGGCCTCAATGCTCGTGACTGCTGCCTGTTCAAGGACAGATGTGTTGGTCACATAGTCAGTCCAGTGGATGTTTAGGATTGTAGGGAGGAACTAAGGAACAGACAAGTAGAGAACTACATGTTCTTATAGAATGCCTCATATTCACCAACAAATTCATGCCATAGAAATCACAGGAGACACTGTGACTTTCAAGACCATGCACTGGCTTTGCAGCACTTTGTCTTTCTAGAATAGCCCAGGAAGTAGGACAGTCATCCATGACAGCACAGACATTTCAATTCTGTCTTCAGCCTGTGTAAGGACAAACTTAATATTGTCTCTTGGAGAGGAGAACACATAAACTTTAAGCCATAGGGTGCTGAACAGGATTTTTTCCAACTCTGCTTTCATGTCACCATGCAGCAGAGAAACCATGTTTCTGTGGATTAGGAAAGCACAAAAAGTGAGACTGCAGCCCACTGTTTAGACCCCTCTCATGAGGCAGGAGTGGTCTGAAATTTTTAAATGAATGTCAATTTGAGATGCAGAAATGGAATTTAAACCCAGGATAAATAAAGATATATTTCAAAAATATGTGTAAGCTCTGAAACAAAGCCAGTAAGCATCATTTAAAGAAATGATGTAGACTAAAAGTGGATGAATAGATGCCTCCATATGCTTCCAGCCTTGAGAGAGCCACTACACTCCAGGTTGCTGAATGAGGCAACTCCAGTGCTTAACACAGAAAAAAGACTTGTACAGAGCCTGTAACAGCTCCAAAGACCAAATTTTGAAGACGGAAAATAATTTCCAGCTAAGTTAATCATGCCAAAACACAAAAGTTGCTTTTCCTCTTGTAAAAAACAGGCAGGCAGATAAGCCACACTCTGGTGTGGGTTGTCTCCAAACACCTGTGGGCCCGGCAGGCTGCAGAAGTCATGGGAGATCCTGGCATTTGCACAGAGAGGAGGGCATCCAGCCTCCCCATGCAGACCTGCATGGCCTGGGGGAACTGGGAACCCGCTTTTGAGGCTCAAATCCTCAAACAAAGCCAGAAATCAAGAGTATTCAGCAAGCTCTCACAGCAGCTGAATTCTTGGTGAGATGTTCATGGGTTTTTCCCCCATAAAGAAAGAGAAAGGGAAAATGAGGCTCTGCTCCCCAAAGACCATATAGAAGCTTTCCCTTTGAGGCTTCCACTGATGTTAGAGTAGCTCTGAGGAAAGCCTGGGACTGAAGCCTAAACCTAAGGGGCAAATTGAGACCTTTCAAATGGGAGAGAACTGTAAGCTTATTTCTGGCAAAAAATCCCACAGTTTTGCCTTTATACCTCCACTCTTCTGTCCATGCACAGAGGATGGCTCATTGGGGTAAGCCAAACAAGTAGCTGTAGTTAATCTCAGTGAGAGGAAGAACATAACTAATACTGCATCCACATCCCAAATTACTGTGTACCTGCTCATGGCTGGACCAGAACTTTGGTGCATCTCTTTAACTTGCATCTACAAACTGCATCAAGATACCACATCTGCTAATATCACCAGAGGCTTTCCATCCTGTCAAAGGCATGTAAGAATCTGAGACCTCACCGAGTGCATTAAAACATGAACAAAGATTTTTTTTTTTTTTTGGTCTCTTAAATACCAGGACTTGTTTTGGTACAGCAAGAAAAGAGGCACCCCGGAAGACAATGGAGCGGCCTAGACAAGCAGGCATTTGTGTAATACACAGTAACAGGAACCAGAATCAGCCCCAGAACAATGAATGGTCTCAGGATCTAATATTCATTGATTACTTCTGTTTAAAATATTCTCAAATCAACCTAAACATATTTCTTCACCTACCCCAAGTCTTCAGGTCATTTGTCTGTGAGAAGAAGAATTGAGATATTGTTATAACACAGACTTGGATAAGAGTCACAGCCTCATAATTTCTTCTACTGCAAGATAAAGAAACACCGTGTTTGCTTCTTGATAGTCTATTTTTGTATGTGAAACAGTTTTGCGCTTCCACACAAAATAGATACTGAATTGTATCTGTCAGAAGAAAAATAAAATGTGATTGGGTCATTCAGTCCTGCTGTTCACCTTCCAACAGAGTTGTGACATTTGGGGAGGTGGCAGGCCATGACAGCAGACCCCTGACATGTCCAAGATTGTTGTTGCAATGTCAAAAGATGCAGCACGCAATGGCTCTCGTTTAAGGAACTATCTTTTTATGCAGAGAAAGCCAAACAGTATCCTGGATTGGTGCACCACAAGTTCTCCAAATCAGCAAGACAACACAAGTAACATCTCAGTCTGGACCTGCTATTCATATTTATTATATAGTTGGGTTTTCTATTTAACCAGTGGTAGAAATTTCCACCTTTTGTAAACTGAACAGAAGTCTGTCAAATAATCATCTACAAAACAGAAATTATATATAAAAAAAAGAGTACAAATACAAAAACACTAGACCTAAAAGAAAGGGGTAATTCTCAGTGTCATAAAAATTGCACCCTCTGGTTTATTCCACCAAGTAATATGTTTTCATGGTCAGTTTTTGAGATCAAAGAACACCAGAGGGAATGGTTCAATGATGGTAGGAGATGGACCATGAAAATGCATATAATAGCTTATCTCACAACATAGCTGTGAATAAATTAAGATGGGAAATTAGGAGATGCTTAAAGTCATAAAGGGAGTTTGGTTCTCAAATTGCCTGAAAGCAGGGCTGCCACAGCCCTGTGAAATGGGGTAGGATGCTGTGATGCAGGTGTCTACGACATCAGGGAACAACTTGGGACCCAGAAGCTCTCTTCCACGCGTCTTTTTGTATTTGTATATTTAGGGGCATGTTCTTCTTCATCTCTCATTTTTACATGTCTGGATTTGCAAGCAGGATGCTAACTTTGCAAAACTGATGGTTTTACTGAGTGCAGAAATAGAGGATATGGGATTTGGTCAGGGGGAGAAAAGTAGAAAAAGACCAAGAATTTACTGCAATTATTTCCTTGATCAAGTCAGTTGAGTGTAACAGATTTTAAGGCAAGCTTCAGCAGTTTATTTAGCAAAACTGTTCAAAGAAATAGATTTACTTATGTCACAGAAAACTTTCCAACAGTTTTCATTGGATTTGGGTCAAGAGGAACATCCCAGAAATAGTTCATATTGATAATTCTGGACTTTCACTGGGAAGTAACTTGTAGTGAGAATCTGGTATTAAGGAGTTTTCCATTCTCATGAGAAACCATTGCCTGATGTATCTGCACACAGATGACTTTATTTGCATTTCAAAGGATCTCATCCAAGATAAGTGCCACAGACCTCAACAAGTTCATCGTAAGAAATCATCTCAGAGAAGCTACAGTAACCTGGGCTGCAGTATCCTACTGCACACCCAAAACTGCTGTTCTGAGATTCACAGGTATAGCCATCATAATGTAAATGTGAAAGAGAGGATGCTCCATCCTCCAAACTAACATGGACTAGAAGTTTTTACTCTAATTCTTGTAGCTGTGAGAATGTGTAAGATGCCACAGGAGGACAGGAGGAAATTTTCGTTTTGCAGAATTCATTTTCTCATTAAGGAGTGGAGCTACTCTGTAGGTAAAGATGTGAGCACAAATGTCAATACTGAGCAGCCAATGCTCAACCTGTTGTTGCCTACAGAAAATGTACTTTCAGCTTGTATTGTTTTATTCTTGTAATGACCTATTCTAATTACTTTTTAGCTCAATGCACTAGGAGCCATTCACTAACTGGAATTTTAAATATTAATGCAGGAGTGTTTAAGATGTGTCCATTAAGGCTGGTAAAGTTGTGTTTGATTAACGGGCTTTTCATAAATACACTGACACAAACTCTTTTTTTTTTCTAATTAATTCAGCCTGCAAATGAACATCATCCATTTTGCTATCATATTTTATCAGTCTGTAAAGTGCATTCTCACTTCAATTTTCAGCCCTGAATGCAGAACACTTTGTGAAAAATGACAGAATTTTAATGAGAAAGTGAACAACATGCCATCAACACCCTTTCGCCAGTAAAAATGGAAAAACATCAAGCTTTAAATCATGTTCCTTCCACACCTTTGGACATCTGCGATTCTGTCTGAGTCCTCAAAATCTGCTATATCTATCACCAGGTGCAGCCTTTAAACGCTGAGGAGCTTTCTACTTCATTGGTTGGCATGGCAACAGTTGTCAAATCATCCCTTGATAATGCTCTTTAATTGATTGTATAAATTATTTCTGAGATACGTGATTGCAAAATGATGTACTGAAGCTCTTAAGTACACTGATCGGACTCTGTGCGTTTAAAAATACACTTCATTCACTGACCCTAACCCAGAACCTGGCCCTCTCACAAGCCTGAAATTCTTTAGATGAAGCATAAACATTAAGCATTAAGAAAAAGTTCAGAATTATGGCAAAGGTATAGTGTACTCCAAATGCATGCTAACAGTTCTACCAAGAAATATGGCTTATAAAAACATCAACAGCAATAAAACTATTGTTACTGTGTTTGCTTCTGCACAGAGACCTAAATGGTCAGGGACCACAGAGATGCTTTCTTGTCAATTATACTCTGAACCATTTTAGATCACTAACCAGTGTAAACTCCAAAGGTAGTATTTCTCTGGCCAAAAGGAGATGTTTGCAACGGAAATGACAGTATTTTAACTGGTTGTCTAGATTTTGATGGCCTGCAGAGAGAAACATGAATTTCTAAGACAGATTAGTAAATGAGAGGATTTGCTAAACTCAAAAGGCCAACTTTCCCTCCACTGACTATAAAGGGCTCTTGGTGTGACTACTTCAGATGGAGATGCTTACATTCCAGATATCTGAAGTTAACTGAGATGATTAATTTTTCTCCTGCTGTCTTTGGCATCTTATTTTTTTCAACATGAGACTATAATTTGTTTCATGATTTATGATAACTGATAAGCTCTTTTAAGCTCATGCTTAAAATTATCTACCAACTCTGTTTCCATTATGGTAAAACATCTGAATATTGAGATAAGTATCCTATCTGAAAAAATAGTGATGTCTAGATCAATAGGTATCCACTAAGACGAACATTTAATTTCCCTAGTGCTTACAAAAAAATGTGAAATTAATAATCTGGTTTTGTCTGTAAATTTCAATGTCACAAATACTAATAATTAACAGACTGTTGTAGCAGTGAACTGCAATTGGCCCTTAACATGTTGAACAAGCTTTAAATCCCAACTAGAATTCTAACCCATGGACGAGTACAGATAATAGTTTATAAAGATATGAAGAAGGAGAAGGGCTTATCTCAGCTGTAAAGCACAAACATTTCACTGACCCTCAGACAGAAATTTAGCCTCTTTGTGAGGGACACCCTTCATCTCTGTGAAGCAGGGAAGAAGGTGTCTGTTGGTAAGAAAAGGGTAATTAAAAAAAAAAAAATTACAACAGAGAATTTAAATGTCTTATGTTTAGATTTAAAGATGGGGTTTTTAGGCAATTTAAAATCCAACAGCCACTGGTGTAGTAAAGACCCTGAAAAAGAGAGGTCTGTGTGAAGATAAATAGTCACGTGTCTGTTGTATAATTCTCTTTCAAAAATGTAGGTCATAAGAAAAGGAACGTCCCACAGCATCATAGTGGAACTGGGCTCTCATACCAATAGTCCTCTTGTAGTCCATGTTCATCATCTCTACGTCTTAAGTCTAAAGAGATTAAATGTGTGCACAGGCACACATATAAATTTCTCTAATGCTGGTAATTGGAAAATGGCAGAGAAATGGCTCATTCATTTGCTATCTAAAAACATACAAGACATTCCATACTAAATGGGTATATTCCCAGGCATCTAGTATCCCCAGCATGTTCTATTATATCATTCCTGCCATAACACAGAATTTTCCACCTCATCTTAATTTGAGAGCTTATCCTGACCTTGAAGGAACAGGGGAAAGAAGACACTAAAGAGAGTAAATGGTGTCTCCATTGTCAAACATGTCTCCTTCCATAGGGAAGATGCCCATGCCAGAAGACACAGTGCCTCAGCAGCAACTCCAGAAGGGTCAGGTTTCTGTCAGGCTCTGTTTTATTAGGCTCACCAACCCTCCTGGATGCCAGTGAGGGTGGCAAAGGTTATCTAACCCCTGGTGTGGTGAAGAGGCAATTAGGGCTGCTGTGGTGGCCAGGCTGGTAATCATACCAGTGCCTGCAGACTCTGATGCCTTTCAGCAGTGGGACTGAGCCCCCTGACCCCCCACTCCAGCATATCTGGAGCTGTTCAGCTAGGATGAGGACCTGCCAAGTACATTTGCCATGTGAATCACCACAGTTGCTGTGCACAGATAAATATTCAATCAGAAGAGCTTGTTCACTGATCCTGGCTTGATGGGGTCCCAGTCACCTGGGTCCCAAGCTAGCGAGCTCAGCTGGGGTAAGACTACCTTGATTGTCATATAGACCTACACAAAAAGGCTTTAAATGATACTTGACTGCAGCCATCTGCAGTGCTCAGGACTAGTGATGCCCTGTGCTACTTGCACAGATTAGTGCCAGGGGATCTTGAAATAATTCTATGGGTCCTGCAGAGAAGGGGTGCAAGAGGGCTGGTTGACGTTCAAGGATCACTTCCTTCAGGCTCAAGAATGATGCATCCTTATGAGCAAGAAACTGGGCAAAGTGAGCAAGAGACTTGCAAGAATGAACAAAAAACTTCTGTCATTACTCAAGCATAAGTGGGAAACACACAGGCGATGGAAGCAAGCTCAGGCCAGTTGAAATGAATATAGAAAGGTTGTCAAAGTAGAAATGAGATAAAGAAGGTCTAGGCTAATCTGTAATTAAATCTGGCAAAGGATGACAAGAACAACAAGAACAGCTTCTTCAAATACATCAATAACAAAAAGAAAACAAAGGATAATGTGGATCCATTACTAAATGGAGAGGGGACCCTGATAACTAGGATGTAGAGAAAGCAGAGTTAGTGAATGCCTTCTTTGTATTGGTCTTCACTGGCAAGGCCTGCCTCTGACCAAGCCCCTCTACTCCACTCTCATGAGATCACATGTAGAGTGCTGCATCCCGTTCTGGGGTCCCCATCACAGGAAGGACATTGACCTGTTGAAGCAAGTCCAGAGGAGGCCACCAAGACTATTAGAGGGATGGAGCACCTCTCCTGTGAGGAAAGGCTGAGAAAATCGGGATTGTTCAGTCTGGAAAAGAGAAGGCTTCACACAATACCGGCAGGACTGGCTGGTACCACAGAGTGCTGTTCAGCTTTTCAGAAGGACCTCAACAGGTTGGAGAGATGGGCAGAGAAGAACTGCCTGAAATTCAGCAAAAGCAAGTGTACCTGCCAAAGAATAATCCCAGGCACCAATACAGGCTGGGGGCTGATCTGCTGGAAAACAGCTCTGTGGAGAAGGACCTGGAGATCCTGGTAGACAACATGAGCCAACATTGTGCCTTTGTGGCCCAGAAAGCAAATGGTATCCTGGTATCCTTAGGAAGAGCATTGCCAGCAGGTCAAGGAACATGATCCTGTTGATCTACTCAGCCCTAGTGAGGCCACATCCAGAGTGTTCTGTCCAGTTACGGGCTCCTCAGGACATGAGAGACATGGAGCTCCCGGAATGGGTCCAGGGGAGAGAAACAAAGATTATTAAGGGACTGGAGCATCTCTCTTACAAGGATAGGCTGAGGAAGCTGGGCCTGTTCAACCTCAAGAAGAGACAACCAAGACATTGTCAACTCATCAATGTCTGTAAATATCTGAAGTTGTACGTTTCTCTGGCACACAAAAATAAATAATTAAAGTATAGAATGATCACAAAATGAAAGAAGCAACATCTATTTATATGTATCAAGAAGATATGATCTCCACAATCTAGATGGAGAGAACTGGGTAAATTATCCTTATTCTTACATGAGATACATATGCTCATTAAGTAAGATATATATGATTGGCTTGACTTGAATTTGTCTTCTTCAAATTCAGACTGAAGACCTTTAGGAACTGGGTTGTGTTTCTTGTTTTGCTATCTTTTTAAATTCAGTTTTCATTTCCTAGCTATTGTCAGAAATATTGTAAATTCATTAAAACTCACACATTGTTCACCATCTAAACAGAGAACAGATAAATACATATGTCAGACCTTGTTAGCAAAACCTGTCACTGACAAATGCCTGTTTTCCCTCCTGTACATGCTACCAATACCTCATGCAGCTGATGATCAACAACTGCTGCTGCTTAATGAGCCTGAATCTTCAGCACTGCCCTCTCAGATACGCCTGGTGTTGCAACACTTTTGAAAACTTAAAAAACCAAACAAACAGTCTACTTTATACCCAAAGAAAAGGATTTTCCAAAAGGAAGGGGTCTGTCCTGGAGGAAGGACCTTCTTAGGCCTGAGTGCTTCTGCTGAACTCAGCGCAGGAATATTTCATGGCTGAGAGAGAAAGACATTGCAAAGGTGGGAAATCCCCACTGGGGCTCGCAGCTGAAAGCCAAACATCCTAAACTCCATCTGGCAGCGGCAGGCAGGCTGGAAAGATGCTGAGGGCCCAGGTAGCATGTGCCTGCAACAAGTGACCCAGTTAGGCGGCAGCACGCTGTGTCGGTGCTTGCCACGGTGCCGCGGGGATGGGTGATGGATGGCCTCGCACGGGTTGCCGGGGCACCCGCTCGTCCCCCTGCAGCAGCTGGGGCTGGCTCTCCCGTCCTCCGAATAGGCTGTCCTCGTGCCCAACTAACAACGGGAATAGATGAGATTGAAGTAAATAAAATGAGATTATGATAGGAATTAGAATTTTTATTTTTTTTTAACCCTCTCTGATCTGTTATACCCGGGGCTGATTGATGAAGGCGGTATGACACCTCCAGCACTGGAAATCTCCCACAGGGGGTTAGAAAAGGTGGACACCACTGCAGTATTACTGATCCTGCCTTTTCAGGTTTCCTTGATCCCTGGTCTTAGCAACTGTGGGTCCTTTCCAGTTTTAAGTAAGATCTGTGCAGATTCTTAAAGCATGTATGCATACCTATGTATATACACACACATTTCATCTGAAAAACTGCAGATCTCTTCATATAAGAAGGGATTTAACTCAGAAAAAAACCCTCTGAAGGCTGAAACAAGCTGGAAGCAAATGTTGTAAGGGAGGTCCCCCTCCTCCATGTGGGTCCTTTAAAGATTGCTGGTTACTCTGAAATTATATTTCTACTCCAGCATTTTGCCTTGCTTGGAGGCAGCTGTGAAATAGCAGCAGCAGCTGATTAATGCCAGGTGTACATTGAAATCCACGCATCTGTATTTGTTGCTGCAAACTTAAGTAAACAATGACCAAATGTGGCTTTTCTAAGTGCAGTTTGAACTGTGTGTGCATACAGAAACTTAATCACTGTCAGCTGCTACGTTGCAGGCTCAGAAGGCCCTAACCGCAGAGGAAAGCTCAAAGGAAAGTTCAAAAGGTATTAACCACTTGACACGTCTTGTATTTTGGGAGATATTTTTGGATAACTGGAGAGTGATAACAATTTTTGGTCTTGAGTCTGCCTTTCCTTTCTGTTGAAGAAGATAAAAAATAGTGGTTTTTGTCCCAATTTATCTTGGTGTATTGATGTTATGGCCCATATCACCAGTCAAACAAAGCATGGGCAGGGCTGGTTCACCTAAAGCCTGTCCTTTGTGTGCAGTGAATGGGCAACACCAGGGAAATTCTGTCTGAGTGAACAGGTAACACCAGGGAAATTCCTCTTACCTCTTAAGATAGATTCACCTTTCATTGTCCCTGTCACTGAGGGCTCCCTGGTCATTAGTTTCAATACTTTGCTTTGATTATGACAAAAAAGGGAAATAAAAAAGTTACTTTTAGAAAACCAAGAGACCCAACTTTGTACAGCCTGTAACAAAGATAGTGAGGAAAGCCTGTCCTAACTGAAGTCAGTGCTGAGAGCTCCTGTGATTTCAATGGGAGTAGAATTCTATCTAGTATTTTGTGTGAATGAGACATCCATCTTATCTTCAGGTGTTTAGACAATGGTAATAATAATAAATAAAAAGCATCATCCATCTCAAAACTGCTGAGTTGGACATAAAATATATTATCAAGTTAAATAAGCTATTTTTGATGCCTGAACAGGGAAAAAAATGATGGAAGGGACTGAATACATTGTGAACAAACACATGTGAGAAGGAGAGAGAGAGGAGGGAGAGAGTGGAAGTTACTTCTGAAGCTGTGTTGTTGGACTATGCAGACTTGGCAAAACAAGTCACATATGTATGTCATCAGTAACTTGAAGTCTCTGAGTAACATGAAGTTAGAGCAGATGCTGACTTGAAATCTCATTGTAGCAGGGTTAAATCATGTGTAGGTAATTATTAAATATTAAAAGCACAAGTCAAAAAGATTACCCAAAGAAGGAAAAAATGGAATATTTCATAAAACCTCTTGATGAGGAGGTGCTGATGAATGAAGACAGGCATAGGGATGGATTTAAGCTCCAGACTGAAACATTATCAATTTTGCATGCCAGGTCTTTGGTAAAGGCTACAGAATTCCCACTGTATAACCCTTGTCTCAGGTACAGTCCTTTCCTGTCTTAAGACTCCATCGTTTCAATACCTTATGCGGAAGGAAGAATATGAAAATAGCACTTGGACTAGTGGAGTCTTGCTCCTCTGTAACCCCATTTGTCTGTCATTTGTGAATAGGAAGTAAAAAACTCTAAGGTTTCTGCCAATTTGAGCCCAGTGAAAAACCATAAAAGCAGGTTCTTGAGGGACAAGGCAGCTCCTAGACTATGATTACAGCCATAAGGAGGATGGTGGCACTGGAAGACCTTTGGCAAAGGTCTTAGTGAAGAAGGGTGTGACTATCCAGCCCTCCACTGTAACTGGTTAAATAGAAGCTCTGGCCACTTGCTTCCCCCAGGATGATTTCTGCCTTTTAGGAGTGAGTCTTGATGTTAAGATGGATGATATTTTACTATAAAATCTAGCAAACGTGCACCCAAATACCTGAATTTCACAGATATCCATTCAATTGTAAAGAATTTTAGAGTTTTTCATGTAGGGGATTAAGTTGTGAAAAGCTAAAAGAACAGAACTAAGTATTATTCCAAGACTGTATTTTAAGCTGATATTTATTTTCTTAATCTACCTTACTTTTATTCCTCATGGACTAGGTGTAAGCAACAGTGCAAAGAAAGAGGAAAGAATCCAGCTGTAAACCCCCAAACTCTCTTTATTTATCAGGCCCATGCCTATAATTCTTATGGCAGTCCCAATGTTCCCTTTAAAAAGTCTCAGTACACCTATAACTTACCAATAACAGACCTTTTTGTTCAGTCTTGGCTTTTTGATCACATCTCCTTGAAATTCAAAGAAAAGGCTGAGCATAGTTCATAAGTTCATGGGGAAGTTCATAAATTATGGATATGCTATTTTTTCATTGATGGATTTTGGAATTTAATTTCATTTGTTGAATTATAAGGGGGCTTGAAAGTTCATGGTCTTATCCAAGTACAATATCAGACACTTGAATAATTTTCTGCTTGGAGAAGAGTAAAGATAGTGGTACTAGGCAGCCAATGATAAGTTTCAATGTTTATCAGATGTTCGGATTTTACTGGGGCAGCTACTGTGTTTCACAATTGACAGACTAGGATTCTCCTAATAATGCAGTTAAGTTGGATTTGAGAACAACAAGAGCTTATAACATCAAAGCTACTGGAGAATATTCTTCAGTATAAGCTCTACTCTAGCTCTTCATGTCTTAACTCTCCCCATAAAAATCACTGAAGGGAATTCTCAAAATGAAAGAGAAGGGCAAATGTAGAAAAAAATGCCTCAAATTCAGAGAGTACTTGAGCACAGAGGTTGGCACAAGGAGTCAGGGTGGTGGCAGTGTGTTTACTTTGCCACAGAGACACGGAGAGCTGAGCTGACCAGGTGTGAAGGCTGACACTTCCAGCAATGTTCAAGCCGCTCCTGGCCGTCAGCCTCGGCACCTGGATCCGTTTGCAGCTGCACAGCCTTCCCGGCCAAATTCTTGAAAAGACAAAGGTCACACTGTGCTCTCTGCTGTACACACACAGAGTCTGCTGCAGCTGCAGGAATGGAAATGAGAGCAGGAGCCAGCCAAAGTTGTTGCTATAAAATTGCAAATGGGTATTTGGAAAATAAATTCCCATCAGAAGTTTTTGTGAAGGCTTTACTTGGGCTATTAGGCTGCCCAATCCGAGTATATAACCCCAGGCTTATGTCTTTTCTTGCTGTTACTTGTATATAAATGTAACTCCATTAACTTGGCTGCATTATTTCCAGACTCCCTTGGAGGAGAGAGAACATCTTTGTTTATCTGGTACATGTGAGTGTAGCAATCCTTCAGCTCAGCCTGTCTGAGCAATGCTGGAGGAGGAGACTGGACCTCTTCCTAAACAGGCCAAGCCATCTCACTGACTGAGCCACATTGCACTGCCAAGCTACACTATAACACTGTAGAGAAAAAAAGACCACATTTCACAAAGTAAGGATGGGTACATCAAAACTCACTAGCTAGCATAAAATGTAATTATTATTCTCTGTTACGAGGTCTTTAAAGAAATTGGCTAGATAGTATAATCTTTTGACCAAAGTAGAAAAAACATATTAAGAATATACAAATATTTGTAGATATTCAAAGTAGAGAGAAAATTTCACTCCAGAAGCTCATCTACTGCCGTGACAAAGATTGTTTTCTGAAGCCCACAGGTGCAGCACTATAACAGAGCAGAGGAGCGTCTATTCACTTCTACACTTTGTTAAGAATAAGGTCATCCCCCTCCCCACCCTCAAAGGAATCAGAAGCCAGTATAACTGGCTATTGGAAAATTATTCAGTTCTTTTGGTCCCCTCAAACTTTCTTGCTAGGATTGTTCCTTTAGCAAGGCTTATAGGTTATTTAGTTTCAGGAAGCTGGGGTGGGAACTAGTGGCAGGTTGCATAACTTTCATTTATAATTACACCATTCAGTGCCATGGGCTATCATTAGAGTTTTATTGTCTAGAGAGACCAATGCAATAAACCACTCTTAAGTCACCTCACATCTTACAAGACCACCCTAAGGTTGCCCAGTACATTTTAAATATGATTCTGGTTTGCCTTTATGAAAAGTATACTTTCACTAAGATTTTTCTCAGACTCTTGAATAATTCCTCAAGACTGGTTTCTTTGTACAGAGGTTGTTGAAGTATGGGAAAAAAAAAAGAGTTCACAACTGCATTATATTTTGGTATATTATATCAGCAATGTCTACAGGTGGAGCAGAATTATGAATTTATTGCTGATGAAAGACCCTAATGTTGGTTTTCATCATTCTTTGTGTTTCTCATTTCACAGGCATACAAAAAAATTATGTTTGAACCCATACATTTTACTATTCCAGTGGGAAATTATTGATAGTCATAGATTTTGCGCATGATATTGTTTTGAGTGCAGCTTTTTTTTATTTGTTGGATATGAGTTTAATAACAGGGTGGGAGGATAAGGAAACTCCTGATGTACAAACAAATAATATTATTCAGCTGGCCTACTTGATATCAAATGTGAAACTTCTATGTTCAAATGGTAATATTTGGTGTCTGTGAAGATTCAAAAACTACAGCTGGGAACGAAATGTTCATCATTCCATGTTTATTATGAATCATTCTTTGTTTCCACACAGTCCTTTTTTAAATGTTCATCATACATGCAAATGCATAATGCATTTCTCCTTATTCAGCCTAACACAGATTCTGTGATCCCCTGTGAACAATCAGCCTGGGAAAGGCTTTGCTGCCTTAACTCATCACACACACTGTAGCTTTGTGCCTGTTCATTGTGTTCATTGTCCACACTCAGTGGAGAATTGAAATGCAGCATTTTTCAGTCCTCATTTCCGAAGCATCAGGTTTCCCAAACCATCCCCCCACACCCAGCATGTGAAGAGTCTAACAATCTCTAAATAACACTTGCTTTGCATGTAAGAAAAGCAATAGTAACTGCTGCGTAATGGAGCAAGGTTTTCCTTGCGCACTCGCACACACAGAGCATATCCGGTAGGTGCATCCTCCATCTTCCTTTTGCATAGTGTCATTTTTAAGAATGTGTAATTGGTTTTCACTGTTGTACTTTAAACCTGCAAATCTCGTGTAGTACAATTAGTTGTGATCAGAGTGTTCTGCCCTGTGTATTCCTGTGCATGACACTGTGACAACACGATTACGAAGGGATGAGGAAGAGAATGGCAATGTAGCCTTTACACGACTATGAAATGAACTACTGTCCCATAGAGTGTGTAGGTTCATTTGCAGTAGCCTGGGCAGATTTACATCTGGGAGAAGATTTAACACCAGGTTAGAGCATGGCACAACCCTTTACTATCAGATAAAGAAACCAACCTTATCCACTGGTGATGGTGATATAAAAACACCCTGCTTAGCTGGGGATTCCTGGACACTAAGGCTCAGAAGAAGCTTCAAGTCACTGACAATGTTCATGCTAGACAATTATGATTCCTCTTCCTCTTTAATTACTTTTCAACTGAGGTGGAACCCACAATATCATCACCCTCTGCTCCTCTGATTCAAGCAGCTGACATAGGGAGTGTATATCGGATCTGGAAAACATTCAGAAAGGTGACTGAAGAATACAGCATGAAAGTACATTTTTTGAAAATTTGATATGGTCTTTGTTGGACATTTCCTCTCCTTATCTGCTTGTATTTTCACTTTCAAGTTGATAACACCCAGGCTGAGTTGAAACACGGTGATATTTCTGCCATTCTCTTCTGAGTTCATTGTGACTTTTTTATCACCAGCAGAAATAGAGGGAGACTGAATTAAACAGGAGCTGCAGAACTTGGAGCTTGTGATAACAATACAAATGGATTTTCTCTAACAGAGAAAAACAGCTGTCTCCATTATTTGAATGCTTCACCTTTCTCCATTCCATTAATTGGGTCTTTGATCACAAGCTGAGGTGGAGAGGCCCTGATAAGGAATAAGTTATTAGTAAAGTAGCCTAAAGGAATGAATTGGGCCTAGTACTTGCTGCAGAAGATGAGATAAACCCATAATGCCTGTGTATGTGAGTGGTAGAGAGTGATAGGGCCCTCAGACTGCCCTGAACTGCTTGCAAGAAGACTAATACTCTAGTGCTATGATAGCTAATGCAGGATATAAATTTAGCTCCCGGGAATGGAATAGGATAAAAATTCCATAAAGAGTTTTCTGTAAATGGCTTACACTTTTATATCAAACTGTGTCAGAGTATTCACGGGAAAAAAAAAATAAAACATTTTCTTGATCTCACTGTATGTTGAACACAACTGGAGGCTTTCAGTATTAGAAGGGGGAAAAATTACTGTTACATTTTTTCACCAAGACATTAATAAGAGCACCCTTTGAAGTGCAGTAAAGCTAAATTGGAGGAATTAAATTTGATTGAATCTAAGCCTGTTTATTTTTCATTTCTGCAGAGCAGACGTTGAGTGATTTGTAATACTTCATTGGAAATCTTCAGGAACTTGCTATCATGTAATCCATTTTTTTGCTGAAGAATACGACCGCAGGGGACAAGGCCATATTGGTTTGTTGTTAATGTACTGGAAAGAGGTACTATGGAGAAAACAGTTAATATTAAATTACGAACACAAGGTTATCTTTCTCCTGCACATGCTCCACTGCCCTAGGCAGGGGTAATCTGTTAATAGCATTCAGCCAAAATGACACCATTAAGGAACTGAAGCTACACATCTTTTGCAAGCTGAATGATGTATAAAGCTGGTTTTCTATCATCCTAGATGCAATAAATTATCCATGCTGCTAAAAATTGATACAAGTCAGAAGTTTGATAGAACTGGCACCCCAACACAAATGGAAGTGCTGCTTGTCAGGAAAGGACACAGAGCTATGAGTGCTGCAGGCCTAGCTTTTATTTGTGCCTTTCCCCTTTTCTGATTTTTCATGTTTTAAGTGGCAATCTGGCACATTGCCTACAGTGGCATGTAAATGGTGGGAGACCAAACGTGGAAAGGGAAAGGCAGAAAATGTATAGCCCATAAAGCAGTATAGATGAGGAAACACAAAAGATGTACATCTCTAGTCTAACTTGAATGAATCACTGCTTTTTACTATCTGTTCATTGTTGCAGATGTCTCCATGAATAAAAGCTAAGACCATGTTAAACAGCTTCTACTTAAGTCCAGTTACCTAAGAGCACTGGTCCCATGATACATGAGGTCTCAATTCCTCCCACTGGAACTGTTCCATGTTGTTATGGCATAATGAAAGCTTTTATTATGACAGAAAAGAGAAAATCCAAAACAAAGTGTTAGGAGTCCTTTTAACTGTAGGAATGTACAGGATGGTTCTCTTTTTTACAAATTAATTTCTTTGAGTGTATGGATTTACTCTTGGTTCAGACCCTGTCCAGAAGGACCTGGAGTTAGATCCATGGAGGTCACAGTACTCACATCACATTTAAATCCCTAAATAGGATAAAAATGTGGTCCTCAAACCCTTTTCCCAGTTTCTCCTTATTCCTGGGAAGACTAAAGCCTCTATTAAGTCACTGGTTTATAATTCAGTTTGTCTGAACTTGCCCCAAGGGAAGTTGGAGCTCTTGACCCCCAGTGGTACTGAGCAGCCACACATCTCCCTACCTGTTTAACCTCACTGGATTTAGAAATGAGTAAAAGGATGCTCAAAGGATGCTCAGCAAATATAGCTCTCAGTTACCTTCATGGAAGAATTATCCCTTTTCTTCCCATTTGTCCAAGGCTTCAGCTTAGAATGCAGAAGAGAAGGGTCAGCCCCAGCATGAACATCATTAATGATGCTCAGTGGTGGATGGCAACATGCACCATCCCTCCTACTTCGCAGGAAGTAAAGAAATGTTCAGTGGGCTGGGAAAAAAAGCAAAAGGAAGAGATGTGGTATTTCTGGGTCTGTTAGTTAGGCACTTGTGTGAAAGGGAGAGGGACAGAGAAACCAAAGTTTCGCTAGTGTTTTAACTTTCTTGTCCTTCATTTTCCACCCATCTATGGTGAAATGACACATGTAGTGTGGGATAACATCTGAGAGCAGCATAGCTGGAATGAGGTGAATGGGAGTTGTACTATGAGGTGGAGGGAGGGACCTTGGTCCATATGCATTAGGAGAAACATATTTTCTTGAAGAAAGTCCTCTGTATTCTTTTTAAGCTGTCTTCATTCTGCTGTCTGAAGGTATAGACAGGCCCTGGGGATCCATTCCTAATATTAGGATTCACTGGACATAAATATATATTTTTTCAATTTTAGTAAAGCTTTTAAAGTAGAGCTTTTTAAAGTAGAATCTCCATGAGCAGCGAGCCAAAGGCAACAATTCTAAGCTTTTGTCAGTCCAATTTTTGCACAGTTCAAGGGCACCTGCATCCCAGTGCAGCATAGAAAAAAGGCCCTACATAGACTTCAGTAAGATTTCTATGGTTTCAGAGCAGTGCAATATGACTGCACAGAAAAATTCACCTGTTGAGTTCCAGTTATCACCTGTTCGCTGCATTGTCACATGATCCCTTTTGGTACCCCAGAAGCTTATCTCAAGTAGCTCCTCACACAGGATCAATATGCATATACAAGTTTTCTATTGTTTCACTGCTGGCATTTGTAAAAGAAGTAGCAGAAGTCATTATATCAATCCCAGCTCATCATCAAAAGTACCCCATGCCCAACCATATCCCCATGAAACACACTGGCAGGATTACAATAGCCACAACAAGGAAAGAAAGTGATTAAAGCACTTAGTAACAGATGGGAAGGATGAATATTTTTAAAGATAGCATGAAGACTCTCAAATAATAATAATTTTATACATACTGATACTTGAAAGATTGAGAGCAGAATTATTATGGTATATTAAATCAAGATAAAACAGAAAAAGGGAAGACCAGATGACTTTGAAAGAGCAAAAAATATTTGTAAGAGAACAGTCTAAATGAGCCTCCCAAAACTCATTAAAAAGACCTAGATTCTGAATGATGTGACAAATGAAACCCCTGAGTTTAATATGGGAGCATAGCTTCTTGTACACTCATTCAGAGTCTTGGTTATATATTTATTGAAATTGTATAGGGAATTTATTTTAACCACAGAAAGACAAATTCACTGCCTAATTTGTTTTGTTTTGTTTTTCATTTTGCATGAGCTTAAAACTATATCTTGCTCCAAATCTAGGGAAGATAATTTGAATTTTTTAATTGACAAGATTGCTGATGTAGTTTTTAAATCTTGAGCTAAACTGAAGAGATGATATATGATATATGAATGTAATTTAAGTAAGATCTCTTGAGAGGAACATGCTGCAGTCCAACTGTCATTTACAGCTACAGAAAGTAATTGAAAAAGTGTTATTAGATTAAAATCATATCCTTTTAATCTGCCTTGGCACAGGCGTAGGTGTCTGAGGGTCCCTCTAATGAGTTGATAAGAAAGGACCAAGTCTGGTTAAAAATAGAACATTTCCCCACCAAAGAAATTGCATTGCGCTTCAGAAGAAGCAGTTTTCCCTGTGAAAATCCCTGAGCAGGAAGCAAGGCAGAGAACACAGAGCAGCTGCCTGCAGTGTGGCACAACAGGCACCATTTCGGAGCCGGTGTCACACCCCTGCCATCGGCAGAATGCCTCAGCCTTTGGTTTACCAATGTGCCCTGGGGTGAGGAGTTACATCATGGAACATCCAATGACCATGTGCAGGACAGGGCCCCTGAGCATTTAGTGTTGCAGGAAGGATGGGAAGATTTGATGAGGATCTTTCATGAGCCACCACAGCCTGGATGAGTCTCAGCAAACCTCACTGCTACTGTTTGCTTCTGCTCTTTCAGAAAAAGCAGAGTTGTAAGCAACTTTTGCAGCCCTTGGTGGATTTAGGGATATGCAAACTAAAGTACTTTTCTCAAAACTAAATGCCTGTTTTGTGACTTTGGGAATTTACATGTGGAATACAGCTGAGGGGTCAACTTTACCATAAATGATCCCACAGTAACACAGAAATGCACATTATCAGGAAAGGTCTGCTTCTTCTGTCAGGGTAGGGCTCATCCTTCCAGTATACTCCTCAGTGCTATGCCCAGCAGAGCAGTCAGGGCTTATCTGATTTTAAACAAAGGAGTCTATCCTATCACAACTCAGTGATTTCTGTTTCACATGAGACATCTGATTGTGAAAAGGTGTTTATCTCATTTTATAGTTATAATGAAATATTCTTCTATCTAATTTCTCATTTAAGGCACTACTAATATTACTGAACTATGGGTAAAATACACAGTAGTCAGAACTAACAGAAAAGATGTTTAAGCCTTATAAAAATAATATGCATTTTGCACTTTATTGAGCTGCACAGCAAATAATTACACTAACTGGTTTCTCTTAAGACAGCATCTTTATGCTAAACATCCTATTGTTAATGAGATAAAAATTACGGATGAAGTGTCTTTTACTGTTATTGATAAAATCTTATGTAAGCTGAAGTGTCCAAACTTTCAGTGAGATCAGCATTACAGGATCTAAGGGATTCAGAACTGCCAAGGGAAACAGTCTACTCGACTACAGATCTCTAGAGAAGAAAAGGGATCAGGAACAAGGACTTGAGCAGTCATGTCACTCAAATGGAAATACTTGGCAGGAGCAAAGGCAACCTTTGAATCAGCACCTGGCTGCACTGCAGGTGTCACAGCAGTGCTTTATCTTGTCTTTCCAACAGACCCTCTTCAAGGAGCAAAGATTGCTGGAGACATGTTTGAAAAAGTGGATCAAGAATATCTTTGACAGCAGTTCAGAGCCTGACATCTAAACATTTGCAATGGAATTTGATACAGAAGCTGATATTGTTACACCACCTTTTCCAGTGCCATGGGTGGCATCAATCAAGCTTGTGGATGACCTCAAACTGGGCAAGAGTTAGGAATGTGGTGAAGCAGTGGGTGATGAGGAATCCAGCTTCAACAAAGTCAAAGGCAAAGTCATCCTCCTAGGATGGAATAACCCCATGCAGCACTCCACTTCAGGAGTTGTATGTTCAGGCAACAGCTTTGCAGAGAATTATCTGCTGGTCTTGGTGGGCAACAGGTTGACTAGTTAGCAATGAGCCCTTGAGGCAGCAGAATCTTACCACATCCAGGGCTGTACTAGTTGTCCTTCCTGGTTCCAGGTCAAGAGAAATGATCATTCTCTTCTGTTCAACACTTGCAAGAAGCACTGTCTCCAGTTTTGAACCTCTTAGTCCAAGAAACATCAGTAAGCTGAAGTGAGTCGAGTGTCACTAAGATGGCTTGTGGCTGGTGTATGAGGAGAGAGGGAGGGTTTGTATGTTCTAAGGAAGATAAGGCAAAGGATGGATCTAATTATCAACTATCCACCACCTAATGGGTGTTTACAGAGAAGATGAAGTCAGACTTTTCTCAGGGTCTCGCAGTGAAAGACAAGAAGAAACAGTTGCATTTTTGGCAGGGAAATTGCATTTGGATATTTAAAAAACAAGCTTTCCATAATGACAGTGGTTAAGCAAAGGAGCAGGCTGTCCAGAGAAACAGTGGAGATGTCCTTGGAGATTTTCAAAACTTGACCAGGTAGTATCCCGAGCATCCTGACCCAACTTTGATGTCAGTTGTGCTTTAGGAAGATAGCACAAGCTGATCTTCAGAGATCCCTTCCAACATGAACTACTCTGATTCATTAACAATTTTTTAAGTGCTTCTCTTTGAACTCTACAGCAACATCTTCTGTGGAGAACAAGCTCTTTCTCTTTAGTTTTAACCATCTGAAAACTAGATTGGGGATTTTGAAGAATGTGAAGCTAAATCACAGTGTGATCTATAGAGCCTGGTGTTCATTTCTGGTTAAGTCAGTGATAGCCAGAAACCATTACATAGGTTGGTGTTGCTGTCATTTTGACAGGTGATCAAAAGATGAAGAGCATAAACTATTTTCTTAGCTTGTTTAAAGACACAAAGTAATGATGGAGTTACCAGACTGGGATGTATTATATTTGTTTTCAAAAACACTGGATTTTGGTTATTTCAGGACAAAAATTTCAAAACAAGTAATTCCCATTTTAATGAGGAAAATCTGAGTACAAAGCCAGCTTTTGGACACAAATCATAGTGCTTGTGCCTCTAAGTAACCAATTGCTAATGTAAATCAGGTGCTCAGAGGAACAAGTACTCCTAGTCATTTATTGTGGATGGTAAATTTTGTGGATTCAAAATGTCTCCCCACAAATCTCTTAGGAAAATCAGTCCTTGCATTCAATGTGACTTTTTGTGCTTTGTGGCCTGTGCAATTATATGTCTTCTGCTATGTCAGTAAAGGAATGTCTCTAATTACCCCTATATTACTCCCACTCTCCAAAACAACATTTAAAAATATAGGTGTGCAAAAATAATTAAGAGGAATAATATTTCTACGACCCTCAAAATGGCTGCTCTAAGTTTTATTCTCAGTACATCAACCCACATGAGAACTTTGCAGATGTTAAAAACACATACACTCTGTAAATTAATCTATGCCACTTGAGGGAATTGAAGGAAAGAAAGGAAATTCATATAATTCAGTGTAATGAATTCAGATATCTAGCAGTGTGGCTTTACCACCAGCTTAATTTTCATTTTAAGTGTAGAAACTGGCAATCAAAGTTAGCACAAAAGTGATAGTCTTTTTATAAATGCACATGCTTTGCTGTTGGATGCTTCTCAGCTGATATGCGTGGCTTCTCAAGAGTATTTTCAGAGAGAACCAAAAGGCAATGCTGAATAGTTCAGATGCAAAGACTGAATAGGAAATGATGCTTCAGGCAAACAAAAGCCTCAGCAGTGCTTATTAATTGATTATAAGTAATTTTATCTTAGGATAAAGGAAATGATTCCACTAGCAGTTTTGGAAAAGAGGGCTGCAAAGCAAGGGGAGGGGTGGATGAGAATGGAAGGATACATCAAATATGAGCACCTTTATACTCTCTGTGAAACAGCAAATTACAGTAAGGTAAGCAGTGCAAACGAAGATTTTCAAAAAGTAGCATGAGGGGTTTTTAAAGTGAGAAAAGGTTTTTTATGTGCTACGTCAGTAACAGACAGTCAATCAAATTGTGCTTATAGTGACCCCCACAAATCTCTCTTCATCCATGTGTGGATTACCAAAGAAGCATATCAGAAAGGATACATTTAATAACCTCTCATCTCTAACTGTTCTGGAAGTCTTTAGGTCTCTCCAGCCCTGCAGACAGGGACTGGAACCAGATGTTTCTTCATTTGGGCTAAAATTGTTCCAGCTCAGTTTGAGTTCCCATCAAAAACAAATTCAGCAGAACAGCTC
The DNA here is from genome assembly GCF_022539395.1 of Myiozetetes cayanensis. NCBI lineage: Eukaryota > Metazoa > Chordata > Aves > Passeriformes > Tyrannidae > Myiozetetes > Myiozetetes cayanensis. Next base: position 23,567,189 of record NW_026086604.1, read on the forward strand.
AGATTTGTTTCCAGTGAGAAACAAAAATAGTGGTTCAGTGTTGTTTTCTGTTCTGGCACTGGATTTCTGCACAGCTTCATGCTTCTCTGCCTCTTGGGTTGGGTGGAAGGGTTAGTGATTGCTCTCTGCAAGGAGATGGGGTGGGACCCAGTAATGTGACACATAGCAGTGCCACAGCATTTGTAGGATGATCACAGACGAGCCCAGAGGCAGCAATGGCAGCAGCTGGTTACTGATATTCAAAAGGTGGGTATTGGCCTTACAGCTGGACAGAGCTCTGTGGCCACCTCTGGAGGTCATCACATCCTACCTTCTGCTTATATCCATCATGGCTGGATCTAGATGCCCAGGGCCTTGTCCAGTCATATTTTGAAGTTCTCTAGTAACAGAGATTTCACAGACTCACTGGTCAGCTTGTCCATATTCACCTTCTCTCTAACCACGTCTTCTCTCTAACTCTGTCTAATTGAAGAACTTCCCAATTCAGAAATGGTAAAAGGAACCTTGGTACTATACAACCCTGCAGAGATGGGGGTCTTCTGCCATGATCAGGACACACCAATTCATCCAGAACTTCAACAGTTTTTGTTTCCACAGATATTTATGCCAAGTGATAGATACTATTGATGATCCTCTGATTGTGTTATCCCATTTACTCAGCATTATGATCACTAAACATCTGGATGAGTAGGCCAGAGATTTGTGACTTTGTTATTTTATGTCAATATGTGATGCCTTCCAAATCTGAAATAATGTGTGGAGATTACTGTGTAGTCAGGGTAATTCAGCACTCTATTCATCCTAATTTTTAGTTCATATCCTATCTGGGAAGGTACCTCAGAAATTGCAGACTGAAGTCTGAAGACTAATTTTGAGCATCTGGTGACTGGACATCTGTAGACATTGTATATGCACTCATACATCAACAGAGTTGGCAGCACTAACTTCAGAGTGAAAAGGAACAACTCCTGAGAGAAGATGTTTGGAACTGTGAGCGCAGTGTCCATAGGTGAGCACACATCTCTGTGAAATTTGCAGTTAAGGAAAGTGATCTGAATGCTTCAATCGAGTACCTATTCTGGACCTGGAGATGTCTGCCCCAAAACCTCTATAATGCATGAATATTTGGAACCCTTGTTTAAAAAAAAAAAAAATTAGAAAAGCAATAAAGTGTGAGGAAACAGAAATTTGTGGGGAAAAAGTCAGAATTTTTTTCCCTGATGAATAAACTGAGTGAAAAGCTCACAGGAAGGATATACTTATTTTGAGTAAATTTTGTCCTGTCTTCTGATCCCGATCATGTTGTCATCAAAAGGAAATGGAAAAAAACATCATGAGAGAAATTAAAGGAAAACACTTCAGAGAAATGCTTCCATGATGGTGATTTCTGGTTGCACTTCCAGGTTTAGTCCCATGTATTATCCAAAATCACTGCTAAAATTCATGAAAATGGGTGCTGCCTTGTACAGTAACAAGGAATGCATTGTCCATTACTCACCTGAAAAATGTGTTACCAGACTCTCTCTTGAGAATGGGCTTCAGTGTTTGAAAATCCAGGCACCTATTTTAGTCAAGTCCAAATAAGCTTTGAGTAAAGGAATGCCACAAATGTGAGGACTGGCATATTAGAACTAACATGGTCACAGTGGTCATGTCCGGGATACTTTATCTTCATTCTCCTCTTCGGTTCCATCTTTGCTGCATATCTGTTGCCTGTTCTTTGTATAATAACTCTTGGTACCAGACAACAGAAAATTTGTCTATAGCTTCAACAGGCAAAGGGAGTGATAAATCTTTCAAGTTATTAAAGATGAGCCCAAAGTTGTCATTCTCCTATCCTGCAAGATATATCAATTTCCATGCTGTTCCTTATTCTTCATTAATAGCATAATGTAGACTGACTTATCTTTGGTCCCATGTGCTTTTTTATTTTATTTCATACTTTGTATTACAGAGTTGTGATAAAGACTCATCAAAATCATTGTTGCACCATATTTATACACACTATAGTGATTCAGTCTTCTGTTAACTCATAAATGATGGTTTTCTGTAACTACTTGTATTTTTCCTCATTTGTTATCATGATTCTGTCATTTGTTCTAACTTTTCATTGTCTTCTTCTTCTTTTTTTTTTTTTTGGTCCAGAGAGTGACATTTCCTGTATCCCATAAATATTTTAAACAACATTTTCAAAATACTGATGCAAATAATAAATTATTATCAGAGCGCTATTTTTGACGATATCTATTTATCACCTTCTGCTTAAACACTTTCACTTGAATGCTACAAATCACTTCAGAAGCATAATCTGATTCAATCTCAAAATGCTTGTTAAAGGAAGAAAATAAAAATATCCCTATTTAATAAAAGAAACAAATTGTAAAATTCATCCTGATGTGACCTAGCCAGCAGCCTGATTCAGGGAAAGGACACGAGATCTTGGATTCTCCATTCTCTGCATTGAGCAGAAATGGTAGTAGCTGATGTTTCTCTTTCTTAATGTTGTCTCCCTAAGAATGCAGTTGTTTTCACTTGTATTGGAGCCTCCTAATCTGGCCATCGTTTTGTATTTGAAAGCTGTCAAAACCACACAGAACATCAAAGCCAGTTTTATCATGGGGTACCAACTCGTTTTCATATTTGCTAATTATGGAAAGGTATCTGTTCTCTGGATGATCTATGCCATCTAGGTGGCAGCTATCTATTCAAACTCTTGTCTCCTGTACTCAGTATATTCAGTTCTTGACATTCCTAAAACAGTTTTCCTAGTATTATCTTTGAATTGCACTTTTTATTGATGATTTCATGACAGGCCAGTACTACGCACAGATCTGTGATGCTTTCAGCCAGAACATACCTTTGCAAACAATTGTTTCTGAGCTAAGAAGGCCTGACCACTGCAGATAAAGATCCAAAATCATTCTAGTCCAATACTTTATTTTGGAAATGACCTGAAAGATACCTCAAAGAATGTGTAAAAACCACAATGTTGACTTAAACTCTGACAAGCAAAGCATAGTGACTGCTCCAAGATGTAAAAAAAAAATTTACGATGAATCCCAACAGCCAACTCCTGTTTCAGAGCAACTACATTTTTGGCATAAAACTTTATTTTGGTAAAACTTTGGCAAGAGCTCCTTGAAGCCAAATGTGCTCAAGATAGAAAAATATTACCTTTCATTGCTTTTGAATTTCATGCTTTTAAATATCACTGAGATACCTCTAAATGTCATTTAAATGTCATTGGTCTTGTGCAGGGCTCAGGGGAAGATATGGAAGTGTAAAAAGGAAAGGAACTTTCAGAGTCTTCACGTGATATTTTCCATAAACTGATAAACCTAGTTAGGTTATTTCTCTCTCATTCTTTTCCACCCCAGCTACTCCTATCTGAAGATGGATCCAGGATCTTAGGGAACTCAAAACCTGTCCTTGACATTTCTGCATCAGGCCACCTATTTAATCTTCTCTATATTCTTAATTAAATCCTATTTTTAATTAATCATAGCTTATCAGTCTTCTTTTGTGAACTTCCAAATAGTTCTAGTATCATCATGAGACAATGATAAGGAGCGATATGTCACAAATAAATTGAGTCTAAAGTGTAAACAAGTATAGAACTCACTCACAAACCAACTTTTGGGGAATTTGATACATATTATTTCCAAACATACACACACACACACACATACACGCACACACACATTTATTTTACCTGGATATAAACGCCTTCTGTATTCAAATAATACCAATTAGACTGCTTTGTTAGGATGCGTGATAACTCATTGACATTTTACCCCAGGGGAGAATTTCTGCCTTTTGTATAATATGTTTTCAGATTCTAAGCTTATGAAACTCATATCCACTGAGAATAGTATAGATTTTCAGTGTCAAACCCTGAGTCAGGTTGTGTCATTGATTTTTAAGTAGGACTACACATTAAAATCAATTTTTCAGAGGGAAAAAAAAATGAAAACATCAATAAAAACATCTCAATTCTCTTCTTTTAAAAACAAACTCATAGAATTAGCAGGAAGGCCATGAAAGTGTTTTCTAAATGTAGATGCATTTCAATACAAGGAGGGGGCTTAGCTTTGTCTTTACCTGAGAAAAATGTGCAAAGATCATTAGAATGAGGTTAGATGAAACAGGTAGTGTTTTGATAATAAAGCAAAAATATCAGAAGACTGAAAAACTAAACAGCATAAATCAGGTGTACTTTAGAACTGATTTTTAGCAATTTTATTGCTGTAGCTTGTAAAAGGGCTATAGAGTAAAACAAATTAATTCTGCTAAGAAATTTCTTAGAAATATAGATGTTGACCCTAACTGCACAGAAGGGTCTGGCATAACATTAGATAAGTTAAAAAGATTTCCAGACATTTCAGAATCCCTTTTCAAAAGTAAAAAAAAAAAAAAAAAAATAAGAAAACGTGCTTAAGGCTCCTCCAAATTTAACATCTTTATGAAAAAAGTTCTCCACTATAATTATAACAGATTATTTAATTGAAATGTAAGTATTATTCTATGTATGATGCCATGTGCAAGCCTAATCAAAACTTACTGGAGTCTTTGAGGGATTCACTGAAGGTCCCATAAATTTAGCATAATTCATTAACTGAAACCTTAAGAAATAATTGCAGACACCCAAACCATTGAGGACTGCCCTCTCAAAACACATTATGAAGAGGTTTTACAGAACACCCGTGGATATTCTTCAGTGACATTTCAAAATCAAGCAAATGTAATTCTTTCCTATCAAAAGCAAAGTTCCAACAAAAATTAACATTTGCTAAGTCAGGGGTGGTGCCTATGTTCTCTATTCAGAGTGAAGTTATGCACATCTTTAGGTGGATTTTCGCATTTTAAAATTTGCATTTGTGGACTTCCCAGGTAACCCATTATCTGGTATCTTCACCAGAACAATGAAATCATTCATGTAGCTCTGTTAAATACGGCAAAATATGTCTACTAAGATTTTTTTTGAAAGTTCCATTTTATAAAGATATGACCAAATAAGAATTATTAACACACTTACCTGTAATAATTTGCTTCTCATGCTATTTGCAAGTAGTAGTTCTTTTAAGAGTGCATGACGTCTTAAACATCTATTTCATATCTGAAAGCAGGATTCTTTTTACACTGGGAAGAAAAAAACAGTATACTCAAGAAAAATAAAGAAACTCAGCAGATATTTATTATCTGGTAAAAAATAGGGAAAATGTCATGTTAAACTAGTTTAATAATAAAAATACAATAGTGTAATAGCAATTCTTGAAAAAATCTTCCAGATACAAAGATATCTTAATAATAGTAAAATTTAACATATTTCAGGAAAATGTATTAGGAGTCTTGCTTTATTTTAACTTTTAAAATAATAAATGTATGAAATCTTTCTTATACACTTATTTTACAAAAAAGTAGCATGTGTTTCGGTATATGAGCACTCGCATGCCATTCTATGTCATTTGATCTCATATAAAATTTTAGTAATTTCATAGTGAGTACAATGAACCATATATTCTAAAATTTTGTGGGTCTCAGGGAGGTTGGCTGTATTGAATAAGACTATTCCACTTTCATCTGCAATTACCTTGAAATATATATGCAGTTTTAACATTATAATTGCAAACTATTTGGCTAATTACTGATGTGCTTATATCCTGAAGTTGCAACAAATTTATTTTTGTCTCTTTCTTCCAGCTGTTCTTCTTTGACCCAAAGTATTTTTCTTTTTTTCCATGCTGTTGGCATTGGACAGAATAAAGACAATGATTCCCCATGGCTTCACTCTTGAAAAGCCCATTCTACACTTCATTCTCCTGAGTGCCAGGATGATCTGAACAAATACATACCTTCAAGTTGTTCAAAGCCCACTTGGCAATTCCTTACTTTTGAGATTAAATTTAAACTTGTGCACTTTTAAGTGCAGATAGGTTTTGTCTTTTCATGATAAATCTGCTCAACCAGGTTTTAAAGTATAAATTTAAACGCTTTGCATGAGCAGTTGTTTTCAATATGTTTCTCTGCAAGACTTAAGAACTAACTTCACAGAAAAGTAGTATTAGCTGAAATTCAGATGAAAATATAAGCCAGGTTAACTTTAAGGACTTCAGGAAACAAGGTGCATTTGGCTGAACCATACTGGTGGGCAGAGCCTGGGCCAGCCCTGACAGCTGTGATTTCCAGCATCACAGCCCAAAAGCTCCTGGGAAAATTAATCATTTTCTATGCCATCAGGCCCAATAAAGAAAAATTAACACTTTTGCTCAGCCTCTAACACAGTTTCCACAGGATCTTCCAATTCACTACTCAGTGTACAGACTCGGACCAGGTGGTGATCTGGATTCATCCGAGCGATGTAGATTTTAACACAGCCTAATGCTTCTAGAGTTGCAAAATGAAGCCAGGTCTTGCAAAATGAATGCCTGTCTTGCTGCTGTTAAGCAAAGCTGAATAACAGTGTCCCAGTTCTAAGGTATTGTTTGTGATCTGTTTGTCAATTACGCAAAGGGTGCTTAAATCGCAGCCTCACTACAATAGAAAAATATAACTGAGGGATATGAAGCAAATACCTCTGCCCTATTAAAGGCACAGTTTCTAGTCTGCAGTATACTACAAGTGGTAATAATTACTAGAGAATGCCTAACAGTAAAAAGGCTCTATCTTTTAAGCCATAAAACAAGGAGAAAGAGTTATAGTTTAATTAATTTTGTTTTCTTTTAGGAAACCAAACAAGAGCCCATCCCACACTCTAGGGTTCCACAACAACAGTTTGGTTTTCATAATGAAGTAAAACAATGGACAGCTCATCATTCTCCAAAAATAAATGCACAAAAAACCAAAGTAATGAAATAAAGCTCCATCACAGCAGGAAAATCTTGAATTTGGGCTTTCAGCTTAACTCTGTATCTCCTGTTTTCTGAGTGCTGGAGTTCTCAGCTTTTTACTGAATGCATGCAAACTGCTGTGTTAGACACACAAGACTGGGGGAGGGTCAACATCCACCACCACTCGTTTTCTCTGAGGGTTATGAGAGGGAATGACTCAGGATTGCAGAATCTGCATGAAGGAAACATAATCTTATGGAGGGGATGAGTCAAACCACCAGAACTTTCTGAGGAGAAAAAAAAAAAAAGAAGGTAGTTTTTATGCATTATTAGTGGATTTCAAGATTTTTCAAAAGAAAAATTTAAAGCAAGAAAGTTAGAATTGCAAATTGCCAAAAGGAAGCTCTATTTGATTAATTGCAGCTGTGGGAGGAACATCCCAATTTTCTCTTCATGGATCATACTGAGAAAACTAGAGAAATTCTGGTCATGTTGATCTCATAGGGGCAAAACTCTACTGTAATTTTCCACATTTCCAGGCGAAGGAAGGGGGAAAAAATGAACCTAAACCAATGTAAAGGTGAAAGAAAGGTGGTAATTATTTCAGGAAACAAAATATTTTTAAAGGGCTAGAAACAACACATGGGATACTAACTATAATTGAAAGAATTTACAGAATACAATAGAATATAAAATATATAAAATAAAAATTTAGATAAAGAGAAAGCAGGGCTGAAGATAAAGGGGGAAAACAGAGAGTAAAACTATAAATGCCACAGAGAATATTTCTGATATCTGTTCAGTTGTCAAAAATGCAGACCAAAGAAAAGGTCAAAGATCAGGAGCTGATGTTTCACATGTAAATTTGCCCAAGAAAAGTAGATTTCTGTGCCAAACCCTGACAAGGAGTTGTTTGTATGAAGTTTTCATGTTGTTTCCATACTTCCTTCCATTCCCCAAAACAGCATTACTAGGGGATAGAGGTGCCAAGTACATGATTTTCCATACAACTATTTCTTGTAAAACAGATATATAAGATAGGAAGGATGAAGCACCCTTGGACATGCTCGTCTCTCATTGTAACAAGGAATGAGTGGGTTAGACTAAATGTTTAGTTTAAATATGGCTAAAACTGACATAAATCCAAACTAATTGGAAAAGAACAAAAATAATGTTCAGTCTTATAAAGAACCCCGATTATGTTAAACAAATCTGTTATGAGACGTGATGCCATGTAATGGCAGAATGTCTCAGGTTTCTTGGAGTGGAAAACAAGACTGAAGTCCAAGATCTGAAACCACATATCTTGCAGAGAAATACTTAAACTGAGCAACACAAAACCCTAAAGCATCTTATTGTGTGCTTCCAACAAAGGTGTGAGTTTAGAGAATAGGGGAGAGCGTTATGAGTATATGGACCATGTTACCAGTACATACTGCATTTTTCCTTTGGAAAGAGGAGATGGGCTTTCAGGTACCTGAAAGAGCTTACTGGTATCAGCTTTTGTGGGGCCAAAGTCCATTGAACCCATCAGTTATGCAGATATAGATGGTCTTCCTCCTTCCTTCTTCCATTTTCTGCCTTTAAAGCTCCCACCACCAGTGTTAGGTCTTTTGCTGTTATTTTCCTGGCTCATCGTAACAATGGACTTACTCAAAATTGTCATTAATCACTATTTAAGAGCAGTATAATGGGTTTTAACCTAAAGTAAATGGGAAGGTTGTGAAAGAGAGAGTAGACGTGATCATTTCTTTCTTTTCTTTTCTTTCCTGCCTTGTGAGTTATCAGAAATATGTCTCTTCTCCTCTCCATAAGGAGGAAAGCTGACAAGAGAGTTACCTCCAGAGACAAAAGGAAGATACGTGTCAGTGACACAATCTTCTCAAATACAGCTACTGTGGCTTGAGAAGGCAGGAAGAATTTGACCTGAAGCTAGACATTTATCACCTTCTTCTGGCCCCACTGCAACTTTCCATTCCATGAAGTGAGTTACCAATCAGAAAGGTCAGATATAAAGAGAGATACATACAAAGACAGATATAAAGGAGAGATAAAGTAGAAAGTATTACTTCATAGTTCCTCTTCTTCATGCTCTCTACTTGCATAAGAAACAGGAAGTTGTCACCCAGAGCTTCTTTGTTTATCACCAAAGCAATAGGTGAACACTCAAGAGAAACATATTGTTTGATATTATTCACTCAGGGAATCTCCTCTTGAATCTTATTTCATCTTTACCAGTTGCTCTTCAGAAAAGATTCTTTCTTTTCCTGTATTGTTGACAAGATACATTGTTGGCATTAATGACCATATTCTTTGTTGACTGTAATATTCCTTTGCTGATATTACTTTGGAAGCTCCTTAGATAATATAAAAGAGATGTTTATTTTTCTACTTATGCCTCTGATTTATTTCTTTTTCTTCATAGCTCTGTTCCTTCCTGTTGTTACTTGTTATATTGCAAATCCCTCATTCTCTCTTGAGTCCCAGCTGTCTCTAAAAGGCTAATTCATACTTCACAGACTGAAACTCATCCTTACCCCCACTCATGTTCAGGCTCTTTAGAAGAAAGCGAACTTCCTGTGGTATAAACCACATGGAAGGGGTTAGAACCAAACAATATTTATGTAAGCATGTTGTTGCTTTGACAGAGCCATGGGGTGCAAACTGTTAGGGGCCTTTCTGTTTAAAGACTCACAGGACTTTGTGAAGGAAACACAGAAATCCGTGGACTCACAGTGCTGTGAGGCATTTGGAGTCAAAGCTCAAGGGTGGTCTTTGGAAACCTCACAAAAAAAGAAAGTTTTCTGTTTCCCCTCATTCTTTGCCCCATCTGTCATAGGTCCCTGAGTAGCATGTTTTGATCAAATGGACAACAGCAGGGATAAGATCAGGAGTTCAGGCAGGCGTGGGGCCAATGAGGGGGATGTGTGCTCTTAACACAGTGAGAAAAGGCCGACAGAAATTTTGGCCATGAACAAACCTCATCAGAGAGCTAGAGCTGTGAGAACTGTAGACAAAGAAAGAATTTGGAAGGAAGGCAAGCAAAACAAAGATTAGAAAGTGAATCAGGACTCAAACTTTAACACCAAAACTCTGAGGTCTTTGCTGAAAAAGGGAGATAAAATTATGAAAAAGATAAGGAGGAAGGATGAGATGGGGAAGTCTGCCTTTACAACTCTAATCTCTATTGGCTGCTCCACTTACATCTTCTATATCCAGCTCACTATCCCAAAAGCTATTTGCATCAGAGGTACTGAAATTCTTCTCAGGGAAGAAGAGTTGAAACTATGCTTTTTTGGGAATTGTGGATCACTGTACTCCTTGAAAAGAAGTCATATGGTTTCTAGTCAAGTTTTCATTCTAATATTTATATGGTTAATTGTTTTATTCAAAGAGTCATTAACATTTTCCTTAATTTTATTCCATTTTTTCTAATCAACTCTACGGTTTTTGATCCCCAGCTTATCCCATTATCACTATCCTGTTCTAATTATCTTCCTTACTGCCTAAATTACCATATATGCATTCTTTTTCCCCTCCAGGACTTAGCTTCTCGTACTTTGATCTGCTAATTGGCTTTTTAATCATCTCACTTTGTTTTCTTTTCTTTTTCATACTTAAAAAGGAATTATTGACTGTAATGACCTGAAAAGTACCAGTTTGATAACACTGGCTCCTGAGACCTTGGAGTTAGCTCCAGATACACTGATTCCAAGACAGCTGGTGTAGCTCTACAGCCAAAAGATAGAGCATCCCTACAACTGGGATGTGATTCAGGCTCCATCTCCATGCTGTTTCTTGTTTTGTCCTGGAATGCTTGTAATTTAAATGTCTGTCTGCAGGCATTTGGACTGAGACTGTCAGCTCACCAAAACTTTGCAAACCTTTTGGTAGCTCCTGCCGAGACATACCAACCCGAATAAAAAAGCCATGAAGTCACATATCAGTCAAAGCCTACAGTGAAGATAAACTTTGTTTTCTTTCCAAGTGTGGTTCAGATCCTTTATTTATCTTCAGATCTTTTATTTTGGTCATGTTTTCCTCTTCCCTCAGTCCTTCTTTCAATTCTGTTTCTTCTCCTTGCCAATGCTTCCTTTCTTTTAATAATTCATGTTAAATTCCACAAAGCTCCAGTTTTGTTATTTTACTGACCCTTTTCATAGACCTCTGCTTTTCCTTTTTACAGTTATGTCTACATATTGCCAAAGCATGCAGGACCATACTACAAGGGATTGTGGGCTAGAGATCAAACCAGTCATTGAGTAGAGAAGTTCATGATTTTTTGGATAACATGCATCCATACACGCCATTCTGCTATATGGGTATTTCAGACTCTAATAATCTTAACTTGACATTCCTGGATTTGCCTAGTGATGACAGTCTCTGTATATTAAAGCTAGTAAATGTCTCTATTGCAAATCACATTTATGATTTTTTTTAATGTCTTGAAGACTGTCAGAGGCAGACATCTGAAGGGTGCGATTTCTTGACAGACTGTTTATGTACTAATGTGTAAAATTTCCCTAAAATCTGCTCTGCCATTTCTGTTGCCCGTAGGGTTGAGAAATTCAGTAGTGCCTTATGTTAGTGATTGTCTAATCATCTTGAATACAAGTTCTTCTCATTGCACTATCATCATACCATAAAATGGTTCATTGAAGTTTCCTAGAAATAGAAAAGGAGTTTAAAAAGTAAAAATCACTGTTGGGTTTCCCTCTGCAAAATAAAGATTTAATTTAACAAATTGTGGTGCTTATGTGTAAAATAAAACGTGCATTTGTGGGATTGTTTTTACATGGGAGAAAAATTTGAATCAAAGTCATACAAAAAATGAAGTTTAAAGAACCATTTTGTGAATGCAGGGGTAAAGTGTTGACTTTCCTGAACAGAAGACAGGCTGCCTGGGGAAAGAGGAGCAGAGCTTATCTCTGTGCTAAGTGAGAGCTTTTTGATAAAGATGGTAGCGTAGGAGTGGGCAGATAAAGCCATAATGGAATTCTCACTGTTGTTTTGTTTACTATCTCTCTAGCCAGGGTTGCTGGTACCTTGACCTCTGTGAATCGCACCATCATCGCTGAAAAGCTAATCAAGCAAAGAGGAAGGATGGGGTGAGTAGTCCTAGTTAAGCTTAAAATTCCTTGGAATAATTGTGCTTAATATTTCATTGTGTTTAAACGCTGAAGAGTTTTGATCACATCAACATATTTTTGTAGAGAAGCCTTTATTTCTGGTAGGGTTCTGCAGGTATCCAGGTACCAGATATGACCTACCAGATTTCCCATAACACATGATTTTTCCCTGATGTGAGCTTGCAAGGTCTAAATAGCCCTACTAAGGAGATGAAGACTTTCAAACAGGGAAGTGCTAATTTCAAATCACAGTGAAACAGAACATCAAAATCTTTCATTAAGTGGAATGACCATGCAACTCTCTCTATTTCTGCATTACAGAAAATCAATCCTTTTCTTCCCATCCCCATACTACACATGGAAGACATAAATCACTATTTAAGCACATTCGCAGTAGTTCACTTTGGGGTTATTCCAAGCTTAGCAAACTTCTGCATTGAAATATTGGTACAAGACAGGCTTAGTAATTCTGATGAACGCCACAGCGAGGTCATACACCCAGTTATTTCTGTCCAAAGATATATCAAGTCATAGCTAAGCAAGAGATAGCATTTGTATGTGAAGGTTATTAAAAAGAAATAATGAAAGAAATAATGAGATATACTGAAGCAGATAAAGCAGCAAGCCAAATCCATAATTGGTGTATTAAAAAGGAAGCTTTCCATATTTGCATAACACTGAATGTTTATTAGATACTGCAAATTTCATCCCGTTAACAACACAGTGATAGCAGCTAAATGCAGCTTCATGAAAGCAAAAGAATTACTGAAGAAATACATGTTTACTTAGTGTCTCAACACCTTGATATTTTTATTAATGCAGTTGTTTAAATTTCATTGAATATAAGGTGATAAATTCTCTTTTATGTTAATTTCTGCATTTGAGGTTAAAAAAAAATCTTTATTTTGAAATACATATTTTCTATCACAAAAGAAAACAATCAAATTAAAACCTGGTTATATAATTTCACTGCTATAAAGTCTGAAGGGTACTTAAGATAAACACTAAAGATATCGTTATCAGTATATATTTATGTCATAAGTGGAGCTGAACAACTACTTCAATTAAACTTAGTTTAGTTAATTTTCCACAGGGTTGTAAAGGTCTCTGAAAATACTAAGATTTATTATTTCTTAACATAATAGAAAAAAAAGTAGGGCTGTATCTTTTATATGCCTTAATATACTTTTTTCCCCTCCCACTTTGCCTCTAAAAAATTCTATTAATTAATTGTTTTGGCTAAAGAAGTGAATCAGCAAAACAAATTTAACTTTATGTCTGATGCTAAAAGTGTATGTCTGGACTTCCTTACCTTAAAATGTGGTCTTATATTACAAAATTAAAGAGATTCAACAAAAGAGTTTGTCTCAAAACTCAGAGGATTTAAGGCAGGAAGACTTTCTAACCAGTGTGGTAAAACACATACTGTGAAACTAAAGTCCGAAAGCTTTTTCTGAGCAAAACTACTGTCCTATGGTTTGAAGAAAAATGGTCTTCAGAGGCAATAGATGATATGCTATATCTATCAATCAATCAATCATTTGCTTGATCGATGTCTTTTCCTCCTTGAAAAAATGACAATACACAAGACTTAGTTGAAGTGGAACAAATGTTCACTTGCTCATCTTTAATGTAAATGTACCTTATGGATTGTTGATCTTTCCAGAGACTACTGCTGTGTTGATTAATTGCTAATGAATGCTAATGAAGGAGTGAGGTGAATATACACAGTGATGTATTTAAGTGATGATTGATTGGATTTAACACTAGCTGTCAGGAGAGTACTTACCACATGCACAACAAGTCCATAAATATGCACAGAACTGTTAGTTGTCTTCCTGCATGTCTCTCTGGTCTTTAAAGTCGATCTGTGACAGGGAGAGAACTGCCCCTCTAGACTTTCATTGCTAAAGTAAATTCATTCCTTAGGAAGGACATCACCTCTCACTGACAGGTTTTAATTAAACATTGATGATCAGTGCACAGTTACAGACAAAGTGTCACAAAATGTTCCTTTCTAAAAGCAAAAGTAAATTTTTAGAAAATTTTAATAATAAAGAGATTACTTAAAGACTGACAAAAATAGAAAAAAAAATCTTCGTGAAAGCTCCAAAATGCAGCAGGAACATTAGGATAAACAAAAGAAATGCCATTTCCAATTTAAGAAGAGCAATACTACATTATTCCTTTATGAGATGGGGGAAAATGAATTGAAGCAGCAAACTTTTTCTGGCAAGTAATACGCAATTTGTTCAAAATTTCAGTGACTAACTAAAAAAACAGCTACTGACCAAATAAAAATTAAAGAAAAGTGAGAGGACTGTGTGCCTGGCTCAAGAAGGAGAGAATGGGAGGTGGAGGATTCAGTAGAGCAGATCCTGGAGCCAGAATGGGAGATGCTCTGTGGAGATTGTTGCCAGCTCAGGATAAATTGCCTGAGTGGGGAAAAGGAGTTAATTTTGTCATTTGGATGACAAATGCTCAATGTTCAGTAATCAATATCCAAATTTCTCTTGTGCTAGGGTCTTTTGAAACACCTGCCATAGCTGCATGGGAATATATTCCAAACACTAGTCTCTGGTGAATTCAGAACAATGATAATAACAATTTAAAATGACCTTTAAAAATTAAAGTTAAAATTCCTTTCTTCAGAAGGAGTTCTTTCTCAATAATAAATACATTCTTCACATGGTCAAGTTAAGCTAATCAATTGGTTTATTTTATAAAGTCCACAAGAAAGGAATAGATAGGAACAGTTATTTCAAAACAGAACACTCACATATTTCCATGGCTATAAATTCCAACCACCTTTGATTTTCAAGTCCTTAAGCACTTTCCAGTAGGTATGCAGGTGACGCAGTTTTGTAGAGAGGAAAGGAACGAACCAGCGTCAGGGGTTCTTGACTAGCTTTTAGCTGTTAAGGTAGCAGCCAAGGAGAAGGCTAGCAGGTAAAGTTCAGGGAACGACGCAGCCCCAAGAAGAGACACACAACACACATCCAAACACCTGCACAGCCAAGGGCTGATTCAGCTTTATTAACACAAAATGGTGGATTTTATAGGGTCTGTTGAGGAAGGATCTGGAACCTGGGCGGAGATGGGGCGGAGCATGCAAATCTGCTAACAGCTACTGGTTAAGGGTTCATGAATAAACATTAAGAGGCAGGGACAAGGGAGGAGATAACTGGGGGAAACATGATTGGTCCGTACCTCAGGGCACACGGACCAATGAGGGATTGTCTCTATGCCTGGCAGGCAAAAAGTCCATAAGGGAAAATGGGGAAAATCAACCTACGAATAGGTTTCACAAGCTTAACACAGCTACCACTGTAAAGTCTTTAATCATTATGGTTGTTGCAGGTAGAGGCAATAGCAGAGTTGGTCTTCCAGTCTTCAAACGAAACTTCTCCCTTCCCTTGGTCCTTCCATGCAGCGAATGCTGTTTCCTGGTTTTCCTCATCCCCAACATGCAGGCCCTCATGAAGATAATTTAAACTTACCAGTAGCTAACAGCTGCATGTGGAAGGTGATTCTATACTTGCAGGAGTAAGAACTGAAATTCTGACATTGGTAGAAGCATATTCAAATATTTCTAATGATTCATGAAATTTAATTTAGAGTCAGCTTTGCTGCTGCTGCTGAAATCTGTGTGTACTAAGTTGAGCTGGCATCCAGGTTTGTGAAATTGGCCTGCTCTTCCACATACCAAAGGGGAAGGGAAACAATATGGTGATGGAGAATTTCCACCCGGACAGCTCTGGAGGTAACCACAATTTCTTGATTCAGCAACAGACTTTGGCACTTAATTGGCAGCTGTAAATGGAAGCCCCAGATCTACTGCCAACTGAAGGGAAGGAGAGCATCACCTGCCCTTGTTTTAGTGCACAACTTCTCATTTAGAAGAGGAAAATACACTTCAGTGGTATTCATATAGGAAAATCTGCATAATGGAGATGTTAAAAAAGTTATTTTAACCCATTTAGGCAAACTGGACAAATGAGGAAGAGAAAGGCTTTGTATGGCAAAGCTGCATGTCAAAAGCAGTTGACTTAGATTAGATGGAATAAAAGAATTTAAACAAACAATTACAAATGCAAATTGGAAAGTGGTTTTAAAATCTCATCTGGACACAATCTTGCAGTTTAAGGAGAGAACCACATGGGCAAAAAACCACACAAAACCCTCCCAAACTTGATTTAGAGGAAATGTGAAAACCCCAATAATTAACTGCAGAATCATATAAAACAATTAAAAAAAAAAAAAAAAAGAGGATGTCCAAAGGGATTAATGTAAATTAGAAGTTATGAATAATAAAAAAAAGATAAGGGAGACAAAAGAACATCAACGGTTGTTTAGGGTCAGCTGATAAGATAATACAAAGAAGAATTTGAGATATATTAGAATTATAAGAAATGCACAAAAGCTATTGAAAGTAGGGAAAATCCCAATACTGAAGCACACCGGACATTTCTGTTCTGTAGGTACTAAAAGAAGTAGTCATATCATATGCTTACAGTAAAATAACTTATGTTCCAGTGAAAACATGAAAAAAAACAACTAAGCAGTAGCTATTAAAGGTAGATTTTTCAACAGTGACAAACACAAGCCATTTGCATACTAGCATTTAGATGAATTAACCTAGGAATTATCTGAAACCTTCAGTGACTTTTTCAGTTTATTTGGAATATACTCAAGCAATGGAAGAAAGTTGCTGAGGTAGAAGAAAAAAAGAGAACACAAAGAAGCAAATAACTATGTTTTCATAGTCTGATGTTGGCTCCAAACAAAAATGATGTAAGTTTGCACATGATACGACTTGGTTAATAAATTATATTGATAGAATGACTCAGCATAGATTAAAAAAACTACAAACTTAACGAAGTAATCAGCTAAGATTACCCACATGTATTCACTTTTATAGCACACTTTTTTTTTTACTATTACTGTATAAATTTTCAATTAAGAACACAGACAAAACCCTGATAGCTGTCACTGTTTAGGTGGCTTAAAATTTTCCTGCCTGATATGGCTCAAAATGCAATTAGGAAGAGTGGGGGCAGGGGCTTGTGTGTGGGTGTATGTCTGTGAGAAGAGGTAAAGTTTTTCAAGAAATCAAAAATCTTTCCATTTGACTCATATGTCAGAAAAAGTTTCTGGCATATTGCTGAAGAAATCCACATTGGCAGAAAGGAAAGTTGAACTCCTTGTTTGTTTTTTGAAAAGTTGACCTGAGTGGCACCTGCTGAGTTTCCAAGAACATGTTCGCAGAACTAGTACTGATTTTTTGTCAGTCCTAATTCTCATTCATTTTGCTCTGTTGTTATACCAGGATTCTCTTGCCCCCTTCATTATCCAGGCAAACGCACATGTAATCCAGCTCCTCTCAAACACTGTAACTATTCAAATCACCACGTAAAAAAATCTCATAATCACTGGAGCCATCATGCCTTATGAAAGATTACAAGTGAGACTTTTTTAGACCTGGTTTAGAAATTTTATTTCAGCTTTATTTTTTTCAGTGGCTAAACAGAAAGTTTAATTGGTCACTTGCATTGAAGAGATTTGTCAGAGAGGAGATAGAAGTTTGTCTGGATTTGAAATTTTCAGGTTATTTAATGAAACCTGAATTGAAAAACTCAGATCTGAAAAACTGCACATGGCATCTGTGATTAGGGATGGACTTTCAGGAAATCTTATCTGTCATTATAGCATTTTTGTGGACTGGGGAGATTTTCAGAGGTGATACCTGCAGAGTTTCAAACAGGAACTGCCTGATACTCCTTTGCTGTTAGGATATTTCTCTAAATCTGAAGCAGGAGATTGAATAAATAGGTTGTAGTTTTTGGACAGGACACCACACGAATCTTTACACCTGTACATACAGAGACTAATTATAATAGTTTAAGAAACTATTTTTTATTAATCTTCTCCTAACCTGAATTTTCACCTCCTATCATAGACCCTTCAGGGAACACTGTCCACGTGTGCTGCATAAGCCAGCCTGTGCAGTAGCACACTGTTTTATTTTATACCAACTGTATGAAATCAAGGATTCCTCCCGAGCATAATGTGTTTTGGATTTTTGGTAGACCCATGTGTCTTACTGCTTCACTGAGAACTGTCGGAAAGTTGCCAGGCTGCTCTGTCTGGGCCCTGTGTCCATGTCTGGATATACATGCTGTCAAGTTCTGTGGTTTTAAACATCCCTGTGATGAAGCACTCTTCTTAGCTTCTCTGGCATGTCTCCAGAAGACATGCTCTATGTCTGAAGGTGGCAAGACATATCCTGAATAATCATTCAAATGAGCACTCAGGAACAGGAAGAATGAGTCAATCGCACCCAGTGTCTTCAGAGGAGACTGTATATGGGATGCAACAATACTGACAAAACTGCGTTGAACCAGCTGATGAGCAGAATCTTCCCAAGCCCCACCAAAATCAAGGTAACAACCAGCCTCCTCCACCTGGACAAAAACACGCTGTGGCCACAGGACAGAGACAAGATTGCCACTCCTCCATGTGGTTCACCTCCCCAAACCTGGAAATCATGGCAGGAACAGTTGTAGAGTCAGTGCTAGAGTGAGGCTGAGGTGCTGGTATAGGCTGTCAGAGCAGGGCTGTGGACCCCCAAGGTGACTGGAAGGACCCTCAAGGCACCCACTGGATCCAGTGATGAGACTTGGTTGTTGCAATTTCAGTGTTGGTTGGGCGAAGTGGTGGTTGTAGTCCTATCAAAGTGGTGGTCGCAGTCTGGATCTGTTACTGGTGGTGGCAGAAGCCCTGGGTGGCAAGTAAAGTCCCATGTGGTGAGGGAAGAAAAAACCCTGTGCTGAGTGAAGTCCAACTGTGGTCTTTTACCGGGCTTAGGCTAGGTGGGAACACACACGGTACCTCCCCTGGGATGGGAAGTCCTATAGTGGAAGATGTAATATCAGATCACGATGTAATACCAGATCACAGGGCCTTTTGAGAGTCTTCTAAGATGTTACAGCTGCATGTTATGTCAGCACAGGTAGATCCATTATGACTTATCAGCAGAGATGAATATATTCAGGTCATGTGTGGATTGTCCCTATGCTTCCCCCTTCCCCCCACTCCCCTGGAGGGGAGTTATGACGGCTGAGTCATTTGTATAAGGACAAAGAAACACTACCCTGCCTATCAGGATTTTGCCTCTCTCTTATCTTAACACCCAGTTTGTAGTCTGAGGTGGCAGGTGTGCACAACCTCAGCACTTGGGTGGTTACTTTGCCCATTGTCAGCTTGCACCTTGATTGTCTGAGCTATCAGTATTCTAGTCTTTCACACTTGTGGATACATTCTTCTCCTAGGAAAGTAGTACCACCCTTATCTCAAATTCCCCTCCAGTCCAAATTAGTAGGCATATTTGGGGAAAAGAGAAAAAAAGGTGGATACCAGAACTTTTGTGTAACCCAGGACAGTCACCCAGAGGATGGTCACCCAGGAAAGTGGTCATGGCACCAAGTCTGCCAGAGCTCCAAGCTATCAGGCACATGGTGTGATTCTTGGGGTGGACCTGTACAGGGACAGGAGTTGGACTTGATGATCCTTGTGGGTTCCTTATAATTCAGGATATCCTATGATTCTGTTATTCTCCTCCTCTGCATCACTCTTGTGGATCCTGTCTGTACTACTGCATCCAGCTCTAGGTCCCCAACATAAGAAGGATGTGAATTTCTTGGAGAGAGTCCAGAGGAGGCCTATGAAGACGATCAGAGGGCTAGAGCACCTCTCCTGTGGAGATAAACTGAGATAGCTGGGGTTGTTCTGCCTGAAGAAGAGAAGGCTCCAGGGAGACTACATAGCAGCCTTCCAGAGAAGAAGGCCCATCAGAAAGCTGAAGAGGAACTATCCACAAGGGCATGTGGTGATAGAACAGGGTGTAATGGCTTTAAACTGAAAAGTCTAGATTTAAAATAGATACTAGGAAGAAATTCTTTACTGTGAGGGTAGTGAGACACTGGCACAGGTTGCCCAAACGGGTTGTGGATGACCCAACCCTGGAAGTGTTAAAGGCCAGGTTGGACTGGGCTTTGAGCAACCTGTTCTAGTGAAAGGTGTTGTGCTCATGACAGAGAGGTTGGAACTAATTGATCTTTAAGATCCATTCCAACCCTAGCCATTCTGTGATTCCAAATCTCAACTAATTGTTCCTGATTTTTGTCAGTTGAGGATTTTGGATTTACCTAGTCGATGTATCATAATAAGCACAACAGTGAGAATGGAACGCTCAGCATCTGAATCAGTTTTTATAGGGTTGACTAGTCTTATATTCCCTTTAAACTTAACACCTAATGTACTTTTGACATCTCTAGTCCAGTCACAATGTACAGCTTTGGTAAAAACTACTCAAAAAAGCCCATGTTCACTATTTTTTCAAGTGAGTCATTGCTTGGAAAAATGGACTAAAGCAAATGGAATGAGCTTTCCACTAGATATACTTCTAGGATATCCTTTTTCCCAACACCTCCCATGTAACAACATGAATTTTAATATAACTACTGAAGATTTGTTGATTGCTAATGTCACCAGGTGCCTACCTCCTGTTAAAACCATAACACTAACACAGATCAGTAAAGAAATGTTTTTGATCTTGCAAGAAAAAAAAATTGCAAAAGCTGCTAGGAAACAAATATTGTTCTTGGTCTGTATCTGTATCACCCCAGGATGGGCTCACACAGGCTTAGACAGGTCAACACAGGTTTGTTTCTAGATGAAAGTCTCTGAGGATAGGTACAGGGATTGAAGGGAGTTTTGATACACAGAATTAACCACGTACTTATCTCTGTGTTAGATAACATTTCCTCTGTGAGTTTTAGGGTGATTTTCTAAAATTGCTCCTATACCTGCAGGCATACTGATTTACTATGTATGGAAATAATTCTATCTTATCTTTCAGGAAGCACCACACTAAAGGAAGAATAGGAGTGGCTTTATGGCACTTCAGCAGCTCCAAGCTGCTGAAGGAATTAGGAAGCTTCTCATGTAAAGTAAGGTATCTCTGAGGGTGTTTTCTCAAATGTCCTTATGTTAAGTTTTGCAGCAAAAAAAATCCTTGGAGTTTTGTTATAAAATATAATTTGAAACCATATGAGATATGAGCAACAATATGAACTCAAACAAATCAGAACTCTTATGCCATATTACACAACTGTGTTGGTAATACCACAAATGAGATACGTACATTTCTTAATATTGATCAATATTGATCGCATAGAAGAAACTAAACCTATTTGAAATGTTAACTATTTAAAAAATATTTCCCCATCCATTAAAGTTAAAAGAGACTTAATCTTTAATTTAAATGAAAACTGATTTCTGAATTAAATAAAAATTGCCGAGCAGAATCAGCCACGTTCTGGTGCTGCTTTTTATACTGTTCATCTAATATTCAGGTCAGTGCTTCTTTGTTTAATTTTAAATTTGATTTGGTTTAAAGATGTTCTTCGAGTGGGTGAAATATTCCCCATCAAGTTCAGGGCTACCTCAAATGCACCCATTCTCCAAAGGAGTCTGGTTAGAATCAGGTCAATTATTGCTGAGCTGCATCACAAAAACTCTAGCTTTTCAAAATTTGTCCCAAAACCTGAGATAATTATTTTTCCAAAATTTTCTAATTCACTGGGATATTGGACCATAATTAGGACTCCTGTAGTCTTCAGGCAATGCAAATTAGAAAAAAGTAATTTCTTCTTGTTGCAACCCACCTACATTAACTCAACCCAGCACACAATGGCAGGCAGTGCACCCCAAGAGCTTGGCCCTTCCTTTTAACCATGTGCCTGATCCCATGGTCCCACCCACTTTGTATATCTGTGAAGTTTTTTAGGATAGGTATTACAGCAGGAGGTCTAGAGTCACACAGTTTTTTTGATTTACAGTGGGTGTGATCTGCAAGGTTTTTGAACTGAATTTTTAGATGTATTGGTGGATCTGAGTGTCTGAGTTCTGATACATTTTTGGGTTTGGGGCTAAGTCTCTATCTGGCAAAAATTCATATGACAGTCTTACCATCCTTCCATCACCAGAGATTACATTTTACATGTTTTTCAGAAGTAAACCAGCAATTCAATACAGTTCCCATATTTCCTGTTAGAGAACAAGCAACGGCTTCAAACATTTCAAGTTTTTCTTTAACAGAAAAAACTTCTCAAACTTAAAAACCTTTTATAGCAATGCCATTCTTCTTTTGATGATCCTTACAGAGGGCCTCACGTTATTAATATTTATCTTGGTCTTAAAGTTAATCATATGATTACTTCCTTTTAATTTACTTCAACTATACCTATATTTAAATTGCAGAGGCACAGAAAAGTCTACAGGATTCATTTTAGACCAAGGAAATGGAGAACTAAATGAAGCTGAAGATAAAAAAATTGACGTACTACAGGCTTCCTTTTCTCCTCCTGCAGCTCAAAACTTGAGATTTCTGGAGTTTTCTTTCCTTTGTTCCCTAATTTATTCCCTGTTATTTTAAAAACAAAATGTGGCAGGTGAGTCACAAGTGGATGACATGATATGCTTCAGTAGCTTATTCACCTCGATCACGTGAGCCAAACTTACAATGGAAATATTTGTTAAGTTCTGAGAACATTTTGTCTCATCCAGAGAACAGCATGTCTCCTATGAAGGCTTGTTGTCCAAAATCTGGGGGCAAAGAGAAGTCACCAGCAACAGTACTTAAAAGTGAGAGGGGTTACTGAGACAAAAAAATGTCAACAGCTGTTCATGAAAAATAATCTAAAGTGCGTTCAAATAAGGATGAACAGGCACTCTTTCATCACCATGTAAGAATCTATCTTAAAAGGAGTATCTGTATTATGTAAAAATATACTTCCCAAACATACTGCAAGGGAATAGTCTGGCTTTTCTGAGGTTTATAATTTCTGTCAGCATAAATTTTTTTCGAACTTGTTAAAGTCAGCCTTTCTGTCCTACTTCTCACCTACTGTGTCTCTGCTTGTATTTCAAACCTCACTGACCACAGCATCAATGGCAAGATACATTTCTTGTCCTGTAGCTCCACCCTATTTTTCACTCCTGGGGTTTAAAACACATTGGCAAGACAAAGGGTATTATCTGTCTCTACAGTTCCCTAAGCTGATTCAACATGTTACAATACAGCCAGGGTAGCCGGGTGTCCACTCATACTCTGCCATTAGATTAAATTACAGCATCATTCACCGTGTACACTCATGTCTATTATACACAGACGGTCTTTCTAGACCAGTTATAAAGTCAGTTAAATAAGGGAAACACAATTTAAAGATAGTTTGGATCCCTACCATCCGGAATCACTATAAATAATGCTATATGCTTAATAAAAATATCCTTCCACAACTAAAAACATGGCTGAGTCAACTTTCTCTTTGAACAGTTACACCTAGCCTGGACCAGGTATTCAATGTTTCTGTCTCTGTTCTTTTGATCTTCATTTCCTTAATCAAAGCCAACTGTTTTCTCCAAAGAAGAGCACAAGAAAGAAATATTGGTTTATTAATCTTTTCTGAAGCTGATGTATTCATGAGTTGAGCATTGTCTGAACTCTGAATGATTTACATTCTCATTTATTCCAACAAGGCTTTGTATGTTCCTATCACTTCTCTCCTAGCAGTCCTAAAGGTTTTCAGTGTCAAAACCTTCATCTGCTAAGTATGTAAAGTTGAGCATATTCTTATCCTATTTTCAAGATTAGACTTGCTCTTTTCACAGCTTTTTGTTTCTGATGAATTTGAAAAACAAAGGAAAGAACACAGCAATAAATGGGCTGCATTATATTTTTTCTCATTACTCTCATATTTTTGTCTTTGACATTGAACATAAATCCACTCACTAGAAGGTCCAAGACAAATGTTTGAGATCTTTTATCCTCACGTAACACTATTGAATGCAGAAAGCTTGTATAATTTAGCAGTTCAGTACCATAAGGCACCTTGGCTTAACATCGATATACAATATGCTAGCATGGCTTTTCTGCAGCCAGCAGCTTTTGATGGTTGGTAAACAAATAGCTTAATAGCACAAGATATTGCTTTGTATACTATAAAATAATTAGGGTATAAAAGGCACATTTGTGTGCAGATGCTTCTGCAGTAGTTAATCCCCTGGTAAGTTTTTTTGGAACTTGGAACAA
Organism: Myiozetetes cayanensis; assembly: GCF_022539395.1. Lineage (NCBI taxonomy): Eukaryota > Metazoa > Chordata > Aves > Passeriformes > Tyrannidae > Myiozetetes > Myiozetetes cayanensis. Next base: position 23,591,299 of record NW_026086604.1, read on the forward strand.
CCAGTTGCTTGCCAAACCCTCTGCACTGACTGCTGTTTGATTGTGTGTGTTTGTGTTGCTGCTGTGTCACTCTGGCTCAGCATGAGTTTTGAATCCAGGGTAACACAGATAAAATGCAGGAAATGCTCCATCTCTGATGCATCATTCACTGGTGTCCTCCTCTGAGATCAGTGTGAAGCTTTGGTATCTGTGGGACAGGACGTGATGCATTGCTCTGTATGGGGCCACGTGCCTAAAATCGGAAGGCTGATCAGGACACACGTGCATATAGAAGGCTTAGATGGAATTTTAAGTAGCTGAAGGAAGCTAGTTAAATTTAATTAAGTGAGAGTACTAGCTGTCTCTCTAGACTTCTCCTCTTTCCCACAGCTGTACATTTGAAAGAACTTAATGAGAAGCTATATGGCCTGACTAGCGTAGTCAATAATGTAGACTGCCTACAACTTGCCACCTTCTCTGTCCACTTTGAGGGAACAAAACAGAGACACATAAGAGGTCTTGAAATCTGTTGGTGCCATGGCACATTTCTTACTTCTGTTTTCTTTCAGCCCATTGCCCAAGTCATAAGAAGCTCACTAAAAAAAAAAAAAATCTTCAATTTCCCAATTTAAAATATGCTCTTTGCTCATTTAATTCCAGTTGAGGGCAATCCCACTGAGTCAGGCAATGAAGTTTCCCACCTGCACACCCAAATGGGGAGCAACATGTCTAACATTGGTGCGGGAGAGCCACGGCGGATCAAAGGCAATGCTTGGCAAACACCACAGTGCTGTGGAGGAATGCAAGCAGCAAATGTCTGCTGGCCTCTGTCTATATCAGGACAACTGCAAAAGGTGAAAAAGGACCAGGAAAGCAAGTTCACTCCTCAGCCCTACTATGACAGGAGGAGAGATCTGTTTTCTTCCTCCTTCTCTTCTTTAGTGTAAAGTGAGACACACAGGTATCCTCAGAAATGCCAAGGCAGTGGAGAGAATTAAAAAAGTTTATTTAGAAGGCCAGAACACAGAAAACGTACAAAAACTCTACAGTGCTGTAAAAGCATCAGGTCCCAGGGAGAAAAAGGCAAGGCCCCATGCTCTTCAGGGCTTTTTGTCTTCTCTTCCCTGTCCTTCCTGCCTTCTCTCAGCTACTGGGGCCATATACATGTTTGTGAGGGTTGTCTCTCTCTGGCTGAACAGAGAGAGATAACACAGTTCTCTCTCTGCAACTCCCTCTGACTACAAAAGGGAAAAAAAAATCTAACCCTTTTGAGAAGACATTTTGCAGTCTTCCTAGGTGAAGTGAGTTCTAGCTTTCTGTTACAAGTTCTTCCAAAATCTCAACTATCCCTACATTTAGCAATATTTCTACTCCCAGTTAGAGGCAGAGTAAGGGAGAGAGAAAAGAATACCTTCCACCAATGTGTAGTCTGTCCCAGTGAAGGAGACAATATTCCCCATGGCCAGTAAGGCCAGATGAGGTCCCACACTGGTTCAGGTGAGACATCAGTACTTCTAATGGCAAAACACAACAGTGATGACTTAAAAATTATCAAACAGTTTAGATTATGATTTCCTGTATGGGGCAGTAAAAATAGGGACATCTCCAGTCAATAACGAGTGGCGTTTCTATTCACTAGTAGATATTCAGGGTGCAGATATTGTCCTCACTGCCTGAGAGATTTACAAGTCACAGTGGAGGCTTTCTCCCAAGTACCTGAAGGATTCATGTCCACTAACAAATATCTTGGAAAAAGTCCAGGCTAAGCTGTCACAGCTTCCAGGGCATGAAAAGCTGGGCCTGGTGGCAATGCACATTGCTGGCATGTTTTCTGATTAAATCAAACTTTGGGCAGCTAGAGTTGTAAAACAGACAATAAACCTTTTATAACATATCATAAATAAGAATGCTCATGCTGACTGTTTGATTGAAATGGGCACCCCTTCATACCTCATATTTTGTGATCCACTGGCTCCTGCCCTCCTTCCTTTACAGCTACATCAACTGGACATTTCCCTCTACTTAGGGAGGGAGGAAAGCTTATAGAAGGAAGTAAGTTCTCTGGAAGCAATTAGTGTGCAAGCTGCCTTAAGTCTAGATGCTACTACTCTCAAATGCTGCATATGCATCTTTTATTATTCTGTGCTCGTGACTTTCAGGTGTATCTGTAACATACTAGGAATACAGCAAATGTTACCAAAACCTAGCATAATTCAAAGGCATGAATTTGCTTCTTCCCTCCTCATTCTTTCAGTTCACTTTCTGGAAACATTCAATGAATTACTATTTCATTCATGGGCATGCTTTTAGATCTAGACAGTTATTTACAGGCACATCTGTGGCACTCACCACTGGGATTTCAGCAGTCTGGAAGGCATACATTTGTCCCCAGTTTTGTTAATCAAAAGACAACACTAGCCACAGGGAGATTAGGTACTTTGCCCTTAACCCAAACCATCCACTCTGTGACAGATACTCCTCCAGCAGCCCCAGTCCCTGCAGTCTCAGATATGACCAGGGAGGAGGACTGCAGGACTGGGAACGAGCATGGCTCTAGCCCAGGAATGGGAGAAACACAGGGTGTGGACCAAGAAGAGTCAGTTAAGACCAGTTCTGTTGAAACCAGGCCAGCTGAATGCAAAATCATCTCAGCCTGCTCCAGACACCACAACATCTTTCCACGTCTCTGCCAGATGTCAGAGTGCATCCAAAGAAGGATGAGTGGGCATCAAAAATTGAGGGGCCCCCACTTCAGCTCTTGCAGAGTAAAGCAGGTGATACTTCTCCTGGTGGGGGTGGGTGGAGGACACTAGCCATCCACGGAAAGCTACACAGGGGAGATGAATTTGGCTGTCATCCTTGAAGTGAGGAGCAGTCAGGAGAAGAAAGCTGCCTTGGTGGATCTTGTGGGTTGAGCAATCTGTGTAACAGATGTTACGTACTTCCCATTCCGAACTCATGGTGATGGGCAGAGATGCTTGTGTGTGCGCACATGAATGTGTACCCAAGTTACTTCAAAAGCACCAATAAGATTTTACATTTCACTGTAAGACTTTCCCCGGTGCTGGGAACTCGTATGCCAGATATGCCTAGTATGGCATATTTGCCATAATGGCCACATTTTTAAACTGTTAAACACAAAGATTTTTACTGCAAACACAGACATAGGCTGAACTCTAGCAGCTCTTGTGAGCTCTGCCTTAATTAGCACAGCACTGTATAAATCACAGCTTTCTGCTTGTCACTACCACTCAAGGCCCCAGTGAGACTCCAGGACAGGTCAGTGTGTGGAGATGATTGGAAGGAGAGTGACAGAACACATCTGAGCTCCCGTGGTTTCAATTGCAGTGATTATTAATGTGAGAAAGCCAGAATGATGGAAAATGACCCAAGTTCCAACAGAATTTATAGCCTTCAGTGCCAATGTTCCTTAGCCTTGACCAGCTGTTACACACCTGGAAGTGGAACACTGAAATATTCTCCTTCAATTTTTCTTTCTTGTTCCTTATGTGACTAATGATGGACAGAGCAATACATAGCATAATTATAGAGGCCCACTTACAGACAACGAATTTCATGCAGAAACACTGCTCCCTGATAAAAAAGCTTTTCAGACAATCCGATATCTTAAAGCTACATTACTAATAGCAATGTTTTGCTCCTGTAGAAGTAGCATTTTGAGTTTTCTTTTTATTTTTTTTTATACATATATATATATATATATGCAGAGATGACAGGCTGATGTAAATGGAAGTAATTCCTACCTCAAAAAATTTTAAGCATGTGTAAAACAGTACTCAAAACACTTTCTTGAGTGCAGAGTATGCTGCATCTCCTATGGATCACTCAGCAGTGTCAATTTTAAAGTGCTTCCAGGGATCATCCAACACTAAGACACCCAAATAATTACAAATATGTATATAATTTGATTTCACATAGAATCACAAAAGCATAGAATAATTTGGGTTGGAAGGGACTTTTAAAAGTCTAGTCCCCTTGCAATAAGCAGAGGCATTTTCAAACAGTTCAGGTTGTTCAAAGCCCCATCCACCCTGAACTTGAACATTTCCAGGTATGAGGCATCTACCACATCTCTGGGCAACCTGTGCCAGATCCTCTTATTATTTTTCCAGAGATCACTGAAGTTTGATGCTTTTGAGTCAGAAAGATGTTTCTCTTTAGGAGGACTTTCTTGCTCTGCTACATATGATGAAACTCTTGTCCCCTCATCGTCATTCATCATATGCTGAATATCTATATTTCACTGAATCCATGCAATACATTTTGTCCTTGCACCATCTAGAGTATGTAAACTAGAAAAAAGGAAGTTTCTTAAAAGAAAAGAATTCAGAAAGAGATTCTTGTCCCATTGAAGTCCAGGAAGATCTTGCAGATTTTTTTCCCTAAGGTCTGATTACAAGTTTAACTGAGTAATTTTGAATTTCTTTGAGCATAATATTAATATCTTGGTGACAGATGCTGGGACTGGGAAAAAGACAAAAGGGAGGATTGCTTTTTTATATTTTAATCTACTTGTTCCTTTCATTACTGTAGATATGAATTTAATGAAATTATGCTACCTGAACAACTTAGTGGTCTTTTTTGATGGAGTGACTACATAAGTGGACAAGGCAAGAACTACACATGTCCTCTATGTGGACTTCTGTAAGGTCTTCAACATGATCCTCCTTCACTCTGAACTGGAGAGGTGTGGATTTGATGGATGGACTGTTTGGTGGACGAGGAATTTGTTGGACGATCACATCCAGAGGGTAGCGGTCAAGGATTCAATGTCCACATGGAGCTCAGTCATGAGTGGTGTCCCACAGGGTCCTGTAGCAGGCCCAGTACTGTCTAATGTCCTCATCAGTGACATACTGGGACTGAGTGCAAATTTGCAGATGGCACAAAGCTGAGTGGTGTGGTTGACACACCCGAAGGATGGGATGCCATCCAGAGGAACATGAACAAGCTTGAGAAGTGGGCATGTGGGAACCTCATGAGGTTCAACAAGGCCAAGTGCAAGGTCCTGCACCTGGTCAGGGCAACTCCTGGTATCAATACAGGCTGGGGGTGCAGAGATTGAGAGCAGCCCTGCCAAGAACTTTAGAGTGCTGGTGGATGAAAAGCCAAACATGTTGCTGCCCATGAAGGAGAGGTGGAACCAGGTGCTGTTTAAGATCCTTTCCAACCCAAACCATTCTGTGATGATTCTATGATGATGAAGTATGTGATAGACACAGAACTGTAATCACTCCCCAGTATGCCTTCACTTGATGTATGATGTACCCATGTAATAACAGTGGTACATCAAACTGTCCCTTGCTTTATCTTTGTTCTTGAATGAGAATCATGCTTTCTCCTTCTTCTCTCCTTTCAGATATCCTATAACATCTCCAAATGTTCTTACAATTACTTCTCTACTTTTGGTAAATCCATAAGCTTTTAAAAAATACTTAATACAAATGCAGAAAAAAACCCCAGTGTTTTGTATGTAATTTAAGTCACTGTTAGCTTTGTTTGTTAAAGTCTTTTCATGCCTTGTCTGAGATCTTGAAATAATATATGTACTAAAATCATGACAATGACTCACAGCTTCTCCAATAGAATTGTTTTCATTTGTGTTATATGCAGAAACAGCTCTGTTAATAAAAACCATATATAAATAAAGTAGCTCTAGAAAGGAATGATGATTTGTATAAGAAAACCCTGGACAATTAGGAACTAATGTCTGTAAAATATTCTGCTGCCACAAGACACACACAAACTGATTGAAGACAGACACTTCTATGAGAGTTTTGTTGAGGCCAGCTTTATAAATAGATGCTCAATAATAGTAGACCATATGTTCAAAATGAATTGTCTAGCAAGGTTTCTTGTAACCAAGCTGAAGAAGGCCATCAAAGCAATTGTTTCACAACTTCAGATCACATTTTGAGCCTGTTAACCTAGTGTCAAACGATGCTCTTGGAGATGATGAAGTACTCTCTCCTGTTAGAAAAGCCACTGCCACTTTTGGAAGAGTGACTAAAATAAGAGATTGGACTGAAATTTGTTATGGAGTTGAATGTAAACAGGGAATTTTGTGCTTCCATGGTGTGTCTTTGGAGATGTGACTCTTGCAAGGGTTAGTGGTGAGATATCAGTTTGCACATGCTCTGCACTTGCCAGTACAGATGATATTATGTCCACCAGTTGACTCATGTGGGTACTTGTTGGGTGGTTGTTTCAACCAAAAAAAACCCAAAAAAACCCAACCCCCAAAACCAAACCAAACCAAGAAAAGAGACAACACTTATTTATACCATTAATGTAGAAACCTGAAAGTCAAATATGTAGTTTAAACATCAGGTTCCTCATGTGGTCACTGGATAAAATGTTGCCTCAAAAGGGTCACTTGTCTCCTAAGTTAGGTGTGAGTCACTTTCTGATGATAACTGTCACTCACCATTGGCTATAGAAACAAAATACTTTCTATATAAACTAAATACTTTATGTGGCAAGGCTGTGACATGATCCCAAAAGCCAGAACTCAGAAGTACATCTGCTAATATCTTTTCCTTTAAGGAACTCTACTAAAGCACCAAAAGGAATTTGTATCTGAAATGTGAAGATCTCTCAGAGTACACATTTTTTAAACAGACAAAAATCCAGATGTGCTGGGTAAAACTGAATTGAAACAAATGGATTTGGAATTGTCTGTCTCTGCCCCATCCCTTGTTCCTTGCATGCCAATTCATTTCCTCCAGAGTTTCCCTTAGTACAGCAATTTTTATGTGAGTTTCCAAGTTACAACAAATTCTAGAAAATATTCTGTGAGTGCTTTGGAGAAGTTTCTTTCTTTTTTTCCATCACTTATAAAATAGTGTGTTAGCTCCAGTCTGAACTCACTTTGTCTAACCCCTGTTCCAGTTTAAAATTTTCCTGCTTGGGCAGTACTTTGGTGCTCTACAGTAAGAAAAAGTCTCCTTCTTGTTCCAGAGATTCCACTTAACCCAGAGTAAATGAACCAAGAAAGGCAGACCAGTAAAGCAGTAGCCTTCTTCACTGTTTTTCTGCTTTACCAGGAGTTAGATAAGAAAAAACCTGACACTTGACTTGCATAAGCAGAGTATTACTACTCAACTCTGGATTTTTATGTGGAAGTAAGCAACCAGCTTTCCACGAGAAAACTGTATTGTTTGTGTGTGTGTGTCTGGTATTTTCACTCCAATCTGGTAACAGATTCCACAGGCTGACTCTACAGAATGTAGAGTCTTTATATTAAATACAGAAGTATTTAATTTACTTGGTTTAAATCTACTGCCTGGAAATTTTATCTGATGCTCTTTGAAAAGGGTAAGAATATTTTGGGAAATATTGAATAAACATTCTTCAATCATCATCACCATATTACTCATAATTTTACGAGTATCTCAGTCATATCCCTGTTAGGTCATCTCTTTCCCAAAGAAGGTCGTAGTGGTCTGCAAAATCAGACATAGGAATCACAGATCAATTTTCAATCATGAGAAGAATCACAGAATAAATGTTGGTCATCTAGTCTAACCTTGCTGCTCAAGAAGAGTCATCCTAGAGCATGTTGCACTGAATCGTGTCCAGATAGTTCTTGAGTATCTCCAGTGAGGGAGATTCCACAACCTCTCTGGACAATCTGTTAGAGTGTTTGGTCACCTGTACAGTAAAAAAGTTCTTCCTCATGTTCACGTAGAACTTCCTGTGCATCAGTTTTGTCCCATTACCTCTTGTGCTGTTGCTTGGTCCACCGAGAAGAGCCTGGCTCCATCTTCTTGACACCCTCTCTTCAGATACTTATAAAAATTTAGGCCTCACTAGGGCTGAGTAGAAGGGCAGAATCACCTTCCTCAATCTGCTGGCAACGCTCTTCCTAAGTCACCCCAGGATACCTTTGGCCTTATTGGCCACAAGGGCACACTGCTGGCACACGAACAGCTTGTTGTCCACCAGGACCCACAGGTCCTTCTTCGCAGAGCTGATTTCCAGCAGATCAGTCCCCAGCCTATACTAGTTCCTGGGATTATTCTACAAGGACCCTGCACTTGTCTTTATTGAATTTCAGATGGTTCCACTCTGCCCATCTCTCCAACCTGTCAAAGTCCTTTTGAAGGGCTGCACAGCCCCCTGGGATAATGGCCACTCCTCTCAGCTTTGTGTCATCAGTGAACTTGCTGAGGAGGCATCTGCCCCTTGATCAAAGTCAATGATGAATAATTTTAGGAAATCTGGGCCCAGTATTGAAACTTGGAGGACATTACCAGGGACAGGCCTCCAACTAGACCCTGTGCCACTGATTACAACCCTCTGGGATCTCCTATTTGGTCAGTTCTCAAACCACTTCACTGTCTACTCCCCCCCAGTCCACACTTCCTGATTTTGCCTATGAGGATGTTTTGAGATATAGTGTCAAAAGCCTTGCTGAAGCCAAGGTAGACAATATCCACTGCTATCCCCCCTCATCCATCTAGGTGGTTGTTTCCTCCTAGAAAGTAATTAGGTTGGTCAAGAATGATTTTTCTTTAGTGAATTCATGCTGACTACTCCTGATCACCTTCTTCTCATCCACGTGTATAGAGATGACCTTCAGAATGAGGTGCTCCATCACCTTTCTAGGAATTGAGGTGAGGTTGACAGGCTGGTAATTCCCTGGGTCATCCTTCTTTCCTTTTTTTGAAGACTGGGGTGACAAGTGCTTTCTTTCAGTCCTCAGGCACCTCTTCTGATCTCTTCTAAAGATGGTTGTGAGTGGTCTCACTATGGTGTTAGCACAAGCATTAGAATTTCACTTATTGCTAGAAGATAGTCATGCAGCAAACCAAAGGCAACATTTTTACTAAATGTTATGGAAGTCTGGGGATCCCTGGAGGTACTTAAGAGATGTGTGGATGTGACACATAGGGACATGGTTTAGTGGTGGACTTGGCAGTGCTCAGTTAATGGTTGAACTCTATGATCTTAAAGGTCTTTTCCAATTGAAATGATTTAATGATTCTGTGACTTCATGTGTTCTTCAAGTTGCTTGGATCTTAATTTTAAAACCTCCTCCAAAGGAAAGCAAGAAAAGTTTTACATACAACTGTTAGCAATAAGTAAATACATAAGGGTTATATAGTGCAGTTGACTAAATGCCATTGTTCTTTTTCAGCATTATTCTGCCATATGTTCAGAGTCACTGGGACTGCAGTGCTGTGAATATCAGCCACACAAGCTATCAATTAAATGCTTCTGAATGCCTCCATATTCTTACTATGCATCACCATGGCTCCTCTAACCTTTGCAAGATGTTTTCTTCAGTCTTTTTTGAACAGCATTTTGATGCTGTTGATAATTTGAAGTCTAATCATTACAGTGGCACCATAAGAACATATTCATGGCCTCGAATCCTGTTGCATTAGGCTTTGCCACAGACCCAGGTATGGATCCAGAATTGCTCCCAACAACATATAATTGAAAAACTAAGATAAAATATTTCAAACCCACAAAAATAGTGGGCTTCCTCTCAATAGTTTCACATAGTACAGCTGCAGATACTGATATCTAAGCTAGTGATCCCCAGCTTTCTTTGCAACCAGAGAAGGGAAACAGGCATTTTACATATCAACACATTGAATCTGATCTGGCATTGCTTTGTTTCTTTCTCTCCAGTAAGAAGCAGACTGAAACAAACTATTTCACAGGCATCTATATCTAAAGACATTTGTATCTGGTCAGATATAACCCATACAAACAGACATAGTGATCAGCAACATGGTGATGGCCTCAAGATGGTGCTAGCCAAGTAGGTTTTAAATAAAAAAAAACACCTAAAAACACCTATCTTATAGCTCTGTGGGTGCTTTGTGGAGCTCTTCACTATTATAAGTCAAAGAAAGGTCAGGGAAAATCTCAGTGTTCTCACTGAGAAATAAAATTATGGGATCTATATGAGAGTCTTGGATGGTTGGGTAGGTAGGAAAATGTATCTTAGACAAGTCAGAAGAAAAGACTCTGAAAGAATGAGCTATGACATGGAGTGGTGAACTATAGACATCTCAATGAAGACCACATCCATTTAGGAGCAGCATGTCAATACTGTGCCAATGAAAAGCAGTTCTGAAGTCTGAGAAACAAGTTTACAAAGAAGAGAGATTAAGAGGTGTGTTTTAGCTGTGTTCAACTTGGATTAATTTTTGAGTTTTAAGACACGTTAAAAAGTTTTCATCTGGACATAAAGAAATAGATTTGGAGTAAAGGTGTACCTTTTTGTCACAGACACATTGGTTGGTTCACAGATAAGACACAGCAGAAAGTGAGAAGAATCAAATCAAAGGCATAAAAACCAGGGCCTTACTGAGCACCACTGTTCTCCCCAGTGTGGAGGAAAACAAGAAAATCTTCCTGAAGACTTCCAGAACAAGCAGTTAGTAAGCAGAAAGAAAGTGAAAAGAAAAAAACCTTACTGAAGCTAAAAAAAAAAGGATGAGTTTTCAAAAAATATGTGATAATTTTGTGTTCAAGTCCAAGGCAGCCAGACTGGCCTGGGAGAGAAATGCAACTCCACAGTATAGCTAGATCTTGGAGGGGAACAGAGACAGAACAGGCATGGGCTGGAGAGGCAGGTTGGTGTGAGCTGAACAAGAGTTAACCTGCTTGTATGGTAATGGAAAAAGAGCCAGAGCATACTAAGAAGCTAAGAAGAAGACTAAGGAAGGGAATGGAATGAGATGGGAATACTGGAACAATGGAGAAGAAAAGACATAGAGGAGCTGCCTGCATTATGACACACAAGGAAAAGGAAGGGAAGGTCTGGGTATATTTTGTGGTTTGTATTTATATAATAAATATATGATTTTTCCTTGGGAGAAATGGGGAATTGCAGCATAGGCAGAAAGAGATAAAAGCAGGAATGGGGAGGGGTTAGAAAAGTGAGTGACAAGAGGTGAAAAGACAACTGCTATTACAGTTGTAGGCACAGTGGAAATAGCAATTTATCTCTGAAAGTGACAGAGACAAGAGATTGTCTGAGATGAGATCTAGATAGAACAAAGTAAGCAACAGTGCTTTACAAGCCATTTTTAAAGGGGTCATCTTGTAATTTTTGCTGTGATACCTTGAGACAGATGAAATGCATTTATAATTTGATGATTCAAAAGGACACTAAAAGTAAGACCCTAATTTACAGTTCATTGGAACACCAAAGGAAACATCAGCAGAACTGTGTTATTATTTTTTAAAGTGACAAAAATATGGTCACAAAACTTCCATTAACTGAGTTTTAGGCAGACTGGCACTTTGAAATTCCTGATTATAGTTTTTTAGAGAGTCATGGCTAAAATCTAAACAGACACACCACTCATTTCTGTGATTGAAGAAAGTGTACCCAGTACTTATAAAAACACATATGCACTTTAATAGCATAAAATGTTGTTTAAAACATTCTTTTTGTTTTAAAAGCTTTTCCAGAAAAATCTTAAAATCCTAGTATTCCATAAATACAAAAATTTCTGTAATTTCACTTCAGCAAAGAGCTGAGCTATACAGGTCTGTTTAATGTATATCTGTAAGGTGTTTCATCCTACACAGTACCTCTTAGAGTGGTTAAAGCATATTGTGAATTTCTGGATACAAATTACTTTTGTCACTAAGAAAACCAAAGTCAAAACCAAAACTATTTTAAGAGTGCTGGTTTCATCCTAAACATCTTGGGTCCCAGCTGGCAAAAGGCTCTTCGGAAGAAGGTTGAGACACTCACTCTATGAGAAAAGCAAATTTAAGTCCCTCTTCTGTCTGATTTAGAGGGGTAATTCTGGGTGACTAATGGATGCTTTTGGTTGAGTACCCTCCAGCAGTTCCTGGAAGGCTTGGCTGTTTTTATTCAAGCTAGGAACATTTCTTTTCTGAATTTCAAAATGTTCAAACCAGATTGATAATGCTTCTTTCTCTTTTAGCATGATTTATTCAGAGGTCTGAGGGTGCTACAGGAAGAAGGAAGGGCATAATTGTTTCTATTTCACTGCTGAAGAAGAAGAAGAAAGCAGAAACACTGTGATGTGTCCACCTTCCTGGAAAAGTTGGGGGTGTGAGGGAGGGACCGGAAGGGAAAAGCCTCTGCAGCTAACTCTGTCCCTAGAACAGTTGGATTTTACTGGAGCTGAATAACTGCTGAGTAGTGCATTCACAACTATGCACAAAAAATGTCAGTTCCTGATTTGATTCAGCTGCATTCCTGCCCTTTTTTGTTAGTCTTGTTTCAATCTATTTTCCCTGCATATGAATGTTGGTGAAGGCAACTGATATAGAGGGGTACACATATTCATGGAGGAATAGGAGTCTGAAAAAATGTACTCATCTTCTGTTTATTATTCATGATTCACTATTCATGATTTGCTTTTTTCTCTATTCATAAAGTTTCAGGCATCCAATCAGGAGTGGAGACTGGAATGAATAATGGAAATACACAGTTCAGAGATAATACTCAGGCTGTAATTTGTACAGGCAAATGATCTGACGAACATTTATAAATAACTGAGACAGTACTTTGGGGGCACAAAAGAAAATCTACCCTCAACTAAGAGGCAGAGAAATGAACTTGATTATGTCTAGAGGCTCTAAGCAAGGAACCAGAATAGATAGCAAATTCTTCTGATATAACCTGACTTTTTTTCAGGAAGATAGAAAGACATTAATCTATGAAAATCACTCTGCCTTGCCACGATACAGGTCTATTATTTTAACAGCCCTCTCTGGGGAAAGATGGACCAGTATCTGCAATTGGCTTAAGGGTAATCAGGTCCCAGATCTAGCAGAACCAATGAAAACTTGTGGTGTACTACGTGATTCCTGTGCCAGATTTCCATTCTAGGGACAGGAGCTTGGTATCACATCCTACTGTTCTGAAGAGGGGGATTACTTTCAGTGTTACTGCTCCACCACCAGCTGTTCAAGGAAGGGCCACTCCTCAGCTTCCCAGATGCTGTGTTTGCTCTGAGATGTTCAATACTGCACCATTTATTCAAGGGTTCAAACCTTTTAGAGAACAGTGGATACGTAAATCTTTTTCTCACATTATAGGTTTTTTTGAAGGGCATGGTAGAAACATTAAGGAACCTGTCCCCAGGAGACAGAAAAGCACAATGTCCTGAGCAATAATTTGCTGGTTAAGGCAGGAGCTTGACTTCTTTAGTTGTAAACAAATCGCAGTGAGGATGAGGAGCCACTGTCTCTGTCAGAAGTCTCTTTTGTCGTGTTGTGGATGTGGTCCAGCTCCACATACCAGACTGGCTGCTTTCTTATCACGACCTATAATTAACATCCATGACTTTAACTATTATATAGCCACTAGCTGTTTCTAACTCCTACAGTAGAGGGTTCAGGTCAGATGCAAACACTTTAAGCAATCCTTCAAGCTTTTTGACCCACTTTAACAGAAAAGATGTAGGCATCCTGAAAGGAGTACACAGGCATTGTGGGGCACTGCAACTTATAGTCCAACATATTAGTGTCAACCATCGTTAATTTGATAGTAATGCTGCCAGGCTATGTTAAACAACAAGAATCTACTTTTCTAAACCACTACATTTTTACCCTATACCTTTCTCCAGGAGAGCAAACTGGAGCAACAGAATATGAAAAGATCTAAGTCAGTGAAAACCCCTCCAATCATCACAGGCATGCCATTGTCTTCATACTTGATCAACTCAAATGAACTCAAAGCCAAATACTGAGCAGCATTGAAGCTCATAAAGGGAAAACCCAATGTGTCCCTCCATTTTTCATCTTTTAATCTCCTTTTCTCCATCCTGTATGCTTGGTAATCTCCCTCTGATATTCCTTGTTACATGGAGAGCAAGCAGAACAGCCAGTCCCCTGACAGTTGTACTTACTTTTAGGTATTTTACCCTCTTTCCTTTGCATGAGAGATCTGACTCCAACCTGGCAAGAAAGAAAGAATGAGGAAAAAAGTAGGATGGGGTAAAAGAGAATCAAATCTCAGCCTAAGGTCAGTAAGACGAGCTAGGGAGAAGGAGGTATTCTCCCAGTTTGTCACACACAGCTGTGGCACAGCTGGTCATGCTGTGACTGGGTGTTAGGACCAGCTCCAGAAGCTGAGAGTAACCCAGGTTCTTCTTAATAAATCCCTTGGGGCAGATTAGAGTGACTAGACACTGAATGATTGGTGTTTGTTAATAAATAATGTAGGGTTTATTTTAGAATTATGTGGTTGCAAAGGAAAACAGGTATTGTAGCCATTTTGGTAATTATTATCTATAGTCATACAGCAATATGAGAGCATAAAAGTATCACTTTATAAAGTGTAAAAGGGAAAAGAGAGGAAAGAGAGGAAAGGAAGGAAGGGAAGAGAAAGAAGGAAGGAAGGAAGGAAGGCAGGAATGGAGGGAAAGAGTAGAAACATATCACCACACACAGATCTTGTGATGAGACTTGATTGGTGTCTGTTGGCTGTTGGCCAAAGTGATGGTCTTGATCTGCCTGGGGTGAGGCAAGAACCCTGTGAAACACAAAGCCTTATGGGTTAAAATATGCTAAGGCTAAAAGGGAACTCCTGTTGTGTCCCCTGAGGCGGAGGGGGAGGTGGGTGGAGGAGAGTGGTGGTGGAGCTTCTGGTCCTCTGGTGGAAGGCCTCAGAAATGAGTCTGAGGGCACTTTGGGGGTCTTTAATGGTTTATGACACCTCTGAAGACATGACAGCTGCCTCTCACCAGCACAGCTGAACCAGTAATGCACCATCAAACCTTCACGGGTGAGAGGTGGGGGAATTTCACAGTTGAGGCAGTTGTCCAAGGGAGGACATTAGCATGATAAGAAGCACCATCACAGCTTGCAGGATCTGCCTCAAGGCCTTTCTTGTACCCTCTGTCTTATGCAGACTCTCCACCGAACCCCCAAAAACTCATCCTCAGGGTGTTTCAGCAAAGCACCCTGCCGCCTCCACAAATGGGTGAATGTTTTGAGACATTAACCATTAACAATCCAGTCTCTCACACTGTGGCAGTTTGCAGGGAGCAATGGTCGAAGCAAAGTGAGAGCAGTAACAGACTTGATGTGAAAGGTTGAGACTTGCCTACAGTATCAGCAAGGAGGAAGAAAGGCAAGCAGAGGAAGGAAAGCAGGTGGGGATAAAAGTAAGAGACAGAAGGTTGAAGTTTTTTTGTGGTTGGGGGGAGTGGGGGAGTGACAGGAGAATACATTAGGAGAAAGAGAAGTAAACACAAATCCAGTGAGAAAAATGTGGAGATTTGTATTTGGAAGCTTTTAGGACGTGAGGAATCAGAGATTAAAAATTGTCAGATGAGACAGTATATAGTGGTTTACCACTTTACAGAAGTTGCAAGAAACTTGTGCAGCCTCACGTGTTGGTTTCATCAACTCCCTGGAAGGGTTTCAAGCCTGTCATGGTTTAATCCCAGTAGTCAGCTAAGCCCTGCAGAGCCACTGGTTCACTGTCCCACCCTGTGGGATGGAGAAGAGAATCAGAAAGTAAAAGTCCAAAACAAGTCAAGTCACACAGGAAAAAACCAATTGCTCACCACCAACTTACTCATGCCCAGTCAGTTCCTGAGCAATGGCAGTCCTGGCCAACCTGCCCCTACCCTGTTTTACTACTGAACAAAATGCCGTGTGGTGTGTGGAATGTCCCTTTGGTCAGTTGGGGTCATCTGTCCCAGCTCTGTGCCTTCCCAGTTCTTTGTGCAGTGCCAGCCTACTTGCCGGCAGAGCATCATGATAAGCAGAAAGGGCCTTGAGTATGGGCTGCTCAGCAATAGCCAGAACACCCCTTTGTTATCCAATACTGTTGTCATCAGAAATCTGAAACAATAATTCAGGCTGTTGTGTTTCTGTATGTTTTTTAGGAGTTCAGTGAGTTGAATTTTCGGTCTATATTTACCACTCCTTATGCTTGGGAGATTTCCATTATTTCTACCCAAGGAAACCAATAATGACTTAATCATGTCAGGAAACTTCCCAGTGAGAAAGGTTGTGGGTGAAGAGGCAGCAGTGTTAGAAGCAGATGAAGAGGAATGAGGGGAATGAGGTTATTGCACAGCAGCCAGGGCTGTTTGTTTGTTCTAGCTGGCAAAGTTAATTTAAGAATCATGGTCAAAACCACTGCCTGGCATTTTTTTATATTTTTTTCTTTTTTTTTTTTAAGTTGTTTGGAGTTGGTCAGCAAATTATCTGGCAACCTTCTCTGTGAGGTTAATTGGAGAAGATGATTCAGGAATGCTACCCAGGTGTATGTACACCCTGCCTGGTGGGAAGCTAACAGAAGAATAGGAAACTCATAAACCTCTATTTTTCTAACTGGGGAATCTTTTTCTCCACAGGACCCAAGTTCAGGCAAAGGTTGGATCCTTGTTTCCTCCCAGTGAGGATCAAAGTCTATTGAAACTGAGCAATGCTTACAGTGGGAATCAGAGCCTCAGCTTATGGCAATAGAAACTGGAGCGGTTTTGAAGCTCTCCTCAGTGCAGTGGTATTGATTTCCAGAATAAGAAATTGCTGTTCCTATGGCTTAAACTTTATTTTATTCTCTGATGTTTGAAATTGATTTGTCTTTTAAGCTATGCTAACACTTGATGTGTAATATGATTTTTTTGTCTCTAGTCAGCAAACGTGAACTCAGCAGAGAATGTGAATTTGAAGCAAAAAGCTATAGAATTACTTCTCAGTCCCTGCATTTGTTTTGACATGTCCAGGATGGAAATGGCTCCAAATCCAGCTTAGTCATTTGTTGTGAAAGTACTGGAAAAGAGGTAGTCAGGCTTCTGCTTAAAATTTTGGGTGGGCTTTGTATCAGATTCACTCAGGGAACTCCCAACAATAGTGTGAAATATGATTCACCTGCTCAGTCACAAGCTGATAACAGTGAGAAGAGGCCTAAATACACTTAGTTCTTCCTATTTGTTCCTTCTGATCTCCTTTCCTCTCTCCGTCTATGTCAATTAATGTTGTTAATACAACAGAAACCTCACGTTGGGAACAGAAGCATTGTTCTGATGCTCATTCAGTTGCCTTAGCAGACTTTGCTGACTACCTAAAACAAAGTTCCTGGAGATCCTGGTACTAACTTGCCATTGGTGTGTTAATTCACGTATATATAGAGAGGGAAAAAGATCAGGCTTCAAGGAACAGGAGGTGTCATGAACTTGCAGTTACTGCCCTGTCAGTTCAGGTAACCACTGAAACCCAGTGCTAGCTCCAGGGGAATCTGTCTGCTCTTTTATTCTGCTCCCTGACAACATCTCAGGCATGAATTGGGAAACTTAGACCTCCCCGCTGACTACCCAAATCAATCTGAATAACTAAAAAATAAATCATGAGAGAGATTCCTGAGGCAATGAAGAAACCTTCTACACATTCAATTCTAAGATCAAGATTGCATTGATTTATTTACTTGCATTCACTAGTTACTCAAGTTAATTAAAGGAGATGTCCTGCAAATTCCCCATAAGATACAGCTCGTGGTACTACATGTTATTTCTACTGGAAATAATGAATTGTAGATGCAGTATTTCCCTACAATATACATCTTTACTGCTGTCTGTCATGTCAGCCCCTGATACTCTTGGCATGGAATTCCATTATGGTGCCCCTGATTTTTTGTCTCTACGTAACTCTTTTAATATATTTGTTTCTTATTAAAAAAATAAGCTAAGTGAAACCTTGACTAGGATTAAGGAAGTGCCTTTGAAGTTACCCCATCACTTTTCCTTTCTTCTCTTTGCAAGACCAACTTAAGATAACGCAGACCCATAGTTACACGTGTGCTCAGTTGTGTTCCCAGAGCTCCACCAACTCCTCTTGAAGAAACTCGCTGCAGACTCTTTTGAGTACCCCCACAAGTGGTTGCTGAGTTTTCTCTTTCCTGTAGAGCCACTGTCTACTGATTTTTTTGTAGGAGGTCAGGTAACTGCCTTATCAAATTTTGGCTCAATAAATTTCTTTATCAAAGCATCTAACTTTCACTCACAGAGTTTGGTGAATGATTGGTGCATGGAGGAGTTACAGTTTCTATTGGTAACAGTTTCCTACAATTCTTCCAGCAAGCAGAAGTCACCAACAGGAGTGTTATGGTAATCATCACATAACCAGATGCTGAGTGGAAATCTGTGGAGCATACTGGTTATAAAACTCACCCGAGAACAGACTTTGGTACTTTAGGTTCTCTAGAATGGGTCCAAACTGAGAGCAAATGAAAGCATAAGGACAGGTTGGTGAAGAAGATAGTGTGGATTCAGGTTCCCTCCAACAGAGAGATCATTTGAAAATGGTTTTCCCTGATGCCAGGTGAAAGTACAAACTCCAGGCTATTGAGTGAAAGGTGAGAAGTGGGATGAGTCCTCTTGCCACCCTTTGTGCAGACATAGTGCCTACACCAATCATGGGCTCTTCTTTCTTTTCTTCAGTTACCTACCTGTGAGAGCTGTGCAGTGTGACTGTATTTCAGCTCAGCCACTGCTAGGCTTATCAGCCTAAGATATTTGGTAAAAAAAGCCCACATATTTTGGATATTCTATTTGTAAAATAGAAGTGAAGTATCCTCTAAGCAAGCTTCTAGAAACTGTGTTGTAATTTTTCTGTCCTTCTTGAATCCTAAGCAATGTTACCTTGAAACAGTTACCTGTTTCACCTGGTGCATCCTGGTAATGTTTCATATAGTCACACTAGACTGGCTGATGAATCATTAAAAAACATGAAGTCAGCATAAACATACACCTCTCTTCCCCCTTTCCTTCTGACTTCACCATAACTTCCTAGCAGTTTCATGTTTCTCAGTGCACGGTGTTTTCTCAGGAAACCAAAAAGAATTATAAATGGCAAATAAAAATCAGGATCACATCTGTTTTCTCTGTCGCTCACAAAAGTTATTAAAAAGTCCTTTGCCTTTGGGTAAAACAATCATGTTAAATCTCACCTAATATATGAATTTGTAAAGAAACCTGAGACCAGGTAAATGTTACTTATCTCTCCCAATATTTTTATCACAGTTTATGCTATAAAATTGCTGCACACTAATTCTTTCCCTGCTACGACTCCATTTATATGGCTCTATTTGTGCAAAGTGCAAAACTTCTAGAGCACTGTATCACAGCCACCTTCACTCTGCATGAGCTACTTTATAAAGAGAGTTTTGCTACTAGCAGACACCAAGAGCCTGTATATTCAGAGTAGCTCTCAGACTGATGGTATTACTCTAGATTGGTCCAGACAACAGTCTTTGGTGTTATAATTTTAACAGTTCCAAATGGTGTTGCAAGTTACAAAAATTTGGGTGCTATCCATTTTTTTTTGACCTGGGCTCTTATACCTTTTTCTTGCTGTCATAAGAAATTCCACTAGTGAGAGTAAAGACTGATCCCTACTGGGCTGCTGGATGAACATTAATACATAAGCAATATCGAGAGAAAAGAAACCATGAAAAGTGTAAATAAAGGATGGTGGAGTAGCCCAGCTCACTCATTTTTTCTGCTCTATATCTGTGGCTACAGTTATTTCCCCAGGGATGAAGGTAGTGAAGGAATGCAAGGTTCATCATTTCTCTGCTATCCAGGGAGACCATATGAGAATGAGAAGAGCAGATGACGGTCTCTGTAAGTCAGAAATAAGACCTGTGCTATTCAAAGGGGAGTAGGAAAGAAATGGAACAGGAAGGAAAACAGGACAAAAGGATTCCTTTAAAAGCTCTTTTAAACAAAGGAGGCACACTATTTTAAACGATGTTTTACTTAAAAGTAGGTTACATCATACCCCGTGAATGTACAAGAAAAAGAGATACATAAACTCTCCATTTTGCCTTACATTATTCCTCTGAGATCTGAAATTAGATTTATAAATTTGACTTTCTGGCTTCATAAACTCAGTGGTTTGGTACATATAGATTAAGGAGTTCTGCACATTTATACAAAACTTGTTGAGAAATATGAATCACCTGCACCTGTACAAGGACATTCAGAACTATGCAGGGGACATGGGTATTTCAAAGCTGAGGCATAGACTTGAACTACCCGAACAGGTCTTGTGAAACTGGGAGTTGGCTCCCCTTCTTCTGGAGAAGCAAGGAAATTTAGGTGTTCCTTCCAAGCCCAGAAGGTGTATCTCACCACATCCATTCTCCTCTAATCATTCTTTACCAGAAAGCTGCATATCAAAGACTGAGACTGAACTCAGATTCTCTGGAGCAAAGAAAGGACCTGAACCTGAAGAACAAAAATGACATTTCACCTTCCACACCTGTTGTGAATAAAGCCACTTGCTAGACTGATGTGAATGCTAGCTTGTCCTCATTCATCCAACCCCAAAGAAAACAGAAGCTATGCCTTTGTTTTGTGAAGAATCCAATAAGGCTTCTGCACACGTGCATTTGCGTGCACATATGTGGCACTGAGGAATACTACTGATTCCAACCTCTCAGAAGACTTAACATAAGGAATTCGTTGCTCATAGATACTTTCAGTCTGAAGTAGAGTGTTGGTTGGTATCAGTATATGGTAGAAACATGATTTGTGGTACAGAAAATTTCAAAAGTATTAGATGCTGCTAATATCACATAACTGTGATGCCAGTGTCCACTCTGTGATGCGCTGTATGGGCTGCTCTAGCCCTAATCTGCACCTGGCCAAGAGGTGCATTCTTGCCTCCATGATCCCCAATGGAGTTGTCTTGCCCCTTCCACCAGCTAGGGTAAAACAACATTTCAGCTGCTTCTGTACCCACTTTTTCCTCCAGCACTTGGACTGGGAAGCAGGGAGACATACTGTATGATGGGGTCAGTGAGGTTCACCAAGGAAGAGTCTCATTTTGGGACAGTTGTTCATTCCAGGAGATGGAGTCTCCTTGTGCCAGGTCAGATCATCCAGATAGCAAGGAAGTTAGTGAGGAGAGACAGATCTTTCCTTTCAGCCATAATTAATCCTGCTAATCCCTTAAGTGTAAAAACTGGATTTCTTGATATCTTCAATACCTGAACAGACCATTCACTTGATGATCCTTTTGGGTCCCTTTCAACCCTGAATATTCTGTGATTCTGTGAATCAGCTGTTTGTGTTTGCTTCTATGCAGATAGGAGGCAAGTCCTGATCTGTGCTGCTCCTTGAGCCACTCTGGTAAAGCACAGAGCAGAATTTCAGCTTTGCAGGGTTTATACAGCCCCAATGTTGTATATAATGAGTTCTCAGGACCACAGCACTTGCTGGCTAAATTGCACCAGAGTCCTAATCTAGATAACAAATCCGTTTTGACTTTGGTCTTAAAGGAACTCACGTGTTGCAGTCTCTTACTTGACTTTTCATTTCTGGTAACTCTCATTTTGCCTACACTTTCTATATGGGATCCAAATGCTTTGAATAGAACAACAGAATCATTTTTCTCCTCACCTGGTTGAATTAAAGTCAGGTGAGGAGTCTAAAACTATTTTTATCACAGGTAGTTCTTGTCTCCCCTCACTTCTTTTATCTAAGCTATGCAATGTATATTTTTACTTTGTGTGTGTGTCTTTCACCAACACAGCTATGTTCTGGTCAAGGCATATCTTTGATTCCTTTGGACTTAATCTTTTTTTTTTTTTTTTTTTTTTTGGGGGGGGGGGGGCACTTACAGTATCAAAGAGTCCCTCAAATAACTTAAACTGTATCCCTCAGAATCAGGAAGAGATTTCATGTTCAGAGAGATAACCTGATTTGTTTAATGGCCATAAGAAAAGTCTGTGGTAGAAACAGTTGTCAGATCCCCTGCAAAGCTGAGCAACAGGAGCTTAAAAACAAAACCATCCTCTCTCACTGGGTATGAGGTTTATCTTCCCTAAGAGCTCTTCATTCATTCACTCTCCCTTGTTCAGAATCTCAGATAATATTGCCTGGCAGAAGTTCAGTATGTGCTATCCTACCGTCACTTGTAATTTTCTGGTTACAGCATAATCTTCCCTAGTCCCACAGTTGCCCATTCTGCAGTTTCTTAAATCTTCCCTTGAAACAGGCTGATGTTAGGGACAGACTATTGGACTATCTTTTCTGGTAGAGTATGAAAACTGCCCCTTCTTTTAACAGCATGGCCACTTTCTGATGCCCTATCCAAAGAGATTTGTATTCATGTCCAATCTGAAATTCCTAATATTTGGAAACTGGACTGATCTAGTAACCTGGATTTTGTGGCAGTAACTCTGGGTCTGACATTAGTTAACCATTATTTTTGATAAAGAATTAGATAGTGACATGAGGAATTCATATAGCAAAGTCTCCAAACTCCAAATGACTTTGAGAAATTAAAAAAACCCTCACCCAAGAATAAACAGGATGCAGTTTAAAAGGGTAAGAAAAACACACATAAGCATAATCAGATATATGGTCAAAGGAGAAAAAATGAAAAATGTGAGCTGGACAGCAGGTTTGTAGAAGAAGACAGTAAATCCCAACCAGAGCAAACACAAAAGAAGTATTCTGGACACAGAAAGTATTTTTTTTTTTATTCTCCCTACTTTTGATGAGTCATCTTGAGTATTGTATCTTGTCTTGCATGCTGCATCTCAGGAAAGGTATGGACTAACTAAAGAGAGTCTGCTGGAAACCAACCTGAATGCTCAGTAGTTGGGGGAAACAACCTATGTGAGAAAAAAACAGTACACCTGGGATGTTTCTTCTAGATGAATAGGAATATCATTTCCAAGGTCCACCAAACCAGTCCTTCCTTTAACTCTTAGTATATTACTTAGTAATTAACAGCTGAGCATACTCTCTTCAGGCTTATATGTTGACTCGAAGACATTCTTCCCTGAATTCAATGCCTTTATCCAGGTTAAGGGTAAATCTTGTGTATCTTCCTTGAAAAGCATTTCAGAATGTTTGGAATGTTAATTCATCAGGAAGAAATACTTTCACTTCACTCACACTAGAATGATGTCTGTCACAACTCCCTTTCTTAGCAAACTTCAAGCTCCTTGCAAGAGTGAAACTTCTGGCATTTGTCCATCTCCAGTCATCCAAATAGCCTTCAAGTAGTTTAATTAACAAATAATTACACAGGATAGTTTTCACCTATTTGCCCTCAGCACATTTTCTTTTTATTTTTTGAAGTGTTATGGTATTAATTTTTGATTTCCAAATGTAATAAAGGCCAGGGATATGAGTATTAGCATAAGCTTATGGGCCCAAAATTTTATTACTCACACAAAGCTTTTCTGGGTGAGACTTATAAGAACAAAGCCTGTTCTTTTATAAGTTCAAGGGCTGGTAGCACATTGAATGAAGCTGGAGATACCTGAGATATTGCTTCAATATAGCCTTGGAAACACTTCCTCCCCTGCCCCCCATGGAAAAGTGTGATTAAAAAAAGAGACCTTGGCTAAGCTCAAAACAATCTCTCGAAACCTATAAATCTTTATTAAATTCTGTGTTAAAACTCAGCTGAGGAGGACTGGAGACACACTTTGTTCTGGGTATGTTTTTTGCTACAAAGTACGCCAGGGCCTATAATAAGCACAGAGCTCGTTTGCAGCTAATGATTTTGAGGAAGGACTCCTCCACATTGTGGGATGATATTAAGGGCACTGTGTTACAGCAGTAGCATTATACTTCATCTGTGACTCAGCCGAGGCCTGACATTTGATATTTGTGTAAAACACCACTTGCATATGGTGCTGTAGCTGATGGCTCCTGGGCTGCATTCAGCCCATGGGACATGTCCATCTGGCCTGCAGCCTCAGCACTGAGAAATTGCATCCATGTGGTAGCAGCAGTTGGGTCTAAAGAAAAGCTACTAGGCAGTTTTTGGAGGGTCAGACAGTGGAGACCTTGGGAAACTGCTGCCACCTTCATTTGGCCTATGACTAGTGTCAAAACCAAAAGTCCCCACCAGCTATTAGGAGGCAGGGTCTAGCCTGTGTTTAGTGATGGAGGAGATGAAGAAGCTGGCTGGGAAAGGGCACTGTGGACCTCTCCCTCCCTCTAGTGGCTTCCCTACAGATAGGAACTGCTTTACATCTGCTGCCTCTGTGCTAAGGGACTTGACCAGCAGGTTCAATTTTGCATTTTTGAGGTATAGGTCTAGGCCTAAATGCTCACTGAGTAGTCCTCACAGCATGGAGTTGTGCAACTGTGGCTGTCAAGGGACCTAGGAGGTTCTGGGCAGCCTTAGTGTGAATCCCACACTAATACAGTGTGCCTTCTTAATCCTCTCTATTGACAAAACAGTGCTAGAGACCGCTAAGGGTTAGAGGTTCTTGGGCTTTTGGTTCTTGTGCCTATTTTTATAAGGTGGAGGGATCCATGCCATAAATCCCTGCTGACTTCTAACAGGGTTGTTAAAAATACTACCAAAATCCATAAATCACACCATTTCAATGATATATTTATTATAGAGACTAGGGTAGTTATGTTCTCAGTCTTCACAAAGGAATGATGCAATCAAGGAAAAGTAATACAGTGTAGAAATCTAGAAGGAGGAAGAGAGAGACTTCTCATGTGAGATGTTACAGGTTTGATTGACTGAACAGCTTGGTTTGTATGCTGCATCTGTCAAAGTGTTTGCACTTGGCAAGTGAATTGTTCTTTCATGTTGTTTTTTTTTGTTTGTCTGTTTTGTTTTCAAGGTCAATTAATTCAAAGCTGGATTTGGAAATATCAGAGATATGAGAAAGAATGTGAAGAAAGAAAAAAAAATGAGATGGGAAAGATGGGGAAGGGTGGAAATGAGCTGAAATATCAGATTCAAAAATATCCAAACAGTGTGCATGTCCATTCCTTTTCAGCTTAGAAAGCGTGGTGAAGGGAGGCACCTTGCAGAATACAGCCAGAGCCAGTGCTCAGAGTTACTGTATGAATGATGGGGTGGTACCATGAAAGAGCAGGCATGTGCAAGATCTGCTCTTCCCATTAGCTGGGAAAAGGTGTACTCTTGAGGATGGAATTCTCCTGCAGTAGAAGTCAACAAGAGCTGGCTGATTATTTTAGTGTACTAGAATTGCATCCTGCTGTTTTAATGTTAAGTTGTGCTTCACTGGTAAATAAGTGTTCCCTCTCCCAAATCATGTGGTTGTGGGAAAAGAGTCCTGCCCAAGGTGGCTTTGGCTGGTCTCATGCCCCCAGCCAGCTGCAGCTGTGATGCTTTCTGAAAGCAAAACTGGAATCTGCCACCTCCTGCTCTACCAGCTTCTTGTCAACAGGAAAAAAATTTATTCATTATAAAACAACATATTAAAAAATATAGCCACTGCTTTACAATGGTTACTGCAATACTTCACCTGAAATGTTAGCATGCTGTCAGGGAATGTGACAAATTCTGTGAGTCAGACCCTCTAGACAAACCCTAAAGGTTCCTCTTTAAAGTTATGTTATGTTCAATTCTAAATCTCTTTGAGCATAAACTGAACCAATGAAGAAATGTTTCATCAAAACACTACAAAGAAAAGAAAGTGCTGCAGTGTTTCAAGTACAGGAGAGTAAAAGCAGACAAACAGCTTGATTAAATCTGATAGACACCATTACTTTTATTTCAGCAGAAAAAAGCACAATTCAGATTGTGCTTTCATCTCTTCTTTACCTCCTGGTAAAGGTCCAAAAATAACCCCAGAGAGTGAGAAGCACAATGTGTTGTTTCTTCCTGCCTGGCTGGCTAGACTGAATCACAGACCTACAGGACTGTCTTCCTTTCAGATGGAGAGTGATGCTACTTAGCCCTGCAGTACAGAAGGGAAATTGAGGCACACAGAAAGCCACAAGACTGCTCCAACATTGCCTTAAAAGTCTAGGGTGAAGCTTGAAAAGATATTCTTTTGTGTCCTGGACTCATACTTCAGCCTCTTTGCCCTTCTTCCAGCCTGACTGAACTGTATGTGCTACTGCACATACATCCCAAACGTGTTTTCAGGAAGTAAATATTTGTTTGTTCTACCCAAAGTATGAAATTTACTCAGTTACCATATATATACACACATATATACTGACAGTCAGATGTGAATGGAAACTTAAGTTCCAATCTAGACAACTTCTTTCTTTCATGAATTTTAGGAACCCATTTGCCACTTCAAGTCGGGGGAAAGGATCTTAATTCTGATTTTCTGCTCCATGCTATAGCTGCTATCAGATAGTTGAAGAATATAAGGAAAAAATATAGATTGATCCTTTAGTGATTTATTCCCCCATTATTCAGCATGAGATGCTTAGTAATTTTAAAACCTCCATGGTAAAATAAATTAAATCCATACTATTAACATGATACTTAAAGGGATATCAGGTCAGTAATTTTTGTGTTTGCATTTATTTTAATGTCTTAATTGGCTGACAATAGATATATGATTGTTTTCTGCATCTGTAAAATGTCATATAACATTAAAAAGCAATATTTGGTAGTTATTGGAAACATTTCACAGTATTTACGTGCTGCTTTCATTTTGCTCTTCATTTTCCTTTGTAATCTAGAGTTTAAAGTTGTTTTGTACTTCAATATAAATTCGAGAATTCAGAGTTCATCCTGAAGCCAAAATGCTTACAGAAATGCCCTAGATCAAAAAGGCTGATGTTTCCTGTCATATTCAGGCACCCAAATTGTTCACTGTTCAGTGTCTGGAAGTGTTAAAGCTTTGTATTTATCCATAGGTCAGGCAGCTGCAGATCTGAACTGTACCCATACTGAAATGTCTCTTTTTAAAGGAGGAGATGATTTGGACTAATTTGTCCTTGGCCTCTTATAAGCTCAGACTACCATTTGAGTGCAATTATATGCTATGTCTTTGTGCTACTGACCTACAATCTACAGGGAGCTGAACTGAGAGCATCTTGTCTGTTTCCCAAAAGGATTTTGGGATAATGATTTTGAATGTTTAGTGTTACATGAAGCCAATGATTTAATCTTTGGTATATTTCATTTACGAGCAATATTAGGCAGGAGTGGAGAGAAAATCCTGTTGTAAAGATATTTTTAAGTATGATGGTTTTAAGCCATTAGTGGTAATTAGGGTCTGCATTACAAAGTGGGTGCACATCTAACATTTCCCATGCTGTTCCACATCTCTTTTGACTGGGAGGTTAATTATTCAGCTTACTTATAGAGGATTTATTAGTGGAGATTGTTATGCTTCAATAATCAAAAGTTCAATA
This sequence comes from Myiozetetes cayanensis, assembly GCF_022539395.1. Lineage (NCBI taxonomy): Eukaryota > Metazoa > Chordata > Aves > Passeriformes > Tyrannidae > Myiozetetes > Myiozetetes cayanensis. The sequence continues at coordinate 23,618,382 of NW_026086604.1, forward strand.
AAGCCTTGATATAAGTTTAAAACTTGTCAAAACAGAATGCCTTTTAACATAGACACCTTCAAACTGAACATGAAACTGGGCAAAAGAAACAAAAAAATGTGGGCAAAGTGGAAAAGATGTGCTCTGATGTGCTCTCAATGAAACATGCTTCACACGGAATATTCTCTGCAGTGAGCCATGAGCTCCTTGGCTACACGCAGGAGAAGAAACTTCCATAGGTGGCATGACTGGAGCCTTTTCTTTGACTCCTTTCTGATAGGGCTCTTGCAATTTGTGTAGTAGTTTCCTGAGGTTGGGAGATGAGAAGAGCAAATGGGAACAGTACAGGTTACACAATTTTTTGCCTCAGGCAGTATATTCTGGGGGCAGGCAGGGAATGAACCTTGGCCAGTTATAACAAGCCCTTAGCAGACTTGACTGTCATCAATCTTCTTGCTGTTAAATCTCCCTCCTGATAGTCTAGTTCTACCATTTTCCCAAAATCCATTTTTACAATTTTAGAAATCTTGGAGGCATGCAAAGTCACACTGTTACCAACCCTGAAGTGACATGTTGAATGTTTTTTAAAATTAAATAAAATATTTCCTCTTGTTGCTCATCTTTCATACTTGATGTGGATGTCTGAAAAGGGAATAAAACATAAATGATGCAAATACACATTTCATTAATAAAGTCATGAAAATATTCAGCATCTGTTAGTTCAGTAACCTATTTAAATTTATTTGAAACAGTTAATCTTAGAATATTCCCTGACTGTGGAAAAAAATGGGGAAAAGTGCTCCTTTTGCTCTTCTTCAAGGTTAGTTACTAAGGTGAAATGCACAGGATATGAAACAATCAATGCAGCAGCACCATCATAGTTATTAATGGCAAATAAATATGGATTACAGATGCGCTGTCTCATTACAAAATAAAGTGGGTGATTTATAAATTGCCGGTTATCACTTTGAAATACCAGTCCTCACAGAGCATCTGAACTGGATTTATTTTGAAAGAATGATCTGGAGCAGAAGGTTTTACAGCTTGCTGTTGTTCTTCATTGAAAGCACTGAGACAAAACAGTGTATGCAATTAATCACATGCTGTATACCAAACATTGTTCACATGTTTTCAAGTGAGTTGCTAAACTAGTACAAAAGAGACAAAATTCCCATTGGTTCTTGATAGAGATCCTCTAGGAATTATATCCTTGTTTCTCTTAGGGGAATTTATTCATAAATCAATTTGTGGTTTCATCCCTACAGAGAATGTATTTCTTCTAAAAACCTTGCCTATGTCTTTGTATTTGAAGACAAATGTAATTGATTTTACAAGACTGATCTTTTGATCAGATTAGTTTATTGGATTAGCCTTTTATCATCACCAGGATTTATTTGTTTTCCATGCTGTATCTATCTGGATATTTTATCAAGGCTTTTTGCACACTGTATGACTATCTCTTAAAAGATTAGAACTTCCAATTAGTTTTTTGGAAGGAAAATTTGCATACATCACATGAAAAGTTGGTCAAGGTTCACCAAGAGTCAACCTCCATCATGCCCCTCATGAGCAGGCTGAAAGGGAGCAGTCAGTTTGAACTTCCAAAGAATGACGAATGACCTGTGCTGCCTGCGTGGGAAGGCTGACACCCATGGCAGTGCCAAGGACCTCTGGAGAGGTGATTTAGAGCTGGTGGCCTTGCTCTGGACACTCCTCTCGAAGGACTGCAAGCTGACACTGTGGGCACGATGGAGGCCAAAATCAATGATGAGGTTTGCATTGAGGCACCTTTGGCACTTTCATTGACTGTAGTAAGAATCAACTTTGGTTTCAGCTTCATGTGTACACATTGTGTGGGGTTTTTGCTTTCCTTCTGCCCACACCTTGCAAAAACCTTTGTTTTCACAGTCAGCTTTGGGTGTTACAAATTTATACTTTTTTTTTGGCTTTTACATTAACCTGACTTATGTTAAGGGTGATTTGAAGGTAACAAGCTTACTTAAAAGCATTTTTCTTTGAAAGACTGGCAACTCAGAATAATAGGGAACTAATGTAAACAGTCCACACTGCGGTTCTTTTGTGTCCTTGCAGACATGCACGGACTGTTTAAGAGCTGGTGTTTTAGGGGACATAGTGGGAAGCACCTTTTGGTGACCAGAGACAACCAGGAGGACTCATCAGCATGTAGCAAGTAAGTGGGAAGCTCCCAGAGACCCCCTCCAGGCTTTGTAGCAAATCTACCTATAATAAATAATTTCCACTGCTGCTCATGTATGAAGAGAGCTGGCACTGAGAGCATTTAGCAGCACTACAAATCAGAATACCTAGCTAGGTGCTTAGAACAACAGACACCTTCTGGCACACGCTCTGGAAAAATTTAGTATGAGATTCTGGCTGACTTTCTAGATTTATATTGGCTTGCTGTAAAGAGCTTTAACTATTGCTCAAGGAATTGGATGTTACTGGCAGTCTGACCCAGTGCACATGGCAACAATGAGGCATCCGTTGCAGTAAGTTTTTGACGTACTGTCTACTTGCACATCAGTGGGTTATTCTAGCCACTACTCCTTGAGTTATATTACTAAATCAAATAGTTGGCAGCAAAACTCAATATCCTGCCAGCTTTTGAAATTCTCACTTAGAAACAAGAGTGGTTAACCCTATGGTAATGCAAAGAGCATTAAACTTACCTTCATTTTCTCTTTAAATGCAGATGAATCAATAGCCATGAGCTAGGAAATACTATTATCTCTATCCTCCCCACTTGTGAGGCAAGTGAAAGAGTGCACCAAGTACTTAGTCTTTGTGAAACCAGGGGATATTTCTATTTTGGAAACAAAAATATTTTTATTGGTATTATCTCCACTTTATCCCTGATTATTTGCAACCAGCCCCAAGAGACAGAGACCACATACTCTGTTCATAGCATCTCTGCTTGATTCAACATGCAACTTCAGGGAGTCTAAACAAAAATATACACTTTGGTTTACAAAGAAACACTGGGTACTGATGCTTGTACTGAGGTTGCTCTCTTGTTGTTTCCAAGGGTTGTGTTATAGGAAACTTCAGAAATGGAAGGAGGGGTATTTTAAAGTTAGACTTCTATTTAAGTATCAGGTTGGGGGCTTCAGGGTGGGTTTTCCTCTTTTCTTTTGCTTCATCTACTAGAGACCTACTTCAGAACCTAATTGTTGCAATTTATTGAGTCAATTAGAAAAACTGCTAAACTAAAGGACAACTGCCTTGGAAGGACAGTTATGGGTGTTCTCAGGTTAAAAGAAAACACAGATAAAACAGTTCAGGCCCATTTTGACCAAGGTTACTCTCGATCAGATTTGCATTGCTGGGACAGAGTGTAAAGTTATAGTTTATAGAATCACAGAATATGCTGAATATGCTGGAAGGGATCCATCAGGATCATCCAGTCCAACTCCTGGCCCTGTGCAGGAGACCCCAGGAATCACACCATGTGCCTGAGAGCATTGTCCAAACACTTCTTGAACTCTTGTCATACTTGTCAGGCTTGGTGCTGTGACCACTTCCCTGTGGAGCCTGTTCCAGTGCTCAGCTGTCCTTTGGGTGAAAAACTTTTCCTGATATCTGACCTAAACCTCTCTTGATTCAGCTTCATGCTATTTCCTCAAGTCCTGTTACTGGTCACAAGAGTGAAGAGATCAGTACCTGCCCCTCTGCTTCCACTTGTAAGGATGCTGAAGATCACAATAAGGTCTCTCCTCAGTCTACTCTTCTCCAGGCTGAACAAACAGCCACTTCTCATGTGGCTTCCTCTCCAAACCCTTTACTATCCTTGTGGCCCTCCTTTGGATTCTCTCTAATAGCTTAATATTTTTCTTATATTGTGTTGCCCCAAACTGCACACAATATTCAAGGTGAGGCCACACCAGTGCAGAGCAGAATGGGACAATCCCCTCCCTCTTCTGTTATCAGCATCCCTTAAGAGAATATATATCCATTCTTTCTCCAATCTAGTTGCTGCTTTCTAGAAAACTTTTTCCTAGTAGTCACCAGGTAGGTTTTTCTTTCAGAAAACTGGGAAATATAAAGCAGACAAACAATTGAAAGTTGAAAGAATTTTTACAAGTAGGAAATATAGATGCATTAATTAACTCTTTCTTTAACAGTCCCACTGTTTATCTTCAGCTTGAAACTAAAAAGGGAGAAAAATGCAAATAAAGAAAAAATAAATCTGTAAACTCTTTGTTTCCCCCGAAAGATGCATCTCTTTCAAATCTTTCACATGCCATGTTTGAAGCAGGTTGCAAACATCAAATTATGTTAAGCTTGACTTACTCTAATGCAACATGAAAGATACAGCCTGAAGTAATGCATTACAACGTGACTTGTCACATGTGAGAATTTTGAAAAGAAAGCAATTTGCTGATAAAAACAACACAGTTAAACAATGGATGGTTTGAATAAAAATGCTATATATTCATAACGTGTCTCAAGTTTGGGATTATAAGAGACATTTTGATCTGAGAAAAAGATTAGTTTCTGTTGGGAAATGACTAAGGTAGGAAGTGTTCAGCAGAGCAACTGTCCTCTGTAAAGGCAGGGGTTTGAGGCAGGCATTGCACATGAACAAATACTTCCACGACTGCAGTGATCAACATGATCTTATTAAAAGAACAGTGTTTGGGAAGTGTGCATGTAAGTACACTGTAAACCTCTGCCAATTGTGGTCATTAAATACCTTGAGGCTCTTTATTCAAGAATTTTGGTTCTGTGCTATGTGTGAGCCAGGGGTTGTACTCACAACAATTTTAGTTGTCTGTTGCTCTTGCCTTACCTGTTGCAGACACTTCCCTGTAGACCATAGCAGTGGACAGGACCTGGGGATGCTCACAAAACCAGGTACATCGTCAGCTGTGCATGGGATGTGCCAAGCTCCTTTTAACAACATGTTCATTCCTCACTCATTCTTGTATTTTTCAAAAATCTCCTTCTTTGAAGAAAGAAGCTGCTTGTTTCCCAGTTGCATGCAGCAAGAGGTTGGTCACACAGACAAGGTGTTAGTGACTATGGGAGTTTAGTCTTACTGAAATAAAATGTTACCTATTGCTCTTCCTGACAGCACCAGCTGGTTGCTCCAGCCCACGCTGCTGTCACCTGCACCTAGAGTAAATAAAGAAGGCATGGAGTAAAGCTGAGTGGGGTGTGCAGCTACACAAATGCCATATGGTTAGCAGAGGAGTTTCATGCACGCTGTTGAGATAACCCGGTACAAGGGAAACACAAGCTGTACAAGAGGAAAAGAAAGGGCAAAGGCCAAGAGGACTGCATAGGAAGGGAAGGGGAGCAGAAGCAGTGTTCATGGTAGGAAAGGAACAGGGAGGGCAAGAGTTCAAGCAGCAAGCACAAACACCACCAAAATAAAGGGCAAACCCATGTCTGCTTTCAGAGATGACAACGGCGATGGTAAAATGACTCACAGCATGGTATTGCTGGGAGCCCAGGCAGATAGAGCAAGGAAGGCTCTCTTCGTGAAAGGGGCAAGGGTCTTACATCACCTCTCAAAGGCAGCAGGGTGCCATGACTAGGCACTTTGAGGTTGCTTTCCCAGAAGACAAGACAAGACAACACAACACACTAGAAAGGTGTTTAAACCAGAATGGAGTCCTCTTCTTCATTCTGAATTCAAGGAAATCACAATGGAAAATTAAAGCATATATTTTTAACAAGGGAAACTAATGTCTTGTATAAAACCCACTAAACCCTCACACATCTAGAAAGCCCTAACATGATTGACAGTGTACTTATGAGAAGGCAAACTGGGAATAGAAAGGGTTAGACTTCAAGGACAATTTAACAAACAGCAGAAAGACATTTGCATATGTAGTGTCTGAAACAGGAGCATGAAAGCAGAAGACAAGGATCAGTAAGTCCAGCCATGGTCACCGGCAGGCATGTCACAACATTTGGTCTCTGCTCTTTACACCCCACAAAACACTTCTGTGTGCCCTATTACCAGCTAATGGCTGCAATGAAAATGTCAAAAGTATGTCAGAGAAAGAGAGCAGGAGATGGATAAAAATCGTGACTAGTTCACACCCTGACATAGTTTAATCTTGCAATTCTTAAGTCACAAGTTTAATTTCTTGCACTGGACATTGAGATATTTGGCTCCAAGCCTCAGTCCTCTCTCTGCCTTTGTGCCTGTATAACAAAAGGAGAGGGAATCAGCTGTCATTTCAATGCTGAAGTCCTTGGGATGGCAGTGAGATAGAAATGGTTGCACATGTATGTTTGTCTCCAAAGGTTATGTCCTCAATTCTTCATGGTGATGGCCAGGGGCTAGAAGGAGTATATATGTGTTTGAGTTCTGGTAACAAGATTTTTTTATTCTTAAAAAAATATGGTATGTGGATAAAATTAATCTCTTATGTAAAACTGCATCACTTTAACAATGTATTTTCAGAGATGGTTTTGGTTCTACGCATTTAAATCAGATCCAAGTGACTAGAAAATCCCATGAGCAATTTTAAATAAAAAATAAGAACTGGAAAATAAAAACATCTGGTAGATGATTAAGTTCCACATATTGAGCTTTTATTAGGAGTAGCTGATACAACTCTAAGGGAGAGCTTGCATGTAAACAGTGTTCATTTACGTATGGTGCCTGATCAGGAGTGAAAAGAAACGCAGGGGGACAGCAAAGCTGCTGTGAGATTTCTTTAACAGGCTTGAAATGTGCTGTTCTTCATTTCTTCCTCTTCTTTTGACTGTGATGTGATTGCAATTTGTGGTGTCTTTAAATTAGACATCTATATTGTCTTTGTGTAAATGGGCTGGTAAGGGAGAGGAGAGTGAAGGTTGCAAGCCATTCAGTTTTCACCAGAAGATCCCTGGGAATATTAAAACACCTCTGACCTGCCACATGCTGAAAGCACTTCATCTGTGGTACGTGTCAGCTTGAGCAGTAAACTTGTTCCCTATTAGAAAGTGACTGTAAGTATGACAGCTTGCACACAGGAGGTACTCTCCCAATAAAAACACTGCCATGAACAGTTTGGGTCCATCGAAAGTAAAAAAAGAAAGATTTCCAACTAATCAGCAAACTCAAAAAGAAACCTGAGAGAACTTTTGTTATTCCTTTAATATGAAGAAAGGCCCTGGACTACACCCTAATAATAATAATAATAATAATGGCCAGTCTTCACGAGTGAAGATCCGGGGAAGGTCTTTACACCTTCCAGCCTGCGCATTGGATTTTTTAGGTGAGACACAGTGTGCGCGGAACTGAGCCCACCCTTTAATCCTAAGGTTCATCTACCGGGGCCAAGCGAGGTAAATTGTCAACATTCTCAGTACATCTATATTAATTTAAATATACTTACCTTAAAATATACTCTTGACATTCCTAATTCTGAAATCGTATAGCTGTACAAATGTGACTTACGTTATTAATGCTCTGCACACCATCAGAAACTGGGAGGCATTAACCCTAGTGAAATACAAGGGAGCTGATGATCCAGGTCTCTGATGGGTGAGCTGGTTGTGCACCACTTCTATTGGTGAGAACCGGTGAAGGGCTTTGTGTGCCTGTGCAGTTGGTGCATGAGGGTGAGGGAAGTTCAAGGCAACAGCATCACAAGCATTTCTACAGTCTCAAACCTCCAGAAACTCTTGTCAGCAAGGACTGACATCCTATGTGCCCTTGCCTTCTCTGCCTGCACTAAGACAAAGAGCTTGAGGGTTAGGAATGTGCTGTGGTTGCTTCTCCTGAGCTGCGGTCACACAACACACCAAAGATGCTCAGGCTTTCATAGACCTAGAGAACATTGGTCACACCACTGCTGAAGCCATGAGGATGCAGATGTCCACATGGACTGTACAAAAGCTGAAGCAAGCTTCACCCTGCTGCACTAGGAACCTCCTTTGGAAACATTTCTGGGAGAGATATCTTGTTTGTATCAAAAGTGGATGCAATTTCTTTTCAGTAGGGCAGTCTAAGCCAGGGTAAAAGAAATGTTTTATAAAATTTTCTTTCATTGTCTTTGTATAGCAGTACTGTCCCAAACTAAGCTTCACTTGCATTTCACTTTCTCAAATAGGAGTTTGAAAGCCTTTCAGCTGTGTATGTTCTTGATTATTTTTATTTTTAGACTTCTATCTTCCAAAGCCCTATTTAAGACAATAGTGACATTAATTATAACAGTACTGCCTTACTTGCATGAGGGAAAACTACTCAAAGTTCTATCAGATTATGACCAAGACCCAAAGTAGAGACGATTGTGTAAGCCAAGAGTTTGTGGACTTTAACACTTTCCTCACTTTTAAGCAACTAAGTCACACCACAAATAAAATAAACTAACAGGATAATTAAACAGCCTGAGTGTAGCAAGGGGGAATATTTCAATAACAAATATTGCTACCCATATACCTCAACAGAATGTGCTAAAGTAAACAAAATGATGGCATAATTATAGTCGTTCCAGTTATGTTAATTAGGCTATATACACGCTTCATTGATAAGCAACTGTGGTGCAAAGAAGTGTTGTAAGCCTGATATTTCCTCAGTTAGCAGCTTTGTTGTGCATATGCTGCTGTTATGATCTTGGTTGCATTAATGCAGAGCAAAAAAACCCCACAACTCAAACCATAAAAATAATAGTAATAATAATGGTACGTGTCAGGACAAGATTAGAGCAAGGTTCAAGCTGAACAGCCCAGTATGATGTTTCTCTCACACTGAATTCAGGTTCCCAGAGAAGATTTCCAGCAAGACTTCCCAAGACAACATCCTAACACACTCAAATACACAGCAGACATCGCAGCTAGTTGTGCTCCGCAGAGGGAGCCCTTTACACCTGTGTTTTGCTGACTCTGTAGCTGTAATTTTTTGACACTCTGCAAGGTGTTGTTTTGGATTGCAGCTGCTCAAAATTTAACATCACGTCTATTTTACAGAAGTATCACTTCTTTTTGTGTGTTTTTGTAGGGTTTGTTTTTTCCCCCCCTGAAGCGTAATATTTCACAAAAACTGTTGTTGATTTCTTAAAATATTATCTTTTGTGTGAAAAAAAAAAACTTTTAATGGAAATAATTATGGCTTTGCTTGGTTTTGATTCTTGTTTATGAAGAACTTAAAAAATTTGAAAATTATCAGAAACTCAATGGAGAAGAAAATACTGTATAAAACAAAATTTAAAAATAAGCTCAACAATTTTGACAAAAAATTTTATAGAAGAAAAATGGCTTCTTTTTTAAAACAAACAAAAATATATTTAGAAGTTTTCCTCTTGAAATACCCTGGGTTCTCTATCTGTTTGAATCATAAACATGACCTATGATACTTTGTCATTATTTTTTTATTTATGTATCCAATATTTCTAATATTGAACACTTCTGATTGTGCAAAAAAAATCTCAGTATTTTTAATGGTTTTCCTGTGTCATTAAACTTTTACTACTACTTGACTGGTCTGCTACTACTATAATTTAGGTACATCTCTACTGCTTAGCACAGGATGGCTTAAAGATCCCTGAAACAGCCCCATCCACACTGTGCCAACATTATGGTGTCTCCAGCCCTCTTGACTATTTCTGTGCATGTTGCAGTGGTGTGCAGTGGAAATATCCCTGTTTGCTCAGAGCAGTCTCAGTCTCTCTCCTGCAGTGCCACTTTGCACTGTGCAGGCACAACTTAAGAGGAGAATTAGGCTCAAAATTGTAGGTGAACAGCAAGGTCACTGTAGGATCACATTAGAATATAAGCAGTTCAATAAAGGTTAGAGAAGTCAAAAGAGCAAATGCATTTTGAGTTGCAATTTGAGAAAACAGGCTAAATTTTTACCTACATCAGGCAGTTACTTTCCCGTATCCATTCTGTCTTTAAGAGCCATGACCTCTGTGTCTTGGCCTCTAGACTGCTTTGGAGAGGATACTGCTGCTTGCCTCATTTCTAGTCTCACCACCAACATTCAAAACCACATTGCAAACTTTTAAAAATTTATGAGACCAGTTAAAAATAAAAATACACATACGATAATAATTATTCAGGGTCCAGTTTTATTTTCTTCAGCTGCTGACGTGGCTGTTACATTTCAGAGTAATTGGTGTTTCTTCATGGAACAGAAGTACCCCAAGTAAACATTCTGGCTTGCTCTGCTCTGAGACCTAGCTGCAGACTCAGTGCTGCACAGTAAAGTCTGTGGCATAGGAGACAGATATGACAAACCATCCCCAAAGGAAGATACTTAAAGCAGCATTCAGAAACTTTTGTCTTGCTGTTGCAAACATTAAATGAAAAAAATTACAAGCCCAAAATAAAACATACTTTTGAAAATGCTTTTTCCCCCATCACCCAGCAGATTTACACTCTTTTTAATGGTTTGAAATAGTCAAGAACTAAAGTTTCTTTTCTAGGCACTTAATCTGAAATATAAGTCTGAAAAATTAAATACAGATCACACCAAACTCCTATGTGTAGGTTTCTTTTACCTTGAAAAGTATTAAAAAAAAAAATCATGATCTAAACAATAACTCCAGAAAAAAATGAAAGACTTTCTCCAAATTCTATGAATAATGAGGTTCTATTCTGCAAGATCCTCAGCATTGCCTAAGATTTGTCAAATACAGAGAATAACTTTCAAGAGACAACCACTAATGCCTTTCCATGACTGCAAGCCTGGAACTTAAATGTGCATGTGGAATTTTTCACAATATGTTGTGTTTGTGGTTTTAATTATCATCATAAGCACCACAGTTAATCTGTAGTTCAACATGTGAAAATGTTTATATAGTTTTACATGATGGCTTGGTAACACATACAAACATTTAGGTTTGAAGGAACATTCAGGGCTGGGTCCTCACCGTTTTACAAGCCCTTGCGTCAGCCATCTGGAGACCCTTCCCAGTTCTTTCACCACCTGTGAATTGGCCACCCAGGCTCTTTCTCCTTCTGACATCACCTCCTCTAGCCAGCAAGAGAAAGAAATCCTTTTCTGCCCAAATGCAGAAGAGAAGTGAAGGTGAGAGACACTCAGAAAGGAGGACTTGTATGGTGCTGAACCCACTAGAGATCAGTGTATAAGGAGTAATTCTGAGATGAGGATGTTCTTTGTCAGCAGTTAAGGCTGGAGGTGGATTTTCCCTAACACATAAACAGGACCTTACTGGCAAGGTACCTTCCTCTTCTCACACGTTTATCCCAGCACAGGCATGATGCCTGGATGAAGGGCAAGAAAAGTATGGCAAAGAAGGATGCAGAAAGGTAGGAAAGGTCACCAAGCACAGGCACTTCTTCACCAACCCAATAACAGCGTTGCTCTGTGCTGCCAAGCACAGGCTAACCTGGTCACCAGCCCATGGGAATGCCCAAATGCCAAAAGCCATGTTCTTTACCTCCAACCAAAGGATGTTGGCACTGTCAGAGTGTTCAGCTGATTGTGCCTGCACACTGGAAAGCAGAGATTATTAATTTATGAAGGGGTCACACTGAAGAAATATAGATTAGAATATTCTGAGTGGTGTTGCTGCAGTAGAGAGGATTCTGAGGCACATCAGCAGGTGGTGCACTCAGAAAAGAATGGTCTTCTATGGGTCCAAGACCAGTGCTGTGAGACTATGCCACCTCTGAGCTCATGCCCCTGGGACTGCCCCACAGACTAACCTTCAGGACCAGATCTTACTTTCTTTCCTCTTCAGCTGTCTTTTCAAGGAGGAAAACCCAATTGCTCATCTTGATTTCAAGAGGTCTGATGGGGTGGAGATCAGACTGCCCACAGACCAGCAACCAGAAATAATAAAGTACAGGTCTTCATAAAGCCTGTCAGGAAGTTCTCAGCAAAGCTACTGTGCTCTGAGCTTCTCATGTTGGACATTTATAAGGCAAAACACTGGTACTTGCTTCCACCTTTTTTCTCAAACACCTTTTTTACTGCTGATGACAGACATGGTAGAATTACATAGAGGCTTGATTTATTTGTGCTGCACATTACCAGTAGCCTTCTAGATAAACTAAATATAAACTGTGGAGTAAAAAATCTTACAGAAAAGAGCATCAAGAAGCTACAGAATACAATTAATTGAGTTTTCTTTTAGCTAGGAGTTGTATAAAGTTTTGGAACCATCAGCTATTCGTATATGGTCAACCCAACTTTACTATAAACAGTTTAAAGGTGATAAATTATACTTTTTGACCACACAACAGGCTTGAGGAAATCTTCATTCTTCCTTCCTAAATTGCTCATGTGTAAGCCATGGGAGACATACATTATGTGTGGGGTAGCTAGTAGTAAACTATGACACACCAATTTAACTTAAAAAGCAACCCAAGAATCTAGAAGACCAAAAGACCTCCTGTTTTATCACAAAGGCAATACTGAACTGCTTAATATCTCCATATCTATTCAAGCATCTCTCTAAGGCACAGATCACACATGAGACTTTAAAAAGAGATTGTTCCCACTTAAAGGAGTTCTTCTAAAACACTATTCATGCAGACCCAGCAAAACCAAACCACTTAATTGAGTATCACAAACCACAACATTCTTATGAGCCTATTATGAGTCTAAGGTGCTCCTGCATACACCTTTTTCCTATACTTTTCTCTTTTTTTTTTTTTTTTTTGCTAATAGGCAGATAAATAAAATCATAATCCAGCAGAGATTAATGTTATTTTTACCACAAAAGGTGTCCCTTTCATTCAGCAGTTTTTCTTAGATTAGGACAAGCAATACAGGCAAACTAATGAGAGTGGCACAATGCAAAGACTGAAAAAAAGCCCATGGGGAATTTTCTGGGATATTTTAAAGCTTCTAGATGCTCACAGTCATCTACCAGCAGTTATCACCCTGCAGCAGAAATGGCTGAAGTGTGTGCCAATGAACACCCCCAAGCACCACCCTCAGCCACAGCGCAAAGTCACATCTGCTGGGCATCGCAGTGTGCCAACTGCAGGAATGGTGGCCCTGAGGCACAGACACGTGCTCCCTCCCACTGCAGCACAGCAGCCCTGGCAGAAAAGAAGTGGCATGAAGAAATGGGGGATTTCTAAATCAGCACAGCAGCCTCCTGCTTATGTCGACCTCCAGATATCCACCAGTGTACCCAAGGGACAGGGACAGTAGCTAGAGGAACATAGGTAATTACCTTCTAGGTTTCCCAGTAAGATTAATCAGAAGACCTTTACAATAATCCTTGGAGAAATTTGCTACGAAGTCTGTGACTGTTTTCTTAAGGATCAGCTTTGGATCCCAAATACTTGTGGCTCAAGGGAGAACTAAAACAATCACATGTAGAGAGAATTATTTACATGCTGATGTAACTGGCAAATACCCAACCATTCTGGCCTTCCCTTTCAAATGATTAGAAGTGTGGGATGTTTCACTTATATTAAAGTTGTGGCAACAGCTCCTGTGATATGCACAAGTCTGGCTGCACTATTGAGTCTGGATATGCCATCCACAGGGATCTCACATTATTTCTTCCTTAACACTTTCTATGTCAGACAATTGCTTGGAATGTAACTATATTTTATAAAGAAGCTCCCAGCAGGTAGGGTTGCCCAACCATCAGAGGTACTGAAGGAGAGGCAACAAGAGGACGAAGCTCCTGTCATCCTGACACTTTGAAAACAAATAGCACGTTGCTGTAAATGTGTTATGTGACAACAGAGTAGCTGATTCATGTTGAGTCATTTTTGTTGCCTCTGTAGGAGAGGAAGGCAAAGTGCATTCTTGTTTGTTGAGCTGACATAGACTAAAACCAGACCACTTACAGCAGCACCATCCTGTGGTTTCACAGTTAATATGGCCTGAGTTAGGGAAGCCATTAGTTGACAATTTATGTTTGTACACTAAAAGGTACAATACCATTTAACTGGTGTTCTTCCCAATTTGTTAGATTTCAGGTCAAAATAAAACAATCTTGAGCATGCAAACTGTGTAAACTCAGGAGCCATTAGTTCAAGACAGTGAAAGATGGAAAACCTCATTTTTGCTCAGAAATCAAATGTCCTTTGTCTTCTAGGAAGGATTTTGCTTTGAGTTATTGCCTGCTATGCAACTGTTACAGAGAATTTGACTACGGGAAAGAGAAATTAAAGGACATTAATAGTATCAGAAGACAGAGGGTGAGAACAGATGGCAAGCTTCTGAATGAGCTTGACAAAGACCTGGATTTCCTCTAGTTTTAAGCAGAGATGGGGACAAAACATGTTCAGTATCATTCCAGCTAAAAAGTCTTGACTGTGTGAAGGGCTGTTGAATATACCTTTGCCCTTGCACGTATTTACAGTATTACTGATGTTTGACTACCTCCATTTTTTACCAGCTCCTTTCAGATTGATCTAAATTTCAGAGCACACACACTTACAAAAAAGGTAAATTTCTAACTGCGTGCTGCAGAAAAAGCAGAAAAATGTTTCTGCTATCAAAGCTCATGTAAGAATTCTTCATGGGCAAGCTTACAAGGAGTATACCATCTCTTGAAACAACCTGAAACAGATGCTGAACTACTTGAGGCTTAGTTCCCCGAGGCAATTTTTGTACTGTAAAGTAGCACAACCAGATGTCACTACCTGGAAGGCCTTCAACTTCCATTGTACTTAACATAATGTGAAGATGACCAAACATTATTCAGAGCTGAAGACTAAATGCAGCAGAAAACATAATTCACCGTTAGTTCAGCATGGCCTTCTCTGCAGAATCACTAATGTTTGAAAGCTGGCCTTTAATACACATGTGACTGATACAGCTGAAAAGTGGAGCGTGACTCCATAATGCAGTAGAAAGGAAAATACTGCAGCAGAAGACCTAACTGGAAGAAGTGTTAAGCCTTATGTGGGAGAGCTGCGAGCTCCAAAATTATTTCTCCTGCACTGATCCTGTAGTGTTGTCCAATAACATTTTCACTCCCTTATAGAAAGAGGATGTAAGATGCTCCAGCATGTTCCAAAAAGGGTACATCTACACATATTGCTTTCATGGTATATTTTGGGTTTTTCTGAATTGCATTTCCCAATAACTGTGTTGAAAGAGGGTCTTTTCACCCCAATCCTACTTTGTCCTGCTCTTTGTTTGGCTTTGCATCCTACAGATCCCTTCCCTTGTTCATCACCCTTTTGTCATGTTCCTGTTAGCTCGAGGGGCTTTTTCCTTCCTCTTCTTTCCCAGCTGTACTGCTTTTCACATGAAGACAAATACAGAATCTACTACAACAGCTGCTCCTCTTCCCTTACTAGACTTGATCCCAACATTTCAGTCCTTTCCACTTTTTTTACCCTAACTTTGACACCCTCATCACTAATTTAACCCCCTTTTCTCACTTCCTTTTGTCTTACAACTTCATTTTCCCAAGATACTGCTTCTCACAGGGGTCTGGATGTCTTTACCTGAACATCCTTTCAGTGTTCCCATTGCCAAGCAAAACTCTGGCAGCAAATCAAAGTGGGGTGAGACTCTGTTGTCATGGGTCAAACACTTTAGGTAAAAGTGGTAGCAGAAATCATCCAGAGGGCAACTGATCCCAGACGTGGTCATAGTGCAAAAATGTCTTTCATTCATCTTATATATTTCCGTCTCTTCTTTTACCTCCCGAACCATTTAATTTCTCCTTGTATTGCTGCCACTGACTTGCCAGCTAACCCTTCCATATTCCATTCTCACCACTATCTGTCCTTACTTGGAAGTTCACTCATTCATCCAAATGGGATTCAGTCTCTTTTACTGTCAGCCTTCCATATCCTTTCAGTGAATATTAGCCTGTCATCTTCAGTAAACTGAATTCACCATCTCCTTGCTTTTTCTTCCAGCATATGTGGCTTTTTTCCTCCATTTTTTCTCTTCCTTATTTACTACTTTTTCCACTGATAGTCAGCACTGCTAATGTCAGACCTGATTTATCCCTATATTTGGTTCCTGCAGTTGTGTATGGTGTTCACAAAACGTTTCTGGTAGAACTCTTGTGATACCATTGATTTCTCCCAATGTTAATTTGTTCTCTCCTTCTTGGTTTATCTTCCAACCTAAACCATACTCCACCGCAAAGATAACTAAATTACAGGCCTCCTACCCTGGCAAACTTTTCAGCATTCCTGATTCATTTCTCAAGCCATCCTTTCCTCTAATTCCCACCTCTTCCTGTGCCCATAAGAACATGCCAACTTTCTCCAAGAGAAAAAGCCAAAAGATGACGTGACTTGCCTACACCTCACCTTTTCTTTCAAAATACATACTGAACTAAAGCAGGTTTGGAAGAGTGTGGATTGGTTTATTTCAAGAAAAATTGAAGAACATATTACTCTAATAGCTCAAATCATTACTAATGTTTGTGCCCAAGTTCTGAAAACACTCATGTGATCTGAATGAAGCCTACATTACAAGTTTAATATAAGTTCTGAAACATTATGGTTTCTACAAGGTTTTGCAGTAAAGGGTCCACCCAACACTGACAACTGAAAATAGAAAATAACCAGATTGTAATTAACTTTGGGATCTCTTGTTTTGTGGCCCACTCTGAAAAGTCATCTAACATCAAAATATATTCTGAGTGCCAATGTTTTGCCAAGATCTAGCCCTTAATCTTACATTAAGAAGGTTTATTTGCATTTAATTTTCCTTATTTCATTTTCTATTCTGACTAGGGCTGTAGCATATTTGTTTGTTTGATGAATAAAATACATTGCCTTAGAACGATGTTATTTACATAATGTAATTAGCTTTTAAATTCACAATTTGTTTATGAGATTGAGGACAGACAGAGAAATTTTGTTATTTTCTTACTTCTGCTCTTTTCTGGATGGAAGTAGATTTTTCCCTTGTCTGATGAAACGTCACAACAGCATGCTTCTTTCATGGATCAAACTTCAGTATTTAAAAGAACTGCAGGAAAGTGAGGTTTTCTGTGAAAAATTCTCCTTTTGGAATTTTACCTCCAATCCATTTTTTATTTCAAGGAATAGGAAGATACACAAAAGAAACTTTCAATATTTTAAAATCTTATTCAACATTTATTTCTTTCCTTGCTGATTGCAGTTCAGAGGTTAACCATACTTATATCTATTCAAATTGATTTTATTTTAATTTAAAGAAAAATATTCATTCTTTCTAAACCAACCACATCAGAAGAGTTTGTCAAACTTTCCAAGAAGTATCTGCTATGCAAAACCCGAGCATGATTCAGTATTGCAGGACCTCAGAGGAAACCCACTGACAACAGAAAACAATGAGTTACCTGTGGTAAGGACCCCAAGGAGATTTTGTTTGTCAGAAGAGAGGATTGTAGCATAACCTCATTCCCACGGAAAACAGTGGAGTGTGTGACATTGTACCTCCTGCATAGCACAGGAAGTCTCTGCATTGGCCACTTCCTCAAAATTTATTTTTTCTAAACTGTAAAAAATGCTCCCAGATGAAAACCGTGTCGAAGACTCAGAACTGAGATGCAGTAATACATACAGCAGAAATCAGTGTTAATATTAGAGGAGCATATACCACCTTAACTGTAGTGGTGTTTAATAAATGACACTTCTGAAATACAGCAACTGAATTCTACTGGTGTTATTAGTAAGCTGTCTCCCGTACTGAAGGAATGAACAAGGACAATATTGTTACTTATAATTCAGGGCTAGCTTGTATGAAAAAGACATGTGGCATCAGGAAAATGTAATTAATTTGGTGGTGTAAGCCTTCATAAATTATCAAGTATTCCCAATAGCAGTCCTGCAAAACTTACAGAGAACATGAGCTGCCTTTAAATGACTTAGTTTTCTTGCTACCAGAATTCATTTAAGGTGGTTAGATACTGACACAGTATTTAAAATGCTCAAACTATTGCAATGGCTGACATATTGAGCTACCTTTAATTAAGACCATAATGTTCCTTTGGGCCATATGTAAGACAGTAATCTGTGTCCAGAGGCTGTCACTCTCTTCTCTAATGGACTACAGCATACAAAAATTAATTATAGGGGAAAGGTTGCTCTTCCAACTGGGACTGGAGTCTCAAGATTCGAAGGCAAATGTTTTGCTGTTGATCAAAATGAGCAGCTCCTTTTGCAACAGCCAACACTGTTTCTGCCACATAGCACTTAACCCTCGCTTCCAGCATTAATATCAGCAAATTTGTTGCCTGAGGGGAAATTTTTACATTTTTATGTATTCATTCATTTGTTCATTACTGTGCCACCACAATTTTGCTTATCAAAAAATGGGGAAAAAAACTTGATTTGAAAAGTTCAAAAGGCAACATCAGATCAGAGCTCCTAGCCACAAGATTCTTATAGGTCTATATCAATAGAAACAGACTACAGCTAAACAAAGACTTCAAAATATTTTTCATAGTTATTTGTTTAAATTTTTAAACAACTTAACTTAGAACCTGATAATGCTTTTTATGTTAGCTTTCAGCAATGGTAAATTTGAATGGTAAATAACTTTACAGGAGGGGTTGCTTGCAGACACAGTAAATTTTAGGCAAACAGTATAGAACATTAGTTAAAACAGAATTTAAAATCATAGATAGTACTGCCTATTGTCCAAAACTATTAACTTTTTGATTCTTGAACCAGAGCAAGAAATGCTGGAGGAAATAGAAAGAAAAACATTCTCTGACAAAGATACATTCGTGGTAAACTGCAGTTACTTGTGTTTATCAAAGGATCCTCTTGTGTTGTGAACTTACCACAAAGATTTCATAACTCACCGTCAAACTCACTGAAATATTCTGCTGGGTTAAAACACATCTGCACAGTATTGACACTGTGTTTGTTCCTACCAACAAGAGGAAGGAGGAAGAGTGAAACGTGAGTTATTGCAAATATTTACGGTGAAGCAAGGGTTTAGGGATGGAGGAGAAAAAGGCATAATCTAAGTGGTAAGGTTGAAGACAAATTGCTGGCTAAAAGGACGAGACAGCAATGATGGTCTTGACACAGGATGGCCCATGCAATTTATCAACAGATGATCATCAAAATTCAGAGCTGCACTACAAGAACGTATCTGCAGGCCCCCTCCTCCAGCCTCAGGATACAGGCAGCTCCCATGAATCCCAGGGGAAATCTTTCAAGCAGCAGTGTTCCCTATTTCAGTAACACCTGAGATGATTAAATGAACAATGAAACTCAGCTGTAAATTTGCAACAACGTTACAGTCTGCAATCTGAATAGTATTAAGAGGAATGAAATAAAAATGAAATCAGTGCTCACAGGATAATGTAAATCAGATGCAAATAAGCTTCCATTTTATTTGTCTTTTCTTTGTTTCTTTCTACTAGTGGCATAGTTAGCTGATCAAATGCTCAACACTTTAAAACTCAGTGCCTCTTTTATTTTAGGAGATTTTTTGGGGGGATAGGAGCATAACAATTTCCCATTTCCATGAATAAAATGAACCTGTATCTTCACCTGTGAATAACTTCAAAATGCAAGTCAGAATCAAATATATGAACATGAAATGACAAAAAAATTCTTATTACCAAAAAACCACAGAAGCAGACATTTTTCTATCAGGGCCTTCTTCACAGAAGCAGTGCCAGTGTTGGCAGCATCGTAGCTTTGTAAAAGCCTGTTATTTCCAGCTAACACAAACATATATATGTCATATACATATCAGTGATACATGCACCATATATCCTCATTTTCTCTGATCAAAGTGCCTGAAAAAAGGTATCCTAAGCATTATCCTTTAAATGCTATTAGTAGCATTTGTCCCTAGGATCTTAAGGGTGGAAGTTTCATGTTTGGTTCTACTGTCAAACTGTTGTACTGGTTTGATCATTCCTCAGTATCAATAAACCAGCTTCCTAGTCTGCTGTATGGAAATATTCCGTAGCTCATTTTTTTTCTGAGCAGCAGAATAATTTACTTCTCTAAAACAAGCCCAGCCCACATGAAAGCTACCTATTCATCAACCCATGTATTTAGCCTGTAACCCTAAAGATAACAGCTAACAAAAGAAAAATCAAAGCCAAAGCTCAAAATACCTACAGAATTTCCTAATGTCTCCATTGCATCATGTAAGTACTTCAGTCCTATTAAAACTATTTTGAAGCCAGCAGTCATTCTTCAACCTGCTCCAGGCCAGCCTGACACAAACCTTTGTCAGTTACCATAAGCAGGCTGTAAATTGTTGAAGAGAGTTTATGTTTTGGGAGATCTACCACTACAGGAGAAGCAATTATTCTCATATTTCCTTAATTTCCAAAACTAACACTTCCGTTGATCAACTGTAAAGCAATAATCAGTAGCTGAGGAATCCAGCATTCAGCAAGATTGATGTACATTTCTGTTCTCATCTTCAGTGTCTAAAGACCTAACAAGACCACATAGCCAGTCCTTCAAGCCCATTTTAGCTCCGGGTTCATGGTATAGGCAGACATGATTGTGCATCAAACTTTGCACCTCTGTCTCAAAAATTCACTTTTTATTCTCAGTATTAAAACTTCCTTGGTAAAGTGTAATCTGTTCTAGGACAGACACAAAAGCAGGCTGACAGTCTACATGGTGGTTTTTCACATTCAAATGGCCTGAACAGTTTGAAGCCAATACAAGAGCTTTAAGAGTGCCCTGAAAACCTCTGATGGAGCTTGTCAGATCAATATCAATAACCAGCAGGAAAGATGTTTGAACTGAGACAATTGGAAGCAAATCTGTTATAATACTGCTATAGTCTCTGAAGCAAAATGTACAGCCAAGCTGGAAGCCAGGAGAGAGAACAAGAACTTCAAAGAAGTTCAAAGGGACTTCTCTTTCCTTTCACTGCCACTTCATACACTTGGTTTTTAGCTACGTGTTTCTGCCAGAACAGATTGTTCTGATTCCTTGAAAATGTACAATGGCATCATCGTGTGCAGAAGTGGTCACTGTCAACTATATACACCAATAAGTATCAAAATAAATAAAAAATCTCAGATGAGCAATGAGACCCATCAATCTCCAGTCTTCATGGCTTCTTAGTAGGATGAGAGAAAAAATACTGCCAGACACAAAAAATACTTCCAGACTTCTCCATATTAAATCTTTTGGGATTTGTATCTTGATCTATTACCCCCATTTGAGGAAAAAGAGTATTGAATGGAAAAGACCACTAATCTATTTTATTAGGGGCCCAGGTGTATGTACACACTTTAAAATTCCTTTGTTCTTAGAGCTGAATAGCTGACAATTGTGCTTTGGTAATGTTTGCCTAACAGGTTGCTCAAAGGATGACTGTAGCCTTTTTGATTAGCCCTCAGTACTGGGCAAGAGCAAGCTGAGGTGTGAGCAGAGTCACAGAGAAGGCACATGTGCCACAGCAGCCCAGGTAGCTGGCATTAGCTGGGAGGCATTCCTGCTGTCCAGCCCTTAAGGAGACTGCGTGGCTGAACAGCTTTGGTCAGGAGCAGAAACAGAACCTCTCGGGCCAGTCACTACTGGACTACCCAGACCACTGAGGCAGCAAACAGGCAGGTCCTTCTGCTAGGTTATTCTCCACACAGAACCACTTTTCTTTGTCCAAGAGGTATGTCCTACTTTTCTAAAACCTTGGCATCACCTGATTCTCTCATTTTCGTAGTCATGAATTCTTCTTTCAAACTTTTTCACTTTTACTGAATTATTCAAAAAGCCCCTTTCAAAACTCAAAAGGTTGCTGAGAGGAATGCAGGCAGAGAGTCTGGGCTACTCTAGATAGTGAAGTTAGAGTGGAAGAGGGTTACTCATTATCACTAACATCCTATGTCTTTGACATTATCACTTAATTATCTTGTGTTGTTTATTTAAACAACAAGGCAATTAAGAGACATTGTCAATGGAACAGAACTCTGGCACAGGCGAGTGGTCTCTGCTGTGAGATAAATGCCAAGATATTTAACAGGCAGCAGCATAACAGGAGAGAGATTGTTCCAAAGCACTGGGCAGTGATTGCTGGAACATGTGTGCCATTGCTACTGCAGGATACCTTTCAGTCCTTCTTATAGTCATTAATTGTCTACTGCTGGGAATTCCCTTGCTACTTCCTCCAGATACAGTTGTACCTCATGAATATACCTAAAATACTCTGCTGGAGTTTGGCATTGCCAGAAGGATGCTGTAAATGCCAAATGCCATGAACCAGAAAGAACTTTCAAAATAACAATCAGAGTAACAGTGACTTACAGGAATTACCTAAACATAACTTAGGAGATGACTTATGGTCCTTATGGGATGGAGTAAAGGCATTGTCCTATCTCTTCAGCTCAACAATTCACCAAATACAGTGGCTGACAGCACCCAACAGCAAATTGTTCAAGGTGCATATCTTTGCACCAGACAACAATGGAACAATATACCTACAGGATAAGTTTCTGCCCAAGATGTAGAACTAGTGGTGTTTCCCATTCTGCAGTAGCAAGAATGATTTGTCATTTCATTGTTTATTCTAATGCAATCATGCTAACCACTTGCACAGCTTACTGTATTTGGAATAGTTTTTATTTTGTCTGAGTTTGCATCAAATAAGATTAGAAATCTGCACCTACTAACTATGCAAGGAGAACTAACCACCGTTGGTAAGCCCAGAATGGTTATGAGAGAGGAGATGGTAGGAGTGAAGACACTTTGAATGGGCTGATGGGAAGGAAGGGGGTAGGTCTGAGGTTTGAGGAACTTTGTGAGAGAAGCAGTTTGGAGTAGGTGAAATGAGCATCCCACATGGAGCATTTCAGACATTCACACTGAAGACTACCATCCAGCCTTGCATCACCCCTGCTGTCTGCTTTGTTGATGGAAAGCTGATCTTTCCTGGAAAAGGCTTTCTCTCGTCTAGTGGCATAATGCATATTTATGGCAATGATTGACCAGACTGGCCTGAAAATATCTTTTCCAGTTGTTCTCAAGAGTACAGAGTTCATGTTTTGGGTTTATTTTCATTTCTATGTAATCGCTTTTATACAGCAGAAATAATAGCAGACTACTCTGTGAGATACTGCTTTAAAAATGAATGTATTTATTTATTGATATTTTTAAGTGCTTACTTACTCCTTGTTGTTCTCCAGGGCAAAGTGTCCACCTCTGCTAGAAACACAGCATTTAAGATTCTGGTTTTAAGCCTAGAAACTGCAATTGCAGAAATTATATCCACTGTGGTATAAAAGCAGGGGATAAGAAATGGAATTGGAGGGATGGAAGGAAATGGGAGCTATCAACAAAGAGATATAATTTGTTCTTTAATACTGTTCTGATACTCTACCTGTAGTTTCTGAATATTTTTTTTTTTTCATCACCTTTCTCAGTGATTCCAACCACTGGGGAAACACTGGTGTTTATGTTGCATAGATTATTATGACAAATACCACCACCACTTCTTCCTGTTCTATCGGATGAGCAAGCTCAATTGCTTGATTATCTAAAGATCATGTCCGACTTCAATTATCATTACTTATTAAATCAAGTTAGACTCAGAAAAATAATTAAATGTTTAAATTAAGGCATTCTACTTTGTCACACACTTGGGTCTGCTGGCAGGTCTATGGAACAGTTGTTAATATTGAAAATGAAATGAAAGATATTCTAAATTTATCTCCCCATCATTTCCATTCAGCCTAATAATGGACATTTGACAGTAACACATTGTTGCTGAGACAGTGAGAATCATTTCTGAAATGAAATGAGCCAACATCTTCAAAAGTAGTCTCACAGAAACCTGGAATCATTCAGGATGGAATAGATAAATGTTCATTCACCTGGGAGCTGTATTTTGGCTGCCTTATGGCTCAAATAAAAATGAACAATTTTCAAATGAATATAAAAATCATTCTTAAAAGACTCCAAATGGAAAGTATATATGTATTTTCCAGCATCCATATATAAGTTAATATGTACCATCTGGGTTACATCTGGTGATATTAAAGTGTTGTCTCATGAGCAGAATAGGTGTGAGAACCATGAAGCAAAACTGAGCAGTTCTGGCACTTGCTGCAAAGGAGGCAACGTTCATATGTAGCTCCAAAAGTACACTGCCTTGTCCCTTCGCTGCTGTTGCTGCTTTTAAATCCCTGCCTCTCTGCTTTTCTCCCATCTTATGGCCTATATTTTCATTTTCTTTTTCCTAAGAACTTCTTACAACATCTCCATGAACGAGGCTGCCTTTGCAGCAGGCCTTCAGTCAGGGCAGCAGCTATGGGTCTTCTCTTTCCCATGGTGCTCCCACAACAACCCTCATTCTCTTCTCACCATTCTCCAGAAATTCTGCTCAGAAAAGCATACACCTAAGCATATGCCTTTGGTTCCTCTGGTTGTCTTCAGTCTCTGAGTAAATCTTTCCAGTGGCTTGTGTGTCTGTATTCTATCCTTTTCCAAGATTTTAAAGACTGTTACTCATCTGGACCTATCCTCACTGTCACCTTCCTCTCTTTTACCTTTAATTATCCATCTCCCCCAAACCATATGTGTAGCTGTTTCATTTCTTTCTGCGATCTATCTGGACCCTTAGTCATGTGGGCTCTGAGGGATCCCAGTGAGCACTTGTTTGACAATTATCGTTGTCTTCTAAAACACCAAAATTGTCCAGCTGCTCATAATGTCAAGGCACCTCCAGGTACTTTACAAAAGGCTGTACTATGAATTCAGTACATATTCTATAGTTCCAAAGCAAAAATTGAAGATAAAACAAATCGTTACTTATTTTAAGAGTACAACCTAGAATAAGACTAGGACATCAGCGCTGTCCACAGTGGAGAAAGTGCAAGATAGAAACGTGGAAAGATGAAAAGACTACCTGATGTCTTCCTGTGGACCTCAAATCTTGAGGGCTGGTGGACTATATTACCTCTCAGAAGTCAGTTCTACAGTTGAAAAATTATTAAGTTATCATCCTTATATACAGCAATTTTTTTGGTTTTCAAATAGAGTCAGCTGGGATGTTAATTTGATAACATTGACCTTCCCACAAAGCAAGGGAGTGGATTAGATGGCCTTTCCTGCTCCTTTTCAGCCCTATTTTCTTTGCTTTTGTCAGCTACATAATCACACTGTGAGAATGGCCTTTTGCCCTCTTCTACAGACAAATCCACCCATTTAAATAACATGCACATTTCAGAGGAAGTGTATATAAAAGCTCTATGCAGAAATCAAACCTCAGCCACCCTGTACTGAACACAGAGCAGGAGCAGATGCCTGACTTCTGATTTACCACGCGTGAAATTAAAGTACTTCAGTCCTCATATGAGCGAGGGAGAACAGCATACCATTACTCACCTGAATAGATTAATCTCTTTCTGCACATAAACAAAAAGTATGTCTGTTCCTCTGGCTTTTCATATAGGGTATGTTCATCAGTAGGATCTCCTCTCACCCATGGACCTGTAGCTCCATTTCAACGTGTAAAAAAGTGTGTCTAGAAATGTGCATAGAAAGCCTCTTTTAGCTCTGACTCACCAGACACTAAGTTACACACAAGTCTGGCATGTGTTTCTCTCTTAGCAATACATGTGTCAGGCCCTGGGCTTTCCTGACATGCTGATATTCAGGAGATCTTGTTTGTTTTCTTTAGGTCCTTTCCTGGGGGTAACACTACTTGTAAAGGGGAACTGTTTCTTTTTTAACAATTCAAGATATTATGCCTTCTCACATTTTAATGTTCAGAAGCTGGTTTTCAATCGACATCAACTGTCTTGAATTATATCAAAAGGCAGGTATGTCTGAAGCTTTCTCTGCAAAACGCGTTATGCAAACAAGATACAGTGACAGCCCGAATTTCTTCCCAACTCACCAAATCAGGTAGAATCAGGTAGAAGGAAGGCTATTTTCCCTGCATTTTACACACAAGAAACTGAGGTTTACTGTTAAGCAAAGAGGCTCATCACTGTTGTGGACCAAGGACTGGCCCCAGTGCTTTTGCTGTGGTCGTCAACCCAGACGTGGCATCTCCTTTTCACACAAGACAAGTTGTCTTGAACTTGGGCTCATTGCAGCAGGGATGGATTAAATCAAAGGTGTCTCCTTCACTTGGATGAACTATGGTACAGGTGGAAAACCTGCAATATTTTTTTATTTTACTTTTAAAAGAAACATTAAAAAATCTGCAGGCAGAATATTTTTTCAGCTTTCTTTCCTAACCCTAGAGTGGCTGTAAAACCTCAGCAGTTAAAAATGTTTTCTCTGGCTCCAAGTCTAATGCATCCATAAAAACTGCATTTTAAATAAAGAAAACATGTTTTGTTCCAGCTCCAGAGTGGCTCTAAGACATTACATATTTTCTAAAAATGCATTTAATTCTTTATTTTAAAAAAATCCTTCAATACACCGTGACTGAATAATTTGTTGAGACCTCCATATACATTCTAATCTTCAATTTATCAACCTTAAACCAGCATTTTGGGGTTTGGTAGAAGAAAAACCTTAGATTAAAAACCTTTCATATTTTCCCCTCAAGAGCACATTTGGTTCATGGCCTCTCTAGAGGTGTCTGAGGTTAGATTTTGTGTTCTGTGAGAAGTAGAACTCCCTTGGTTTTCAAGTCAAGTCCAGATAATTTCCAGACAACCTGAAAAGGTTTCAGAACTTCAGTAGTAAGAGAAATGACACCAAACACTTCTGTCTCTTTGACTAAAGCTGGGATTGTCCTTCTCAGAGCAGAGGAGCCTCATGAGATGTGTGGGTCTTTCAGGAAGGATCCATCTTGAGAATGCACTGCATGATTTCCATTGTTCTTTCTGAGCTCTAGTAAGGGCTATCTCTTCAATCTTGAGCAAGTCACTTAACAATTTTCATTTCATTTTCTTCTTTGCAGAATGGGAAAACTAATTTTTACTGGCCTTTGGGCATATTGTGCAGAGAGATCAATTCACGTGCTTTCAGCAGGCAGCATTTTGCAAACGCCTGTTTTAATGGAGCTGTTCTGAGTGAGGACAGGGGACGAGAATGGATGATGCTCAGACTGCCCATGAGAACAAGTTGTCAAGGTTCACAGTGTGCAGACCTGTGCTGTTTGCTGAGCTTTACTGTGTCACACTGGAGGTAAGGGACAAAGGTGAAATTAGGGGTTAGGGGGGAAGAGCTCCTTTCAAGGATGGATATAACTGTATAAAGCTGTTCTCTGCTTTCTTCTCCATTACTAACTCTTCTAAGAGCCTCCAAAACTTAGTCCCTGAGAGCCTGCATACAGTATGGATTATTTTTCCCTTGTTCTCCCTCCTTGTTCTTGCCAAAATGTTCTACTGTAAAATTCTCCTGTAACACACCACAGGCAGCTGAGGTCTTGACTATCCCTCACATATATGACCAGGTAACCATCATCCCACCCTTCATTTCTCAGATGAAAGACCTACCGACCCACACAGGTTCTTGTATATATCAGGTCCATGTGGGACTCTGAAGGAAAAAGTTGGGAAAGGAGCAACGAGACAAGTTGCTAAAAAGAGTAGAAGAGGTCATTCAGATATCTTTAGGTTCAACCACCCTCTGTCCACTGTAGTTGACTGGGAGTATTTTGCCTCTGTGGAGTGCAAGTTCACACATTTTCAGCTTCGGCTTACCTTCACGACTCATTTTGTTGCCATAGGTCAGTGAGAGCTGTGGGATAAAAGCTGCTGCCTCACAAGAGGTAACTCTCTCACCAGCTCCTGTGAGCACAGTGCACAGCAAAACCGTGTCCAGGGAACCTCTGCCTTGCCAGGACCAAGACACAGGGCACACAGGGCCAGCAGTACCCTGCCTTCCCAGGTACACTTACTGCCCACCACTCATGGAGCTATGCCAGTTCCCTGATCCTCACTGGAGCTTTTCTGGGGACTCCTGGAGATGACCTGCATTTCTCTGCAAAACTTCTTGATAAGCCTTTTTAAATATTGAAAATAAAAAGCTGACAGCAAGAGCAAGTGGACTATAGTCATCTATACTTGGAATAGAGCAAAAGGTATACATCCTCTATTTTTTTTATATAAAGTGATTTTAATTTCATGTCTGGAAGCGCCTGCTGTCCTCTTCTAAGATTCTCTGTTCTGCTTTGTATGAAGTGTTATAAAACCCACAGTCCCTCCTTATCAGAGAGAAACTGGAATAATTCCTTTTTTTTTTTTTCCCCAAAATGGACCACCACATTCTTCCTAAAATAATGAACATTGTTTTTTCATATCCCAATAATGTTGGTTAGGCGATGATGAAGCCATCGCAAACATTGTCTGCTAGTCACAGACCAGAGAGACAGCCCTCAACTACCACAGTACTGTTTTGTTGGATTCCTGATTCCTGACTCCTAGACAGGAGCAGCATCATCACCCTTTTGCCACAGGTGACTATGAGAGCTGAAGGAGTAAAAGAGGAGAGCGGATTAATATGAGTGTATGGCTTTGTGAACTGTGTAGAGGAGCCCCTGAATTTACTGCTTGACCTGACTGGTTGTTTATGAGATGTCAGAAATCCCCCTGCTGCCATGGGGCAGGGTGTTGTGATGTGAACACAACCAACGGCAGTACCAAATGGTGCCACTGAGAATTAATTGTCTTTTGTTACATCAGTTTAATGAACTGTTTTTCAGGGACAGCTGACTTCCCTGCCTGAGGGTGAGGAAAGGTACCAAGAAGATAGGAAAAGGCTTTTCTTCAGCACATTTTGTCTCCAAATATTGTTATTGTTATTGCTTGCTGCCATGACCCCGCTCTTCTGCATGGTTTGATCCATGCCGCTAGTTGTTCACTTCCATGCACAATCTCCTCCCACATTCCTCACATTTACACTAAAAAAACACTGCAGAGTCCACTTAAGGCTTTTCCCTGGATTTCATGATCTCTACTGAGCTCTTTTCTCCTCTAAGAAAACCTCACCACAGCACACAGAAAGAACAGGTACTGACCAGAGTAGAGTGACTCTTGCCACCATTTCCTACATTAACACACAGGATCAGTGTCTCTCTAGGAGAACTGGGACTTTATTTTTACTAAATGGTCTGTGAAAGCATTTCCATTAGAGATGGTTTGGTGCATTATAACTAAGTGGACGGAACAGAGTGAGGGTTTATTTATCTAAGGAAGTTTGGATCAGATGGAACATCTGGTTTTCATTGTAATCTTCAACTTTACAAAAAAAAAAAAAAGAGTCCAGCTGGGTTAATAGAGAGACTCAAGGAAGGCAGGTGGCTGACATGACTGCAAGGGAGTTGAAACCGGATCTAAACATGAACATCCTCTAAAGTCTTGGTTCAAATCATGCCTGGAGAGCATTTTAGCATCCAGTTCATAGGCCTGAATTAGTAAAAGGATTGTTTATAAGTGCTGAGCTTACAAAGAATCATGTAGTTTCTCAGAAATATTTTTGTTTTCTTTCCTTTAGTTGTAAATCTTAGTATCATGTGATTCAGCCTAACCATTGCACAAGTTTGAAAAAATACATAAGCAAACATATTTTGCAGTGGGTAACAATAACACACTCAGCTCTGTAGGAGCCTCAACACAGCCGTGTTGGATAGACCAACTGCTACTTGTTCAGAGGCACAGGATATCCAACTTAGCTGTCAGCACTAGGGAAGTTTTGAGAGGGATGAATAATGCTAGTAGTCAAGCCTGGCTGAAAGATTTCTTCTGAAAGAAGTCACAATATGCAACATCTGATGCTGTAGTTTCAGGAAACAGGAGTGATGAAAAGAGAAGCTTTCCCTCAGTCTGCTGGTACTCACCACTGTCCCCAGTGATACAGGATGACTCAGAGTTCCTAGGATCCCTGGAGAACAAAGTCCTTTCATTTCTAACTAGGTTAGACTTCCTTTGTAATGTGGGAAATGTGCCCTGCACAGTACAGCAATTTGTCCTGGCTATCACATTTGATCTGGAAAACATTTATCGAGGAAACAGAGATGCTGCCATAGGAAAAAACATTTGGACTGTTGAACATTTTTCTCAGATGCCAGGAGGTGCTTTGAAATGGTGTTTCACACTTTCTATAAGTAGCCTGTGTTTGTGTGAGAAATAATGTGCAGAGGTGCCCTGTTTGTGTATGGGCATATGTGCCTGTTTTGCTGGCTATGCCTGGCTGCCAGCCTGGCCCTGGGACTGTGGGTCAGGACCAAGTGGTACCATTTTGTGACTGTACCATGAAAGTGATATTTCAGTTAATATTTTTCAGATCATCTAAGGATTACATGAAGGAATCAAAGAAGGAACTTAGGCCTCTTGATCCTCAGTCCCTGCTCTAATAAAGGAGTGATTAACATTACAGTTCATTATTACTTTCAATTTCAAGTCCCATATGAAGCTAGAGGAACTGCAGTACTAGTCAGAATCCTATTTTCTGCCTGTCAGTTAAGCAAATGAAGTCCCAAGACAGTCTGACTCACCTTCATATTTAAAAGAAAATTCTTTATTCCAACACACCTGTGTCTTTTTTAAAATGTGTCTTTATTCTGAAAAGCGACTGTCAAAAAATCACATCCTTTCACTCAATTGATCTATTCCCTGTCTGTATTTTTATCCAATGTATTTAGTAGTAAAATGAATTTTTACATTTTTTTCTTTCACTTCTTAGGATTGACAAAGGTATGAGGGAAAAACCTGGTTTCTGTTCTGGCTCATGTGTCACCAAAACAGTTGTTAAACGCTTTCCATTTCCAGGACCAAAATGCTGCTTTCTCAACTATTCCTTTGCAAACTCAGAGGACAATTTATTTGCAAAGGTTTAATTGTGAGCAGAATTTGATGTAATGAAGCTTTAATGGCAAAGCTGTATGAGCCAGAAAATGCACAGCTTGACTTTCAGATCCCAAGCTGAGTCTGCAAGTGGAGATGCTTCTAAACTGAGAAAATGTCATTCAAGTCACTCAGGCACAATAAATGTGAATCCCTCACCACCCTTTTTATCGTCAAGAACAGGCTCATATGAACACTAATGGAGGACTAAATTGCTGATAGTTACTTCTGCATAACCAGGGTAGTAGATAGCAGCAAGACTCAAAGAAGCATTGTGTAAAACCTGTAAAAGCTCAACACACACAAATGACTAAATGTGTTTTCTTCAGAGCAGAACAACTGTGGTGCACCAAAAGTGCCCTATCTTTCCAAGTCCACTAGTTTATCTAAAGAAAAATGTCTCCTTAGAAATCTTCGCTTGAGCTTTCATGGCTGCTGTGACATTTCCACTTTTGTTTGAGAGCTCACCTGGAGAGTCCAGCTCTAGTAAAGCCTTATTGTGTGATGGCCATAAAAATCCCTGATTTTGGATGAAGAGTAGTGAAATCTGCAAAACAACCAGGAGTTCAAGACTGGGTGTCTGTTCTAGGTGACAATAACAAGTACAGCAATGTTCCTTGGAGAAAATGACAAAACAAATAATTTCTGCCAGCTAAGAGTGCCCAACAAAGTTTCCAACTCCTCATTCAATTTACCAGTGTGTTCTAAAAATCATTTTAATAGAAAATCAGTATTTAGAGTCTATTCACTCATCTTTCCTGCCTCAGGTTCTTCCTCCAGGCAAAACCAGCCTAAATAAAACAGCTGACACTGTCCTTTCTTACATAGGCAAGTACTGAGTATCTGGAGACTCTTGGCTTTTGGGAATGTTTCCAGGCAAAGCCAAGCTGGTTAAACAGCCATCTGAAATGTTGCACATGGAAGGTAAGAAGGTAAAGGTAGACTTTGAAAACTGGGTAACTCTAATTGTTGGGAGAATGTTTTGTTCTGCAATTATTTGTTGCTTACCACCATTATGTTGTTGCCAAGGACTGAGTTCACCCCTGCTGCAGCTTTGTAATTATTTGTGCACTGTGGGTTGAATCATAGAATGGTTTGGGTTGGCAGGGACCTGGACATTTTGAACTAGATCAGGTTGCTCAGATCTGCATCTGGCCTGACCTTGAATGTTTCCAGGGATGTGGTATCTACCACCTCTCTGGGCAACCTGTTCCAGTTTTTCACCACTCTCATAGCAAAAAAAAAAAGTCTTCCTTATATCTAGTCTGAATCTACTCACTTTCAGTTTGAAATCATTACCCCTTGTCCTGTCACAACAGGCCCCACTAAAACATCTGTTCCCATCTTTCTTATAAGTCTCCTTTATGTATTGAAAGGCTGCAATAAGGTCTCCCTGGAAACTTCTCTCCTCCAGCTTAACAACCACAACTCTCTCAGCCTTTCCTCATAGGAGAGGTGTTCCATCCCTCTGGTCATTGCCCTCCTCTGGACCCACTTCAGTAGGACCACACCCTCTGCTGGGGACTCCAGAGCTGGGTGTTGTACTTCGGGTGGAGTCTCACGATGGCAGAGCAAAGGGGCAGAACCACCTCCTGGATCCACTGGTCACATTTCTACAGACGCAGCCCAGAATATGGTTGGCTTGCTGGACTGCAAGCACACGTTGCTGGCTCATGTTCAGAATGAATATCAAAGGACACTTCAGATAGTTGTTTTCTAATATCATATTTATATCTTAATAATCAAATTAAATAAAAGAATCAGCTCTAAATCTTGTTAAATTTGTTGTCATCCTGCAAATTGATGGAGATATCTTTAGAAGTGTTCCGTAATAGCTTAATTCAGCTGTCATGCAGTCAGTTATAACTTGCCCTATTTTTGCATAATTTATTTCCTCTAATATTTTGATTTATTTGGCCAAACACACTAGTCTTACTGTATTGCTGACTTATTTACTCGTTTCAAAAACTATAGTTCCTGGCTGGTTTATCAGTCATTCCAACAGAATAGGAGACAGAGTGACCCCTGTATCTTCAAAGTGCTGCATGAGGTTTTAGCACTCGTCTCCCATTAAATTCAATGATACTCAAGCTAAAAGCATGAATAGTTCCCTCCCTTTACTGCCCTCTTACCTACTGCTAAAAGACAGGCAAGCCTGTGATCATTCTTTTCTTCAGGTGCCCCATGTTAACCTGAAACTCAGTAAATACAGTTTTTATAACCCAGAGTCTTTTTGAGTATTAGTCAATGCAGCACAATGCTCTTTGTCTAGCTTCACAGTACAGTGAGAGAAAATACTCTGATGGGCTTGTTCATAGTCTCTACATGGTTGTCAGTCCTTCAGTGGTTATCTTCTATGTGTGCTATGAATATGTCTAGCAGCCACTTTACTGTATATGGGCGTGTGCAACTAGTACTATTTAAGTGGAACATGGGATTTCTCAGTATTTTCTAAATGACTACACTTCAGTGAAATGAATTCCAATGCCAAAATTTTAACAATGTTGTATAATAAAGAAAGAATACATATTAGTGCAAAAAGAGTTTCTCATTATTATTTATTTATTTATGTACTTATTCCTTAAATAAAAAGGGATTCTAGAGCAGAAACTATCAATCTTCTCCTGACAGAAAAAACTACATGCTCCTTTAAGAAAAGATAACCAGTGACTTTGATAGCTATTGTTGGGAGCAGCTCTGATCCGTGCTTCTCCCAGCCTGCTTACCCAAGACTATAGGGAATGAGATGTGAGCTCTGTGTATTACATACTTGCATTGTGTGCCCAAAGAGCATCTCAAAATGAAGGGCAATCTCATCTAATCAAGCAGTTTCCCTCTTTCGCTCCCCTTTTCAAGAAGAAGCAATGTTATTCTGTTCATGGCTCTATTTAAAATTTGTTTTCTTAATTCTGTGGCCTAATTGTAAAAGAGTGAATGATATTGTACATATGAATTAGAACTGAATTATTCCAAAGTGCAAAAGTACAGGTGAAGCTACTGGTTTTCTCTGAAAACTGAGGAGAGCAGCCTTTAACTCTAGATTCTTCTTCCTGTTTAAATTGACTGCTAGAAAGCAAAAAGCCTTTCAAATAATTTAAACACAGAAGGCAAGTTCTCATTCTAAATCCAAAATACAGCACTATACCAGCTACTAGGAAGAAAATCAACTCTATCTCAGCTGAAACCAGGACAATGCCCTATTCTAAAATAAAGTGAGGTGATGCTTTTCCCAGAAATTAAATACTTCATCACTGGAAACCCTAATAAGAATGTTCTAATTTCAGTTCACAGTAGATGCTCAAATTCAATAAATTACATCTCTCTATCACACTCACATCCTTTTTATGACTACTGTTCTGCTATGGAACTAATGCTAAGGTTAAGTGCTTTGTGTTACCACAACCTTATAAAAATCTTTCTTAAGCCTAACAGAAATCAAGTGTTGGTTATGAAATGTGAATTTCTGAATTCTGCTAGATACTCTCCTAAGACAAATGAGAGACTCACACCAAGGAATTACAGCAATAAACAGAGACACATTTAGTTTGTTGTGTTTTCCTACTGACGGTACTAGCACAAAACTTCAAAAATATAAAGGAAGAAGTATTTGTTGTAACTGTCATCTTTCATATGTCTGACTGCTTCTGAACTGATCTGGAGCAAAGCCTTAGTGTCACACTACTTTTAAGAATAAGGGAATCCTGGTTGTCCTGAAAGCATATTAACAGATAGTAGAAAGACCGGCACAAACACCAGAGGAAAAGCACTTTCTGTCCAGATTTCATTCTTGGCATTTTTGTTCTCCCAAATACAATTCCACAACTTCATACTCATAGATCATTATTACCCAGAACACAAGAAACAACTGGCTGTGGTTACGATTTACTTCCATGTTCCCTCCTTTAGTACTTCACTCAAATATCATCTCATATCAAAGAATCAGAAATCAGGTTAAGACATGCCATTGTCTTGCCTTTCTATAAAACATTTTTAAATGGATAGCACAAGAAACAGCACTCTAGTCCTCTCCCTTTTTAGAAAATATATTGTTCCTTCCAGCTTTTAAAGTTGGCTCTATTACAGATTCATTTCCTATACATTGTCACAGTGATGAGTAACATGTATACAACTCTATGGCTCTTGAGCCTTATTTCTACCTTAAAGTAGATGTATCGTATCCTCCAGATTGCTGACAGAACTGGAAGCAGATGCTTTGGAAACCATTTGGATTTCAATAACGGAAGGAGCCTTTTTCTGGTTAATAGATTATGTACAGATTTCAGTGGTTGGATTGCAGTCATAAACCATAAAACTAGAACTTGAAGTAATGAAATTCAGCTTCTTTCTTGTTCAGAGGCTTTGTGAAAGATCTTTAGCAAGCAGTTTAGACTGATACAGAAAGTAAGCATTTCCAATATCTTTAAGGAAGTGTGTCTAACCTTTTCTGTTCTTTGGGACAGTAGAACCATCTCGTAACAGCATTCATAATTATATTCTCTAAAGGTTAAGAAGTTGTACAGATATTATACTGAGATCCCAGAAATTCTTTAGTTGGAGCCTCCTTTCCTTTTCTGTGACATCATGTTTGTGTATGATAAGAAAAATTTTCCCTCCTTCCTGGTTACACCTCTTCTGAGTGGGTTATAATGTAAGCTTCTTATAAGAGTAGTCATTTACTGGTTCATTAGAAGAGTCTTCTCCTTTTCCTACAAGCCAGAGCCATGCATGGGGCAGAGTCAGGTCACATGTGATCTGAAGAGGTGTTATTTCTTTTTCAGAAGCTAACAAGGACTCCCATTGAACCTATGCACTTCCTACTACCCTACCAGACAGAACTACTAACCGTAGCATCCATTTGTCTGCTTTCTTCAGAGGATCTTTTTTGATAGCCACCTGCGGGAATCTGTGTTCCAAAAAGTCTGAAGGACTTGGGGTTTATTGTTGTAATGCCTGAAAATCATTTGACCAACTCAGCCTGCAACTAATGCCTTTTGCAGACAGAAAGGGGCAGGCAGCAAATACAAGCCTTATGACTAACAATCATTAAATAGCTTGAAAACATTCAAGTTTCTAAGATGTTTACAAATTGCAAGAGGAACATTTTGCAGAATAAAACTGCAGTCCTGGAGCTTAATACTCACTCTACTATTTCATTACTGCTCCTGTTTTATATTAGCGCACTGAGCAATTTGTATGTGTCTATGGACCTTTCAGTAACATATACCCAAAGCAATTGCCAAATGTTATTCAGGGCTGCTAATACGTAATAGTTCTAATGAATAATGTTTTTGTTAAGAATGTGGCAAACTGCTATTTATTCAGATGAATTCCAACCAACCATAATGCCTGGGTCCTACTTCTGAGGTATGAACACAATAATTACCAAACACAATTCTAAAATACGATTTGTTAACTTGGAGGAGATTGTGAGATTGTGGCATACACTTAAAGTGTTCCCAAAGGTGCTTTTGGTTGGGTTTTTTTCCCCTCTGAGTCTTTGTATACGTAAGCAGGATGTCCACTTACTGAACCCACCAGCTGGGTTTCTGATACATTTCTGCTGCATGCATCAAGATCCAATAACTAAACACGAGACATCAAAGCAAGCAGTTACCTTCTTACCTAGAGGGTAAAGAAGGAAATCAAATTTCAGAATTGTCAAATCTTTTTCATTTTTTATTAAGTTTAGGCTCCAAAGTAACTTACAGATGTTTTGAAAATATCCTCAAAATATGTCCCAGAATCAGCAGGCCTTTTAAGTTAGCAAGAAGTTGCAACAGGAACAAAAGCTGTGTATTAGAAGTGAAAGCTACACAGTTTGCTCATTGGGCCAAGGGAGAGACCTGCACAGAGCTGTCAGAATCAAACAGAACCACAAGCAGCAGGAGGCTGAGCCTGTGTGGATCGGGGAACAGGTGTTGAGGGGTGTCATTGGTTAGACAGAATCAAACGAAACACAAAAATCAGCAATTATGTATTTATTAATTTTAAATAAACACAAACAATGTTGATGTCTCACTGTGGCACAGAGGACTGAAAATTCATGTAAAATGCTAAAAACATGATAATTAAGTGGTTTTATTGGAGATTAAACTAGTACTAGCACTGAAAAATGAGGTCTAGAAAAAAGTAGGTGAACTCAAAAAAAGGATAACTGAAAGTAACACATTACTGTGAAATTAAAATTGTATGAGCATAAAAATATTTTGGAAACTAGCCTTAAAAGTTTTAAATCACATGGTTTCATATCTAAAACTAATCATGTGAATCTAACTAACTTGTATAGTGTTGTATTTATTTCTCAGCAGTCAGGACTGTTCAGGACATACACTTTCTCTTGTCTCTCTGCAGAGTTTCTGCTGAGCTTGCAGAGTTGTAGACATGTTTTATACTGGCAGAGAGTCATAAGCATTTCAACTTATGCACAGATAAGAGTAGAAATTTGCAGCCTCATAGCTGGGACACAGATGATACTGCAGGTGCATTAGTATGAATACAAGTGCCACACTATTTTTAACATGACTCATCTGGGAATTTAAAGAAAAGGCAGTCTTCCCTTCTGCAGCTGAGAAAGGCCAGGGAAAAAACCTCTGGAAAATTCAAGTAGCTGGGCTGGAGAAACACTTCAGTTTTGTACAACTCATAAGTTCGAGCATTTGTAAAGTACAGTAAATACTGAGACAAGGAGGCAAAAGACTTGGGCATATAACTAGTAAGTAAAGGAAAGGTGTTCCAAAAAGAAAGAGTGTTACTGCAGACTGTAGCACATCTGTGAATGTTCTATATAGCCCTGATCTTTCCCAGAGTTTTTTAACACTGCAGAGTTTTTTAACACTAGATGGAAGTGATAATTCTTGGAGGAGCTTGTCACATACATGACCACAAGAAGGCAATTAACAGTTGAGGATGGCAGAATCTACTTTATGGTAATACAGAAAGCAATCTCTCTGTGGTTGTGACTGATTATGCTGAAGCCAGTTCTCACAGCTTGGGATACGAAGGAAGAATGTGATTTTTAAAAAAGTGAAAAATGTGTTAGGGAAATCATGTATGTGTGTGTGTGTGTTTTGCCCTGAATTCTTCTCCTGACTGTTTGACATTGCTGTCCCACAGCCCATTAGATCAGCACAAGTGATGGCAAGCGGGCAAGCAGATGCAGATTAGAGGCTGGTGGGAAGAAGGTAGAAAAACCTTTAAAACAAGTTCTGCTTCCTTAAAAATACTGTGTTAAATGGCACCTGAGGAGACCTGATCTGGAGACAGGAGGAGACTTTTGTGTCTCCCATCCAGGAAAAGAGCAGTGATCTAGGCTTAATTTGGAGAGGTTGTGGTTCAACTGATCCTTGTTGCACAGTCATGAACCTTTGTGGAATACAGTGAGTTAGGGAATACTGTCCTCATGAGAAGAATAAATGGTGTCATGGTATCTAGCTCTGCAAAACACAGCTCATCCAAACACAGCTGTGGTCAGGAGAGCAGGATGAAATTTATTTGGAGTGGGAAAAAAGACTTAATTTTATCAGAAAAGGTCAAACTTTTTTGCACTGGTTTTATATATGGGTGCAGAAAATTATTTTCTCAGTCACATTTAGCTCCAAATTGTATGTTACATATATTGGTATCACCCTCTCGGAACATTTTCTTGCTGGTATTTTAAAATGGAAATCTAATTTTAAAAAACCAAAAGAAAAGACAAGCTAGCTATTTTTTGCTGAAAATTTTCACTCTCCCTGTCACTGCATAGGCTGGGGGCTCCCTCCCAGTCTGTCCTGTCCCACTGCTCCAGCCAGGAACAGGGCAGGACAGGGGGCAGCCTGGGCAGAGGGACAGTGAGCAACTCCCTGGGGTAAAGACTGTCCAAGGCTGGAACAGGAGGTCAGGTGTCTGGGAGCATCTCTCCCTGCCACCAAAGGTACAGACCACTCAAGGCTGCCCTGTCTCTAAGCCAGCTCTGGGCTGACTGCTAGATCTAAGAGGGGGATGCTCCCAGGGTCATCACAGCCCTCTCAGGGACAGGTAAGGATTCCTGGGAATGTGTTTCTTTTGCTAAAAGGAGAGGAAGGAAAATCCCTTTTGATGCCTTATCACTGGGTAGTAACTTTTCTAGTGTGTGTGACTTTTATTCCTGTGATCCATGCCATCTCAGAAGAAGAGTGGGAAGACTGGAGGGTGGTAATCAACCAGGCAGAAAACATGGAATAAAATGAGACATTAATTAATTGCTGAAATTATGCTACCATGAGCCCTGGAACCGTTAGCATACTGCAGCTCCCATTGGAGCTCATTCCCTCGTTACTGTATCTCCTGCTGCTTTCCAGAAGATGATGGAGTGATGTGACTGGCATATGTCATATATGTGTTATTCTTTTAACTCAAAAAGATGAATTTAGTAATGCCTTAGATATTCCCCAACTTACTCAAGACCAGGTGAATTTGGGGTGTGGATCTTGCCCAGGGGAACACCGAGGATGTCTATCTTGTCCATGAAGGTGTGACATTCCTCTCTGCACATCCACTACACAGATTCTAATGTGCACTCTAATGAAGCAGCCACATGGTTTTTGCTCTAGAGGGTCCCACTCAGTACTTTCTCCAGTGTTCCCCATTCAGCACAAAGCCAAGCACTCCCATGATTATTTTAGCAGACATCATTCAAATTAGGTATTGATCACAGTTTCAATTCTCACAGAGCTTCTTATTCTTTCTGGTTCTTCCACAGGCATTAAAAATATCAGCTGGATGACATTCCTGCTGCACCAACAATTTAACCTCTGAGGAACTGAATCACAGGTAAGTGCAAGCTTCTTCCTTTGGATGAACACTGAAGTTGATGAGGTCCTGATACTTCAGATAACTTTGCAATTTTTAGCCCATAACTCACAGCTCCAATCCACCAGTCCTGCTTTTGTGAGTACTTCGCATCCCTGTTAGCCTGGGCTTCAGAAACTTCCACGAGGAGTCCAGAATACAAGGAGCAGACAGGTTAATGAGTCTCACAGGAAAGTAAGGTTTTATGTGACTTGCTGAGCATCACAGAGGAATCCTGTGCCACAGATTTAGTATCCAGTTCTCTAAACTTGCATTTCATTAAACTAGTGATAAAATAATTTCTTTACCTCCAACACACTTAATTAGATTCCCAAATTCTTTAACAAGGATCCTCCAGGTAATGTCACACTTCTTCACTGCAGCATCATAACACCAGAGCACCTGAAACTGTTCATTAAATGAGACGGATCTAGTAGAGAGGTTGTAAGCTCATATAAAGAGTCTACTTCAAAGTGCACACACATAGCAACAACATAGTCTTAGATGCAATCTTAATATAGTAAATTTCTTACTTAATTGAAGGCTAAAATTTGAAACTTTTTTTTATTATTTTGAAATGTCTAGTATAATTTTAACATCTCATCCAACTGTTTTAAGTTGTTAAAGGAATCCTTGTAAAATCTTCCTTCTTCTGTAATATGCATGATATTATTATGTTCCAGAAGAAAATGAACAATGAAGGACCAATTATACACTGCCTTTTATGTTAGGTGTGTAGTTTTCAAGTGTGGGAAGTGTAATAAGAACATTTCTTTCTGAGGGGGGAGTTTTGAGTAGTAGCTTTTTACATCCACTCCATACTTACATTTTCTTAGTGACAATGACTCTGTGAGGAGCTCAGATGAGAAAAGTCAGGACCTATATTAGCAAAGCTGGATTTTGCAACCTTCACCCACTTAAATGTTCTTTTCTCATTTGTGTCTAGTAAGACAAGAAACCTGAATTTGTGAGATACTGAAGTGAAAGCCATCTGGTGAGTGAGAGAGATTCAGTCCAGGACGATTCAGGACCTCTTCATACCATCTATACCAACAAGAGTTTAAGACACAAAATTTAAGTCTGGTCAAGACTAATAAACTGATGGAGGACCCTCAGAGTGGAGTCAGTCCCACTGTGAACAAGAGAGCTAAACAACTGGTGCCTACAAAAACAGCAAAAGAGAGTTGCAGTAGGGCTGGAGTCAGGACTGAGAGCCTGCCGGGTAGGGATGTCCCTGACACCCTGCACACAGTATGTGTGACTGAGAAGCCGCAGGGAGTTGTTCAGTTCCTGAGACTCCATCTGCCAGCACGATGGTGGGCCTGCAGGGTGAAGGAGGTAAATCCTCCTAACATGCCAGGTGCGAGTCCACACCTGCATCCTCTTTAAAACAGTGCCTACTTCTCCATGACATGGAAAAGTTGTACAGAACATGGAATATGCAGAGTGACAGCAGTTGGCAGCCGTTTAAGCCCAGGCAACTATTCCATCATTAGTCTGAGTATACAGTCATGCAAACTGATCACGTTCATTGCTGATTTTGTTTATACTTGCGTATACTAAGGGGTTTTCAGCCAAGAGTAACTCGCTTGTTCAAACCAAACTCATTTGCAGCAGAAGTGATGCTCAACCCTGCTGCATCTGTGTACACCCTTGCGAAAACAGAGGGTGGGTGGCAATAGCATTGGGAGCAATGCCAATCTCGCCTTGCCAACATGGATGTATACTCTAAAATATCCAGAGCTACTGTACATGGGGAACCGTGGTGAAAAGGACAAGCAGATGTGATTTAACTAATTGATGGCCTAATTAAGATCTGAAGAAGAGGTGGATGATTTAGTGCTGTTGGAAAACAAGTTATTGAAAGGATTGAAAATTGATATAAAAGGTCTCAGTGGTGTTTAACAAACAGAATTCACTCAAAAATGTTTTTAAATGTTCCAGACCTTATTTTCTACAACAGCTCTGCCAGACTGTGATCACCATGCTCAGTGCAGAGCCAAGACAGCACAGCTGGGGTGAGTGGGGGTTGCCACTGAGTTTTCTTGCTCTCATCTGTTTGATGTGATGCTTGTCCCTTAGACTGTGGCATTAGTCAGCAAACAAAACAGTGTGCAACATGTCTCTCACTTCAGTGAAACACCCACACTCACTATAACATGTTTAGTTCAGCAATTTCCACTCAGCACTTTTAAGTGATTCAAAACAAGTTACTCTGGGCTGGATGAATAAACTGCTGGATCTCCCACAGTGTTGTCAAGTTCTATCCATCAGTCATAAGGTGGTGCTACACCATTAGAGAAGCCAGGTGTCTCTAAACCAACCTTCCTGTTAGATTTCTAAAACAGATATTTGGGCAGGGGAGGCTGGGAAGAGAAAAGACGACTTTTGTTTGACTGTTTGGAAAGTCAGTAGTTTTTTTATAAAGACGGTCTGGAGACAGGTGAAGAGCTGTAGGGATAGCTGGGATGTCGGAAGAATTTGTAACATAAAGCTAGAACTCGTTTTTACTTAGGGAGCCTGCAAAGTGCCTTCTCAAAAGGCACTTTTTCCCTTCTGCAGTCTAGAGGGTGTTGCAGAGAGAGCTGTGTTATCTCTCTCTGCTATGCCAGAGAGAGATAACCCTAACAGGCATGTACAGAGTTCTTGGGAAGACTGGGGAGAAACCGAGAGGATACTTAAGGCCCTGGAGAGGGTGGGAACTTGCCTTTCCCTTTAAGGTCCAGTACTGCCTGGCAGGGCCGAGAGGTTTGTAAGTTTTATGATTTTGCCTCCTACCCTTTTTGAACCCTTTCCACTGCATTGGTTTTCTTGGGGAAGATAGCTGCGTATGTTTTACCTTATAGCAAAGGCAATATATGTAGGTGACAAGAAAGGATCTTTAACAGTCTGCATCTCTCAGCAGTTTGCCCCATGGGAAAGGAAACCATTTAGTCTAGGGAATCACTGGAGATGGGATAGCTACCTTGGAACACAGCTTTGGTGCCACAACTGAGCAAAGGGAGTGAATGTGAGTGACAGCAAAACTGGTTTTCTGTGTAAAGTGATCCTACTTGCAAGTCACCTCTCATTCTGTACCTGGATAGCTCATGAAGTGATGTCACATTCACACCGCCCTTGTGTAGAGGGGGATCCCACATCTGTGGGATTCACCATAGCTACAATCTGCAAAGACCAGTCAGCCCTTGTCACTTAGAAAGGGGGACTGTTGAAGGATCCGAGTTCCTAAAACTAAAGTCTGCAGATGTTTTGCAAGTCCAGCTTCCCACACAGACACAAAGGGTTTTGATCCTTCTGGATCAATTCAGTCAAATTTGACACAGATGGAGATGATTCAAAGGAAATTAACATCTTTAAAAAACATGAAAAGTTAAGGAGAGAGTCCCTACGAAACACTCACATGAAAGCACACAGAGAGTCTAATCTAGAGAGAAGCTTCACAATTCTTGCATTACAGGGGGAAAGAGGGGAAAAAAACCCCGAAAAACAAGAAACAATAGTCCCTCAAATGTCAACCAAAATAGCACCTTCTCAGATACCATAATTCAATCATAAGACACAGCTTAGTAGAAACTCTGACTCCAGTAGTTCAGATGTTCACAGAATAATTTGTTCTCTGTGGGAAGCCTTCTTCTTTGAACCTGCTTCCTCCACTTGGTCAAAAAAAAGTTTTAATGATCTTCCCAGTGCAGGGCTTGCCTTTAAAGGCTTGGGGGTTGTTGCAGAGAGTGCCTTGAAAG
This sequence comes from Myiozetetes cayanensis, assembly GCF_022539395.1. Lineage (NCBI taxonomy): Eukaryota > Metazoa > Chordata > Aves > Passeriformes > Tyrannidae > Myiozetetes > Myiozetetes cayanensis. Next base: position 23,661,505 of record NW_026086604.1, read on the forward strand.
AATGAATGAAAAATATGTTTTCCTGATGGTTGAAACTAGTTGTGTTTTAGGTTGGGTTTATTTTAGATTTATGAGAGAGAAGTCTGAAGTACTAGATGTATCTTCTTATATGTTTGTACCAGCAAAGGAAATACAGTAAAACTAAGAATAAGCACTTGTTTTATAAGCCCATAGAGATCTAGGTCATAAAATAAATGAGCACAATATCACCAAGTGCTGGACTTTGTTCAGAGTTATCTGAAAGATACAAAATCATAATGACACCTGCTAGCCTAAGCAAGAAGACGTTAGAATTCAGACCCCAGTTTTCTCCCCTTCTCTTCTACACCCCATTTATTTCAGGAAGCCTGTGAAGTTCTGATCTTCAAAAATATAACCTGTGTACTTTGGAGTGGAGATAAACAGGTAAAACTGTTGATGTGGCTTTATCATGGGTTTTGAAGCAAACCAAGGTGTTTAATCTGTTCTTGTTGCTAAGTGTACCCAGTTTAGATCTGATCTCACTCAGCACAAGAGAAAAGGTACTTTTTAGCTAATCAGACAGATTTAAACAGGAATCAAGGCTTTTTAAAAGACATCACTCACTGATAGATCTGATATTGATAGTATTGATATTGGAGAAAAAGGAGCTGGGAAAAATTATTCACAAACTTTTCAGTTAGAGGTACAATCAGGAAGGGACACAGTACCTATGTCTACTCTTTAGACCTACTCCCCCATTTGCTACTTTATCTTGGACATGCCTGAGCTACTGAGGTTACTAAGTGTTTGACACTGCAAATAGCTGACATGCCATCAGTGCCAAACAAATTTTCTGTCTCTGAAGTTCTGGCAGAACTCGCCAAGGAGGCACCAATCAAGCACCTGTGGCTTCCATGGGTTAGTACCAATGCTCCACCTGCAAAAGCAGGGTTTGGCTCTCCAATTTCTGCCAGTTAAAACCTCAAGAAATCCGTTTTTCAGTCATCACTCTCAGCTAGACTATGAGTCAAATTTAGGATTTTTCATCCAAGCTCTTAATTTTTTTCACTACCAGAACAATTTGTAAACAATACTGAAAGCACTAAGTATGTGCTTCAGGTACTCCCTTACTCATTAAGACTCCCATCTACTATCACCTGACACATGGCATAGCTGGGCACAGATTTCTGATGGGATCTTCAGTCCAGCCATAACACATATAAAAAACCTATAGTAATTGTCCCATCCAACCAAAACAGCTTTCCACACATCCCTAAGACCATCAAAACCAGAATTCATCAGATATGAAGGCCCTCAAACTGTCCATTCACCCAAACTTTGAGAGATTTTGAATGGTGCAGGACATATTGACTGTAGTTGTGACAGTCTGGACAACCGAGGATTGAGAAGATATGAAAGGGAACAGCCCACATAAAAACGGTAACATTTGAAAAACACCTTACTTCTGCTGGAAGCCAAACACATTTTCTCTACACTCGTCTGCAGTGAGAAATACCCTGGAATTTTTCCCCATGAAATGCTAACTAGTCTGCTGTAAGAGAAAGCCCAGTTCACTTTGAAGTGGTAAGTATGCTTAAATTTGCTCCAGGCTTCAGTATCCCTGAGGGTCCTAAGGCCTACAAACTATTTTTATTCATTTAAAATGAAATAGAAATAAAAAAAAAAAATCAATACAGCTGAAAAAAAGACACTGGAGAATTTTGTAACCCACTCACTCTCCCTATGGCATTCTGTCCTCAGTCTAACAGGATCTTCCCTATCTTTTCTGGTTTCGTTCAGAGCAAAGTAGAATTTGACACATGGTCTGGAAAAGGCAAAAAATATTACTGCCCTAACCCTACCTGTTGTGCATTGGGACTGTTGTTGTGTTTGCATATTCTGCCAACAGTGTATATGGAGGGGAGCTTCAATCAAAGTGCTGTCACAGAACAATGTATTACTGCACCAAAGGGTATGACTGCAGCAAAGATGCTGTGTTTCACCAGCCCCAGTAACACTGCAATGGAGACCATGGGTTACATTTTGTCACACAAGAGGAGTGTTTAGCTGGTACCCTATAAGAATATCAGTGCTGTCCCATCTTCCTTTCTGCTGCTTCATATTTTAGCCTTGCTGAGGCTACTGAAGATGTGTCTGTCATACTGCTGTCAGATTCTCACTTACTCTGCTAGAACAGCAGAGTAAGCTGACCCATGGGAGACCCAGTTTTCATTGCAGTTTGTGGGAACAGAAAGCTTAAGGAAAAAATGTGTCATACAGGCAACTTGTATCAATAGATAAAGTACTGTATCCCTGTTCTTCTGCATTATTCATCTAAATATTCCTCAAAATATTGAAAATTTTTCTACGAAATGCTTGTCACCACGTATTTGGTTTAGGTACCTTCTTAACCTCCGTACCTTTTGTCCCCCATTTCAGGTGTTTTAGCTCTTATGGTGATGTGGATGCTATTGGCATGAGAGAGCTCAAAGGCATTCATAATTCCCCTTATTTAGGGTAAATTATAAAGTCCATTTATAAAATAGAAAGTAATTTATACTATGTTTTGTTGAATAAAGAAAGTGTTTATGGGCCAGGTTCATATCTGGAGATGCGGGTGGGAATTTTGCTACTGCCTTGAGTTGTTTCCAGTATGGTCCTTATGCTGCACACCATATGTCTTGCTAACCACCACACAATCCTTCACCCCAAACTGCTAGCTCCTCTCTTTTTTGGAAGGAGAACTAGCAAGACTGACTCATGCAAAGTACCCTCATTGTTTATAATGAAGATTAAATGTATAATTATTTTTAGGAGTTCCTTCGTGATAGGAAAATTTAGATTTCAGACAGAGATGCCAGATGATCTTCAGAAAAAAAGAATCCTTCAGGTACTGCACTCTCTTCTGTTCCATGTCTCTGCACCCGCCTCCCACTGACTCCTGGCTGCCATTTTAAAGAATAGCATGGGAATTATTTCAGACATGTAAAAGATGGGGTGTGATTCAGTTTGAGATCTCAGTGGGCTGCAGGGATGAAATTGGTGATTGTGAAAAATCTTCCTACACATTTTCCATATATTTCACATGTCATCCCACGAAAGGAATGAAAATAGAAGAGTCCATTTTACTGAAACTGTGAAAAGTATGGAAATCATAAAGGTGAGTAAAATGTGCCAGAATGCCTCCATTTTACACAAGCCACTCCAGAAAAAACAGGGAGCAGTTATCTCCCAGAATCTGTATCACTAGACCTTAGAGTATGAGAGATATCTATTACACTAATCCAGTTCTTTATTATGTATTGTGCAATCAGTATACTCAGTATAGAGAAATAATTCAGAAAGGATAAGATCACTCCCAAGAAAAACACAAGAAAGCTAGAAGTGGAATCAACAGCAAATGATAATTAAATAAACAGCACTTGGACTTGTGTGAACTGGCAGATCAATATTACTGGAGTTTTGAACAAGGTACTTTTGAAGATGATTTGAGGAGCATGAGGGAGTTGCCCCATGGACTGCAATGAGGAAAAGAAAGCATCAGAATGAGCGTGTGGAAAGGACTCTATTCTGCAATGACCTCAGAGACTTATGAAAAACAGTGCCTGAAGCACACTGACACCTGAAAGCCTCTCTAAGTTAGAGTCCAGCATTCTGCTGGGACATCCAGGATGGACACTGTATATGAAGGCAACCAAAGATCTTGTGGAGGGATCATATTCAATCTCTAGAAGCAGCATGTGTTTGTCAAGATCCAGCTTTGTGGTTGCAAAGGGTGCTAAATTTTAGAAATTCAGTGCTAACTAGGGAAGGCTACAAGAAGTTTTAATGTCTTACATTAACTTTCGCCTGAACTCTATTCAGCTCTGCCTGACTCTTTATGCAATATGGGACATATTGATATGTGTCAGTTCTGTCTGGAGGGATGTACCAAAAATATATCAATCTTGGTACATGATGAGACTGAATTGAATATTAAATTGTTATTCTACATAGGCAACACATTGCCTAGATTGACTCACACATACAAAAGGAAACGTCTGACTTAATTTCTGTGCTTTTTATGTCATTTTTGTGCATTTCTCTCACTTTAGGAAGAATCTGGTCTACTTTCACATCTGAAGCTTCTTTCTTGTGAAAGAGAAACAGTGACATCCTGTGGTTCAACTATAGGAAAAGCATATATTTTAACATTACCCTTTCTTGAATGCACTTTCTCTTTTTCTATATAACTTAGCAAGAACAATCTAGATTTTGGCTATGAAAAAACAAGATTAGATAGACCCAAACAACACTTTTCATGTGCAGTAAGCTTTCTCTATATGTGGGATTACAGGCATCAGGAAATTAAAGATATTTAATAAATGTGACATTCTAGTTTCGTGCTAATCAAAACTGACTAGGGTTATTTTAAAATAGATGATAACAATAATAATAAAAGAAAAAAATTAGATACAAATTTTAAAATAGATGTGAAAAGTGGCTTTTGAAAAACAAAGTCACATCAGGCCTAGAATCTGGCCCTTTGTTTCATAAGCACCTTTAGGACTTACTGTCTTTGGAAATACTTTGATTATCGCTGTTACCAGAATGTATTTGAAGGAATAGAACTTATTCAGAATATGATGACATATCTCCAGGGCAAGCTGAGAGTACTAGAAAATGTAATAATTGAGCAAAGAATTGTCATATTCATGAAGAAAAAAATTATTCTCATATATTGATTTAAGAGGTAATTTCCTCACATGAGATCCTTTTACACTACATTCTTTTGGTCATTAGGGAACCTCTGATGACCCTGTACTGATAGAAGAAGTATCTTTAGACAGAGCTGTAACAATTTAAGATAATGTACCAAAAATGATACTAACAGAACTCTACAAAGACCTTGCAATAATATCAGAATCATATTTCTTTAGAAGAAAAGAACTGTAGAATTCCTTCCCTTTGGCATAAACTTAGTGTCACATACTGGTGACATCCCTAGGAACTTGTTTAAAGACTCCATTTTCTTTTCAGATTTATAAATCAGAAAGATTATTTCTTCAGTTGTCTTCATATCAGATTCATACTCTGGATTTTTTTTCCCCAATATATTTTACTCTATTTGCATATTTATCAGTTGTGAGGTTGTCCCTTACTGAAAATTAGTTTGCTTTTATTAAGATTCTCAGAGACACATAGTCACTGGAACTGTTACATTATGGCTCTCTAGTTTCTGCTGCAGCTCCTGACAGTGGCAGAAACACAAGGAGTAAATCTTCTCCTGTCCCCTTCTCAAGTACAAATGGCTGAGTGGATGGGTGACAGTGAAGAAGAATGAATTTGGAACAGAAGACAAACCTGTTCAGACAGAAAAGCTGAAACATGTTTCTTGAGCATAAGTTACTTTCTCCAGGGCTTCAATTTCATGACTTTTTTCCCCTTCAATGCAAACAATCTCCAAAGGCAAAAGTGTGTTTATAGGAAAGAGGACACTTTGCCAGGATGTTGATGCTGTACATGATGCAGACATCCCTGATGGAGGACGAGAATGCTAAGCCTTAAGCTGTAAAGAAAACATTGTTGACAATTAATTATTTCTTACCTTTCTTATCATTCAAAAAGAACACACTCGGACAAGCAATTTTTAAAGATATAAAGGATAAAAAAAATTTAAATCCCTACATAAAGCACAGAAATTGTTCACTGAAGTTGTTAATTTCAGAGACAAAAGAATACACCATCTAACATTTGCATGTATTTCATTATGTTTGACTGGCATATGGTGATCCATAAGCTTGCTGCTAATATAGAGCCTGAGTTTTTTAATTAAATTGATGGTCTTAAAAAAAGTACCTAGTCTCCTGAGTAAGGTATAATCTCTTCAATTTTGAATATTGCATGGTTTCACACCAGCACTGCAGTAGTCCTAAAATTGCTTCAGCCTCTAGAAGTTGCTTCAGAATAATTTTTAAATATAGGCTTGTAAAATTATAGTAAAGGACAAAGCAAATCTATAACCAGGGATTTCCCCAAAGAAAAATGAAACAAAGAACAGCGCAGGCTATAATTCAAATTGTCAATTAGATTTGACTCAGAGGAGTTTGAAAATTAAGTTTTTAATTTCTATATATTCCTTCCACTAATCTGTTTGTGAACTTTAGACTGTCAGCTGAGAAACAAAGAGAAAGGAAAACTAGACTCTTTTGAACCAGAGATTTAATAACTCCCCCAGGTCACGGTGCTCATTATAAAGGGAATGAAGTGCTGGTTCTTGGGCAACAGAGCAAACATCTGCATCCTGCAACAAGCCAGGTGCTCTAAATCAGGGCAAAACCAAGGCAGCCCAAGCAGCAAAATCTGAGCATGTCCGCTGTCTCTCCAGCTTGCCTGAGTCCCTGCTATGATTGTGTCTGCAGCTGGAGCGACCTCCTAACCAAATAAGCACACCTGGAAACACTGATGGGCAGCAGCTGTCTGGCACCCACAGCAAAATTCCCAGCAGGCATCAGGTGTTTGCCTGACTTTTCCTAGGGGAGCTGGATGCATGTGCACTGTGCAAGCTTTAAAATGTCATTGTTAGTTTGTGTGTCAGTGAATAACATTTAGGTCTTGAATTGAAATGACAAGGGAAAAAAACATTCTGCAAGAGGTTCTGTTATTGGCAAAAAATGCTCACTACTATTCTATTGTGAATTTCCTTTCTGTAAATCTTTTAAGTCTCTCTCCTTGTGAACAATAAAATTTTACCTACACGCACACACAGCTGACAACTGTGCACATCTAATCACTATGAGAAATGCATCATCTCCACTATATTCTCTTTCCCAGACATTTTTTTACCAAAGTACAGAATTGATTTTCACACATTTCTTCAAATACTTTTGTATAATAGCAGTTCATAGGAACTGCTTATCTGCTCTGTTCTTCCTCATCAAAACCATGTACTACTGACTCCCAAAATTAAGTGTTCAAGATAATCATTATAGGAGATGCCTATTTACACAGAGGTTTGTATAACTATATACTCTTTAATATCAGCAGTGTATGTGCAGGACTATTCGCCACCCTGCAGATACCCTCATGAACAAAAGCTTTCACACTTGAATGTTTGCAAGTCAAAGGCAGAGCAAACACCACCAAAAGCTGCTTTTATGAATGGGGATCATGTGGTTTTATTTTACTCCAAAGGTTTATGCATCTGGGAGCTATGTTGCATTGCTTGAATGGTGCATTTTTGCTTTGATATGATTTCATTCTCAGCTTGGTCCAGAAGTTGTGTATTAAACACTTACTTTCTTTCACTGGGTGAACAAAGCATTGGTTTTGCTCATGTTGTCTTTGTCCCAGTCCATAAATGCACAACAGGTATCTTTCAACTTCTACAAAATCACCTTTTGGTAAATCATATGTAAGGAAGAACGTTCCCCATTTATCTGAGTTGTCCCAGGCATGTCCTCTTTTTACCTCCATGATGAATTTTAGGATGTAGGAAGTCTAAAAGCATCCAGAAGTCCTACACTGTGTACATGTGTCATATGCCTGATTCTCCCAGTAGTTTATAGACTGTACAGATGACAGTGTAAATGCTGTGTGCACTGGATCCATCTGACTATGTGTGCACAGCTGCACAGCACATGCAGAGTACATCAGAAATGCTGAGGTTGGGATGCATTTCCAGTCCATGTGTAGGCCATCTGGGTGGTTCATGCACACATACTTCTGGCCAGGAAACCCTTGTCACAAATACAACAGTCTTAATCTAATCCAGGAGCAGATCTGGAAACAAGTGCCAACCACTGCAAGTTTTCCACTTCCTCCTTAGGTATGTCTTCGGCATTGAAGATGAGAGACGAACTCCTGCCCGTACACATCTCACTGAACTGTTACCTTTATGTGTCTTGTAACGTTGCTGTTTGAAAGGTTTCCCAACTTTTCCAGTTTTAATTTATTGTGACTTCAAAATTTATTAGCTCTGTATCATATTTTAAAGGTGCCTTTATGAAAGGAAATATTTAATGCAGTTGTTTGCTAGAGACTGTATTTGGCATTCCCAGAAGGGCTTTCCAACTCCATCTTCCTAACCACTGGAGTCAGAAGCAGACAGAAACCTAATGCTTTTACGCAGGCAGACGTAGTTACTACTCTTGTATGCAGAGCCTGGGATGGGTGGAGAATCAGTTAAATGCAACACCTCCAGCAGAGCTTAGTTGTGTACTGACAAGGCCGCTCTGAAACCCTTTGCCACACTGAGAGCCTCCTGAAAATGATTTGGCTTGTCTTTGGCCATTTCACTGGATTACTTGATGTAAACACTGTTGCTTGCTGTTACACAATCCTCTCCAATTAGTCATCCACAAATTAGTGGTAAAAGTAAACCAATGCTTTGCTGGTCTTTTCTGCCTCTCTGGGTTTTTGCTTACTGATGAGAAGAACCTGCCGGTTATGGATGGATGAGTTTTTCTCAGAATTTCTGCTTTTTTCTCAGGGTATTGTTGACAAAACTGGATTGTGGTTTTAATGCAACCTCTGGTCTGCATTTCTGTACTGTAAAAGAGGTTCAGATTTGATTTAACCTTTGCCTACATTTACTGTGACTTTTGGACAAGATATGTTTTTCTTAAATGGTATTTAATACTTCAGATTATAGAAATGGCTTTCAGTCTTAGAGTCACCTAAGAAAATATATTTGCCAGAGTTAAAATTATTCATCAGCCTGTCCAGGAAATAAGTACCAGTAAAGAGTGTGGCATTGCATCTAGATTTATGTCAGCTGGACATGTTACAAATTTAATTAAAAAAACACTATATGGACACACATAGAAGTATGCAATGCATTTCAAGAAAAATCATGTGGTTTGATGTAGGTTAATAAGCGCTTAGATGATATTACAGTAACATTGTTATAACTCATCCTACAGATTTAAAGGCTTTGAAAATCTAGAGCTACCAGTGCAATCTTGACTGTGATCCATATCTCCTTAAGTCACCTGGCTGTATTGCATTAGACTATCTGATCACTGTCAGGAAGTTAAAGGTCGGTACTGCAGAGATGTGGATTTTCTTTCAGAGATGATACATTGTGCCTCCCAGCGTGTGCAGCAATGGTAGTAAGTCAAGGAGTAAAAACCAAGATATGTTGCTTTCTCCTCTTGGCAGCGGAGATTTGAAAGCTTTGGTAATGCTTTTTGAGAGTTAAGAGTAGTCTCAATATCTCCACATCTTTAGATATTCATCATTGTTAGAGCACACTGATCAACAACATGCACATTTTCTGGAAAAATGGATCTGGTATGGTAGGAGGTAGGATACTTAATTGACTCTGGTAGTGCTGTTGGTGAATATATAAGCAGTAAGTGTCGATAGAAGATCAGAATTATTTTCTGTAGATTAGCTACTATATTTTAATGTGATCTGTGTTTGAACAGCAAAGATTATTATCTGGGAACACATAGTTTTATAAGGAAGTCCTTGTGAAGTTCAGCAAAGGCACATGCCAAGTGTTGCACCTGGGAAGGAACAATTTCATGAACTGCTATCTCTGGGGGACACTTCACTAGAAAACAGAATTGCAAAAGGGACTTGGGGCTTCTGGTGGACACTGAGTTGAACACGAGGCAATAATGTGCCCTTGTGGCAAAGAAGACAAATGGTAGTCTGGGCTGCATGAGACAAACCATTACCAGTAGATCAAGGGAGGTGATCCAGCCCCTCTACACAGCACTGGTAAGGCCACACTGGGAGTGCTCAGGACAGTTCTGGGCTCCCCAGTGTAAGAGAGACATCAACATATTGGATAGAGTGCAAAAAGGGCTATGAAGATGATCAAGCACCTGGAACATCTAAGTACCTGTGAGGAAAGGCTGAGAGAGCTGGGACTGTTTACCCAGAAGAGAAGGCTCAAGGGGGACCCCATCAGTGTCCACAAATAACTCAAGGGAGGGTACAAAGAGGATGGAGTCAGATTCTTTTCAGCAGCGCACAGTGACAGGACCAGAGGCAATAGGCACAAAGTGAAGCACAGGAGGCTCCCACTGAACAGCAGGAAACATTTTGTACTGTCAGGATGACCAAGCACTGACAGAGGTTGCCCAGAGAGGCTGTAAAGTCTCTTGTCTTGACATTCAAAAAGCCTTCTAGACATGGTCCTGGGCAATTGGCTCTGGGTGGTCCTGCTTGAGCCAGGTGAACTGAGCTAGATGACCTCCAGAGGTCCTGTCAGCTTCAGTTAATCTGTGGTTCTGTGATTTTGAAAAGAGATGAGTTTTTCAGTAGCAAAAGTTTGCCATTTCTAGTGTCCCACTTTTCATAATAGTGATCAAGTGGGGCAGTTTGTAAGAGCTGTAACTTCAGAAAGGACAAACCAATGGAGAACAATTTTAAGAAAGCTCAGGTCTCCAGATCACCATGGCTCACAACCTAGCAGTTAGTCAGGCACACAAAAGGACCACTACAGTGTTTTCTTCATTGTTGTTTCTAGCCCTCATGCTGCTGGCGTGTCTACTCACTCAGAGAAATAAGCAGCACTTATGCGCTGTGAGCATGATGAGAGTAACCCCAGGGAATGGCACCCCAGCATAAAGAACATGCTGTTTTACTTAAACACTTTTTCAGGAAAATGAAAAAAACTTAAAACAACATGTATGCCATCGAAGCAGTTTCCTTTGGATTAAAAACAGAACATTAGACACGTATTTAATCAGTCTTGCTGTCCCTGGGGGTGTTAATATTTGGCACTCTCCCCCTTTTAATTAAGAGCTGGTTCTCTAGTTCTTAAATAAAACTATTCAGGAAATTTCCATGAATGCTTTCTCATATAAAATGTATTTTCTGCAAAACTGAACTTTACTGCTAGAAAATATTAATAATATTTCTTGAAGTTTCTGAATCTTCACCGGGCCACACTGACTCCAAAGAGAACCTTTTGGCTAGTTAAACCACTTCAGACCACATCAGTTAGACTGTACCTCATGGTTACAAAAGTCAGAGAAATGCCTCATGGGATTTTAGTACAGATAATACATTCCCCAGCTCTTCTTTTTTGCAAATGCTTCTCTATCTGAATTACACCATAGACATTCCTGAAGTTGAAACATCATACAAGGTCCAATTGAATTGGAGACTCTAAACCTACAGAGGAAAAATGGGGATGCCACATTTGAACTATGGTTCCCATGAGGAATCAAAGTCCCTCTGAGTCCTGAACTAAAACGTTCCAATCACTAAATTAAAATTAGATCAAAAACAAAATTCTGTTTGGAAATGTTAAGGCATTTAACTTCAGTCAAAGGAATTGAAAGGATCTGCTGAAAAGCGTTTTAACTAGTTCTGTAAAAATATTGATATACATTGTTTTCCTCCTTTTAAAAGTAAAGACAAGTAACCTCAGAAAGTTATCTCTCAGCTTTCTAAAGTTTAAGGTCAGGATGGGCCAACATCTCTTTCAGTTTGTTCTCCTGCACATCCCAGAGCACAGTGTTTTATCCAGTGTTCACATAGTGAGTGAGCTCAGTAATAAGTGTGACTAAAGTAAAACTTGTATTGAGTGAACACAAGTCTTTCAGAAAAGCATTCAGACTTTTTTAGGCAATATCACTAGTTTTATGGTATTGTGTTACAGTAGTTTCTTGCCATTGCTGCTCAGGGCCTGTTTCACATTTTCTTCTGACTTCATCTGGCCAGAGCTTCCAGCCATAACTCTTGCTGTGGCCATTTATGTTTAATTAAAGATTACTTCAACATCCATCTTTTAATTCAAATAAACACACTGATCTTAAAGTTTGTGAAGAGAAATTAACTCCTCTAGCTCTCAGAGAAAGTAACTTCCATAGCTCTCAGATAATTTTGTTTTCTTTCTCTTCATTTTCCTTAATTTTTTTTTCCAATTGCTCAACATCTTATTTAAAAAGCTGTCTGCAGTCCTGTGTGCCATGTTCTCATACTAGTCTGTACACACAGGAGAAAAGTAACTCCTGATTTCTACTTATTGCTGACCTGGTTGTATACCTGGGGACTTCATAAGTCATCTGGCCTCAATATCACAGCAGTAAATTGTCAAGAACTTTAATGAGTTTCCATGTCCTTTGTCTTGTGATCCCTGCCTTATAGCTACAGTTCCTTTCCAATACTCTCCAACTGTACTAGGGCACTCTAACTTTTTATAGAGAATCAAAATTCTCCCTTGAGAAATTTACCATACAGAAATAAACTTAATATATTCTGTGATCCAAAAAGTAATCTGAACTTTGAAATTTTTTTTCATAAAATATACAGTTCTCCTGAGAAAAAGATTTTTCATGAAGAAGTACTGATGTGCCCATTCTTTCTTCCCTCTTCTCTTTTTTTTTTTTTTTTGTCAGAAAAACACAAAAGCAGACAGAATGCGTTCAGATTAAATGGAAGCGGACATAAGTTTTTGGCTTCCTCTATTTCTTCCCTTTTTTTTCTAGTCAAATTCACACCCCCTTTTTTTAAATTTCTATTAAATATGCAACTATGATCAACTCTAGAACAAGCGAAAGAATAAAAAAAACATGGAATGGTTTTCCATAAGGAAAGTAGAACCTATGTTCTAGGTAGAAAGTAGAGCCTGTGTTCTAATTTATACTTTGTTGAAAGACAGAATAAAAAGGAGTAAGTACAAAATATAGGACCTCACCAAGAAAATCAGACTGGGGAGTCTAAGAAGAAAAGGAAATCTGACTCAGACCTATTCAGATCAAAGAAATTCTTACATATCTTCTCAGAAATAACTGCATTTCTGTCAGTGAAGGCAGAGGACTGGAATGCCCTCAGGTCCTTGTCTAGTCTTGCAGATTGAGGTGGGAGCAGAAGAGAGCACTTTGAATTCTTTCCAGCTGGAGACACAGCTCAGTGCTCCAGAGGGACTCAAGGCTAGCAAGAAGAGGAGAACCCTCCCTGACCCAACCCATAAAGAATAAATACCAGTAGTTGAGCTTGCAGAGTGGCTCTTCTCTGGAAGGGGATCTAAAATTATGACAACCCTGATAACACCTCAGTGACTCCCCAGAGCAATCCCGACTTAAGTTACTGACAGCAAGAACTCTTTCCATGTACTTTCCAACTTTGCAGTCCAAGCCAACTCTGCTTCCAAACCTTATTCCTTTAAACCTTGTCTCCAACAAAGCCACCAAAAAAAATCCCATAGATTTCAGTAAATAGAAAATTTCACCCACTGTGAATTTGTGTTATACCACTGTTCATAAAAGCTCTATGACCACATTCAGTTACAGGTAAAAAGAACCCAGGTCCCTTTTATTGTCCTTGGTTCTGCATCTGACAGGGATCAAAACCAGCAGCAGGGTCTCACTAGTTACAGGGGAATCAAATGCTTTGTGACAAAATATACCAATACAAGGCAGTGTTCTTGCATACCTGCTTTTCAGATGAAGCAACACAAAGCTGACAGACAGCTTAGAGTACACTCCTTAGCTTTCAGTAATCAAAGTACTTGAAGGGCATGCAAATATAAGAAGGCGATGTTCCAAAATTTTTTCATGCCATGCACATACAAGATGCTCTCCCTCTTCACGCAATGTTGTCAGAAAGTGGTTCTCCAGAATTTATTAGACCAGTTCTCTTGTACATCAGCTGGGAACCAAACTACTTTTGTTTGCACTTTTTAATTTTAAAGGAGCATCATACTGTTTATATGTTGACTTCGTGTGTATCTGTGTCTGTGTGTGAATCTACGTGGAAAAGCTTAGTGTAAAGCTTGGAATAATAATTTGAATACTAAGCAATAGAAGCAAAAAATAAACCCACTTCTTTCACTGAAAGAAAAGTATGACAAGGAGCAAAACCCAAAGCCATAATTGACCCTGTTTTTTGGATGCTGGCTCTTAACTGTCAGTGGCCATTACATCAGATAAGCCATGAGCCTAAGCCAAAGTCTAAAGCTTTATAAGGTCAGGAAGGTAAAAGGAATCAGGGCCAGTGCAAGCTTTATAAGTCTGTAAAGAATTTTAAGGCCATATGCTGCTTAACAGGCACCAGGGTAGAGGGAACGTGAGACTGGAGAAATATGATCTGTAGATCAAGTCCTAGTAACAATTCTGGCAGCAGAAACATTCAAAACCATCTGCAGCCAGTTTAGCAAACAATCTGGAACACCACCAGGAACAAATTAAAATAGTCAATCCTGGAAGTCATGAAAGCCTGTATGAACAAGCGCCTGAGCAAATGAAATGGTGTTTTCATGAGAATATCTTGCAATATTCTCAAAAACATCAAAAGATTTTTTCCCCTCTCTTTCATGTGAAGACAAAAAGCTGAAAGGAGAGTCATATGGGTAAGCAGAGAGAAACGCAATTCAGCACTGGAGCTCCAAAGCAATCAAAATGCCACAGATTTCACTGGCAGCAATATTAATAATATAAGTCAGGAAGAGTCCTCCTGTACACTGCAGGCCCTCAGACCCGGATATTCCACTACACTTTGCAGCACATGTTGAGTGCAGGAGCTGGGAAGCAAATGTGCTGAGAAATCCCACGGAGAGGGGTGTGGGTGAGAAAACTGGCTAGCATATGCCGTGCTCCGACATGTAGCAATTGAACTCTCACTACATGGATCTCATTGTGTAGCACCTCCCCCAGCAAGCGAAAAAAACAGTGCATGTGTGTAAGAGGTTAGGAGTTTAGGATGCAGTGCCAACAGGAAACGGAAAACAGGAGAGAAGTAGAAAGCCAGACAGTTGTAGAAACTGTAAGGAAACACAACTCCATTAATGCTATCCAGTGAGGAGCACTGCCTTTGTCAATTGCCTGGGGTGTCAAATTTTCATGGAGAAGAGTAAGAGAGAAAGTGCTTTCACAAAGGCCCACACACGGGACACAGCACAGTCAGGAATCTCTGTTGTGGACTAGATTGAGTCTTTTCAAGGAACTTCTCTCTGCTAAGATTCACTCCAGGCACAAGAGGCTGCTCCCACTCCTGCTGCTCTAGCACCATGCCCTGCTCTGCTCTGGCAGCGAGGGCCAAGGTCTTCCCACCCACTCCACTAGCCTGTGAAAGAGGGGAAGGTTTTCAGGGAGAGGTAGTCTGGATTTTTCTGAATTAAAAGCAAAACTGAATTCAATCAAAATCCCTGACACTTCAGATTCTTGCTAGTTTATCTTAAACCCAGGAGCTATTGGAGAGCTCTTTTCACAGAGCAGTTTGACCCACCAGCACATAATGGAGTCACAGAACATACAGTCTGGGACAGGTTCATGTTCAGATACTGCAGGATGCAAACAGGCAGGCTTCATTCAATGTCTATAAAAGGAACATTAGCATAATATTATCTTGTTTTTGAGCAGGCAGGAGGAAAACATAAGAACAAAAAATTAACTTCAAATTAAAATCCTGCTGTGACTCTTGTTTTATTCATTCTCATCTTAGCTTTGTTACTCCAGAATTAATAGATATTAAAGCAGAACTGTGCCTACTTTAATTGCAGATGTAAGTCCTGTCTTCTTTGCCTTTGACTAGCAAAGGTGAAACTGGACCCTTGGTCCCAGTCCTGAGGAGGGTTGTATTCCAGCATTGCTGGCACAAGAGCAGAGCTGTGATGGAGCTGGCTCATTCCCAAGACCTGCTGCTCCTTTACTTTGCCCAGGAGAAGGGTGTTAAGATCACAGCAAGTCAGGACTGATCTCACACTGGGTGATTGTCTCATTGCCATTCTCTTTCTGTTGGTTATGCCATGACCATTCGTAGTCCAGACCTAACTCTGCAGTCAAAATAAAATAAAATAAAATAAAAAAGTGATTTATATCCAGGAAAGCATTTTCTGACAGTCTGGGACAGGGGAGGGGAAGCAAAACAGGCAACTATAGAACACCATTGTAGTTTGTGTATCGAGGCTTTTATTAGCGAAGCGGATGTCAGGCAGCACTCCGGGCTGATGGAGCTCACAATAAAAAGCCATAGAGACTGCTCCCCGGCTTTTTAATTGTCCTTTCTAAATCACCCATGGTATGGATTCGGGAATTAAGTGGTTTAATAGCTGACTCAACCGAATGGTTTTGATGGTGGTTTTATTCAAATGAAGGACAAACTGCGTCCGCAGCGGGAGCGCCGAGGGGCTGGGAGGGGAGCGGGGGGGTCTCCCCTGCGGCGGCGGCGCCGGTCGCGACGGCAAGGACAGGGCGCCAGGAAGAGCTTGTGCCCCACGCAGAGCCCGTCTCCCCCCGGGGCCGGGGCATCTGCCGGGCAGCCGGGCCCACGCCGCCCCGCTCCGCCGCTGCCCCGGCCACAGCGAGAGGGGAGCCGGGGACAGGGGAGAGGGTCACCCTGACACCCTGGGACACAGCCCTGCCCGCCCTGCCTCTCCCCTGCGGGTGGGACGAGCCGGGCAGGGCTGATCCCAGCGGACAAGCAGCTGCCCGAGCCTCATGGCAGGCAGCAGCATCCTTGCAGATGCTGCGGGGCAGCCCGGAGAGACGGACAAGGGTAGACGTCATGTATGTCGCTCCCCGGACCTCCGATACACCGAGGTGTCTCAATCCTACCGAGCAAGGCAGCAAAGACAGGTTTGAAAATAGAAGGCAAGTCCCACATTCATTCTCATCTGTATCCCAGCTCCTTTCGCATCCAAACTTCAGTTCATCCCTATATCCCTCAGTAACAAAGCTACCAACGACACAAGCCCACACTTGCAGGGGTTGATACCAGAGCAGGCACAGAGAACAAGATGTGAGCCAAGAAAATGGTGAAGGCCAAAAGTCCAGCTCATGCACCCTGTCCCTGTCGTTCCATGCAGGAGGGAGGCAGTATTTGGTCAGAAGGCTCACCAAAAATGGGCATCAAAACTTCGGCATAATCATCTGACTAAAGCAGTATTGTGTATAATCAATAGGAAGCTCTAGATTCCCCTACAGGCCCCCAGAGAGGGGGCTAATTAGATGCTTCAACTTGCCAGAAAAAATCTGCCTCTGGAGGTCTTCAAAGCCTCTTATCCTTGTTCACTTGTTTAGGGAATACAAGAACTGAGTTAGCAGGACTGTTTCATTAGGTACCCACAGCACGAATCTCCATTCGGCAGACAGTGCCAGACCTCTCATGCTGCATGCATGAGGAACAAACAAGAGAGTTCGAAGCTTTGGTCCAGTCCCAGAAATTTTACTTCATTGGCATAAGTGAAACCTGGTAAGATGAGTCCTGTGCTGGAGTGCCCTTTCAGATGGTTACAGGCTCTTCAATAGGGATAGGCTGGGCAGAAGAGCTGGAGGGGTGGCACTGTATGTAATAGAAGGGTTAGAATGTATGGAGCTCACAGCTGGCAACGGCACAGTTGAGAGCCTCTGGGAAAGAATCAAGGGGCAAACAAATAATGCCATTGTCATTGTGGGAGTCTGCTATAGACCTCCCAGTCAGGATGCTGACGCTGACGAGTTATTCTCTGAGGAACTAAGAGACACTTCCAAGTCAACTGTCCTTGCCTTTGTGGGGGATTTCAACTTGTCAGAAATTAACTGGAAGCATCACACATGTGGTATAACCTGGGCCAGAAGATTCCTAAAACCCTGGATGACAGCTCTATGGAGCTGTTGACTCCTTTGAAGGCAGGAAGGCCCTGCAGAGAGATAAATTAAATAAATTAAAGGCCTGGGCAATCCCCAACCCTATGATGTTCAACAAGGGAAAGTGGTGGATTCTGCACCAGGGATGGGGCAACCCTGGATGTTTTCAGAACTATAGTTTTTTTTAGGGTTCAAATGGATGCTACAAGTAAGATTAGGCAGGGCTGTACCCCAAGTGATGATCAGAAGGGAGAGTGTGTGCCCACACCTCACAGAAACACAACATAGAACTGATGCAGAACACATACAACACAGATACAGAATTCCTCATCAATCTTAAGAGATAATTGAGATTCTCATCCCCACAGGAGAGGGGAACTGGAAATCCCAGTAGGAAATTTGTGGACAGTTGAAGTCAACACCCAAAAATACATAACTGGGTGACTGCAATAGGTGCATTCTGTGTTCATAGAAACACTTCATGAATCTTGGGTAAAACTCTGAAAGTGAATGTAAAAGAATATTCTTTATTCTTTATTATACTTTCTTACTGAAGTAGTTTTATTTCTAGGAAAATATTAAAATAATTTAAAATTACTGTAATTAAATACTCATTCATTAGGAGATATACTAGTCATAGTATTTCAAGTGGAAAATTTGTTCTATGAAAGAAATATCCATTATTTTCTAAAATTTCCCTAGTTTTCTGGCCCCAGAAGGGACAATTATGACTTAAACTATTCAGAGGTCTACTACTGACTAACCACATTAAACCACTGTCTGTCCCGTGTACTGACATCCATCAATCAAAATCATTGCTTCACCATCAGTTACCTGGTAAAAGAAATCATACTGTTATTGTAACAGCATATGATCGATATCTTCTGCTTTGAAGATAAATCTCATTTCAGCAAAGGCCTTTCCTGTTGACAGCAGGAGACTATTACTCCATATTCTATTGCATTCAGATTACCTCTTAATTAAAAGTTTATGGCTCTTCTATTAAAAGTATGATCAGGAAGGAAATTCTGTATGTAAACCCAAAGCTAGCTAACTCTGTGGTAGAAACAACAGCAAGACAGAAAAGCAGCTTCCCCCTGTCCTTGGCTCCAGATGTTGCCTACCTGTTATCCTCAGACTCCCATTCCCAAGGATGATACTTCACACAGGCTATCTAGATGGGCTACTGATAGATTCTGACCTGTATCTATATCTCCCAACCAGATATGTATTTAAAAGTGGATTTTCCCCTCCAACCTAAGTTTATTTCAATCTAAATTAAAACTGTGAAAACCAAGACAACATTTCTATTAAAACAATGAAAGTAATATCTCAGAAATGGCTTCAGAAAAAATATTTTGCAATTAACTTGGAATATTTTGCATAAGCTTGAAGTCTTTACTATTTTTGATGGAAACTAGAGACAGCTTGGAATTAAAAAGTCATTTTAGAATCACCAACACACTTAGCAGTGTTTCTGTGGACTCTTGCAATAATCTTATGCAAGAAATTTCCATTTCATTTTTTTTCCTCAAATGCTCTAAAGATCCCACTGGCAAGAGAGAAGTCCCACCCCTTGAGCAGAGTGAAATTCTGTCCACTACAAAAATCAGTGACAAAAAATCTATTGACTTGGATTGGGTAAGCACTAGTCTGCAACAACTGGAATTTCCATCACTGTAGTCATTTTCCTCGTGAATATTTCCCAGGTTAATATCATAACTTTGCTGTTTTCTTACGAAGTCTGCTTTGTTGTAAAATGATCCCCATAATATTATAGAGTAGAATTATTTTATATGAGAGTAGGATCAGTCAAAAATTATCTTTTTCCCCATAGTTCTTTCTTTCTTGGCAGGAAATCCATATGAAGATCACAAAAAAAGAGGATTAGCACTGTGAAATTGAAATAATTTATACAAATGCAGGTTTACAAAGAAGCTGTGGTTCTGAAAATTTACAGCAAGTGAAAAGCTGTGTATCAAGTATCCAAACTCTCCTTCCAGACAGTGAAATGGGGACAATTCATCTTTCTGTTAGACAATTCACATGATATATCTCCAATTACTTCCAAGATATAAATGGATATAAAGCTTAGGGTAGTCTATGAGATTTCAAGACAGCTTTAATTGATTTCAGTGGGAATTGCTTTATGTGTCTAAGGGGAGAATTCAGCTGTTCATATCTAAAATGCAGAATCTCAACATACTTAAAAAATGTTGCAAGAATCTGAAAGAATGGTCAGCTTAATTTTTTTCTCAAGAGAAATGAGAATGCTGCAGCTTACATGGCATATATAACAATAATTTGAAAAGATGGGTCTTCACATCAACAGAGATGTGATTTTTAAGTGCAATGATGCAATTGGATTGGAGGCTTGCATCTCAGATCAGAAAGAATTCCTGAATTTATGCCAGTTTCATTTCAGACGGATTTCTGAAAGATATAACAAAGCACATTGGGACAGTTAAAGGTTAAGGACTGCTGCTTATTTTTTTTTCTTTGTAGCAGTTTGGTAGGCTGACTTGTCATGCCCTCATGCCTCTCTGCAAGGAATGGCAATGCACAGTGGTAATGAGCAGCCTTTAGGGTCTGGCAGTTTCACCCAACTAAGAAGGGTAGTGTGTTGTCCATCAGTATTATAGTGAGCTCATTTTGGGAATGGAGAACCTCTATCTCCTCAGTTCAGAATACTCTCCCACTTTTTTCGTCAGTATGAAGGGAGAAGCAGCAGCACTACAGACCCCTCTCAGGGGTTTACAAAGACACTTGTTTTTGGGCTCCGGCAGGATGGCTGCAGAGGAGTGCTAAGGGGCTGAACTGTGTGATAGCCAGGTAGATTAGCACTCTTTAGCACATGAGGTTGTGCCTTCTATTCTCTGAAGATGCCAAGTAAACTGGCACCAGGAGGGCATGCAGTAGTTCTTATTTTCTGCTAATACGTTTTTCTCAACATCATGTACAGCCAGTAGAATTACTCCTTGATGTCAGTATAATTAGTGTCTGTTGGGCATTAACTGAAGCAAGTGCACTCTGTTTAATTTCAGACTTGCCAAGGAACTTTATTTCATGCTATGTTATTCTTGCAAGAAAATCCAAACAGTATTTTAGAAGGAAAGCTTTTCTGTCCCGTTTCACTCTCTTGCATTTAGTCACTTGACTCTCTTTAGCTCACTGCAGTCTCACAAAATCTCCTTTGGGCAGTGGTAGCATAGTTAAAAGCTCAAAGATTTATGACTTCAATTGTTTAGCTTGCTGGCAATAATGCATCATGACAGAAGCAATTGTTGGAACAGGCAGCTATGATACCATTCTTTTATGAAAAACTGTAGTTGGAGATAAGGAAGGCGAAAGAAGTCTCTTGTGAATATTATTATTCTCTGGAAATTATCCCAAAAAGATTTGCAGTTTCTCTATAGACTATGGCTAGAGTTCATTGATCCACAGACTATCATTCTGAATAGAGATTAGAAACAGATGGCCGTAGATCTTGGCTTGGCTACAGATCTCAAAAGAAATGAGAGGGAGTAGTACAGTGGTGACTGACCACAAATGAAAGCCTTGAAGGGATTCTTCCTTTTTGCTTTAATTCCCTATCTCATTCCTCTGTAGTTTTATACAAAGTCCATTGTACTTAAAACTCAAATAATATCAACACAGAGAAGGTATGCAAAGTATACTGAAGTAGATCAAAATTATACAAAGTATCCTAAAGATGCACTACAAAGTCTTTTATGTGGGGCCTTTGTTAGGTTATTGTGCTGGTGCAGTGCATTGTCAATGAAAAGGGTCTTTGTATAAACTGACTTGAACTGATGGTAATCCGCTTGCTTTAGTGGCTCAGGTCAAGTGAAGAGAACGTATAAATTATGTGTTCTCATAACAGTGATAAATACACTCTACAAGCTAAGGCAATACAGAGGGTGAAACCCTGAATATTTTAATTGTCATGTCAAAATCCTTGTTTTCATTTAACATATGCATGTGTGCAGATTTGTTAATATAATAAAAAATGTCAGTCCTCATGCATATAAGTGCAACCTCATAGACCAAGATTTTCCTACTTCTTTTTTCATAGTTTTAAAGGGTTTTTTATTTTGCAGTGCCATCTATTTTTTTGAGTAATAATTTCCTTTTTCTGTCCTCTGAATTAACTGAAATGGGGAGATGAAATTCTGAAAATTATCATGAAATAAAAATTCAGAAAACCTCAGTACATGCCTATTGAAGCAATTTATTTTGGCAATCTATCTAGTGTTATTTTATTCTAATACCAATAATATCATTCTAACAAGATAAAATCACTCAACTTCAAATTGTAAAAATTCTAAGTTTTCAGTTATAATTTTAGATATTTTGTTTGTATTTTATGTTATATTAAGATCTTTAAATATGGCATAATATTCAATGCATTTGAATAGGATAGTAAATTAAACTAACTAAAGAATAAATCAGTCTTGGTTTTACTTTTTTCATGGTACATTCTCTCAAAATCAATTGATTAACTATTTTGAAAATAGTGAAATCGCAATTTTATCAGGAAGCTGTTTCATAAAATTGTTTTCAGGCAGTGCTACTCAGATAGCAAGTCACAAATCTGGTTAGTCAGTTAAGTACCCACAGAGTTTGTTATTCAGTTTTAGTTCAGCTTTTTAAAATATTTTCAAACACAAATTGACTGCAAAGAGTTTTCAGCAGGAGCCTACTTAAATGCCAAAAAATTATTGGAATCAATAATGGTAGTTAGGATTACATAATCAATAATATTGCTATAAGTATCTAATGTAAATAGAGCATTGTTTCTGTTCTTAGATTAAGAGCATTTTTATTTTGCATTTCATTCCTGGAAATAGATTTAAGCATAGCTGTGCATACTTGTAAGTCACTATCAATGAAATAGAGCATTATTACAGGTCTGTTGTTCAAATGTTAAGAAGAATTAGATGCAAATACTGACCAAAACCTATCTTTTTTCAATATTGACAGCCCATGAAATACATGGATTAATTAACTGGGTTGTTGTTTATTGTTAATGGAAGGTGAAAAAAAAAATAAAATAACTTAGTGCAAGTTCATGGAACAGCATCAAAGTATTAAAAGGTGTAAGCCCTTCACAGTCTGCATCTCCTGGAATGGTAACAACTTGGAAACACAACACCACAGAAGCGTTGGTCAAGACAGCTCCATCTTCTCAATTAAAATCTGGATCTTGTAAGCAGATGAAACATCAGAAGAAACTCAGACTGAGCCTTTGGGAGGATGTTAAGGATTTTCAGCTAAACAGCCACTGAGGCTCTTGTCTCCCATGACTTAAACTTGCCTTTCCACAGCAGATTATAACTTCATTTTATCATTGTTATTTTCTAGCAACATAAAAAGATTTAATTCTCATTTACATCAATTTTCTATCAAAATATTTTAGAGAAAAATTACTTTGCAATTAACATAAAATTTTACTAAAAGACTTTAAAAAAATCCATCCTTTTAATTAATAGCACAAAATTTCAACTGAAAACTCTGAATGTATTTTCTGTTATGGACAAAAAGCACTTTACTTTCATATTTTAGGTACCGAATCAGTATAACTGGTGGAACAAGGGGTTATTTTAATTTAAAAATCTTTTTTCCCCTACCTAATCCATTCTCAAAGAATGAAAATAAAGTTTTTTTCAGAATAAAATATAAGAATTAATTTGTCCTGACATACTTACCCTCTCTTTAACCAGTTCTTGTTTAGGATGCTGTTGGGTACAGTCACAATTCACCCTCTAGGCAGGGCAGGGAATATCTCAGGCACGTCAACTCTTCTTCAGGGTTTAATCCATAAATCCAGCACTTTTTCAGTGATATTTTCTGGTGGCCAATGAAGTGATCTCTGGTATCTCAGGGATGCTCTGCCTTTTCTGCCACAGTAAGGCCTGTTTCCCCTCAAATCTCAGACTGGAGACGACAACACTGTTTCCTTTAATCTAGATGTGGCTCCACAAAATATTACTATGAACATTTTGAAAAATTTAAGAAAACACTACCTCTGATAGTAAATATTCCCTATTTTCTCTCCTTTGTGACTGAATTCTGATGTAAGTTATACTAACTACATTTTTTAAGGACCATGGCAGATAATAACTTTAACAGATATACAGTTTTGATGTTATAATCCTCTATGTAACTTATCCTTTAGAATATAAAAGGAGACTAAGAGAATGCCTCTTTCTGGAATGCTGTACATGTGTATGTGAAACCTACTACTTGAATGACAATATGTTAAGATGTCGAAAAACAGGTTCCTCCAAAATATGGAGAGCAGTGTTTGTGTATTTAGAAAATGGGGGACAATTTGGAATGAATGTATAAAGGAACTTACTGATCTGGTTCAGTAAGTTTGTACAAAGAATTCTAAATCTGATGTAGTAATTCTATAGCAAAACTCATTTCCTTTTTATCTTCATTAACTAAGTTAGGTCTTCAAGTCTGTGAATATAAGCGAGAGGTCACTCACTGGCTGGAGAGAGTCTGTTCAATGGGAATGCACAATACATTGATTTCTCTGTTGACAAAAAGAGTTCCATCCTTCAGCACAAAATACTAGACAATTTGGAGTTCAGCTACACGGTTTTGAACTCTGTGGAGGACCTGGACAAAAATGAAAGCCTTTCATTAAAGCAAATGTCAGCCAAGTTTGCAATGCCTTTTTGATTAGCAAAAATGGCTTTGCGTGTTGGGCCTTAGAGTGCTTTCTTAAGGTCCTGTTTCCCTAATTTTCTAAATATGGGCTTATTAACTCTTCATGTAATGACTTGTTCTCACTGGTGAAGTCATGAGCACTCTTCCTCCCTGGCTGTATTATTTCCCAGGTGCAAAACACATTCATGACTCTGAAGAGCCAAAGCAAACTCCTTGTTATCCATTCTCCTTTCTTTTAACTTTTTCTTGTCTGCTTGATAAAGTATCATTAAAAAAATAATTCTGATCCCTTATCATGTCTAGTTCTGTTGTTTTAGGGATTTGTTTTCCAATTTGGATTTCCATGCTTAGGCAGGCCAACAAGTGAATTCGTGTGGAGATCTCATGTGGGAGTCTGAATACTCCCCCAAGCCTCCAGACCTTTCTGATCTAGTGTCTGGCTCAGAGTATCATTTGTACAATGGTTATGTTGAACAAAAAACCCTTCTTCGATAACCCAGACTCAAATCTGAAGTGTTTATTATGTGAATATTGAATGTGAACAATGAAT
Organism: Myiozetetes cayanensis; assembly: GCF_022539395.1. Taxonomy (NCBI): domain Eukaryota; kingdom Metazoa; phylum Chordata; class Aves; order Passeriformes; family Tyrannidae; genus Myiozetetes; species Myiozetetes cayanensis. The sequence continues at coordinate 23,686,204 of NW_026086604.1, forward strand.
CAAAATATCCTGCTGTTAAAATCACTGTTGTATCGCCATATTTTTAAAGATAGACACAATTTTTCTGTAATTTACCTCTTATGCACTGCAATGTCAGGCAACTGTTCAGTGAAGAGCGGCAAGGAAGGTTAACTAACAGTTTCTGTCTCCAGAAGTCAGTTGATATTATTGATTACACTATTGTATACAGAAGGAAATGAGGAAGCCACATTAATTTTAGTTTTGTGGAATGCCCACCATAGTGAAGGATCAAAGAAGAATGAATGCCTAATGAAAGCAAGCAGAAACATTGGAAGGGAATAATTATTCACAAGATCAGAATAGAAAAAAAATACAAAGGGGGCTGTGTATTTGTGTGTGCTGTAAATTATATTACAGACTACAAAGTCTAGGAAGGAGTGGGATGTATTCAGAATATCCATTCACAGACACAGATACTTAGAATTACAAAATTTCAAAAAAATTTGATGTCAGAATCAATCTTACTAGCCAGAGATAGTAAGTCATAGCTTTATTTCTTCTACAGGAATGACACACTGGGCAATGTAACCTTTGATTCACTCACTGACAGGTCTTTTGGATTTAAAGATCTGTTGGACGTGCAAGTCCATTTTCAGCACTAGAGCGGCAGATCAGAATATGTCTTGTGACCACTAACCAGTTGTGTGACCAATTTGAAGGAGAATGTTGCCTGCAAAGTCAATTGACAAAACTAGTGCAAAATAATCCACTGCAATCACTGTGTGCAGATATAGGACTGGCCAGGGATAGTGAAGTTGTTCTTTCTGGAACTGACACAAATGCTGGCAAAACAGAGCAAGGTTTGCAGCAACTTTTTGTTTTGCTATGTTTTTGGGTGATGCAGTCTATATATGGACTGATATGCAATAACAATTGAATTTATGCTTTTTGAGAGAATGCAAAAAAGCTCAATTTGGTGAATTTATCGTATTTTTGCATTTATTGCATTGTAGGAGAAATCAGATGGCACCACAAATGAAATAATAAGTCCTCCACAAGGATTTTAAGGGATAGAAGCATTTTCAATAGTAAGACATTTGTATAAAGACTTGTAGCAAAACCTCTCCCCCCTTCTTTTGGCTTTATGTCTATTTTGAATCACAACATGGCTATTTTGCTCTTCTATACTTCTACTGTAACTGTTTTTATCTGGAAATATTTTTCATCCAATAAGAGTGTTCTGTACAACAGGGAAAAAAAAATTTTTGCTCATTAAAAAAAAAAAAAAAAAAAAAAGAAAACACCACCAATCCACAAAAAAACCCCAACAAACCAAAAAAACCACACACATAAATCCAAAGGTTTCACTGTGGAATGAGAAAGGGTCTTATGACATTTTCTAGCAGCCAGCAAATCATGCTGTCATGCATAGGGAAAAAGCCACTAAAATATCCCCAACTAAAATATCGCAAAATTATGTAGAGCTCAATCCTAGGGAGCCATCTGCCATGTGAAAGCTCCACTGCTTTCTAAAGGCGTTCGTTGTAGGCAGGTTTGCAGGACTGGACACATAATTTGTCCCATTTAGAAACTATAGCTGTTGAAAAGAAGCCTTAATCAAAAACACTGAGTGGCAGAGGCTGCCTGAAAAAAAGTCTGTACAATTGGGTACAAAATCCCACCACATACCCTCAAAAGGAGCTTGTGTGGTGGTTGAGAAGGCACCACAACTACAGGTACAGAAATGAGTTACCAGTGAAAGGTCTGATCCTTCCATTGTGTATGCATGGAAATCTGACTGCTGTCAGGGAGTTTTCTGTTCTGAAAGTGCTCAGATAAAGTTCATCCTCAGTAATTGCCCTTTTCCAAATCATTAGCTGTTTAAAAGCTAAAGGTAAATAGTGCCAGCCGATAGGGAAGAATTTTCTATATGCACTACATATATATATAAAGGAATAGTGTATATGTATAAATGTATAATATTTTAGTATTGACTTCTATTTTGTTAAGAAATACCTGCTGGAAATGGTTTCTGGGTCCTGCCTTGGGACAGGGAGACAGTGAAACAGCTTCTCAGGTGTTTCTCCCAGCTCTACGTTTCTGGAAGCACTGAACCTCAAAGTCAAGGAAACAATTTGCAGAGAGACGGAAGGAGACGTGTTTTACAAATTGCAGCCTGATGAGCTCTTCAACAACATTAAACACCCATGGAGAATTACTTTAACACAAATAGTAGATGAAAAATCTTTTACGGCAGTGTTGAAAGCAAAGCCTTTGATATGTGTATATATATAAAATAGATAAAACTTCATTAATTTTCAGTTTGGGAGAGAGGTTATATTTCAATATACAGACATGCCAAATGGTAATTTTGGCTTCCAATCTTTGAGATATAGCGTATTTATTATGGGTGATAACAGCAAATGCTACTTTCTGAGTCAATTTCTATTATGTCATGAGAAGCAACACCACCAATAACAGAAGGCATTTTTACATTAGCTAACATACCAAATGAGGTTCATAACATAGAAAATAGGTGGGTTCCAAAGGTAGATTTAATATTTGAGATGGTTGTCAAATTCAATGCTGAGTAAATAACTCTACAAAAGCAAATCTCACATGAAAAATTGACATGGCATGTGGCTTGTTCAGATTTTTTTTCTTCATAAAGTCAGAGTGTTGCATATCTTGACAACTTTCTTTAGCTGCTTATGCCTGGGGGAACTGATGGAGACATTTGGCCTTTGCAGGTCTGTGTCTGAACTTGCATGCCCTGGAAAGGTAAGTAGTTGCTTGAGATGCTGTGGAGCAGTTGTGAACAGCCAAGAAATGGGAGCATCTGAGTGCAATTTAATGGAGCAGATGTTTCATCCCAGCACTCCACAGCTGCCTCAAGGCTTTCTCTGGTGTCAGCCCTTTCCTAGATGAATTTTCATAATGAATTTATCTGTTAATTTACACATAAAAATCTATGTTAATGTAACATTAAGGACCTATTTTAAATTTACAAATGCCAGGAAATTAGAGGGGGGGGGGAAGCCTAATCTTGATTGTCACCAAAATTTATCTACCATTTTTTATAGGGAAGAAACCACTGATGCAGATACACTTTGCATGCCACAGAGTTAAACATCACCTTTTTATTTTTATTTTTTCCCCTGGTACTTGCTAAAGGAAATAGTATTATTGTACAAAGTTCCTTTTTGACTACTGTTGGGGCAGAGGAAATACCTCCAACACATGGTAAAAGGTTTTGGCAGTTGCTCATGACTAAAGAGGAGCTGCAGTATCAGAATACTTTATTTGCTTTTATCCAGTGCCCAGACTTGTGGCTCTGGTGACAGAGTTGTCCCACAGCTACCAGACCAAGCAGTGAGGCACTTCCCTTACTCCTTGCAGAAATATAAAGCTTGGTTTTTCCAGTGTGTTCACTGTTTTCACAGCAGAGAGCTAACATATTGGTAGTCCTCATTTCAAACATAAGTGAGGTGTCTCAATTTAAATGAGACACAGGTGTTTTGCTGAGGATGAGTGTGGTGGTTCAGGCCTGGCTCCCTGCCAAATGCTTGAAACTCACAGTAGCAGCCACCCCTTCCCCCTCCCTTCTTCCACCAGGGCAAAGAAAAAAAACTATGCAAAATCAAGCTAGTAATTTAAAAATATATATTTTAGGTATATTACAGTTATATACAGTTAAGATGCTCTGTACACAGCAAAAGGGAATCCAAACACCCCCTGAAGGGATAGGGAAAGGGGAAAAAAGGGAAAAAAAGGGGACAAAAACGGATACCGAACAGATATACACAATCAAACTCAAGAACTATACTAATAACAAACAAAACAGATCTCACCACATCCCTTAGAACAGCAGGATTGGCAGACATGGCCAGCACTCTCCAAGCCTCCACGTGGTAGGCCAGCGGTCACTGCAGGCCTCAGCCTTAGATAAGCGAGACCAATGCAAGGACCCACTATTCCCAAACCTCTCTGGAAGAGAGCGAAGGCCTCTCCTCCCTTTTATTTATACCCCAATTTATGTAAAAAAACCATATGGAATACTGGGAACACTGCCCCTTCCTTGGTTACAAACTGGTCACCAAGGAAGGCCTAGATTAAAACTACCACCATGAGTTATGAGGAAGACGTTATGAGGAAGACCCAAACTCCTCTCTCTAAGCAATTGTAAATCTGAAATTAAGAGGCTCCAATTGAAGGGGGAAAAAGTGTGGAAAAAGGAAGAATAACAGCCTTTTATTAAAAGATATATGTGTATAGCAGAAACAACAAAAGAAAACAAGTAAAACAACCAAACAATACTCCTATACCCAAAAATAATCCCCTTCAAAACAAACCAATAAACAAAGATAAAGCTAAACAGTTCAGTTCGCGCCCTTTGGTGCAATTCTAACCACAGTCAACAGGGGGTGCTGTTGGATAAGCAGAGATGCAGAGCTTGTAGTGTCCTGTGCCAGTCAGCAGGGGTCGCTGTTGGATCACTGGAGATGCCACATGGCAGGGAGGAACACCCTCCTGGGTGTATTGGAGAAACCGAAAATGGTCTTCCCTCCCACCCCCTGCCCCCACCACTGGGAAAGGGGAGAGAGAGGAGGGAGAGAAGAAAATGAAAGGGTCCTTCCCAATGGGAACTCACTCTGTCCTGCTGGCCGAATCGTGCGGTATAGTTTTTCCCTCTCCCTTTGATTTACACAAGAACTGCTGCCAAAAAAGAAAAAAAATGTAACGGAGGAGGAGAAAACCTCCTGAAACAGTTAATCTCCGATGAAAATCCAAACAGAATCCACAGCTGACAGCCAGGCTGAGAAAAAAACCCATCTCTAAGCTCCTACTCTGACCTTGTTCCAACTTCGGCAGTAACCTGAACTCCTGCATTCCCCACCCCCCCCCCCCGCCCCCAATTTCCCAGGAAAGAAGAGGAAAAAAAAGTAAAAAACCAAACCAAACAAAAACCCAAACAAACAAACAAACAAACAAAAAAAACCAAAAGAAAACCAAACAAAAAACTCCTTTCCCCTCCCCAAAGACAAGATCCTGAGAGCCATCAACTAGGAATGTAGTCTTACCAGCCACTCCTTTTGTGTTACTTCTCTGTCTAAGTCACAGTCAATATGCCCATTCAACATCCCCTTCACACAGTGGGCAGGGGGAAGGGAAAAATTCCTGCTTAGTTTCCAAGAACCAGCAAAACCATAACACTAGGGCAGATCTTTCACTATAATAGTCCAGTTTTTGCCATATAAGTTGAGAAATCAAGAAATTATATCCTTCTCAGGATGACAAAATTCACATCTATTGTTTTACATTTGGAGCAATAACCTTCCAACTGATGGTATAAATGCACATACCTTCCAACACAACTATATCAGGAAGAGTTTAAGCCTAAATTGGGCAGTCTGGGAAGAGGAGAGACCCTTTTTTAGTGCCTGAGGAAGTCACAGGAGTTGAGAAGTCCTGGGTATCAGTTCCTCTTCTGAGGACAATATATATATTTAATGTTAAACCACCATTACAAAGACCAGATCCCAGGAACTTGAATTTCCAGCTCATGCCCTCTGCTGCCTTTGCCCTTGGCACCAGTGAATCTTGTTGCCCTCTTTTCTATAATGCCCACATGAAGGAAAAATCATAGAAGAGTTAAGGTACATTCCTGAGGGAAGAACAAGAAAGTAATGGCCGAAAATTTCCAGCCAGAAACAGTGATTAAATCTGGACATCTCAGCTCTCAGGAGGTTGCTTGCCCATAAAAGGGTACAAAAGGCCTAAGCACTTTTCCAGCTGTGTTTTGAAAAGGAAAGAGTGACTCTTTTTATTCTGTTAGGAGGAAAGTCTCAAGTACCTACCTTCAGGAATCCAGGACTGGGAAACAGGGACTATTGCACCATGGCTTCTACAACCCAGGATGTGCTTTATATCTAAGAACTATTCACATAAGACAGTCCAAACCCCATCTGCCTGTGTGCTTGTTTCCATGCTGGTTGATAGCCAGTGTTTAAGAGCATGGTATCAGCTGCATCAGCCTTTGTTGCAAGTCTGGAGAGGGTTGCCTTGGAGGTGCCTCTACAAGAGCTAGTGAGGGCCAGGGTAGCAGCCAGCACACATAGCAGAAAGTCGCACTTTAATTGGTCAAAGTCACTGTTGTCTCTCAGGCACATAGAGAGTCGCTGATGAGGTCAGGAGGTACTTCTAGAGGTCTCTTGTCCAATGTCTGTGGTCAGAGCAGGGTTAGCTACAGCAGATTGCTCAGGGATATGTTCATTTGAGTTGAGTATTTCCCAGGATTGAGACCTCGTGACCTCCCTGAGCAACCTGCTCCAGTGTTTGAACACCATCACAGTAAGAGCATATCTGAATGGATTTTCTTGTACTTCAGTTTGTTCCTGTTGCCTCTTGTCCTGTTCTTGGGCACGAGTGAGAAGAGTCTGGCTGCATCTCCTTCTTTGCCTCATCGGGTATTCATGCACACAAAGATGATACACTTAAACCTCTACCAGCCTCTCCTCCTATGTCAGGCTTCATGGCTTTTGCTGGTCTAACTTCAGTATGGCCATGCCTTCTACTGGTATGTCCAGACCTGGGCACAGTAGATTTGGTGATCTGGCAATACTCAGTTCAAACTACCAGACCAAACCTTGGTGCACAGAGCCCAGGCAGGCAGGATGATGCCATTCTGAGCTGAAGACCATGTAAAGACAGATTCAGCAGCTGGCCAAACCTACACAGATGTCTCTCTCCTGATAAAAGGTGCAATAGTGTCTCTGCCTACCCTAATGCCTGGTTGCCCTGTGCTAAGTGGGTCACGCTGGTCCTCTGTGTAGTGCTCACACACCTCCAGTGCATCTTGGCACAGCTCTGAAGGTGCATGGAAGGTACTGAAGACATCTCTCTGCTGGTCTGGCACTCTCCTGCACAGGCAGAATGGCAGCACACAACAAGGCACAGAGTGCCATATCCCAATGAAACTCTATCAACACTAGCTAATTGTCGACTAACAGACCTAATGGACTGGTTATTCTAAAACTATTATCCTAGCTTTGAATGAATCTTTCAACCGAAAGTATTTCCCCTTTCCCTTTCTCTCTTTCTTTTGATTAGACACTTCTAGTCCTATACTAAATTTTATTTGATGCATGACATGAACAGAGTTGTCACTACCCCTGCTGGATCCTGATGAAGTATTTAAGTAGTGACATTGATGGAAAAATGATTGAAGTGCTTTGAGTGCAGTGTTTGCAATGACTGCCCATAACGTGGAGGTGGCAATATTTGGGGTACACCTGGTCCTCCTTATGGACTACCTGTCTCTCTGAAAAGGTGTAGTCTGCGAGGCTGAAAAGATGTGAGCTTGCTTATGCATGTATTTCATACTTACATGGATGAAACACCTATAAATGCTGCAGTTTGTCTGAAAAAAGATCTTACTCCAGAGAAAAACCTACACCACCAAACCTCTTTATTTATTGATATGAATTAACTGAAATGCTGCTAAAACCACACTGGCAGGATAAATGGCAGTGTGGGGAAACTATCCTTGTTTGACACAAACCAGTTCTGAAGAAAATGATCTTGTGCTGATCAAGAGCCTGCCAATAGGAATTGGTTTAAATTTTTATGATCTACCTCCCCTCCATCTAGCACCTCATGCAGCTTGACAACCCAGCTGTACCTTTGCTCTTCAGCTTTTTTTTATCTATGTACAATATCACATTCTTGTTCTCTTGGGTTTTATTCCCCTGTGTAGCCTCCTCCCATAGCCTGCTATCCACCCCAGTGCCCTTCCTCTCCCAGTCCCATTCACCACAGCCTCACAAGCTGCCCACATCTTAGTCCAGGTCTCCAGCTCTGCATCTGCACCATCTCATAGATCAGTCAGTGCTGCAGCCACAAGACCTTCTGCTGTGCAGTCTGTAGAGCAGACTGTCTCCTCATAGGAGAGATAGGCAGAAGGAAGGAGCAAAGCAAGCAATCCTCTTCTGGTCTGCAAAGTATCACGGGTCACCTGTAGGTCATTATCTCTGTTTCATGGGGTTGGGAACTGAAGAGAAGAGGCATCATGGAGATGTATGAAATGGGGGCAACAGTGGAGCCAGGCCAGCACCAAGCTATGATCAGCAGATTTAAACACAATTTTATTACTAAAAATAAAATGAAAATTATCACAAATCACAGACTGCAAATGTAATATTCCAAAACATGTTTCAAATCTGGAATCATTCCAGGACTGAGAAAGTGCACTTTTTTTTCCTAACTGATAAGTTAGGATTGCTACTGTTCTTTCAAAACATACCTTCCTTTATGGAGGTACTCCAAATTAAGAATTTGGATATAGGAACCAATCTAGACCAGAGAGGAATGAAGCTCCTAAGACTTAAAAACAGTCACAGAGAGGGCAAAGAGAAAAAGGAACTTGAAGCAAAATGCTGAAAGTTTTAGAAATTATTAGTTTATACTGGAGTATAAACTAACCACACTGGAATATCAACTAACAATTCCAGTACTCTGACAACTAAATTCTCTTGCAAAGGAAATGTCATTATGTTATTTTAAAATATGTTTTAGAGGGGTTTACTAACAGAGATGCAAACAGATCAGGTCCATGGAGGCAGAATGGAAAGTTGTAAACATTACAGCAAACAAAAATAATGACCACTGATACCATGGATGTGTTGGATCCTAAAGCAAACATGATATTCAGCATCTGCTGCATGATGTGTAGAAACAGACAGTACTGCAGGACTAACAAAACACCATATTTCTTTCTTTGTCATGGAGAGCATGCAGGATGGATATGATCTGCCAATTACTTTATTCTCAAGACTGAATTAGCAAATATCATCTACTCCTTCCTGCTTTTATAAAGGAGAACAAAAGACAGGGATCTTGCTCCCTCAAGCTCATAGGCAGATTTGCAGTCTGTCCCAGTACTTTACAGATTGCAGAGGTGGTATGAGGGATGTTTGTGTATGCAAGTCAGTCACAAGTCCTCACAAGAGGATGTGTATGATGTACTTCAGGGTGGAAATGTACAACTGCTCTTTGAGCAATGCTACTTTTCATTTCTGAAAAATCTCTCCATCCATAAATTACCACAAAGGAATTGTTACTATAATCACCTGTTCAGGCTTCAAAGATTTGAAATAGCAAGTCATGTCATGAGCAATCATTAGTTTAAAGATTGTTCTTTGAGAATTTAAAGCATGGTTGCCAGATCACACAGAAAATGCAACTCAACTCAGTGATGAAACACATACTTTCCAGTCCTCCACTTATAAAATCATATGCTTCTCTATAATTTTACCGGTTCAATCACCCCAGAAGCTACAAGTGGTACAAATCAGAAGCCATCCAAGGGATGACAGGTATCGCTCTGTAACACTCCACCACTTTGCCTGTGAACTACTGGAGACCTTATTTCCTGACCCAACAAGCAGCAAGCATTTTTGACTATACTACCTGGGCCTACAAACGACAGCAAATGTGCAAAAAAGTTCTTTCATGAAAAACTTACAACTATTAGTTGTAAGTAGCATTTAAGGGATCAGATAATTTTGCCTCCCAAATGGAATATAAGACAGTGTGTCCAATTAGTGGGATATACTTTGTGGGATTTAAGTGAATGTACAGGGTGCAGCATAATTCAGCATTCTGGAGCTTGTAAGAATTTCTAAGATTTCACTGCATTTTTAAACTGCAACAGCATCACAATCCAAGCACAATGGGGATGAAAAGTATTTACCGTTGTCAAGTCAGTCAGAGCAACATGAGCCACACCCTCAGTTCTTCTTAATTCCTAACCACTTGAATGTATCCAGCACAAAAGACCTCTGTATTGGAAAACACCTTAGAAAAAAAATAATCAAACAGCCACATCTCTGCTTTTGCATGTCATGCATTAGGGAAGGAGTTGCTCCTCAAGTTGCCTTTCAAGTTCCTGGTGAAAACTGATCTTCTACATGTCCATTCTGAGAATGAAAATAACAATATTTGTTCAGTTATCTCACTCCAAAGTGGTTTCCTTGCTATTGTGTGAGTGTAATTGAGAGGGATAGCTCTAGAAAATAGCCTTTATCATTAAGAACATCATTAAGAATATTTAGCTGTCTAGTATCTAGTAGTTCATGGCACTGAAAATTATTTATATTTTTGTAAACTACTGTGAAATCAGAAAACTTTAGAGGTTACATTCATTTTGGTAGAAGCAAATCATAGAATCATAGAATCAGACGGATTGGAAAGGACTTCTGAGATCATCAAGTCCAACCCTTGATCCACTAAATGCTTTCATAAATTACCAGGCTTGAAAACTCAAGCTGCTGCTTTCAAGGCCAAATTTTTAAAATTATTGTCGTGGTTTTGCCCACCAGCCCATCCCTGGGGCTGAGGATGGTTTTGTCCAGGTGATTTCCGGACAAAAAAACCCAATCAAAAAGTTCAGTGACGCCTTTGCTAATTACATCTTTAAGAAAACGGAAGAGAAGGTGGTTGCGCAGTTGAAATTAGGAGCAGCAGCCATGTAGAAGGGTAGCTGGCCCGAGGAGGGCCAAGGCCCCCTCCTCCCCGGCTTGGGCCGGGGGGGCAGGTGCAACACTGAAGCCTCCCTTCTCTCTTGTGAGAGAGTAAAGAAAAAAAAGGTTTAAAAGACAAACTGCTTAGATGAGAAACCGCTGCAGAAGAATTCCAGCCATGAGATAACAAGACTTTCAAGGTCAAAGCTGCAGTCGCAGGAGAGAGAAGAAAAGTTCGAAGGGGGGAGAGCTGCTTTTTCTCCTTTCGCTCTCCCTCCCTTCAGCAGGGTAAAGACTGAAAAATAAATCCCTGCCACCTGTAAAAGTTTGTTGGGGTGAAGAGACCCCCATGTGGCTCACAGAAGAGCTTGTGGATGCACCAGAGATTTGTGACTTTAACAGAGAGAAAGCCTTATGCTGGAGTAAAAGCGGCTCAGATGAGGCAGAATCCTGTTGAAGATTTATGACCCCGAGGGGGATGATGACCTACGCTGGAACAGAAAACGGTTCGGGTAGGAATATTGGGATCCATGTGTGGGATCCGTACTGCTGGTGCTAGAGATTTGTGACCCTGAGAGAACCTACGCTGGAGCAGAAAATGGCTCAGGTGGGATATTGGGATCCGAGTAAGGGATCCAAACTGGACCCATGCCGAGAAGTCAATCAAGGACTGTTCTCCCATGGGGAGGGACCTCCATAGGGAAACAGGGGTGAACTCTTAAATCATTATCCCCTGTGACCCTGTGGAAGAAGATCCATAGTAAGCAAGTGTCCCCTTGCAAGTCTATGGAAGGAGACCCTTCAGGACCTGGGTAACCCTCAGCCTTCGGTTTTAACCCAGGAGGGGGGTAGGCCCAGCCCTGGAGGCCAACACAGAATAAGAGAGAGATAAAGAAGTTCCAACTACGACGAAAATGCTGCAGAGTTACTAGAGAGAGAGAAAGAGAGCTGGAATTCCAAGAACAGAAAAGGACTGCTTCTCCTCCTTGGACTAATATAAAGGGAGGTGGGGGGAGAAGCATTTTCTGTAAATACATAATACCTTTTACTTAAGTAGAATTGTTATAAATATGATTCTTTAGTTTTAGCTTATTAATAATAAATACTCATACTTTTTTTAATTCAGTCTCTTTTTGTCTGCATAAACCTTCTCTCAACTAATAGTAATTGTATGTGGGAGTATAAAAGTAAATTGAACCAGGACAAAACCACGACAATTATGTTAATCCATTTTCCAGTAACGTCATCACAGTTATTGGGAGGTGGTGGGAAGGCTTACCCATCATTTCCTCTCTTCTGGGATAAGCCACAGACTGTATGTAAGCAATACCATCAGTATGTGCAAATTGGATATGAGGTGCACCATCTGTAGATGCAAATGACAGTTTAAAAAGATATATTCAAACAACAGTGCATGCAAAGAGGCAATATTGGAAAAAATGGCCCAAGATTTATGAATTTCTTAAAGAGGTAAAAATGTCTGTTAGATGCCATACTCTCATAAGAGATGCGAGGAAACCAAACTTCTGAATGTTAGGCATTTTCTCTTCTTTCATTATTAAGATTTAATACTTTTCAAGGTTGGAGACAGCAACATATCTCATTATAGAATGGTTATTACAGGTTTTGTTTGTTTGTTTTTTGTTTGTTTGGTTTTTTAAAGCTACTAAGAATGGAAATAAGGAGGGCGTTTTCCTTCTTCTATATGGAAATTGTCTCATATTCCAATTTATTTCAGTATAAATTCATTGTTACATATGCTAATACACAGAAATGATCAAGAAAAAAATTATTAAATGCTTTGCAAAACATATGGAAACATATAGATTAGATGATCTTAACTAAAAATCTCTCTTAATGATGAAGGCACCATTTAGCATGCCCTCCGGAACTGCACTCCATTTATTTATGACACACTGGTTTCTGTAGACAAAGAAAGTGTCTTCCAAAAATAGGACTACCATATTTTCAAGGCATACTGTATATTTTATTTTTGTAACTAGTAAATGTCAAACAGGACTCATACCCAGTATTGACACATTAATGTTTTCATTCAACAGTGAAGATACCTTTCCTTGTTACATTATATATTTATGACACACAGAGCTGTCAAATAAATTATGTCAAAGCAGCTACAGCCAGACCTTGTGACACTTGAATCATAGAATCAGGGCAAATAACCTTTAAAATGAAAGACATATGATGAGAAGTAGAAAGATTTAATTTGCATAAATATAATGTTAACAGTCTTTTCCTTATTACATATTTTATGCCTAGTTTTTTTAAATTTTTAATTGCCACTAGATTAATTTCTTAATATCAGTTTGCACTCTATTTTTTTCCTCAGTGCTCACTTTGTTTTGGAATGGGTGAAACACAAATTCTGTAAGAAGCATCTGATCAGATCCCCATTTTAATATATTCTGATTAGCAAAACTTAAATACTGTGGAAAACTTCTCATTAACATGAGGTAGTATTTTAAAATAGCTAAAAATTCCTAGACACATCGAGCCATCTCTGGAAAGTAATCTTGTGTTAAAGTTCTCCTATGAAATGCAGAATATATTAATCATTGATTTCCATATGCTAGGTGATTAATACATTTTGAATTTAGGGATATAAAACCTGAGCATATAGGTATAAGAATACATATAGAAATCAAAGTGAATGGTTAGATTTTCAGAATTGCTTACTGCTCAGAGTAGTAAACTCATTGGTTTCATTACTTAAAACTTGTTTGTAAATGAGAGACTTCGTTGAGCCTCTGCTGGCAGATGCAATTTATTTCTTGCACCCTTAGAAATCAGTAAGAGAGCAGTGAGACCTCCACACTTTGCTCTTATTGCTAACACTGCATAAGCTCACATATATAAGCCCAGTTAATAAAACTTTGCGTTATTCTGCCAACTCCCTAAGGATGTTCAAGTAAATAAAGCTGAAGGTATGAAGATGAATGTCTGCCTCAGGGGGGTACAATAACTAAACTCCTTATTGTTATTGACTTTAATTGCCCTCCGTATGGATAGCAGGCTCTGTCCTACAGGGTGAGTTTGGCTCCTTTCACCCTTCTGGATCAGAAGAATAAATATGGTTTATTCTATTTATAACATTCTATCATCTTATAATAATGGTAATTGGACTAGATGGTCATTGTAGGTTTCTTTCAAATGTTACTCTATTCTATTTCATTTCATTCCATTCCATTCTATCTCTAATGAAGATAATTGTGGTGGTTTTGGTTAGGTTTCTATACATTTACATGATAATTTTTCCTGAGAGCCAGAGGGAAGCCAGTGGACAGTCTATACAAAGAACTATTGAGGACAGGCTTGAAACTGATAGTTGAAATTGCCTCCAAAACTTAACCTAGAAGGTTTAGGGTGTTTCCTTAAATCTTCACCAAAGAATTAAGCAGTTGTTTGTTAGTTGACTCAGTGGTACAAACACACCATCACCACAGATTTGCAGAGAGCAACTCAGGGAGGACACGAAGCAACTCCCATCCCACCAGCAGAGCAACCGATGATCTGGCGGTCCATGAGGTGCACGAGGTCTGATGGCATCTCATCCAGTTCATTTGAAGACAGGTCATGTGCAAGCATAGGTTTTAGTAAACATCAAGAGCTCAAGAAGGGTGGGTTGTGGAGAAATGGAAACTGTATCAGTAGTGAAGTAATTTGCCCTTCAAGGTCAATAGTAAAAGAGAAATGATCCTCCCCCACCGGCTGCTCATGGTTCTATAGAGCAGTTCTGGTTTTACAAGGCCTAAACTCAATACAGGTGTTTCAGAAGCAATTGAAACCACAGCTATCTTCATGGGTGTCTGTTCTGCTGAGAAACAACTATCCTAAGGGATGCCACTTTCCAGAAAGGGAATCTGATTAACAGTGCATATTGTCAGAAATGGTAGCTTATTATATATGGTAAAATATATTACAGAAATATTACAAGTATCCAAAAGCCCAGTGTTGGAAGGTTAGGAAATTCAGAGTTATGATTAGATGTTTTAAAGGAAAAAATGTATTTCATCCCTGATTATGCCCCGAGAGAAAATCAAGAAGTAATCACAGCATTAAGACATTTTGAATTTGAAGTCTTACACTGGTGAAACACTTTTTGAAATGACAGTGTGTCACTAGAAGGTCTTTGAGCTAATGAGAGATAAATGTCCATCCCAAACCAGCCATTTAAATTGTGGAAAATTTATTCCTACTGAATGCAGTAGAAATTGGAAGTAATTTTGATAAGCACTACAAAATTGATCATTTGATGCAGAGGGTTTCATCAAGGGCTAATACTACAAGGAATTTTAAATGTATCTGAGTTATTCCATTTAAAAGATCATTCAGAACAAAACTGAAAGTCTCCTGGTAGATGTTATCGTTGTTCAAGACCCTATTTTTAACAATTTCATTAATCAGCTTATCTGTACATCTTCAGAAGAAAAACATTTACCCACCAAAGAATAAATGCTGAACTTAGTAGAAAAGATACCATTTATTCATTTATTCAGTTTGCAGTTAAGTAGAAATCTCCATTCAGCTGTGACATAAAATTGATGCTTCTACAATTAAAGTACATTGTAAATAGTTTCTAAAGTGTTAATAAATTACTAAAACTGTTTGAGGAAATTATTAATCAAATGTTATAGCCTGTTACTGAGTCCAATGATGTAATGAGTCATTTGCAATCAACTACAGCATCTGAAATTAATGCACTTGGGACAATATACAGAATTTATTTCTCCTATGTATAATGAGCTTCTCACAGTTATTTATCAACCTTTTGCATAGTAATTATAAAAGCAGTTTCAGAAAAATACGTACAGAACATTTCTGGTCATCTGTGAGATAAAGTGGGGAATAACTCCAAGAGTTACTCATAACTGAAAAGGCAAAAACCCCATGGCTCTCTCACATTGTCATCTACCACGAGAGTGGTAGATGAAGAAGAAAGAAGAGTAGAAGAAAGAGTAGAAGAAAAGAGTAGAAGAAAAGCTTATCAATGTCTTAACACAGCTATCTGCAGGGACATGAAAGTTACTGCACAAGCCACTTCATCTCCTTCAGGCAGCAGCTTTGGGCAGACAGAGCAAGGACGGCCCAGACAAGCATACATGTGTAACTACTGCTGAAAACAGAACACAGCACTAGATTTTCCCTACAGCCTCCAGCTGCACAAAGTATTCTTGTACTTCCCTCCTCTCTCTAGTGCTAAGAAGGCCATAAGGGCAGTTAGCTTCCATAGATTTTTTAAGTTGGTGAGAAAAAAAACCCTACTACCTAATCCTTTCTCATGTTTTGATTCCTTTTTGCTCAACTCACATTTAATTGCTGGTGTTCACATATGGCAACAAAGGCAAGAGCAAAAAAGTCATACATTGTATCATAGAATGGCCTGGGTTGAAAGGGACTTTAAAGATTATCTAGTTACAACACCCTGCCATGGGCAGGGACACCTTTCATTAGAACAAATTGCTAACAGCTCCATCCAACCTCGCCTTGAACACTTCCAGGCCTGGGCATCCACAGCTTCTCTGGACAACCTGTTCCAGTGCCTCTCTACCTGCAAAGTAAAGAATTTCTTTCTAATATCTCAGCTAAACTTACTCCCTTTCGATTTGAAGCTGTTTCCCCTTCTGTCACTACATGCTCTTGTAAATACTCTCTCTGCATGTTTCTAGTAGGCTTCCTTCAGGAACTGGAAGGCCTCAGTGTGTTGCCATATAACATGATACTGATGTGATAGTATAATCTAGTATGATTACTGATAACCCATAAATACAAACCAAATGCTCAACCTGTGAATTCCTCCACCCACTCTGTGTGCTCACACACAGTACTGCACATCCCTAATCAGGATTAGGGCTGAAATGTGGCACACACTTTATGTGTCTCCTCTATCATCTCTCAGCTGCCACAGATGAAGATTTCAATACCAAACAAATCACAGCTCAAACTGGAAATAAAGACTATTCTGTGCTGGAAACAAGAACCAGTCTGAGCTAAAGAACACCTGTGGCTTTGCAAATGTAGCAACTTATAACTCATGACAACTACTAGAGGGGAGGACAATCTAAGGGGCACTTAGTCAGCATGCAACTGCCTTCTGTGTATACAGTTTTCCCATTGACCTGGGTAGGCATTAAAAAGCATACAAAGCCAAGAATGCAAAATGGAAGCATATGATAGCTGTGATATGATGCTGTTACTGCAAATGGCTGTCTTGAACAGAAGGAAGGGTAAGTAAAGACACTAGAAACAGTATGGATTTGTATATGGCATACTGCATATACTCTATCAATGATAACATACTTTTTAAGAATTCAAAATGTCTCTATTCCATACACAAAACTACAGATGCATATTACAAGTAATGGTATGACAAAAGAGATCTAAAAGAATATACCTCACTGGTAAACACAATCAGTACCTCATATCTACTTTTTAATAATTTTTTTATCTAAATGTATACAAAAATATTATATAAAACCACTATAGAACAATTGCATGAACATTCTCTGAGTGATAGCAGCTGAAAGACTTTCTTTCTGAAAGGCAGATCTGTCATTACTGAATATACTAAATATATATGGCATACAAAAGATCATCTATGAGATCCACTGGCGAAAACAAACTAAGCAGAAACCATGGTGCAGTTCATTCTGAATATGAGCAGATGAAACTAGCCATAGTCAATGGGTGGGCATCACACTTCACTCTGTTCACTGTACTTGCTGTAATTCTAAATTGAGAGACACAGAAAAAAAAGTATTATAAACTTTTCCTTAGATATAATGTAAAATTAGCAGATGAAGGAGTGCTAGGTTGAAAATGCCACCACTATAAAGATTATTATTCCAAAAATTTATTATTAGTATGGACTGCATAAAGCAACAGGCAAGTTTCTTATCAATTTATAAACATAAAAATGAGAATGACACAACATTATCATTGGAGGAGGGAAATAAGAGCATCTTTGCATTTCTGAACAGCAGCAGAGTTGGAAATGAACCATGAAACCCTCTTGCCTCTACCTTTGTGACAGTAAGACTGTCAGAAAGACAGAAAGACTGTTCCTTTCTGTGGTGGGAAGCTGAAATATAAGTCCTAACAAATCACTTTCTATTTGTCTCCAACTCCTTCCTCCAGTTTTTTTCTATCTTACCTACTTCTTAATTTAAACAACCAAAAGTCCTACTGACCTCAGCATCTTAAAAAGTCTCAGGAGGAATACATAGACAGACTGGTAGTTACAGTGTGGTGCTGCTATTGCAGCCACCCTGCCTTTTCACTCCCCTCCGTCTTATCTTTAGGTGTTGATAAACACACGAAATCCTCTGAAGCTCACACTTTGAACACTTTGAAGAAACATTAGTAGAATATATACAATGTTCATAATTACATTTAAAATTTGAGGCTGGATGCAAGCCTTCCAGACTAAACTGCTAAGCCACTACATGGAAGTCTGAGTTGCCTAGCAGCTCTGATGGAAACATGCCATCAGTTCCTAGAAAAATGGACTCCTGAGCTCTAACTCCCCCTTTTCACTTTGAATGTTTGGTCTATCTATGTCCCTTTGCCATAAAATGAGAATGGTAGTATCTTACAAGAATGTTAGGAAGGTTAATTAATGCCAATAAAAATGCAGGCATTTTATAACACCATGTTCATTCTAAATCACCTAATCAGACCCAGACAAAATATACAATAGCTATCCCTTTTATTTTTGCCCTGCAGTTACCATTTCAGTAAATTATTTTTTGCAGGGCAACATAATGAAAAATGTTGGAAAGCACTGAAAAGACCATGTTTTTCTGGTCAACCCACTAGACCAACTGTGCCAACTCAATTTAATCTGGATAAATCAATAGAAAGTGGGGTTTTTTCCATGGGCAACTCAAATTTAATTAGCAAAATAAAAAAAAAAAAATTAAGAAAAAAATCAAACAACCAAACCACAGACCATTTAATGTCTCTTGGGGAAGGCTTGAGCCAAGCTCCAGCCATGTTTGGAATCATAAATAAAACCATGGGAAAGTACACTACTTGTAATGCACACTTGGTTACAGTGGCATTACAATGGAAAAGCATCACATAGTATATGAGGAAAGCTCAGGTTTACAATATTTTTAATAAGAAATGCAAGAATCATTGAGCAAGTAAATACATATTCAAGTCAATGCATGTTCAAGCCTCAAGCCTCAGTTTCTGACCCAAGCCTTCCTTCTCCCTCTAGCTCTCTCTCTTACACCTCGTACAATTCCTCTCCCCTCTTTCCACTGGAGAGCCAACACGGCATGCTACAGTGCAGGGCACAGACAAGCTGACTAGCTCAAACTAAACTTGCTGGGTATCCAGAAGTGTTTCAGTCAGACCAGAGTAGTGCTGTGAAGTAGCTTCAAGCAACCCAGGAGGGATAATAGTTTCAGTAATGTAGAACTGTGTGTGAGTTAATTCGCCTCACCGAGAGGCTGTGTCAGGTGTTTCTAGAGACATAAGTGGAGAATGTGCCCAGATTAATGCACCTTAACACCGTGCCTCTGGATCTACAATGGAAGAATGAGAACATGTTGCAAAAGGAGAGATCGTGGTGGGAAGAGAGTGTTAGCAGCAAAAAAACTGGGTAACTGCATTGTGAGGTTGAAGACCAGTTGTGGAGAATAGACAGATAAGATTTCTGCCCAAAAGGTTTACGGAGTAAATAAGACTTTCCCAGACTTTAACAAAGTGCTGTGAGCATCCAAGAAACCCTCAATAATTCACCTACCCCTGCTTGTAAGTCTTACCCTGTGAATTTTAATGGCATCAATTGCTGAAGAAATAGATTCAAAAAAGACAGGATTTTCAGATTCAAGATATCCACCATACTGCATTGCTTTTATCAGGGAAGCTGCAATAAAACAAACTCATGAGCACTGATAAAATAGTGGATATATAAACCATCACATTAAAATGTTTGCTGTAAGATAATACTTGCCTTTGCAGTGTGCTAGCAACACATCGATGTGTCTGTTCTTACAGTCCATGTAAATCTAAATGTGTGAAAACATGAAATGAAAAAAACCTCAAACACTTGTTTAAACAGAGAATAAAATACACAAGAAAACCCCATATCCAAGGTAGGCAGAGTACCTGGAATGCTGCTGTAGCAGCTGTACTGCCAGCAGCCACCAGAGCGAGCCCTTCTATAATGCAACCACCAACCCACACCGATTCCTACCCCCTCTTCCCAGTACTCTGCAGCTCTGCCGAGAATGAAAACTGAATTCGATTAACAACTTTTCATTTTTTACTATAATTTTTGGAGGGTTTTATTTCCAGATCTCCTGTTTCAGCGTGTTTTCCCATCTCTTTGCCATATGCTTACCTACCAGTCCACACAGACAGAAATCAGACCTAGGAAACTGATGCTTCAGCAGTTTATCAGAAAAGCACCATAACCATCATTCTGCAGTAAGTTGTTCTTTATTCTTTCTTTGAAAATGGTCAACTCCACAGAGACCAAATGTTGAATAAAAGAGAAAATAAAAACGAAAAAGAAAAAAAGGGAAAATGACTCTAAAACCAGAGTAAGGCCTTTTTCTACCGGATGAGGAATATTCAAAGGATTTCCTGAATAAAAAAAAATTTTAAAATTATCCATGTAAAGTGGAAAAATTCTCCAAGAAGAGATTCAGTGAGAAGCCCATCATAATACCCTATTTTTAAAAATAAACCAAAAGCCATACTCAGTCCAAAAATCCCTTTATCTCTGACATCAGTGATGACATTCTGGGAGGAGTGTAACAAAAAGGATACATTGAGTGTGTTCTTCTCTGAGTAATTCAGTTTTGGACCAGCCATTCATCCAGAAGCTTCACACCCAACCTGTGCACTTCACAGTCCAGACCAGACTTACCTCTCACAAATTTGTCAGACGCTTCTTTGACATAATTTGCAGTTCAGAGGTCTCTAAGAACTTTTGGAAATAATTTTCACGATTTTTTTTAAATTAATACTTTATTGAATGCCCTATATTTTGAAGGGATGTGTGATAAAGAAAAACTCCCACTAACCTTATTTTTCCAGTTTTCTTTTTTACTATATCCCTATCTATATGTGTAGTTTTAATTTCAAATCTTTTAAGGCAACACTTACTTCACTGTACAATGGGTAAGTGGAGTAACTGAAAAAATTGAAAAAAATTGTTAGGATAAGAAAAGGCCTGGGCTGAGACCCAAGTTCAAATCTAGTCTTCTATCTTACTCAAAAAAAATTATGCAAACCGAACCTTGCATACCCATTTAACTCTGTACTCACTACACAGCTTTTAAACTCCAGACCTGATGGAAATGTAAGGAACAGCTTTTGAACATAATTTTTCATCTTCTATATAGAACTGCTTTTTATGCATAGCATTGTTTAGTTTGGAAAGGACCCTTAAGATCAGCGAGTCCAAACATTAACCAGGCACTGCCAAGTCCCCTGCTAAACCATGTCTTTCCAGCCACTCTCCCCCCAGCCTGTAGGGCTGCATGGGGCTGTTTGTGACCTAGTGCAGAACCCAGCACTTGGCCTTTCTGATCTCACACCACTGGCCCTGGTCCATCGATCCAGCCTGTCCAGACCCCTCTGCAGAACCTTCCTACCCACCAGCAGATCAACACTCCTGACTAGGTGTCCTCTACAAACTTCCTGAGGGTGCACTTGATCCTCTCATCCAAATCATCAATAAAGATATTAAACAGGACTGGGCCCAGTACTGGCCCTGGGGAACACCAATTGTGGACAGCTGCCATCTGGGTTTAGTTCCATTCATCACAGTAACCAGCGATTACCCATTTTAGCCCTCTGGGAGCATCTTGAAGCTCTTGCGATGCCTGAACCCAGTCTGCTGGGTATGTCACCCACAGGAGAAAACATGGAGATCATGTTTTGACCTTTGGCTTAGCAGGAAGCAGGACATACACATAAAATCACAGAATTAAAAGCTAAAATTTTAAAGGGGTAAATCTACACATGGCTCCACTCCAACTTACACGAAAGGGTGAAATATAACCTAAAACAACTTCAAAATTAAAAAAAAAAAAAGTTCAGAAATTCATCTTCCTTTCATACAGATATGTACATTTGCAGTTACCCAAAATATTTGGAAATATTTTAATGTAATGTTATATATAAACATAGTGCAGTTTAACTAGTAGTTCCCCCAATAACTCATATGTGTAATTATAATATATACAGAATTTGTCTGATATCATGAATACCTGAAGAAGCATTGAGACTCCGGTGTAGTCAAAGAAATTCAGTCCACTGCAATCTAATATCAAAACACATCTCTCACTGTGACATGACTGCACAGATTCACCTACACATTTGAGAAACAAAAAACTTTAATTAAAAGGGAGAATAGTTAGGAAGTGGGTATAAGAATAAAGATAGCTCAACAAAATAAACCCTTACTATCACATTAAAAGTGTTACTATTATGTTCTGGGGTATCAGGCAAGCAAATGGCACACTTTAGAAGCACAAATGAAGGACCTTTAGAGCAATGGGATGAAGTGATGACAGGCAGAACTATTATTAATGTTTTCGACAGCATAGAATCACAAAGATTAAACAATTGTTTCTTCAAATTTGAATTTCTAATTGAGTCCTGAGAGTAACTTGGCTTGTTTGGAAGATTTTTCATGGGATACATAGAAGATATAACTCTCCTTTAAGTTCTAATATGACATTGATTTCTGTAGTACCTAAACACCTGCCTAGGGTTTAACTTAATATTCACCCATAAGGAAGAAAAATATGTAAACTGAAGTGTTTCATTTTCCTAAGGTTTTACTGTGCTGGCTTTTGTTTGATTAATTTTTTAATATACTATCATGTATTGTTGCTGGAGAAAAAAATTATGTTGGCAAGGTTTGCAAAGGTCTTATTCTTAAACGTCAGGCCACCTTGTGTTTAATCTAAACACACTGTTCTAAATGCATCCTGAACTAGCACATAGATAAATGATTCCTGGCTTTCATGAAGGGAAAACTAGAAAATAATGCACATCTTATTTACATTGTTCTGTGAACAAATGTTTGTTATCATAATGCACACAACTAAAAAAAAAGATATGAAGGAAAGGAATTCTGAATGTAAAGATGATTTAAGACAAATGGTGTTGGTAGAGCAGAGGTAAAGATTTCAAACTATTGAGAGGACTTAGAATTTCACCAAGATGCAAATTTATAATGGTGTAATTCCTTTGTGGGAGTAGTCTGAGAGCCAGAGCCTTTTGAACTTGAATCTCCAGAGGTTTACTGTCTTTGTACTGTCCAAAGTACAGCAATAGATACATACCAAACAAAAATAAAGAATTTTTAAGGGAACTTCCTGTCTGACGTTATTGTGATAAAAGCCTAGAAAGGATTTATGAGATCTGCTAGGCTGTTCAATGTAATAATTCCCTGCTGCATTGCATTAGAGGCTGCCTGGCTTCTAAATGGAGGGGTAGGTACACACCTGCTCCCTCTTTGGACCAGTGCAAGAGCAACAGCAGCTGTTTCATTTGGTGCTGATACAGACAGTACCCCCCAAAAGGAGAAAGGAAAGGTTCTTTCTTTCCTTATGACAAAGACATAAGTTGCCATGCTTTCCAGGGCAACTGACATAAGGATTAAGGATTGTGTCCTCCTGCTCCCCTCCTTCCTGAAAATTTTGCTCCATATTTTGTTTTTCTCTTCATGTGGATTTTTCTTTTTTTCTCTCTGCTTTTTATTTTAAAAATCCCACAAAGAATCACCATAGGCTGGTTGGTACAACTAACAACAGAGCGTTTAAGTCCTCAGATTAAGACTTAGGCTTTCAGAAAAGAGGTTTTGTACTGTCTGTCACTTCTGTACCATGAGAAACTGGTTGATCTTCAAGGCAACTGAAATACGTACTGATCTCACACATAGTATTTTACAGTATAGTCAATACAATACGATATAGTCTTCTTGTCTTATAGCCATTATTACAGGTTGATATGCTACAGCAAAGCACTCTGTCAGCCCAAAGTAAACTAAACACTGTGGCATCATAAAAATGTCATGAGTCTGGATAATAAATGCAGAAATTCAGACAACATCCTCCCAAACAGATTCTCTGCTGCAGCCTTAATGCTTATAAGCATTTTAAATAAACACAGTGTTTTAATTCAATCCGCAATGAAGTCATCTGTATAAAGTATCTTCTGCAAAAGGTTGCTACAGCTCTCCCACGGGAATGCGAGTACTCTGGTTTGATTTAAGCGTTATAAAATGCAGGAAGAGTGGAATTATCCAGTTTAATCCTTAATTGAAAGCAAACTCCTAGAGCTTTTTCTTTATTCTATACTGTATTGATATGCTGTACAATATTGGTAGTCATCATGTCACTGATAATTCAGTTGACATTTTTCTGAAATTTTCTCCGATGTGGCTTTAAAGATCATGCAGATTTAACATGGTTCTAATCTTATCTTATTTTTACTTTTTCATACCAGTATTCAACTCTGTGAATGGAAAAAAGACATACCCAGAGTTGAGCAAAACAGCCTCCTGGGCCTGATCTGAAGATCAGTGCAGGCAGCAACATAAGAAGTGATTCCCCCCACTGCCTACCTGTCTCATTATGCACATGGTTGTTCCTGTGAAAATGGAGCAGGCACTCACAGAAACAGAATGGTTTGGGTTGGAAGGGACCTTAAAGATCATCTAGTTCCAATCCCACTACCATGGCCAATGAATCTTCCACTATAACCTTTCAGTCCTGCAGAAAAGGTACTTTCATGGGCACCCTACTTTTGAAATCTTAAAAAACAGTCAGTCAAAAACAGAGTGAGAAACAGGAGCTGTTAGACCAAAGTTAAGAGTTTAATACTGTTTAGCATTCATGTTTCCTTGAACATTTGGTCTAACTGAAAATATTAGTTTCCATACAACTTGAGTTCCCCATGAAATATACAGAAAAATGTGGAGCCATTTTTCACACTTACATCCATCTTTGTTTTAATATAATTTATAGATAATAAACTCACCGGGACAACTTCCATTGGAAAATGAACAGAGCAACGTGTTCTGCTCACACTGAAATGAAAGCAACAAAGTAGTGACATACCAAGGAAAACTAGTTCAGTGCACAATAACCAGAGAAAAATCAATGCAATGCATATGAATTCGGTTTCTTAATATCAGAAGTTAACTCATTCTCTCTGAAGTCATGTTCTATCCAACACCCTATTGGATATATACTATATTCTGGATAACCTCAGAAGAATACTGAGATACATACTTAAATTGATATTTTGCTTTTCTTTAAAAAGATGGGAAAGATGTTCTTGAAAAGATTAGTGATTTTATGAGATTAACTTGCTGCAGTCTCATCTGCTATGCTAATATTTTAATAACAACATTTTTACATATAAATTTATTAAAAAAGTATCTTTATTTTGAGAGGTTTTATAAAAAAAATTTATTTCAATATGCATGTTAAGGCCTCAGTAGAAATAGGAGCTGAAACCAGAAATAGGCACAGAAACAAAATCCAAACTGCATTTTTAATACACTCAAAAAAAAAATAAAAATAAAAAAAAAATTATGACCAGTACTTCAGGCAACTGTACTGCCAAGTACCTTACAGAAAAGACAAAGGATAAAATATCTCTCCTAAGTAATGTATAAATTAACTTATTAAATTAACTTATTACACTTATTAAATTAACTCATATATTAATTCCATGCGCATCCTAAGTGATTTCTCTCTCTTTGGAGGTTTGTTATCGTACTAATTCAAATCAGTTAGGCTAGCAGAACCAAGCAAAAAAAGCATCACATTTTCTGAGCTGAATCCTGAATTTCCACCCATTAAAGTGCACATCAGTAGCACAACTCTTAGTCAAGGGACAGCAGAGGTGGCAGACACATATTGCTGTCTAACAACCCATCTAAGTCATGCCTGTGATTTGCTCAGCCCAGTTTACCAAACTGAGTGAAATTGCCTACAGCAAGCATTGCATAGTATTGAAATGTCTTCACTGTACTAATAGACAAATGATAATTTAATTCTTCCCTTTTAGGAAGTGTTGCAGGAAATTGCAGTAGTCATATGCAGATAAACTTGGAAAATACTAAGAGGGATTTCTTCCCCAAAACAAGTGTTATACATAATTTGTACACTGTTTATTTTTCCAATGCAATCAGTGCAAAAAATGAAAAGGGAATACAATGTGGGTAAATTTTCTCAAAGGTAGTAACTTCTTCCCAATTCTCCAGAATTTACTTATAGTCAGAAATGAAGTGTCTATCTCTCATGTACTCATGTCCAGGAAAAAAAATCACATTGCATTCAAGCAGATTTGTAGCCACTCACCATCTTTCTAGAATCCCAGCCTTATATCATCTGAGGTTATATAAATTCTTCCATAAATTTTAGAGTTTTGGATCAGTGCTTTAATGTCTCTTAAGGGATCATGTACAGAAATAGTAAATATATTATGTTCAAGTAATAATAAGAAAATAATCCATATTGAATCTGATTAAGATTAGGATCAACTTTATTCTGAATGAATCACTTGCAATATTACCTTTTTATGTCTGTTTCAGTATCTGATTGCATTCTCTAAGGAATGCAAGGAAAGCAAGCACAATCTTCAACACAGTCACTGTGATTACTGAAGCAAATAGCACATCCTCATTTACATCTTCACATACCTGACTGCTCATGCTATCCTTCTGGATTATCTTTATCAGGTCAGCATGAAATTTCCTGGCATTCAGGAAGATTAATGGATTGTTGACTGAAATTATCTTCACCTGTTTCAATAATTCCTGGGGAATGAAATAAACATAATGCTGAAAAGTTTATCTAAAACCCAAGCTCATTTATTTAAAAATCCTGAAAATACCTGTAAATTAAGTGAAAAAGAGCTTTAGATTGTGAGAATGATTCAACAGATAACTCTTTTGATCAGCTTTCACACACAACTGAAGTAAGAATGGAAAAATAAGTAATGTATAATGAAAATTACATTTAATTCAAGTTACCATGAAAAAACCCATGCTCACTATGATTCATAATACTAAGAACTATTATCTGACAAATAATAATAGCACTACTTCAGTTGGTATGATCCCTAAATATAGGCGAGACAACATTTGCAGACAGGGAATATATTTTATTAGACAAACACGTCTTGAAAAAAAGTGCAGGTGATTTGGAGAAAGCTGGCAATATTCATCGTAGTCATCTGAAGATGACTTTAGTACAGAGATATTTCTCAATGAAAATACTTTGTGGATCCAGAGCAACCTTGAGTGGTACATTTAGAGCTTTAATAGCACATATCTACAACCAACTCTATTATCTACAGAAGAATCATCAGTCAGCCTTGATCCTGTCTCTGCACTCCACTGAATAGGTTACAACCAGCTTACCACTGCCTTTGGTCACACTGTGTACCTCAAAACACAGATGTTACACAGCAAAACAATTTTGGAAGGACATCAGATAAAGGTCAGAAACCCCAGGTACAAGTGAGGAACGTTTTGCACAAAACAAATGAAATTTCTCTCACTCTCAAGGTGCACTCATAAAAAGCCTTAAAGCCAGTAAGAAAATTATTACTTATATATAAATATATTGGATATCAGCAATCACATGATTAAATACTGGTTTTGTAGGAGATAGAATTAAGTTAATTCTACTGAACTCTAAATTTTCCACAGGTTGTGTGATAATGGAAGTATAACCAAAAAAATTGCAAGAGAATATAGGTCAAAAAAGCCTCTCTTCTCTCTAACAAAAGTCATGTGAGAAGGTCACACTCAAACAAAAGAAAGTGGAGCTGACACAGACCATTTTTTAAGTAGTTAAAAATTTTTCGGGATTGCATCGAAGATATGCAGTTTTCCCAACAGACTTTCAAGCAAAACAGGAATGAAAATCTTCACCACAAACCACAAAAACTATGTCTTTATTGTAGACTGCTGTTCAGACTTCTGGGAACCAGACGATATCTTGGACACCACAGCAGTGACCATCGTACCAAGGAAACATTTCAAACATCCCAAAGCGAGGCAAAGAACACCAGACTGTGTACAGGGACTTTGCGCAATTTACCTATGAATGCAGTTGTGGTAAATACCACATCACCAACATACCTCAGTCAGACAAGTGGCACAGCAGGGAGTTAAAATGGCTCAGTTTATATGAAAGAAAGCTCTAAAATAAGGGCAAAAGAGAGCACAATATATTTTTGAATGGAGAAATACTCTCACATCCCACGAATGCCAATAAAATGACACTATACACAGCTTGGTGTGGAGACAAGTGGGCACTTCAGTGCTTTAGCAGAACTGGCAAAGTAAAAGATGAAAACTAAGGAAAAAGGAAGGCTGATGTGCAAAGATAAAAGCCTGTGATGATCAAGAGGCTAAAAAGCTTCCAAAAGTGCAAGATGGAAAACTTGAAAGGCTCAGATCGTAAGGCCAGATAGACATGATGGCAGACTTAGATATACTTTCTTTGTCCAGAATGGGCAAGGTCAAATGTGCCCAATTTGACTCAGTTATTCCTGGCTCTGGTTTGGTTCTTTCTTAATAAGAATTGCTTCGAGAAAAATGAACTTCCTCTTTGTTGTACCCTTGCTAAGAAAGTGGGAAAATTATTTCAGGTGGCCTGTCCCCACCATCCCTTAGAAGGACACAGGCAATTGCCCAGTGCACTCTGCACAGCACCATCTGCACTTGGGTGAAGGTTCATTTTAAGTGAACGCCTGTGATGCAATGTGTTTCACATAAGCTTCTAAACACCCTTTGATTTTTTTTTTCCATATTAAACTGTCTTTTCTCTTATTGGTGAAATAACCCCTATAAATCCACAGACCTTAATGGCAGGGTAGATCATTAAGATTGCATATTTGGATGTTTAAAAGTCCTGTTGTTTATGTCTAAGCTGTTATTTACCAGGGAAACTTGGATCAGTCTAACATTCATACATTAAAAATTACCCTAAACGCCTGCTGCAATCCAGTGACTCCAAATTCAATTAAAGGCATTTTTCTCAATCTTAAAAATATTTTCCTTCTTTGTTTTGTGTAATAAGCCCTTGAGCAATTTGCTTCCTTAACAAAATGTTATTTTCCCCAATGTCTGCAGACACTAGTTTGTTATTACTAGGTTACTGGCATTAATCTTAATTATTAAGGAAAAAGAACAACCACAGCTAAGAAAAGATTTATGGGGATTTGCTCAAAATAATTAATGAACTGATAAGATAAAAAACAGGCAAATAAAATTTTGGTTACCCATCTCTGACAGTTTTTCTTAAGAGTGAAAAGTGACATAATAATTGACAGGCAGACAAGCCTCAACAAAACTGTTTTTAATTCACAGTTCAGAGGCCTCCCCATTCTTATGTACCTTTCACATTCCAGTGTTGCTCAACATGCCAAAACAGTAAATGTCCCCGAGCCCCTGGAAGTTTGGATTAGCCCTGATGGAAGATAGCTCTGATGGAAGACATTTGCCAGAAACAACAAATTCTTTAAAGAAGAGCTTCTTAATGGTGAGACAATAACTGCTGAGCATGTGGCTTACTGATACATAAGACCCTTCATAAGCATTAGAAAAGGAAAAAGGACATAGTAGAAGCTGCCATGATGGGGAAGGCAAGATGTCCCAGTGATGGGGCTCTGTGCTGAAAGGACACATGGTTCTACTTCTCTCTTGGCTGCTGCCCCACCATTTCATCTTGGAGGGAGGGAGTTCACCTCTCTGGGTCATTACCCTTCTCTTCTTACCGTAGGCTGGACCACAAGCAGCTTTGATGATAATTGCAATGAAAATAACCAAAATAATCTGACTGGTTAGTTTGAGTTTGTAGGAAGCCAAACTTTAAGAGCACAGTCTTTGGAAGAGATTCTTCCATCCGTTTTTCATGTGAGGGTATCCTTGTTTGAGCATAGGGTGAGGAGATGTGTGAAGCAGTCTGTGACAACTTCACAGTGCTGTCCCTCCTTGCCCAGCCACACACAGCACCCTTTGGGACAGTCCAGCCACAACGGGCTGGTGGCAGAAATGGGATCAGAAAAGAGACTGAGGATGATGAGAATACCAAAGGACTTCCAGGAAATGAGGAAATCTGGTAAGAATACAGAGACTGCTATTGTCTACTCAGATTCCTGGCAAGAGATTTCCTTAAACTTAGGAATTAGGAAACTTTTACAAAGAGCAATTCCTTCCTAAAATGACAAATAAACTAAGACAGATCTAAGAGGACTTTCCTAACTTCTCTTTTCAGACCAGCAGCATGACTGTGAAGATATCCAATTTCTGATGGTCAGCTAGTTTTATATTTAGTTTATCATACAGACTTTAGATTTCAAGTGGTCATATCACAAAAATGTTCCCTTGCCTCCCTGATTACAATCTGACAGCCAACTAGAGAAAATAAACAAATCTGAATTAGTGAAACACACACAAAAAAAAAGTTTAAAAAATTACTTACACAGTTATCTTCTGCTTTGTATTTATATTCCACTTCTTTCACATTTTTCAAATTCAACGTCTTTGCTCTGTAATCAATACACAGAGAAAATCTGTAAGGCAAATCCTCAGTAGTCTTGAACACAAACAGGAAGAGATACATGCCAAACTACAGCACAGAACTTTGAAGCTGGGACAATGCAATCTGTCCATATTTTTGTGCATAGAGAGCTTATCTTTTCTGATATAGATCCAGTTAAAGAGTAAAAAGCTCATTTTAGAATTATGTCACTTTGAAAATATGAATAATGAAAGTCTCTGGTGAATAAAATCTCAATTTTTCATTTTTATTTTCTTAATTTTAATTTTAATTACTCTTTTGTAGCTGACCAGAGAGCTATTCTCAAACCAGTGTAGCTCATATATAATCTATACCATCAAAAGTTAAGAGATTTAATTAACATTTTTTACCCGCAAAATCATACTGTAAGGAAAGGGGAAATAATTATGTCGAATAGCTGTAGGTCATGAAAAATAAAGACATTTTATTTATCATTAAAATTGACACATGCTTTGTATGATGAAGCAGAACACTGCATTCTAGTTATCAGAATGGGGACTTAACTGGAAAGGGCCCTCTACACAGTCTGTGAGAAGAGAAAGTTGCCTTGGAAAGGCAGCTCAGTATAGGTGAGTGTAGGTGTAAGTTATGTAGGTGTAGGCTTGATCTTCAGTGTAGGTTGACCTTCTGCTTCAATGCAGCATTTGCAGGAACACAATTAACTGAAGAGGACTATGAAATTAGCTCTTATCTGAGCTCTGTGCCTAAAGCTAGGCAGTGGAAATAATCCCAGAATACAAACATTTAATAGATGTGTCAGTGTGAAAGAGTATTTGCAGGTATTGGGGCTGGCTAAATGAGCCTTGCAAAAGTCAGCTGTTCTCTCATCTTTGCATAAATTAAGCTGTAGCTGCTGCTGGTTTTAATTTACATTCTGATACGTGACATGTATCACATCCAATACTCTGGCATCTGAACAGAAACTTCTCAATAAATAATCTAGGATATTTTTCTTGCTTCACTTCTGCTAACACTTTTATTCAAGACTGCATGACTTACTACATGTTATCTAGCTAACCACATCTTCACAGTACAGATTTTAAGGCTGCTACCTTGTTCAGTGCCTTTAGATGGGGTGGACAATCACATGCAGCTTGACTGAAGAACACAGAAATCACTGGGAAGAGTCTTATTTACTTTAATTAGTGCAAATTCAGATTGAGGTCTCTGTTAGATCAGGCTACAGAGGATCATGGTCTTTTGTGCTAGATATCCCTCCCTTTCTACTGTTGGAGGACCTCAAACATTCAGGCCCAGAGTAAAAACATGAAAATTTGTGTTTTGCTTTACTAGCAGAATTTACAAAAATTTTAGCTTGCTGAATAGAAGAAGGTTACCACAAAGGTCCTGATTGATTCAAGCAGAAATCGTCTTCCAAAATTTTTAACTGCCTTTTAATTTTAAACTATTTTCATGTTGGTTCTGCCCCTTATTCCAAGAGAACAGAGGCGTGCACAAATGGCTAATACTGTTAACTTTAACAAGCATTTAATCAAGCTGTCTATATTAAGCTTAATTTCAGTGGGATTCAATGTTCATGCAAACAACTGCATGCAAGCAGCAAGTCATTTCCAGGTCTGGTGATCTGTGAATTAATTCTGTAGCACAAATCAATCATGAACCTCAGATGATATATTCTCTTTACTCAGGGTACAAAGTAGTAACTGTAATATTTAAGAACTTCTGATTGCTCTAGTTTATTTGTTCCAGCTTTTCTAATTCATAAAGAGAACAGATACTTATTAGACATTAGAACAGTTGTGCAGTTATGTTTCATTAATCTATATTAGCAGTGCAAATGTCAACTACCAACTCCTGTGCAACATAGTACCTAGGAGTTTATAAAGGTGCTTAGTTCTAAGGCTTGCCAGACATAATTTCTCATTAAGGTCCAAATAAATATCTAATGGAAAAAAAATATTATTAATCTTTTTATTGATTTTTTGCTACCTTCGCATAATGAATCATACAGATGTGTAATAATAAGAGAAATCACAAAATAATGCCATTCCATAAAATGTTGTAGAGATCCTTAGTCTATGGTAAATGCACGGGTGTGACTTTTCCTTTTGAATTGTCTTATCTTGTAATTTTCTGCAACTAAAATACTGACGTTAAGTTTTTAAATTCAGTATACTGTATGTCTCCTGACTATGAATCAATATGCAGAAAGAATACATAATGATGTGCAAGTAGAACATTCCAATAAATTGATTCTTACCTGGGAAAGCGGAAAATCACAATTACTATAGTGCAGACAACGCCATACAACAGTCCCACATTAGCAGCAAAGCATATTGTAAACACGTAGGTACTAACCCATATGCTCTTGAAGGAGGAAAGCAAAAAGAGGTGATTAGTTTTAAATTTTATAGCGATGTGCATTTTATGAATGAGAAAAAAGATTTTTAAAACTGAGATAGCTTCTCAGATGTGAACATTTGGATCTTTGAACTGGCAAGTACTGAAGACTGAATTAGCAATTAAAGTAATGCCTCCCCATGGGAGACCACATGCAACGTGGCACTACTCATCCCAGTGATCACAGAGGTTCCTTCCAGAGTCACTTAAAATAGCATATGTGCTTGTGCTAACAGCATAATTCAGACTGAACTGTTGTTTTGTAAAACCTGTATTTTATATTTCACATTGCAAGTTCTTGCCACTTTCTTGACTGCACAGATTTTAAATCCTCCTTTCCTTTCACACAATGAGGATGTACCCTAATGAGGTCACATACAGAGAGCTCTTCTCCCACTAATCATATAAGTGGAAATTATAATTTGCAAAGAGGCTGATTAAAAGTGGTGCTTATCAGAGTACAGCTGACTAAAACAACTCTATAATAAAAATTACTGGGGAATGAATTCCTTCCCATAGAAATGGTGAGATTTCATATTACTTCCCAATCTTTCAATATTTGATTACTAAAATTTTTGATTCATTTTAAATTAAAATAAAAAAATATACATAAATATATATGAAACTAAAGTCACTTTGAAAAGAAATTTAAATTATATTTTTAAAACCCTTACAAAAATTAACATTTCATTTATTAAAATTATTCTCTTATCGAAAGTATTCATTTTTATTTCCATACTACGGTGATGTGTATAGCTGAGAGATATCCAGATTTTACAATTAGAAGAATAAAAGTACAAATTACTCGATTTCTTATACCAACCTAATTGGTATAATAAAGCACATATTTCTTTCCTTGGGGGAGCCTTAAGCAAAGACTGCCACCTAATCTTTATATAAAATGTGTTAAAGAAGAATGGAAAGTATTTTCACTCCTCTCGATATACTGATCCCCACGGGGGCCCATTTCAACAATTACTTCTTGTAGTGCCTCTTGTTCGTGTTTGCAGAATAACAGATCGCATTACAATGGCACAATCAATGTGCCATTATCCTTTCTGATGCTTTTACTTAACTCACGAAAGCCAGAGACAATAGAACACTTTCAGCCTAACCACAGGAATTTTGCTTGAGCAGATTTCAGAACTGTTATTTTATGAATTATAAAATGTAAGACATACTGTACTAATTTGTGCTTCACAGAGGACAGAGTGTTACATGACTCTATCAAGAAACCTTTCCCTCCTTCGGCTTGAAGATTCCTAACTAGTGCGAAAGGTTTTGCAGTCTCTTCAATGGCACAGCTGCTAGATGAAGAGGTAGTTCATTCTTTGAGACTGTCCTCAATTACCAGTTGTATTTTAACATGACATCTCCTACAAATTGTTGTGTATATATTTGCAAAGGATACCTTTATGAGCAACAGACATGAGTTTCAATTAACCAGTAAGAAAGTAATGCTAAGATTTACAACGTTTATGCTAAGATTAACAATATTTATTTATAAATTACCTCACTGGACATGAAAGGGCTAACAGAAATACCACAGACCTGACGTTCAGGTGGGATCAAGAATAAGCCTATCCTGATAAGGCTGAACCTTTGACAACACCTGAATCCACTTCAGCGCAATCTACTTCAGCTGCAGACCTGAGCCTCATCACATCTAACTAAATCACTGCTGCTAGACCTGCAAAATTCTTATGTCTCAGAGGAAAACAGAAAGCATGAAAACCCAACCCAAAGTCTGCATAGGAAAAATAAAAGCCAAAAATGTTTAAGTACTGCTGGGTACTGAGAAAGCTAGCTGAGTGCCTCTCTAGCAGCCTAGTATCTTATATCTTAACTGTAATCAGAGACTGCCATTGATGTAGAGGTTGAGCCAAAACAATTATATTCTCATTAGTCAATCACCCTTTCAGTGCTTTGTATTGGCCTGGAGTAAGTGCTTCTTTAGTTAGGGTAGCATCAAACTTGTAGAAAGAAGTTATGTTGATCAGATAGACTTTTTTTATGGGCTATTGCAAGGTTCATCAAAGAAGTCATAAAAATATTAAAGCTTTCTTTGGCAACTTCAAGATGGTTAATGCATAGTCCAGGACAGATAGAAACTAATCACTCTTCAAATCTTAGCAACAATGTGTTACAGGCACACGTTATTCTCAAAAGTCAAAACAAAATCCACCTTTAAAGTATCCTTGTACTGTACTAATTTAAAGAAAAATTCTAAAGAAGGGAGAAAAGAAATAAACAGAAGAACTGGACTTATGTTGGCTCCTGTACATATGAGAAAGTATCAGAAGCATTGAGAGGTGCAGTGGCTGTGTATATAGCAGCTGCCTTCATCTAGACTTCCATTTCATAGGATCTAATCATCTACTGTTGAGGGGCATCTGAAACGGGAACTTGATAGTAAAAAGGCATATAAATAAATTGCAGAATACTTTCTGAACATAGGGCTAAACAATGCAATGCTAAGGTATGGTGAAATAAATGTTTCTCTACCACTTTGAAAGCAGATTATAAACTTCCCTTTTTCAGTGCAAACTGAGATGATCAGCTATTACCTGAATGGGTAAAATTCCTCTCACTTGGCATAAAGTGTCTGCAGCTCGGTCATCTAGTTTCCTGCCATAACCAATGGAGATTTGGTTATCAGAGTGAGGAGAATTTAGGATGCAGTTCGTTTAACTCCCACTTGATTATGCTGTTGCTTACTTGAGCAAGAGATGAATCATATCCTAACATGACTGACCAATTCTGTACTATCTGTAATGTGAGACTGTGATGATTTGCTCAAAGAGAGGCCCATTTTGCCATCACCATCATGTGGCCAAAAGAAGAATCCCATTAAAGTCCTCACTCATTCAGGAAGTGTCTCAGCAGGGAAGATGCTGGAGTCCTGAAGGAAGCTCTGGCTCTAAGGAGGCTGAGTGACATGCCCATGCTCCCACATTTTTCTGGAGAAAAATGACTGATAAAGGCATTCATCCCCAGCACACCCTTCTCCAAAACTTACGATTCCAGGGCTGAAGTGAAAACCACCACAGACATAGAGCAGGAACTGCTTCATGCACTTAGGGACATGGTTTAGTGGTAGACTTGGCAATGCTGGGTAAATGGTTGGACTAGATGGTCTTTAAAGGTCTTTCCTAACCTAAATGATCCTCTGATAATAAAGGGGTATGGTAGTTCTTTAATATAATTTTTCATAAGCATTCCATGCACAATGGTTAAGACAGTATTTTTTTTCAAACAGCCCTGGAGACAGAAGAACTGATACAAATATTACTCTTTAAAAATAATTTATATAGCAAGCATACTTTTAAGCATCTGCAAATTCCTTGCCACCCCACTGAGATCAACTACAGCATAAGTAATATAATTCAGAGTAGCATATTCACTAATGCAGGAAAAATAGGAAATCTCCCTAGGATGTCATAAGCTAAAAGCATGGATGTAAAATTATTCTCACAGAAGAGATGGTTTCCTACCTTGCAGAAAATTGTTTATATAGCAAAGCCCTCAGAGCTCTTAGAGCCCTCTCATGAATCAGGACCCATGTGTGACAAATACCTGAACAAATCTAAAAGACCATCTCCCTCCTGAGGATAATAAGTTAAGTAGTTCTAAAAGACCCAAGAAATTACACTAATGAGCTCCAACATTTCAAGGAAGACCCTCCCAGGGCCCTCTTCTCTAAATATTTTGACAAAATACATTGAAAGAGTGGTGGATCCATATCTCAGAAACTCACACTGGCAAGATCTTGGAGGATACTTGTCAAAAATGAGACCCTCCTTGGTGGATCTACTTTAATTGCTGAACTAGTAGCACTCTTACATCCCTAAATATTATTATACGTGCATGCAGTTGCAATTCACGTATCCATAACTGCCTCTCGCATCACAACACCATGCAGGGAATGTGTAATTTTTATCAGAAATTCTTGCAATTCTTCCTGCTTTACAAGTCAATCATGAACCTGACTTGGTCTCAACTGTGGTCATTTTGTAGTCAAGTCATATGTGCAACCTTAAAACATTTTTTTCTCTTTAAATGCCAGAGTATTTCCATGTTGAATTCTCCAGATCCCTGCTATATAATTAACTTATGAAAATAATCCTTATTCTATTATCATTTTTCACTTAGAGCACCACCTTCTGAAATACTTTTCCCCCCATCTTTGGTCACTTTCAAGTCCAGTGATTAACAGCAAAGAAAATATTGTTTTTCAACAGTCCATTTCCAGGCAGTAGTTTTTGCCTGTCTTAAAAGGCTACTTCTCTGGGATGCTGAGCCTTAAAATCAAGAGTTAACAAGAGCTTCACTGGCCTTTTTATTGATTCTAGCAAAGTGCACTGTCAAGCTGAAGAATAAAGAAGGCAAGTTAGTCAAGTAGGCCTGCATAAGAATTTAGGCTTGCAGGACGGATATGGAAATCAACTTTTGACCTGAGGACCTGAGAAGTGAGATATACTCGCAGACAAATACCAGATCAGCTTCCTGGTAGTTCCCTAAAAAAAGAGGGGGAAAAAAATCGGGACAAATCACTCCCGGTTATGTATATAACATATAGAGTGTAATAGTGAAATTATTAATCTGAGATTGCTGAAGTCATCCAACCAAGAAGGTGTAGAGACTGACGGAAGACCTTAACTGAAGTGATGCCTCAGAGCTTTTTAAGGCAATAGAAGCAAGAGACATTTGAAGTTCACATGGATACTGTGAACGGCAGGAAAGATCTCTGGAAAAAGGATAGTGGGGTACTATCTGGAAGGCAATTGAATGTGATTTGAGAGGCAGGTTGTAAAACAGGACATCCCTGAGGGTTGATAAAAAACAAGTCAAAAGAAAACTGAAACAAATTAATGCAATAATATCTGGTATTGACTACTAAAGTCTGTCAGCCTAGCTGCTTATTTGAACTCAGCTGATCCTAAACATTAAATCTGAAAGGAAAAGCCATCCATGGCTAAAAGAAGAAATTTCATAGAAACACAGAATATCCTGTGATGGAAGGAATGAATGAAGATCCTCAAGTCCAACTCCTGAACAGTACCTTTCGAGATTAACCTTTTATGTTTAAAAGGATTATTTTTATACAGAATTAATCAACACACAAATATTATTCATACCATTTGTGTTCAATGAGAAGCTTAAGGAAGTGTGGAGAAGAAAGGTAACAAACCCCATAATATTCTGTTTCCATGCACTATCATTTGCCAGACTTATAAGCATAACAAACCTGACTTCAATGTTACATGACACACACCCTTCAAAGAATCAGTTCCAGAAAGGACAACTGCTAATTATTTCCAAATGTTTTGTTAGAGTTTCTATCTTCAAAACACTTTGGATAACCTGGGTGATTGAATGATTCATTTCCAGTCTTCTGTCAATTGCTGGGGTGAATCTTTTCAGGCCAAAATAACACCAGTGTAGTTATACAAATCACTGGGCTTGGTGGGGCTCCTCAGAGCAGGCAGCAATGCAAGATCAATGTTTATAGCCTTACTTTAAACTATTCTATCTAAAGCAAGATGATTTACCCTGACAAGCTAAGCACTGATGGTACAACTACTTGAAGATAAATCATTGTTCAAATATATTCAGTCAAAAAGATGAACCTAGCAAACTCCCCCTTTCTGTAACCTCTCTTAGAAATGATGACAGACATCAGAGATGTAATAACTAACTACTCACTCAGCCTCTTCTGCAAAAACTAGAAAAGCAAAAATCAATCAGGCAAGTCTATCTGTGAAGATGCATCAAATCTAGTGAGATTCCAGAATATCCTGCTGGAAAATTTAACTATTTGTTATCTCAATGCACTGATAGTGAAGATATATCTCTCTCCCATAACTACCAATTTTCTTAAGTCCAGTGTACCCAAAGTAATTCTTTATCCACATCATCCATCATTTCTGTCACTGGAAATATGTGTTAAACTGAAGATCAAATACAGTACAAGTGATATTAAATATTTTCAGAATTTTACTGCTTGAGGAGCATAAGATTTCATGAAAGATAGAGCTTTTCTTCTGGGTAAAAAACCCCAAACCAACAAACCAAACAAAAAAAGAAAAATTCTATTTTTCTTTG
This sequence comes from Myiozetetes cayanensis, assembly GCF_022539395.1. Lineage (NCBI taxonomy): Eukaryota > Metazoa > Chordata > Aves > Passeriformes > Tyrannidae > Myiozetetes > Myiozetetes cayanensis. Next base: position 23,724,749 of record NW_026086604.1, read on the forward strand.
ACTAAGAGTGAAAAATCTCACATAGCCAAACTTGATGTTATTTAGCCAGCTCTATTTCCAAACTTAAATCCAGTACCTCATTAAAAAAGACATGTTTTACTCAGTCTAAATTATTAGTCACACTTAACCATTACTGCTGTAAATCACTGGTGAGTTTATCAAAGCCCAACATTAACTCCAGTAAACTGTATCTCCCACCATAGAAAAGGACAATATGGTCAAAATATGTTTCTGAATGTTTGTTACCTTAAACATATGGGATGTCAGTATATATGTATCTATGTAAGTGCCTAGAAGTTAGCCACTGACTGGCCAATACATTCAAAAACTCTCACAGAGGAGAAATCCAGGACTTTTCTCACACATGGGTTTTTCTTTAATATCCACTAGGAACTCTGTGTAAATTCTGTCAGACTATTTAGACTTGTATTAAACTAGATTTCTGATATATTCTTCCCCTCATAGTACAGAAATCTTTCATTATGATTGAACAATAGATATTCTGTTTGCAAAATCTGAAAGAGTTAAGGCAATTTACCTACTGCAACCCCTCAACATGTATCATTCTGCATCTCCAGTGTTTCCAGTTCTGTTTTTCATGTATGGTCATTCCATATCCCCAAAAGACAAAGATACCCAAATCTCTTCCATAATACTACAACAGCCAAAGCTTATGTCAACCAGATAGAGAAGGTATAAAAATTAAACACATATTTGCCCACCTTAACCTGATTGGTCTGCATACACATAGCTAGAATTAAATTAGGTTTGATTCTTTATCGTTTGCTAAAATGCCATTTTTTAATACAACTGATACTAGAGATGCTGTTATTCTGAGCCAATAGTACACAAAAATACTAATTATGGCTTGCACTTATCTCTTCTAGGGCCACAGAACTATTAAAGTTTATTTAGCAGGTATTTGTTTAAAAGACTCAGGAAAACCTCCTTAGATTAAGTTTTACTTACCCAGTCTACTTTATCCACATTCCAATATTTTTTTAAGTCACGGAACTGCATTAGCATCCCCTTCAAGCCCACAACAATAATGCTTGCTAAGACACACTGCAAAGACATGAGAACAAAAGCCATTTGCAGAATTGTTAGTGAAAACAAATGGTCTCTCTTTTATTTAGCAGTCAATAGTATAATGAAATTGTAAAAAAACAGGTTAAGTGTTTCAAAAATGGGATAAGCACAGGTGGCTTTGTGACATAAATACTAATATCATCACCCTTTTTTTCTTTTTTGTGAAGGCAATCTATAGGTCACCTGATTGTAAGAAAAATTGCAGAAATTTCATCTACTTCTACACAGTGAAGAATTCTAACTCCTCTTCTTCACTTCCTCTCCTTCTCCTAGTGAAGGCCTCTGGGGCAAAAGCCCATTAATTTTGAAGCAAACAAAATAATTTTTTGTTCTCTGAATCAGAAAGGAGGAGGGTATGGATGATGGATAATCTATAACCAAAAAGAATGGTGTACAAATCAATGAACTTGCAGTGCATAGGTGGGGAGGGCTGAAAAAGCATATTAGAAGACAATTAAAACATCAAGAAAGCAACAATCAAAAAACATATTTTAAATATGGGGGAAAATGCCTACAGGAAACCAGTCAAAATTTACATATAATCCATTTTAAAAAATTAAAGTAGGAAAGTAAAAAAAAAAAAAAAAGAAAAGAAAGTAGGAAAATAAAAAAAGGACATATTGTGCACCCCTCTTCAAGTGTCCTTACTTTGCATGGTTAAAATAAGCTATGAAAGGATCTGTTTGAAAAGTGAGAACTTTCATGACACCATGTAAACAATAGCACAAAGTAAATTTAAAGCATAGTTGAGCTAAAACTTCATGTAGAAACACGGCAGAATTGTGGGCAATTTTGGAGCTGTATTTTGCAGCTTTGACATGCCTCTAGTTAAAATTAACTGTTAATTTGTAATACCAAAAACTTAGGTGAAAAGATGTCACACTGCTTTATAATCTTAACATAGAAGATGTATTCCATGACAGAGATATAAGAATACCTCATAATCTTTCTGTAATTAAGCTTAGATCACTATCTAAAATAATTTGTGGCAAATTTATTTGAAGAGCAAAGTCATGCATCGTGTGCATATCTGGAGAAATATTGTGAATCTTTATTAATTTCTACCACATTTTGTCTGTTTACAAATCCACAGCAACCTGGCTGTATATTTTTCATAAATTACAGGCCAAAAGTAAGTAGAAGAGAAATGCCATTTTTTTATTTACTTATGTAATAGCCTATATATGGAACTATATATGTGTAAAATCTATGTCTTCTGTTGTCACATCCATATTTTATGATTTTGAGACTTACTGTGCCCTTACTATTCTTTCCCACAATGACATTAAATAGAGCTGTTTTAGAGGTAGTACTACCTTTCCCTGAAAAAAATTTTCATTAAAAAGTGGTTTACATCTTAACCTTTAAAAAACATAAGTACCATACCATAGGAAGCCAGTACAGCATAGGTCCAATTGCATAGATCACCACAAGAATTAGTACACAAGAGATAAGGCAAGCCACCTACAATAATAAACAAGAAGTGAAGATCATTTAGTCTAACAACAACCTGAAAAATTGTGAAAAGGATTAATTATAAAATTTTGCAGACAAAGTCAAGCATCAGATGCTGAAGATGTTAGCTCTTATCTGTGAATTGCAGATGCATATAATTTCAGTTTTAATATCTGGTGATTACCTTCAGCCAACTACAGTGAAAATATAGTGAGAGATCTCAACATCTGTGCTTGACCCTGCTACCAGCACACAGACACCGACCAGAGCATCACTTATGCACTTGGTTATTAAATGGAGCCTGTGTGTGCAATATCTCATCCCAGAAGTTTCTCAGCACCCACTGTCATTCTGTAACGTATTTATAGCCATGCACCCTATGTTGCACTAAATAGCAGATCTGTCATAGCACTAAGCAGAAGTTATGTATGTTGTCATTTTTGCAGAAGACTTCTAACTTTTTTTACTGGGATTAACATTAAAAGAAAACTATTGTGTTAAGTCAGAAACCACTAATAATTTCATGTTAATATCAGCAGACTTTACTTTAGAAAGTGTGGGTAGAGTTTTTAAAAAATTTTAAAAAATCATAATTAACGTAGGTAAAATTAATCCAGAAAAATATATGGTCTAATAATTATATGCTTCTTCACAGTATTTATGGTATTAGTCTCACGGAAAACTACAGGAAAATTGCACTGTCCTACTCCACTCTGAGTGTTCACTGAGTTCTTCTGCTCTTATAAAGATACAGTTCAGATTCACAGAAGGTTTTTGACGATAAGTAGACAGATGCTCACTTTATTTTTATATCGATAATATGTTTCTTTACTAAAATAATTAGGTTTCATTTTAAGAGACAAGTTGTTAAAAACAAAACCAGACAAGTTGCTAAAACACTAGAAAATTAAAGTCATGGTGTACTTAAAAATACCATCAAGAAAGATAGACAGTGTGTTTACAGAAAAAGGGACAGAAAATCTGCTGGTAAAGTCACAAGGAACTTTTCCCTCTTTCCGCCTTCACAAAGAGCAAGCAAAAAAAGTGTAGATTCTATTTGAAGGACACTTCTAGTCCATGATAGAGTCCATGATAGAGTAGGAAAAGATATCACTGAAGAACAAATGGCAAAATTGAAACCCAGGTATAACCATTTGAGAAATAAGGGCTTCTCTGTGCCCCTGCAAGTCTCTTCCATGAAGTCTTACTTCCATGACCTATGCTAAACTCACTTGTCTCTATGTAATCAAAGCAACCCCTCTTTCTTTTTTTTGCCTATGACTTGACCAACATTTATAAGTGATGTTTATAAGTGGATGTGTTGCTTTCCAAAAAAAAAAAAAAGGCAGGAGAGATATTGTTGCATTTATTGAAGTACTCTCAAAGCCATACCCTAACATACAGGCTCTGCTATACTGTGAAACCAATGTATAAAACAAAGCAGATTTTTACCATGCATTTCCTACCTTGCAATCAAACTATGGTGGTTTCTTTTTCCATTTCGTGTATTGAATAACCTTCTATCAGAGCCTTTGCCTACATGTACTAGAGCCAAAGTGCTCAAATACCCTATATACCTTCAGGTTATAGGTATTCAGGGTTAACTTAAATCTTCCTTGAAAAAGCCAGCACAACATGATGCAGTACAAGTGCAAATTGTACAATCAGTACATTGACAGGTTGCAGAAGAGGATGTCTATGAGGATGAGGGCACATGACATTCAATCCAATGAAAATATATGAAATAACTAACTGCAAGTAGTAGTTAAACCATTTGCATATAAGTGCTTTTCAAGATTATTATTTGTGTGATTATTCATTATGATTACTTGAGTTCAGAGTACCCTGTCGGCTAATTAGCAAGTAGTTAACATGTAGATTTTTGAAGTTAAGCCCTGCATAATTCCTTGGTATTGTAACATCTGCATGAGAAACAACTGTAGGACATGGTCAAGAAGAAACAGTACCTATGGATTGTACTTAGCCTTGTCAGTTGTACCTCATTACCCTTTTCTTTGTAGCTAATGGCCTTTATACAGGCAAGAGAATCATAGAATTGTTAAGGTTAGACAAGACCTTTAAAGTCCAACCATCAACCTAGAACCACCACCATGGCCACTACTAAACCTAAAAACCTCATTTTAGCTTGTACCACTAAATCCATTAAACACCATTGGAGGGCACTTTTGTTACACTGCTGACAAATTCACATAAAGTGAAAGGGCTTTTATGTAGTTTTCTGCAGTCTGAAAACACAACTCCTAACCTCCTTGATGCCACAAACCTGCCAGTTCATATTGAATTAAGCAGGTAAAAATTAGTAAGCTGGAACCATTAGCTTTCCTAGGAAGACACTGCTGATCAGATGCAATTTCATGCAGATTGTTAAAAATGGTAGGACAGAGTCATTCCCAGGACAGAGGAGAAGGGATAATAGGGAAATATGATGCACAAATCAGTACAAGTTCCAGTGAGCAGTATTAGAGCTTTAATTCTCTGATGTACTTCACTCTAACCTGTTACCTGTGTTTTGGCGCCCGTACTGTACAAAAGTGCCGTCCGTCCCATCGCTGCAGCACTTGGTATGCAAAAGAAAAATGAAGGAATCACGTTGCTGAGGCCATGAGCCAAAAATTCCTGCAAAGTTGTTAAATAGAAGATGTTTTTTTTCCTGTTGTTCTGTCATTTCAATGCCTCTTGCCAACAAAGGACTCCCCTATGTAAATATTAACAATGATAAAGGATGGGCATATTTTTGAATGAAAAAATCACATATGTTCATGAAAAAGGATTTCCCAACAGAATATATCTTCTCTCAGCTCAGAATTAATTTGAGTGATAGAGCTGCTGAACCAGATTCATCAAAAGCAGGAGGCACATTTTGTTCACACAATAAACGCTATTGCTAAGTTTTGAAGTTCAACCAAAATATTTACATCTTGATCCACACCTGCCTTTTAACTGGCCAAAGCCCCAGATAGTTGTATTTGGAGAGCATCCAGATCATTTCTGGCTTGTGACTCTACTGGATAAAGACAGACACTGATTTTGTTTCTTTTAGAGCATGTTTTAGTGAAAGTGAAGCGTGGTAGCCATACTATTTGTGTGCATGCTGTCTTTCATCACAAATGTATTTGGTGTTTTTCACAGTCAAAATGCAAACACGTCTGAACAAATATTTATAGAAGAAAAAGTGGAGAAGCCACCTTGTACATGCAGCCTAAGCTGAGCAGTGTTTTCTAAGGAAGCATTCCTACTTGGCCACCCAGAATCAGTCTTCTTCCCCAGACTGTTAGAAGCATATTGGTCTGCTGAGGAAAATGTGTAAGAAAAGACCTCAGAACTGCTTAGGACAAAAATGGTACTGTATCCAGCCAAGAGAACACCTCATCATAAGTTTATCTTCACAGCACCTCCTAAAAGCTTCCCAGGCAGCCTCACACACACCCACCCACATGGCACAATGCAGAGCACTGTGCCTGTCCCCTGAATCCAGTAGAGCCACACCACCCCACTGCTCCCTTCTCATGGAGGTTTTGGTCTTTTGCTCCATTATTCAGTGCAAACATACACGTAGTTTCCAAGGCTTCAGTAATTAGCTGTGTAAGGTACAAGACTTCCAAAGGTGCAGAAAGGCATACAGGTTGCTGTGTTCCACTGAGTGGCCTCGAAACAAAGCAGCATGTCACTCTGAAGCCTGGCCTGTGTTTAAGCTCAAAGCATTTTCCTGCTGCTCCCTAGAAAACATGGCTCTGAAGCATCAACAGAAATTCATGGCCCAGTGTATTCATACTGAAAAATATTTTAGAGACCTGAGTAGACAAGAACATTCCCACTATAATTTCCAATGACATGAGAGTTCTAAAGGAGAGGAACTGAGGTAGCAAGGCCGATCTGTCTAAATAGGTGGTTCCAATAAACCTCCAGCTGCAAAGTCAACCATTCTTCATTCAACCCTATGTCATTCATCCCAAAGCACTTAACAGAAAGGTGGAAGCAGCATTTTCATCGCACAGTACTATTACCAGTTATCTGAAATTGTTTCTTACCACAGTGCTTGAATTATTGTCTCCATGGATTTCCAGTTGTCTTGGAATTACCCACCGAGCCATGAGAAGTAATGTAGTAGTGTAGAAATAATGGCCTAGTTTTATTTAGGGATGTCTTCAGTAAAGTTGAAGTCTGAACAGAAAGCTCCCATGGCTGTAAATTTGGCAGCACTCTCTGAACCCACCCTGCTTCTTTTACACAAATAAACCTTTATTTCAGATGAGACTTCTGCTTTGCATAAAATAACTTCCTTTTATAATATCAGATGTGTCCTGGGGCTTTAAGTACCTGGTTTTGCTTTAGAATTGCTTTGTTTCATTAATCTGGTTGATTTAACATCATAACTTGTCTTTAAGAGCTTAACTGCCAGAGGAGAAGCTGTATCACCTTAGAGCATTGAAAAATGCATTAATGCCCAAATGCGGCACTGAATGCAGCCTTACAATATTATCCTGAAGGATGCACTTCCCTAAAAGAAAGTCTCAAGGGCCTTCTGCAGAGATGATTTGAACAAGATTTCAATGTTTCTGTAATCACTAGAAGGCGCCAGGTGCCAAAGGGAACATACCCTATCCTACTGGGCATTCATCTATAATACTTTTCCAAAATGATTAAGTGATGTCAAGGCTTAGTGACAGGAAGGAGAAAGAGCTTTACCTGGTTGTCATCCACAGTGTATTTAAACTTCTTAGCAGAGCCTTGAGCAAGAGCTAGTGAGGCTACATAACCAACCAGTGCTACTCCAAAAGCTTCCGTGACTACTTCAGGCAGGACATTCATGGGTGGTGTTTTTGGTGATGGCAACCTATAAAAAATAAAGACAAGAATTTTTTCAAAACTTGATACATAGTCTCTGTATATCTGCAATTCATGCAAAGACAAGGGAAACAATCTCTGCATGCACAGCTAATTATTCTGTTACTTGTTAGGTGACACTTTTCAATATTTTAGATTAGTAAGATTTCAGTCTGTTGGGAACTGCAGAAGAGAATTTGTAGAAGAAGATAAAACAGTTTCAGATGGAGTATTCAATTTAATTCCCTCACTGACAGATAAAATCAGCAATCATTCACTAATTTTTTAATGTTCAGTAGAAGAGACTCTACTGTATTTTCTTTTAATAGATGGCTTTCCTATAAAGTTTAATTTAAACCTTTTAAACAATTTCATATCTTGTGGTTATGGACACTAATGGAGACCTTCTAATGGGGACTGCTGTGAAACAACTTAATTAAGAACAAATCATCCTAGATTGTACCCCACAAAAAGACTTTGATCTCTCCAAAGCACAAATCATACCACCTGAGAAACAAATTGTGCTCTTAAGGTTTCTGATGCTCTCCACTGACAAGGCTGTTAGATATTTCAGGTAAATGCCTAAAAAATACACAGGAATGATCCAGGCTCTGCTTTTGTTTTTCAGCACTACTCATGGGAAGTTAGATAGAAAATAAATTCCTCATTAAAGCTGCACAAATACAATTTACCTGTTCTTTACACATCGAAGGAGGGCACTTTGCCCTGTTTTAATCTCAGATTCATAGCATGACCTAAATACTTACAACCAATTTTTATTCTAAGAAATGTCACTTGTTTTATTTCTAACAGTGCAAACAACCACACAGTTACTCATGACATCTTGAACTTTTACTTTGTGAAATTTAGGGAAATCCTGCAATATCCAAACAGGAGTGTTTGGATATTGCACACAATATCACAACAAGTGTGCTCTTCCATAACAACCTGTAGAGTTTGAACATTTTGTCTGAAAACTAATTTATCTTTCCAGCTAATTATACTGATTTTTTTTTTTTTTGCCCTCCTTCAAGGTCATGGAGAAAAGCGTATCACTAACTGTATTAAAAATGCTCATTTTTAGATTAGCATAATTAAATCCTTCACATTTCTTCAGAAACTACATTGTCTAAAATTACTATATGAAGGATGAGGTGTAGTAATCAATAAATCTTGTCTCATTGCAAGTCCTTTCTGCTACAATAGCCCAAGAAAACTCTCAAAAAGCAGGTTGCAATAATCTTGTAAAGAGTGTTCTGCCCTTCTCTCATACATTAAGTAATTAGTGCCTAGATTTTATTCCATAAAGTCATAAAAAACTATGAAAATTTACAAGAATGCATTTTTGCAATGGTATCTATACAGATAAAAATTTTTACTATGGTGTTGAATTGTGAGAGAGTATTTGAGGAGACGGGAAATGAACATAATAGATTTTTGCCATTTCTTATTTCGGGAAACTACTTTGACCTCTTCGGAGACTGTTCTCAGAAATAAACATATTTAAAACCCACGGGCTAATAAAAAGCACATTACCCTTTAGGAATATGTCCCACAACTTCTAGCCCGTAGACGTATTCCATATCAGCGTAGTAGCAAGCAATGGATGTAGCAATTATCTATTGATTCAACACAGAAAAAGAAGTTATATTTCTATTGGTTTTAGCTTCTGACATGGTCCTTGTCATTGACACACCTAAGCACAAGACACTGTTCATACATTTATCCTTAGATCAATCTAGTTAAGACAGCAAAGTGTTATTATGAATTTTTGCAAATGTGGAGGAGAGTCAAAAGATCTGGACACAATAATGAATTTAGAAAGATGGCTGAAGAAGGACTATAGTGCAGTTTGTACACTCTGTGTTAATGAAGGAGATTTGTATGAGTCTCTGTAGAGCCTCAGGAACCTTGCCAATCAGTGTCCAAACTCCCTCTGTTCAGCCTGCTCCCCAAACCACTGTCATTCATGTGAGCAGCTTAAAGTAGTGCGTAATTTAGGTGTTCTTGTGTAGTCTGATTCAGCAGATGTTCTCTGAGCACATCTAATCCAGACTGGCATTGTTGACTTCAGCACAAAACACAGCAGAATAAGTGTCTATCCCTTATTTTTATGTTCCAGCAGGTATGAATCTTGCTGAGGGAGTGGAAAGTTTGACCCCAAAGAGGTTCAAAATCATTTCCCAAACCTTTTATGAGATGAACAGACAAATCCCAATAGAACAGGCACAGTTCCAGTGTCCACAATCTTTAGTTTGCTGGTACATTTTATCCAGTCTTTTAAAAAAGGTAACACAGAAACAGATCTTAAAGCATGGAGCAGAACCACACTACCTTCTTTTCCAGCATTTTGCCCAATACAAATTATTCTTTTGTAAATAACTTTTTCCAGCAAAAGAAGATTAATTGTGATAATCCACCATGAAAAGCACCTGCCCTTCATATTTTTTATTTTGTTTTAGAAGTTTAGAGAAAACCAGAAACCTTCTACCTGGTGCTGATGATATGACTACAGCTTAATCCTTAAAGCAGAGGTTTATCATGCAATAGTTAATTTCAATTTAGTCTATGCCATGGTAATGGAAAACTGTTAGAATAAATAGTAAAATTATATAAAACAACAGCATAGATATTTAACTTTGCTGCAGATGAATAACAAGCAATATTTAAGCCACAACTACGCAGTACAAAACTTGCCTGGAGTTACAATGTGCCAGTTACTTTTCATTTTCTATTTCAAACTTCTTACACTTTAACATTCTAGGCTTTGTGTTCTTGTGACTATGTGAAAAGTAGTACACATATGAAAAATATTATACAAATTGGGAGCATATGTCACTTCTTTCTTAATTATTTAGCCAAACTGTTTCCTGTTCTTACAATTATCATACAGCCATGAAAATTAGCTGTCCATTTAATAAGTGGCAGGTGTGGGTGTGGGTAACTATGGACAGCACAGTAAACTTCAGTAGATTAGTTGAACCACTTGAAACTCTCTAAGAAAAAGCCTGATATATAATTTTGTACTCACCAGAAGTAGATCGATGGGAAGAACAACTTTAATGTCTCTCTGAAATTTCTCATTCAGTTCTTTAACAAGAACAAGCACCACAATGCTCAGCAAGGAGAGAAGTAAAGCCTCCAGCTGAACTGATCTGATATTCTCAAATACGTAGGCATAAATCTACAGTGAGCAGCAAATAACAATCACAGGTCAAAAAATGTATTCTGGATCACGTGCTATGGCATATTCTGCACAGCTTTAGACATCTTAAAAATCAGTGAGAGCTGAATCAATACTGCAGGATCTGTGTTACTGGACAAACTGGCCTATACGTTAGATTTTACAAGGAAGATAATCACCAATTTACTATTACTATGGACTTTTCAAAACTAAAAAAAATTGCAGTGAATATTTGTATTAATATACAAATTTCTGTTGGCAGAAGCAAGCAACAAAATTCCAGTAAATGTGATATGTTTCCTTTTTTATTCAGTCTCATTAAAATCAGCAACATAAATGAGTGTAGAGAAAAGCTTCATGAACAAAGGTTTAGGTGTAGTGTCCATAGCATATAACATCCACTAACTCTAGTAATAAAAGTAATTTCTGAGGAAAAATGTTAAAAGACAGAAAGGAGGAGAAAAGACAAGGAGAAAGAGGAAGAAAGAAAAGGGAAAGAAAAATGCAGTAGAGGATGGGAAGAGATGCAACAGAAATCTTCCAAAATGAGCATCCTCTTCAGGACACCCTCAGCAGCCTGCGAGTAGGTCTATCCAAATATTTTTCCAGAGTAACTGTATAACTTCAGCGGGACATCCTCAGTTTCCCTACTGATTGCTCTTACCCCTTACCCAAACAATGCTCCATGGAGCATGCTTTGATCAGGTCCAGATACTGCACACAGTAATTAGTTGCCAAGCTTGTGTACATACGTTATTGGTTATTTAATTAACTACTGTTATCTGTTAAGCCCTGTTTGTTTCCTTTTCTGCTGACTGCAGAGTTAAGAGAGGAAGATGAGACTGGGGCAGAGCTATGGAGCTGTGAATGGGAGACCTTCAGCTTTTCAGAGGTTAAGGTGTTCTGCAACATACTGTAAAGCAGATTAGAAAAATATAGTTGGATCTGTGATGAAGAAAGGAAATGTGGTACTGAATATATGGAACATGGGGAATAGAAATATGGAACTGGTACAGGATAACTAATGGTGATGAGCAACAGGAATCTCTGATGATGAATGCAATGCTGTAAGTAACAGACTCAGAAGATTGCAGTTGCCTTCGTATCAGCATAGATGACACAGTGAACTGTCATTTCGGCTCTACTCTGAATTTGTGGGTTCAGGAAATAAGGCATAAATCAGTATGATAACAGATTAACAGAAAGTAATGAAAAAAATTAGAAGTTTGCTGAAATGGTTAGAAGGGGTGGAGAAAGAGGGAACTTCTATCCTGATAAATAAAGAAATAATGAGATCCTTATTACAACTTTTGTTCAGGCCTCATGAACAAAAGCAATAATCTATTGCCTGGACGAACAGTGAGCCATGAAAATGGATACAATCCTCATGCTTGCTAAAGCTGCAAAGGAAAAAAAAAACAAGGTAGGCTCAGTCCCTTGAATTTTGCATTTATATTCTGGGAACTGTTGTGTATTCTGAATTGTAAACTGTAGGGAGAACAGAAGTTAAGATCTAGGATGTAGATTTAGGCATCTTCACAAGTAACTTCTTTTTAAACCCCAGCATTAAGGGTAACAACATCAAGGAACTGAGGTTTGAAATAATAATATTTTTAAAAAAGTGTTTTCTCTGGCTATGACTAAGAAGACCACTAAAATAAATGAAAAGTGACACTTGCAGTCTTATCAAAATAAAGATTAATAATTTTCTGCCCCAAAGAACCTATTCTCAAATACATGTATAATGCTAACAAGGTTTGACAGTATGGAGCTTAAATACATATATTTATATCAGACAGAAAAACATACTAGAAAAAGTATTTTAGGAAAGAACCCTGCTCTAGCATAAAGGTGGTCAATATGATGATAAGTTTTGTTCTACTGTTCTGATTCTGTCAGTCCTCGAAGGGATGATGCTCATTTTGAAGAATGAGTAAGATAAAAAACTTCCTGATTTTTCCTTGCTCATAATTTCTGAGAATAATTTCATAATCTAGAAAGTGAAAAAAACCACAACATAAAAGTGTTTACAGAAGTGTAACTTTCCTCATAAAGAGCAAAAAGTAGTCTAGTCCTTTGAAATTTAGCCCTTGGACTTTCAATTAAGAATCCACAGTATAACACAGCACAAACATTTCTCAGAAACCAAGAAAACATCTTAAAATCAACTTGTTAAGTAATATTATCTATATATGTCTTAAATCTGAAGAAGGGCAATTAAATCAGTTTTGAACCACATGGTGCCCCACTGTATTCAGACAGTATGTGGATTGTGTCTTGAGCATCTTGGTGCTAGTCTCTGTACCTATAATTTTCCAAGAATGCATTTTCAAGAGAGCACAGGAGTTGGCTCAGTGCCCAGTCAGAAGCTGTGAATAATTAAGACAAAAGGAGGCTGAAAAACTGTGCCCACAAACTCACCAAAGACTGAGCTAGATCTAAGGTGAAGTGTTAAGAAAAGTGAAGAAATGGGTTGATTCCTACTTTCCAAAATCAAAGAGATGTGGGCTCGTTATGAAATGAGTGTGTCTATTAAAATGTCAGCATTAGTTGTGTTCATGGCATTAAATCTAACTTTCCTAGACAAAGTTAGGCATAAGATTAACAGAACAAATACAGTTTTAATGAAGACTTACAAAGAAGTATGATAAGCTCCAAGAATTTCTGTTCTTTTAAATTTACTAAAAAGACACTTCCATTTAATTTTGAAAATATATAGCCAAATCTTGTGAACCTTTACCATAGTTTTTTCAGGCTTTGCAAAAAAAGTTATGTGAACTGCCTAGAATATTCTTCTGTGTTTCTCGTCAAGTCACACTCTTCAGGATGTAGTCTACATCAGCCAATAAATGAAAAAGAATGGAACTACCAACACATCATAGCCCATATGAATTCAGTAGCCCCAACAGCCCTATCCCCAAAATGTCTGTAATACACTGAAACAATTCTGGCAGTAATATGTAAATACATAAGACTAAAGAGCTTCCACTGACTATTCGGTTCCTGGATAACCATTTTCTGAAAACCTAAAAGCACTCAATTCATGATATCACCAGTGAAGACCTTTCACAAGAAAGAAAAGAGTATGTGACCCTTAACATGAATGTAGTTAAAATATATTATACCTATGTCTTTATACTGGACATTTTACATGGTATTCTGTCCACTCAGTTACTGGACTCATCCAAAGTGAAACTGTAAATCCTAAATGTAAGTACCTAAAGCTCAAGAATGTAATAGCACCAGCATCTGATTCAAAACAGATATTTACAAATGTTTTATTCACAAACATCATTATAAATTCAGTATTTCACATATTTTGAGGATGCACTTACTGAAATAATTTAGAAATTATGCAGCAGAATTTAGCTTGATATTGCAGCGTAAAAAGCAGTATTTGTCACTATATAATTTTATAAGTTTTTTTAATCAGTAATAATAAATTAATTGAGCTGTTTGCTTCTTGTATTTTTACTTTTATAGCTACTTTTGTGTAAAGATTCTTAATGAACCTATCTGACAATATGAAGAGGAATCAGTGAACTTCTTGGTAATCGATGCAAATTTACACCTAAGTGAAAAAAGCAGTACTTTAGCTTTGCACACATTTATACAGACTGAATTTCCCTATATTTTCACATACTTTCATAGGGTAATACTGAACATTATAATGGTTTATTCTAGAAAGGATGTGTATTCTGATGTATTAATGGAATGTTCTGAGGGTCGGGGTTCTTAAATGGATATATGAAACCCCAAAAGATTAGCTGTAAAATGAGTATAGAGGCTGAAGCAAGCAAAAGAATTAGAGGAACTTGTTATTTAAAATACTTAATACATTTTAAGAGTGGAAAATCTCATTGCATTTTCAAAAATATTTAATTTCAGCATTTGTTAGACAAATACATCACACTGGAGGAAAAATGTACAGGCAGCTACTGTGAACTGTATAAGGAACAAACTGTGAAAAAAAGGAGGAAAAAAAAAGAGCTGATAGTGGGAATGTGAAGGGGTTTTTTCCAGATAAGTGCACAAAACCACACAAGGACAACAAACTTGCAACATAGCCACAAAAAACCCTATTTTGCAAAGTAAGTTTCTTAATGCAGTTAATTTTGCGGTGCTGTATTTTCTCAGAAACATGTGGAAAGAGAAATATATCTATACATAAATAAAGGGCAAATACAGATGCTTTCTTCTGTTTTCAGATGCTAAGTAAAACTTGATGACACTTTTCTTGTCCACTATAAAATTAGATCTCACATGTAGTATTCCCTCACCATTTTTCTTCACCTTCACCTTGCCTTTTCCATTGCAAAATATCAACTGATGCTGCACTGTGCACCTTAATTGTAGTGTTACAAACCATGTACATGGAAAATGGAATTATGTAAACCATGCATAAACACAAAAAAACCCATAGGTTCAAGGTCAGTGTACTAAATTTGTTCTCCATACACAATGTTCATTTAATCATGATCTCACTTGCTATAAAGAATCCATTTCACTGCCTTGCTTTACTTGCAACTCTCCTATCACACTTTATTAAACATTCTTATTCTTGGTTTGCCAGCCCAAAGGCTGCCTGAGGCAAAGCAATAGGTTTTGTGAGTGGGAGGTGTTTTGGAGTAGAGAAAGAAGAAAAATGTAAGCAAAAGTACCAGTCTTTGGGTTTCAAGAATTTGAAGTAAAGAACATGTCCAGAGAAACATGCCAAATTTGCCTTTCATTCTCTAGTTACATGTGCAAACTTATACATAATTAGTATAATTTTCATATAAAACTACCACCACAGAACAAAATTATTGTTAAAATCTAAATCTGGTACTTCTGGCTAAGATATTGGACCTTCTTAAGGCAACCCATAAATCTGAACAGGTACCAGACAACCTTTTAGAACACTTCTGTGGTAAAATTGTTCCTTTTTTATTATTCTTTGAAGTTGTATAGAATGGATTTTGTTTGGTCTATTCTACAGAGCAATTTAAAACCTTAAAAAAAAATCAGGAAAATTTTTCTTTGGAAAATGTTCAAAGGGGTTGGATTTCAAAAGAGAAGTAAAGGGCGAAGAACTTGTTTCAGATACATTAAAAAATACAGGGGATAAGGGAATAGATTTCTTTTAAAGCATTTGAATGACCTCATTTATGATATCATCACCATACCAACATGGAATTATTTCTTCATATCACTGCTGTTCTTTATTATTGCTCATAATGTATATTTTGATTATGTTTTGGCTGTGGTACTTAACACCAGTCGTGTCTACAAGATGACAAGATTCCTATATGTAAGTATGGAAACACCATGAAAAGGAGGCTAGTCACATTTTATATTAAGAATTATTTATGAAAAGATTTTTAAAGAATGAAAAAAAATTTAACATAGGATGAATCATTTGTAATAGTTTCACAAGCCAACTGATTATTCATAAAAATGGCTATGACACTTCTAGCTATGCCCCTACAAGATAAATTACTTGTGTTTATTACATGCCCTTAATTTGTATTAATAAATTGGTCCTGTAAAAACTTTCCAATGAATTATCCATACAAAAAGTTTCCAATGAATTATATATACAAATTTGTAAAGTACTATGAAAAAACATTCTAAAAAGCAACATCTTCTTACCAGATATTTCCCATTAACAAATTTCCCAAAATAATAGCAAAAGATAAAGCACATAGCAGGGCAGGAAGATGCAGTCAGTGCTTTTAAATAAGGTGTCTTAATTTAGTGACTAACTAAATGAAGTCTCGCTATCAGTGCAATGTAAGTATCACCTCAACAAGTAAATAAAGTTTAATTTTGAGAAAAATGTCTTTTTGGTAAGTACTGTTTTAATATTACTTATACCAAGGGATTATGTTCACAGCACCTAAACTCAGGGCTTGCTGGAATAAGTTACCATCAAGAATATGTTATCATGCCTTTTGCTCTTTAAGATTTCAGCCAGCAAGATGTACTTTCCAAAGGCAGTAACCACGATACTTGAGGCAGTGCATCACCCCACACCCTTGGGCCAGCCCTATGATCTCAACCTTGACCAAACCAGATGGGTGGTGAAGCGTCCTTGACCGTGCCAGGTGCTCATGCGTGATACAGGTGGGGAAAACACTGCAGCAGCAACATCAGCTGTCCGACCAAGGTGGGGAACAGATGATAATCAGTCATTTCCTGACAGCCTTGGGACATTCCCTACCTGAACCGCAGCCCAGGTGGAACAGCACCATTGTTGCCTGAATTTTGGAAACAATTTCCAAATGTTTTGGAAACTCCTGTAGTTACCAACCTGGGTTACGGCCCAGATGGAAACGTACTGATGCAATGTTACCACTGTTACCAGATTTTTGAGTAATTTCATTAACTATTAATTTGGGTTAGTGCCAGGATAGGAACTGATTAATGACTAAAGCAAATGATCTTGTGACCCTAAACACAGATGCCTAAAGTGAGGCCGTCTGAGCTCTCCCGGGCCACAGTGGGCTGTGCCAGCACCTCCCTCTGAGGTCATGGGCACCTCTTTAACCCTCCTCAATCCTCAAGTCTTCAATACTCGAAAGACCATCACTTAGGATGAGGCCTGAGCTGGTACACATACACACACACATAAACCCCCTCCCTCCCTCACCCCACACACACCCCACCACCCCAGACACACACCCCCCTTGAGGTACAACCCGTGCCTGTTGAGGAACACTGTGGTATTTGCCGTCAGTATTTCACTGAACTGAAGGGAATTTTTGACAGGTACCTGTACATGCACAGACATAGATGTAAATGTCTTCGCCTGTGTCTGTGAATGTGAAAGGATCATGGTGTGAATGTTACTGTGAAGCTATAATTAAGTCATTGTCATAATTATAGCAAGTTCTATTTAATCACTTCGTAAATGCTAGGTTAGTCCATAATGAAATGTCGTTCAGCACTTCAGCACACCTTATCTTTTTGTATCCATATCCTTTGCACCCTTACCCTGTTTCATCCTCAGTCTCCATGTAAATCATTCTAACTTGATTATAATGCAATTTTCCTATGTGTGCTTCATCCATAGAATAAGTAAAAGAGTGAAACTTGTCATTGAACTCTGTTGAAAGTCACTCTTTCTTAAGTTCATATTAAAATCTGCTTTTTGACAATACCTTTGATAGTGATTCTTTAAGCAGCTTAACCACTCATGGGAACACTTCTGTATGAAATGCTGAATGAATTTTATAAACATTACCTTAAAGCTATCCAGTTGCTGTATTTATCATGTCGTAAGGCAATAAGTAATATATTTTGCGTAATTTTGCATAGGAGGTCTACAAATCATGGGTCAATTTCCTTTTACCACAATGACTGTCAGGTTTAACACATATATTTGAAACTGATTACTGTATCTTTTTAAAATAAGACCCATTTCTGCTATTTTTTCATCAAGTTTTCCAAATCCATTCTTACAAACAGACAAAGAGAGATTAAGGTTCACCTTGTGTTCATTCACATACGTGCATAACCAATTTCTTACTCTTTTATACAGCACATAGCATAGTTATTTAATAAAATGTTAGCTAATGAAGTAACCCATCTCTTTTACTGAACTCACGTGAAAAAATCCCAGTGGTCCTGATATATATGGCATTTTCATTCCCAGCAGATACTTCACTTGTGAAGTCACAACATGTGTAGCTGCTCCTGTTGTCATCGCGCTTATTACTGGCTCTGTTAACACGAACGTGGCTCTGCCCAACTGCAGCATAAACATTGCTACCTGAAAGACAAAGGCAGGAGTATCAGAAGTTATAATACAATGCAGCATCTCAGTGATAGGATAACGAGCCCAGGTTCTTTTAATAAATTTTAAGATAAAAGAGCTGAAGATTGTCTTTGAAGGACAAATATAGCTGAAAAAGGAATCCACTGAAGCTCTGTGGGCTTAAATGCACTATTTTACTCACACCACTAGTTTACCAGACACTAACATCAATTTAGTAACAAAAGCAGACTCAGAGAAACTCTTAGTATTCTTTCCTGCTGAAATACATGAGCACAATCAACACCATGAAAACATTGTTTCAACACAGCAAAATGAATTAAAGTAACTCAAAAAGTGAGGGTAGTGTTAAGACTCATTCCTGCTCCACTGCTATCCGTCCTGAGTAGGCAAAGGGTCATATCTTTGTCCAGCTTACTGATGGCCATCATGTTGATATCAAGATTCCCAACATTAGTAATTCCAACAGTTACCGAATTTATTAAGTGGTATGCAGAGTCCCATGGCGAGACCTCTAATCCAAGAATCTGAACCGCAGGAGAATCTACAACTACTGCAGATACTTCATAGGAACACAGGAGAAATACTTAAAGTACCATTGGGCTCAACTGTTTTCTCCCCTCATCGCAGACTTCAAGCATTCTTGTCCTCTGAGGTATGAGATTCGACAGCTGTTAACGCTTTGAACAGAGTTGTTGCATGCCTACAGCTGCTACTGCAGTTTACGTAACACCTAATCCTTTTCTGATCCATGTTAAGTTACATTTATATTATCTCCCCTTACAATGAGTTTTGCAGTTTCTTACTTCTATGGTCTTTTGCATTTGCTGTTCTTCTACCTGAAGTTACATGCTCTTGGCACATAGTTGTTTGTTACAATACTTTCTAAGAGGATTATTTTGTGTTTACCATACTAAATATCATAATTTTGGAATATATCACAGTGTCCTTTGCGCTTTTTTTTTTGTGTTCTGAAGCTAAAAGTATCACTTCCAAATGTTATCATTCTTTATGCCTGAACGCTATTTATTTTTTCACCTGTATGCAGTGAGCTATGAGCACAGTACCCAAAAGAAACAATAATACCAAAGTGGATTTTATTTTACCACAAAAATCTCTAGTGAGCAATTTCCTCTTCCATCTGAGCAATTAAATCTGATTTTTTTTTCTATTTCCCACTAATAGTATGTAAATTGCTCCGTATTATGTGCAATTGGAATACTGATTGCTGTTCAAGATTGGACTCCAATAATGATAATTATTGTTATACCCTCAGTGAGTAGTAATTTAGTTAGTCAGGCCTAAAACTGATAATTACTGACTTCAGATATTTTGTTTAGCTGTTTGTTCTACCAGTCTGCCTACTAATATATTTAAAACATTGCTCACAGTAGTGAAGTTGAATAAGAATTAAATTCTTCCTTCCCTGGTGAATTTTTGTTTGTTTTCTAAGATCAGTTTCTATTGTATGAAGGTGAAATTTCTAACTGGGTAATAGCTTAGTTTCCAGAGATTTAGATGTATGTTTATTTAGCTGTGGAATCAAAACCACAGACATAATTCTTTGAACTACATAATATTACAAAGAAGTATTAGTTACTATTAGTATTTCAGAGAAAGTTCTGACTGTGATTTACAGGAAAATGGTGTCATAATTGCTGAACTTAGAAACTTCAGCATCACTCTCAGATTTATTTTTTTGGTTTTTTACTTTTTTAAATCTAATATAGTATTTTAAGGGATTGCTTTACAGATAGTATCTAAAAAGTCAAACATACTTTTTATTGTTTGCTTATAACTGTGGGTTATGTAAAATACATCCAAACCATGAGTGTGGTTTGTGTTAGACAAATTGCTTTCACTAGGTATTCATTTTTGATTAAATTTATGTAAATGAAATGAAGAGCTGTTAGAGAAAAGAAAAAAAAAAACCACAAGAGAAAGTGAGAGAAAGTAGCCTTGAATGCACAGTAAAAGAAAAGAGATCATGGAAATAAGTTATACAACCGGGTAATTAGACAGAAGTTGTGGACAGTGTGATTTCTAAAAAAAAAATTATAGAAAAGAAAAAGGAAATTTCAAAATGGAAGAAAGAGAACCTTTTCTTGCAGCTGTCTTCTTTACTGCTCTATAATTTTACTCCAACAAGTAGAAGAGTGTGGGGGAGCCCAGCTGGTTCTGGGCTCTCTGTAAACTGAGATACCGAAGATGGAACTTCTTACACCTGGCAGAGGGTTAACCATGGACAGTAGGACTGTGACACAAAGTGGGTTTCCTGTTAGGAGTGTCAGCCTATTGTGTTAAGAAATGTGGCTGTGTGTCCAATCATGAGTTGTTATGAAGTGGTAAACCAATGTTGTGTGTACATGTGTCACCCAGGACTGTATAAAGGTAGCTGTACTGTTGCAATAAAGCAAGTTGGTATCCTGAAACTATGTCACCTCCTGTCTCGACCGTGACAGAAGAGAATGGGGATTTATCCAGGAGAAGAAAAATGAGTAATTGCAAAAAGTAAATTCGAGCCCTTTTGGTTCTTGTCCACTTTCAATATTTTCTTCCCATGACAATACACTCAGTTTATTATTATTAAAATTATTATTATTAAAATTCCATTCAACATGTAGTCAATTTAACTTCATGGCCAGTAAAAATTCTTATCACTTAACAGGTCTTCAAAAATTACTAATATCAAACTTTCTGTTGACAGTAACTGAAAGGCTGATATCATATTACCTGCTGCACAAATTCAGTTTTGCAGAATGAATTTTAAAACTCTTAAAACTCCACTGGCCTGGAATGTTTTTTTCACTGTTATGTCAAATAAAAGTGGTGGTACCCTTTCTGAGGGTTTGCTGTATGGGCTGAAAAGACAAGGTCGGGAATGGGGAACATCTCTTGGGGGAAACACTGCAGACTGTGAGACTCTCATTTAGTACATTGTGTTGGTTATCTCAAAGTCAGAGGTTGCAAAAGTCAAGACATCTGTGGACTATGTGGAGAAAACAGGCAGACATGGACAGTTCAGTTTGACTGAGTCATCAATTTAAAATTCTTTTCAGCCTGTTTCAATAGACATTTAACTGTGAGCTTTTGCTCTTCTGAATTGTAACTCTTATGTTCATTATGAGTGTCTTGAGAGTATCTGGTAGCTTCTGATGGTGTGCAAAGTGATCTTTCCACACTCCAGGACCTGAAAAAGTCTTCTTCGTATGGTCTTTCTGTACTAACACGTAGTATGCTGCACCGTAATTGTGGGAACTGGAACTCCCACCTAGCCTACTTGTAGTTTCCAAGATACAGAATATGAGCCTGCAAGAAGTTATTTCCACTGTAAAAGAAAAATTAACTCTTTTCTTGATTATCACTGTATAATTGATTCATGTTTTAATCTCATGAAAAAATATGTGTAACATAGAATAGAGCAACACAATATTCCCCAAAGGGAAACAAAGTTTTGGACAAGAATATTAGCCTTACAAAAACACCCTTCATATTCAACTGTACTCCTTTGTTATTAAGTAAACTGATAATAGACCATGTAAATATGTTCTCCTGATAACCAGAAACATTTTTATTTCCAATACTGTATATCAGCAACAAATTACATGTTAGTTTTCAAAATACAGTATTTGAAAAACTTACCAGTGAAAATGTAGAAGACTGGAATGAAATAAGCAGCTATTTCTAACTTACAGAAGAGCAGCACAGCTGAACTCTGTAACACTGTGGTCTTAAGAGAATAAAACTTTTTTCATAGGATAAAAATTATTTTTTTCTCATTTTGATCTGCAAGCCGCTTTCCTCTATTTATTCAGCAAATCTTCATGTTGAATTTCAGTTTAGTATGCTGAGGTTTTTTATAGACACATATATTTATGCAAGCATTCTTGCACATACAATATACTAATAGGGGAAAAAAATCTTTTCCAAAAGCTTTTTTGAGTTTTTTTTTCTTATGTTATAAAGGCATCATCCAATTTTAATTACAAAATTATCCCATAGGCATCTGTTATGTTCCCTCAGTTCCTCTCCCCATCAGTACATCTGAGGTATTTAGTATGAGGGAAGAATTCTATTAACTTGATTAGTTTTCCATGCCCTCTTTATCTTAATAGAGTAGGAGCTACACAACCATAGGAAAAAATCTTCATTATTCCTTCTGTTCTGCTTTTAAAAAATGAAATAGTTAATTAACTGTATTTTTTTTTGTAATTACTGTTTTTATTTTAGGTTTACTTATTTTCTATTATAATACTATTTTATTCTCATCAGAATGCCTCTTAAGATGACCTGTTAAGATGACTCACTATTTTGTATGTTTTTCCTTTTTTTTCTTTGACATTAATTACCGATTAGAGTACTTAGCCAGGCTACTGGAAAAATAGTATCAAGTTTTTTCAGGTGAAGGACATTCAGCTCTTTACCTACTCTTTCACAGAAGGAAACAGCTGTTTTGGACAGAGACTTTTCATCCTTCAAGTGGAGGCTGATCAAGGTATGGAATAATCACATCATCAGTTGTTTTTATGAAATTAGATTTTTTGTGCTGTTAGAGTACTGCAATTTGACTGTTTTTTCAGAATAATGAGTCTTATAGTAGATACTCAGGTCTGCTCCCTTTCCAGAGAAGTTCCACCCCAAATACCACCTACAGTTACAATTCAGCTTCTTTTTGTATTTTAGGATGTCTTCAATGGAAAACCATCGCCCAAAATGCACCACGCTATTTCTCTTGTCCCAGAATATAGATTTCCTCCAGGCTATTAATTAATTTCTAGTCTAATCTGATAAATAGATGCAGGTCACTGACTTAGCTCTCCATTAACAGCAAGATGCACCCTGTCATCTTATCTGGGAATTGCAGGAACTGTTAGTCAGGAGACTGGAATCACGATGAGAAACATAGATTCCCACACTTAACAGCACCTGGGAAGATGGCACAGTTTAATCGCAGCCTTGATTCAGACTTTCACTTGCTTCAAAGCAATTCCCTAGGAAATAAGTATTTTAATTAAACCATTTATGTGAGTTTAACCATTAAACTCACATAAAGGACTAGTGGCAGCACAACAAGCACCAGCTGTGCTAATATGACTCTAATGCAAGTGACATTACTGACCTGGGAGAGGAGCCCATGCACGTGGCACAGTTCCCTATCAGACCTGCTTTGAAGGTGCAGGCAGGGGATTTAGTAGTTCTTATTTCAATCAGGCTTAAATAGGACATAGGCTGAGATAAGTCAGCTGATGCAATCGAAGATATATGAAAAAGTAGAACTTTTCAATAGGAAAGAGTAAGAGGTCTAAAGGATTTACACACCTAATGCCACTAAGCAAAAAATTTCTGCATTGGATTTTGAAGTTAGATCAAATTAATGCAGGCACCAACTTCCTGCTTGAGGCATTTTGGCCTCTCTGGGGATAATGTAGGAGATTTCCAAGCTGTGAGCACAGGACTCCCACGTGAAGAGCTCTGTGCATGCTCTGCTCTTACAAGCACACTGTACAAGATGTACTGCTGTTCTGCACATACTGGTGCAATGGGACAGCGTGTGCATGCACAGCCAGGCACAATCAGCACCAGTTCTACTTTGTATATTGTCCATAGGCTTTCCCTCATGCTGCTACCACTAGTCATAATCCTGTAATCAATCAAAGAATAATAAAAATACAACAGAAATTGTCATACTTCTTGATATTTCCTACTGACTGCCCCAGTTCGTGCCAAGCATGCATGCCACTGGAGATGCCCTGGGCTCCTTTGCTCATCTTCTGCATGGTAGAGGGATCCAAAGCAATAAGTTCAGGAGGTTGGGTTTCTTTCAGGAGGCCAGGTACCTAGGAGGTGTTGCAATATTGCATGCTGGAACATTTCCACCATTTTAATATTTACAAGGAAAGAGGGAAGCCTTCTTGAAGACCTAAGCAACTGGCAATGGATAAAGGAACTCAGCACTTGCAGTCAGAATAAGAAAAAAGAATAAATTTAAAAGACCTCTGATCATTTGAATAAGCTTTGGAGAATCATATGAAGACATCTGTTTTGCTATTTCATTTTAATGATGGGTGTGTGAACTCTAGAGAGAATTTAAACATGCTTTCCCTACTGTTTTTAATTATTGGATATGGTATAGTATTTCTCTTCAAGCCAAGAGCAACAAAGGAATATGTCAGTGCTTACCAGGAACTAATTCATTTTTTTTTCTGAAGGAGAAGGGAAAGGGGCACCAACAGCAACTGAGTATTATATTAGAGCTAACTGAATGTGGGTTTATTTCATATAGTAACACACTAGGAGCATGTATACAGATAATTACTACATCTAAACAAAGGAGCAGCAAATTCTTAAAACACATTAATTTCATCATTCATGACCATCGGACCAGATGTTTTCATCAGTTGTTCTCAGAGAAGTGAGAAAAACAAAAGTATTACAAATGTCACAGCTGTTACAAAGGCAGTGTACGAGTAGCATACAGAAAATGTGATCTCCACCAACCTGAATGATTCCTCCTAGAAACGAAACTGCTGCTGCAACTCCAATCCTCTGCATTTCAAACTCCGACAAGCCCAAAATTCCTGAATTATTGTTTGTGGTGAAATTAGTGCTGACTGAAGGAACAAGACGCTCAACTGCATTGGCAGATATTAAGGAAGTTAAAGCAAAAGTTCCTATAAAAAAAGCCACACTTTAGTGACAAATAATTTTATATCTGTCTGTACTCATCACTCATGGTCTCTTTTTCAAAACTTGGCCATTATGAGTAAAACCACCATTTTGTAAATTCCTGTCATGCTAAGAACAATTTTTAAGGTAATTTTTCTATGTAACACATATTTCCTCCTGTAAAATACCATTTATACAGGTGAATTAAATGTAAATTTTTTTGAGCACATTCATTTAGACATCTTCACAAAAGAGATTCAAGTACAACAATTTACAACTACTTCAAGTTATCAGATATGCTTTTAACTCACCCTGGACATGACCAAACAGCTATTTGTCTGAGAATCCCAAGTGTTAATGAACAAAATTTCTAGGGCAATTAATTCATGCTGTACATATAGCATATGGTACTGATAGCCCGTTTCATGGTACCTAGCATTCTAATAAATGGAAGCAAATTATGAGAAGAACATTTACTGGCTGAGAGAAGTTAAGTAAATCTACTGACACTCAGATAAATCACAGAATTACAGAATCACAGAATATGCCGAATTGGAAGGGACCCATAAGGATTATCAAAGTCCAACCCTTAGCCCTGCATAGGACCATCCCCAGGACTCACACCATGTGCCCAAGGGCATTGTCCAAATGCTTCTTGAACTCTGTCAGGCTTGGTGCTCCCCAGAGGAGCCTGTTCCAGTGCTCAACCACCCTCTGGGTGAAGAACCTTTTTCTAATATCCCACCTAAACCTCCCAGGGCGCAACTTCAGGCCATTACCTCAGGTCCTGTCATTGGTCACCACAGAGAAGAGATCAGTGTCTGCCCCAGCTCTTTCCCTCATGAGGAAGTTGTAACTGCAATGAGGTCTCCCCTCAGCCTCCTCTTCTCCAGGCTGAACAGACCAAGTGACCTCAGACACTCCTCTAATGGCTTCCCTTCAAGGCCCTTCACCGTCTTCGTTGCCCTCCTTTGGACACCCTCTAATAGTTTAATAAGCACAAACACATTCATGAAGAGCTATAGGAGCATAAGAAATGTGTTACTATGTCAGACCAATTGTCCATCTTACCGAGTACTCTGCCTGCAGCTGTGACAGTCAGAGGTGTTACCCAGGGAAAGCAGATGAGCCTGGTCCCCAGTTGTTGTGTTAAAGTACATCCTTACCTGTCCCTTTTTGACTTTGTGGACTAGCTCATGAATTTGTCAAAGGTTTATTTGAACCTGCTTGTAATTTCTCCCTCCACAATGTTCTCTGAGAGCAGGTTCCAGAAGTTCACCATCTGCTGTACTGTTTTATTTAATCTATACTTTAAAAGTATTTTAAAATTACATCTCATTGAACTCACCTTTATTCTACTTTTACAGGACCCAGGGAACAAAGTTCTACCTTTGTCATGGCCTTCATAAAGGCCCAGCACTCCCAGCATGAATTCCTTGGAAACCTACCAGGAACACTGCCACCCTGACAAATGGCCATGAAGTCCCGCCTTTTGCCTCTTAACTTTTAACCTACTAATAATTAATAAAAGGACCTTTCTTCTACTACAAGGACAACTCAGTTTCTTTAGTAACCTTTGGTGTGGAACCTTATCAGTAGCTGTTTGACCATTTTGATATCTTATATTCAAAATCTTTCCTTTCTCTATGTGCTTATTGACACTCATACAGTACCCTTGGAGGTTAGAGAGGTAGGATTTTCCTTAATAGAAATCATATTAACTCCTCTCCAAAAGACTCTGATTATACAAATCTTTTTTCACCCCATCCCTGGAAGTGTTCAAGGCCAGGTTGGATGGGACCTGGTCTAGTGAAATGTGTCCCTGCCCATGAGAGGGGTGTTGGAACTAGATGGTCTTTAAGGTCCCTTCCAACCCAGGCCATCCTATGATTCTGAGATGCTATGATTCAGTATTTTTATTATCAACAGGTCTGACATTCCCAGGATTCCCTGCAGAGCCCTTATGACAATGAAATTACACTGGCAACTTGAAAATCCTGTGGCCTTGTCACAGAATGTCCTAGTTACACCTCTGCCAGAAAGATATCCCACCAGTTTACTTCTCATTGTCCTGATTTTGGTGTATTTAAAGAAACTTAAACTACCAGTTTGATCACACTCTCCATGGAATTCTTTAAATTCTTTCTTTTAGCCCCTTAATGTTCCTGCATATGTTTGACCTGTCACATTTCATCACTTTCTTGCCCACCTCATTTGGCCAAGTTTTCCATTTTTCAAGTGGCAAACTGTTTCTCATGAGAATCCCTTTAATTTTTCCCAACAAACCATGAAGGGGTTTATTTTGATGACATTTTCTTTTTTTATCTAGGCCAAAACCACATTTTCTTCAAGTAACAGGATAGCTGTAAATATTTTGGTTTTCAGATTGCTTTTTTTTTTTTTTTCCTTTTAAGCCTGTTCCTCATTTTTACTTAAAAAACCTGGTTTACATAAAATTGAATTTGAAAACAGTTTACATAAAATTCCGTCTTAAATCAAAGACCTATAGGTGTTATTATGATGGATGAAGTTGTCTCGGAGGATGCTTCAAAATCAATCATATCGAAAACACTCAAGGAAAATGTGTAGGTGTTTTTCGCCCAGGTGAGTCATCTTTTAAAGCAGATCAGCCATCTCAAAGATACATTTAAAGTGAGTAAAAGCTGACAGAACTGGGCCACTGATGAATTTTCCATTTCATATTAACATGACTGACCTCACTAACAAAGGACACCTTTATAGCCTGGGTATATATGGAGAGCACCACAGATCTTACAGAAAATGCTGGCAGGTGAAGAGATTGTCTCCAATGTCCACAAGAAATTATGGAACATTTGGGAAACTGAGACAGGCAGTATCGCTCTAGTTCAGCCTACACAGCCCAACACCTCAAATGAGGTTTTGCTGCCCTTTTTTGATTAAAATGAAATCCTGGAATAGACACCTGTGAAAGGAATAGGTTTCCACACCAATGACCATGCAGAAATCTGCAGATATGAAGCTGTGGGACTAAGCAAGTCATTCTCTGAACATCATTCTCTCCCAAGGATAAAACATCAGACTTAACAGCTTGCACTTACCTATTTTATCATCTATTTTCATTACTAGAATTTATGTCAGCCAGCAACAAACTTCTGACAACACTTGTTAATAAAGTTTTTTAATATATGTTCATGTTATAATAAGTATACTAATCTGTACTTTTAATACGTATACTAATTTTACTCAAGTAAAATTAATTTTCCAAATTCTAAATTTTCACTTTTTTTTCAAATGCTTCTCTTTTTGCATGGGCTGAGTACAGTCCCTTACTCATGACAACATTAGGACACTAACAGCATCCACAGATCATTTTTGGACATCACAAGGCTCAAATACTTTTTGTGCATCTAGGGAAAGCAAATTTTGGCTTTACTTTTGCTCTAAGACGTCTATAGTTTGCGTCTATAGTTGTTCAGATTTTTCTTTTTTTGTAATTTAACTGAATGGTATTGGTCAAAAAAGGTGCTCAAAAATATGTTGTTAACTGTTGCATACATGAGAGCAATGACATTCTGCAGAGTTCATTTTGTGTGTGATTACCTACAACCATCTTTTCTCCTTCAAGGACTTTTTCTCCTCCTTAATGAAAACATTCCTCCTCCCTGCTTAAACCTTCTGACAGCCACAGAGGCTGCTTCCCTTTACCCAGTTATGATGTGTGTTACTACTGGGCCTGTCTCATCCTAGTTGCAAACTTCAAAGGCCACCAAGTGCCAACTCCTGCACAGCAAACAATTTGTGGTTCAGTGTGACAAGTACTATTTCCAGCTTCAACCTATAATTTGGTTTCTTTGGGATCAGAAACAGAGCCTTAACCAGCCTATTAGGAGATCAAAGCCATTCAATTCTTGCAGCTGCTGTGACTGCTGAGGGTAAAAAAGTAACTCATAACTACCAGCCTAGTGGTCAGGGTGCACCTTTCACTACCTACCTAACTACGCTGTAAGTGTGGACAGCAGCAGCCCTCACTGGGAGAGTCTCCAGTTTTAATACAATAGCAAGCAATGGGCACAAAAAGCCTTTTTCCCCTAAGAAATGCAGGATTTGTGGTTTAGACAGTTGAGAAGTAATGTGTTTTCTATGATTTAAGAGGTAATCAAGCATTTTTCATTCCCATTTGCATATACCTTGTTGGCAGAGGCCTTTGTTAAAATCTTAGCCTGAAGCAGATTTCTAAAGCAGAGTAAAAATACAGAAGCCCTTACACTTACAAAAGAAGTGTCAATCCAATTTTAATTTATAATGGCAGAAGTAACTCCAATATATTCTTAATGAAGCTCTTTAAAGTACTTAAACTGACAAAAAATAGGTGTGAGAAGAAGCACAAAACCATGGTTTGATGTTTAGTCATAGATAATTTTCCTTCCATTGATCTTAAAACAAAAGAAGTTCAGTTTCCAGTTTTTTATTTTTGAAAAGGTTTTTAGCAAATAGACACTTACCTGTTGCAACGTGACGACCCATTCCAAATATGGCATAAACTATGACAGGGAAGAAAGAGCCATATAGACCAAAAACTGGGTGGACTGAAGACAGAGCAGCAAAGGCCAGCCCTATAGAAAGTTAAATGGAATTATTTCACTATATGAAGATAAAACTGTTCTGCTTGGTTTGGGTTTTTTAACGAGGAAATGTCTACAACTTTATTAAGAGCAGGAAAAAGCCCACCTTCATTTATTAAAACCTAGAGCATGTCAACAACTGTACAATTAACTGTGGAAGGTTTTTAATTTCATCACCAAAATCCTCTTATTTTCTTCTGAGTCTTGGTCACCAGCAGAAATAACTGGTTCACCAGCTATCATATTTCCAGGTTGTCGCCATCAGTAGTTCCAAACTTTTTTTTAATAGCCAGGCCTCGCAAGAGAAAGCAGCATTGTTTCACCCCCACCCTCACAAACATGGGTTTGAGACTGCCAGGGCTCCAGGCAGTGAGACAGTTATTTCTTACAAACAGTTCAAAACATATAATTTTGGTTTGGATGGAGCCCCTTCAGTCTGCTTTCTTCTAATTTCTTAAACAAAAAAATATTCCAAAGTTCGTTCTTTTTAGGTGCCTGGGGTTTTTTCAGCCTTTAGATATTAACATTTTTTTCATTATGTAAAGCTGTAGTTCAGAAACAGAAAGTATTTGAGTTTCATGTTGAGATGGAAAATGAACTGAATTGGTTAGGGTTTAACTTTATAGACTTACTAGTTACCTTCATCACTTAGCTATACAGGAGAGCATCCATCTTTTTCTTAGAAAGTCACAAAATATGCCAAGAACTTATCTTTTAACAGAAACATTCCTGCAAAACAGGAGCTTTGGTTGCTGTTCAACTTGAGATAGCTAAGATAGCAAGCAAGCCAGACTGCATTGACTCTTTTCCAGTCAGCAGAAAGAGAGACTCTTCAGAACACGCAACAGCAAGCTTTTACCACCATTTCACAATTCTTACTGCTGGAGACTAAGGGTAGGAGAACTTGCCTTGCAGAGTTGCTCCACAGACCTTGATGAATACCTCATCATGCAGCAGGGAAGAAAGGACTGGATTGTTTAACACACACGGTGCCATCCTGAAGTCCACCTTCAATCTGAGTGTAAACACAAGCTGGAGCATATGTGTGTGTATTGGGAGAATGACCACGTGTGGACAGGGGTGATTCAGATCTATGGAATGGCGTTGTCTTCTGTTTACATTTAAAATCTCCAAAGAAAATTAAATGTGTAGGATTAGTTGTTCTCACCAAGCTTTCCTGACCGCTACAAAAAGCATTTTTTTACCTGAAATGTTGGTGTATGGGGCCTTAATATTATGGAGAATGCTAAAGAGTGTCGTCACTTAGGGGCTTTGGTTTATGTGTCAATTGTGAACATTTTGATTCAAAAACTCCTTCTTGAATTTTCATTTGAGTCTGTAATAAAGAGCACGTGGTGGGTGGAGGAAAGAAAATGCCAAAAGATCAGAAGTGTCAATTTCCCTGTGAAGCAGACAAGGTCTAGTACTACATCTGTTCTTAGAAAAACATCATGGCAAAGATTTTGCTGAGATGTGTCTTAGATGGACATCTTCATCCACACTATGCTCAGCAAAGTAGCACTATTAGTTATGACTTGGAGAGGAGAAGGCATATATCAAAATGTGTCTGATTTAAAACTTCTTTTTTAAACGGAAATAGACTTCATTGCTCTTTTGCCTTTTAATTAGTGCATCTATTGATCATCACTTCTGCCTTTTTCTCATAGCACAACATTATCATAAACCAGAAGGATCTTTGAAATTGTAGTATGACATCCCTGTTCATGTGATCAATAGATGTAAGAGAAGATTCTGACCCAAGAGCAACACAGAAGGGTGTGCCCAAGGAGAATAAAAACAACAAAGGAGAGAACTGCATGACCCTATCCAGAAAAAACTGACCATGCATGGGGCATGGGGGGCAATAATGAATAGGAGAAAGAAATTTTTAAGCCTTCTTTAACATTGAAAAACTCTTCCCTTATAACCATTTTATGAACAAAACCAAAAGCAGACAAAAAGGTTGTAATTAATTCACCAGTAGAATAGTACTCACATAGATATTCCAGTCTTGCCATAAAGCATTATGCAAGGCTAATTTATTTTACTCTCCAAAAAATAAAGGAATTGGAAAAATAAGTACAACTCACTTTGATTATAACAACTTAATTGAAAAGAAGGGACCTGTCTGAACAGACAAGCATAAGGGAAATACACAACATTCAGTACTGAATGCTGAACCAGGTATTTTGGGAAGAGGTCTAAAAATCCTGATTAAGATGATCTTCAAAACTTTCTGTGTTTAAGATACTCACTCATTTAATGAAAGGAATTGTCTTCCACTGAATCAGAGAATTACAAATACAGAACATTTTCATTTGAAAACAATCCCATTTCCAAAAATTCCAATTCACACTGTGAAGAACACCTATCTACACAATGCATAGACAACTCACCTTGGTGAGTTCCTTTACATGCCCTGTTCATTGCATCCTTTTTTCCATTTTTTTGGACTCCTGTTACAAGGGAGGCACAAAAGCTCCTTCTTTACTGGGAAAGGTTAAAATTTTGAAATTTTGAAAGATACTTTTTGAAATATCAAGTTCATTTTGCAGAAAATAGACTATGTTCACATCATTCTAAAGTTTATACGTCAGTTGTGTTAATTTCGGACGTTGAAATTTTCCCTTGAAAATCTACGCTTCGCTTTTAAGTAATCTCATCACGCAGGTCAAGAGAAAATTAGCTTAGAAGTTGTACAAGACAAAACCAAAGGGCACGTACTATACCACAGGCTGAGCTCACCTAGTTCCAGAAGAGGGACTACTAGCTCTTTTACTATTCAATGGAAATCAATCAGTCCAGGGCTAAGAACAGTATCCATTGTTCTTTCCTCTCAACATTTAGAAGAAAAACAAGGCTTCAGCTACTACAAAATATTCTGTCACCATCTAGATGTAAAAGCCAATTCTCACTTCTCTACATGTGTTTACTTTGATTTTGTGTTTCCTAAGATCTTCTGAATCTGAAACATTTGACAATTGTGGCCAGACTGTGTTTGGTCCAGCACAAACTGTACATGTTGTGGATAAAGAGCAAGAGCTCAATGCAGCTCTAGGTCTCTCTCTCTCTCTCTCTCACACACACACACACACACACACAGTGTCAGCATCTCAGTTCAGCTCTCTGAACAGGGCTGAGAGGAACAGAGAGGCACAGGCTGAATGAACCCTTACAGTCAGAAGAACTGGCCAACAGAAATCTGGTATGAGTCCTATAAAACTGTGGAAAAGGGGTTATCCTGCCCAGCAAACCCTCAGCATCCAACAGGAATTTTGATTGTACTCACAGATGCTGCTGCCCTTGTTTTTTCCATTTCATGCACAGACCTTCCCTGTTCTCTTTGTATTAAGTTTTAGAAGCAGTGTGTCATTTTTTTCATGATGACATCATGGCAGTCAGGAGAGAGCTAAAATTACCAGCCTTTGACTCAAGTCCTGGCTCTGTTAGGTTTTTACTCTCATTACTGAAGTATGTCAGTCATGTGTAAGAGTAGAGTGGGTTTAGAATTAGTAAAGACTTCAGGCTTTCTGATTAGGTATAAAATATTCTAAAGGTTGAAATACTTTTAAACATATAATCAGTAGTATGTTTCATCTTATTTCCTTAATTTTCATATTAAACTTCACTGCGATGCATTCCATACGCTCAAGAACTAGTCAGTTCTTGACAGGACAGGAAATATTATTTTAATTTTTTCATTTCAAACAGTAATAATACTCAAAAGAAATAGATCATAAAGTAAGGAGTTCACATAATCTTCACTGGTAATGTGGAGGAAAGCCCTGTGGCAGTGACATTGAGATTTTCATATAAGTATATAAATTCCATGAAAATAAATGCAAACACATAATGAACAGTAAGTTCAGATACAGTACATTAACACTGTTTGTTTTAACTACCTCTTTATCATAAGATAACATTGTGGGACACATTTTCACTGAAAATCATCCTCTCCAACTAACACCAAGTGCATAACAATACTCTGGCACACAGTGCTGAAAAGGAAGAGATGTTCACCACTGCTACCAGTGCCAAACACAAGTAACTTACAAAATAACAAGCTTGATACAAATAGAAACAAGACCATCTCCTACCACAGGAGAAAAGTCTCCATTTAGGTTGATAGTTTCTGATAACTACGCTAGTGCCAAAGCTATGGCAATAAAAAAATATTTTCCATAGGAAGAGCTATGAATCATCAGAGTATGGTCAGTTAACAATTTTCTGCATCTGGAAATACACTCATGATACATACATCTGTTCTGAGGAAAGCTCTACCACGTCCTTTGGAAGTAAGATAGTCAAACCAAAAATTAAATGAAGAAGCAGGAAAAGTAGTAAGCTTATAATTAATTTGAGGAGTATAAAAATTGTATCATGTACAGTATTTACTGTGAAAAGCCATAAATTCAAAAGTTTTTTCTTATAAAGTGTATATTCAAATAACTTTTTTTATTGTAACCTCTTACTCTCAAATGTGACTATACTAAGACGGACAGGCCCAAGTTTATGGAACCCAAAATGGCACTAATACATCTTATCCCACTCAAAAACGCTATCTGCACAGCTGAGGTCACTCTTTCTGATGCTTCAGAAAAATACAATTTCTCCCATTGTTCACAAGGCTGACTTATGTAGTAAGAAAGGTATTTCCTGTGGATGCCCTAAAATGTAGAATTAACACATATTTAATGAGTCTCCTATCAATCCTTGTTGGAGAACTAACAAATCAAACGCCCAGTGACTCATACCACAAGCTTTCATTTGTAACTCCAGGATACCTAACTTTTACTGAAGAAAAAAACAATTCACCACAGAAAACATTTTTAATACATTTCATAACAACTTTCCTATACAAACCTGCAGTTCTGGAAGATTTGCTTTGACAGTGACTTGATTAAAAGCTATTAACACAAAATGATCATTTGCAAATGATGTCATTTGCCTCCCAAAACTGGGAAGATCAACAGCAGTTCTCTCAATGCACATTCACCTTGTGTTTGCAAGATCTCTGTTTCATAATGGCCCCCTTTGCTGGGGCTACAAGTGTGGACTTTATCTTCTCTCTGAGTTATTTAATGACAAAAGTATCAAGAGCTTAAAATCATTCTTTGGTTCTTCTGTCATTCAAAGCCTCAGGCAAATGAAGGACATAAGGCTGAGATGGAAAAACAGGTTCTGAAAGGTGAACCATAAATGTTTTAAACATCACACAGTTAGCAACCATCCTCTTGTTTTTGAAAGATGCTTCAGTGCAGTTCCTTCTTTTTTGGTCTGGTG
The DNA here is from genome assembly GCF_022539395.1 of Myiozetetes cayanensis. Lineage (NCBI taxonomy): Eukaryota > Metazoa > Chordata > Aves > Passeriformes > Tyrannidae > Myiozetetes > Myiozetetes cayanensis. Next base: position 23,759,631 of record NW_026086604.1, read on the forward strand.
AGAAGTAAGCATCTCAGTTGTGTTAATCATGGTACCTGAATCCACAGTATTTCACAGTATCTGAAATGCACCTCTCCCAGCTTATCATCTGGCAACTGTATCAAAGGTAGGTTTGAGAAAACACTATTCTACTCTACCACTTTGCAGATTTCCAGATACTGGCATTTGCATCTTAATGCTCAAAAAAGATCTGCAAGCATTATGGTAGAAGAAACAAGAGGGCTGTGTGACCCACTTATGATTTCTCTATCCAAGAAAGCTTGACCTGCTGCACACAAAAAGTTAAGATTCACATCAAAATAAAAAGAACTTTTAAAAAATCTAGTATTTTCTTTTAATAGCCTGAAAAAAAAACCTATGGCTCTTGAAAGACAATCCAAGATGTAGTATTAAGAACTCTTTAGGATGAATTTGACACAATATCTGAACACAACAGAGATTATATAGACTGTTATACAGATAATTATATGGGCTATAGTCATTAGTCAACCATAATACTTGAAGAATCTGGCTACCTCCAAAATAAAAGAAGCATTTTGAGAGTAATTTATAGGAAAACTCCTCTGCATCTCAGTAAGAATATACAGAGAATGAAGCCATAAGAAGTTTCTGACAAGCAGGTAACTATGAGGAAGTCTTTTGAGAAGCATCAATGCCGTAGAGAATCAAAAACCTATAGGGAGTGATGAACAGGCATTAATCAAGAGGAACTGAACTTTTTGAAATCCATGAGAAGGGCATCCATTTTGGCAAATTGATGGCCAAGGATCTGAACACTAACAATTTTCCTGGTCTCTCTGATCTGGAAGATTACACGTGGTGTCATTTCTTCTTCCTTTAGGAATCAACATTTCCTGGATTTCTCAGTCTCTGTCCATGGTGCTCAGGCAACCACAGCATTGGGATGTGACATCCATGAAGTTCATCCAGTCACACAAAGGTGAGTGTACCTGGACATGAGGCTCCAAAAGAGTCAGAGGTCATTCAGAAGTTGAATTCACATTTCTAGTAGTCTGTCAAACAGGTCCATATTAGCACATATAACTTGCAAAACTTCCACACATATAACTTGGAAGAATTTTTAGAGTCATTAGAAACAAAATATTGCTTGCACAGCAGCATAAGTGCCTTTCACCTCTGCTGGAAAGTTGTAAAATATGAATCATTGTCCCACGTTTACTCACTAACATGTTACATTTCATAGTCAGCTTACATCATTATTCTTTGCGTGGGAGAACTAAAACAGAGTTCAACTGGACACTCTTCCACAATTCATTTAAAACTACATGGATTCTCCAATGCATTCTGGAGTAAATTTTTCTGGCTCTGTTTCCAAATGTGCTTATTCAATTTCTATTCAATCTACACATTTGCAGTTTGTATGCCAGATGCATACTTACAAGACAGCTTTACCCTTAATAAAATTATTAACTCCAGTTAGTCAGCTCAGAGTATATTTATGTCTTCATTTATGGTCAAAGCCTGAAATAAACCCCCAACAACTATCACCCTCGAGAAGACACATCTGAGGTTCCTCCATGAAAAGCTAAGGGAAAAAAAAGTATAAGTTTTTGGCATCATGCCTTCCAAAACAATGGGCACTGGTTCTGGAATGCATGAAGGCAGTGCCGTTCATTTTTTTTAATGGCAAGGTCTCCAGCCAGTGTTTAGGAATTAGTTACTCAGCAATAAATCCATCTCCAGATTAAATTAACTTTAATTAAGACATACAAACCACACCAAGACTCGGTGAGTTATTATTGGGCTTGCCGAATGAAAGAAAAAAAAAGTTGGCAGGAATAACAATACTGATTTCATCAGATGCCATCTACATATTTAACTTTTAGAGGAAATATGTCTCAAGGGCCCTCCACCCTCCAAAAAAACAGCCCACCAAAACCCACTTGAGCCAAAGCATTTCTTGTTCAAGATAGGTCATAGGAAAGGCAGTAAATGTATAGCACTACATTCAAGTTCTACATGAAGTATATGCATGTAATAATTGACTACAAAAAAAAAAAAAAAAAAAAAAGCAGGTATTTTTAAAACTACAAATGCTGACATAACTGCAAATCTGGTAAATTTGAAAGTCCAAATCTTTTGAGTTTTTGAGTATGTACAGCATAGCACATGGACAGATGTTTATTTCAAAACAAACAGCACCATATTTATAAATGTTCATTAATCCAGCCTAGTACCAGAAACTCATCAAGAAAAGACTGAATCCAGGAATACAGTGACATTATTTTAGTTTTATAAAACCCACACATTTGTCTTAACTTTTTGACAGATACACCCCAGTTCAAAACTTCACAATTTTTTTGAATAGCAGCAGATGCTGAAAAGGAACATTAACTTGTGAAAGAACCCCCTTGTGCCCTTTGGTTCTGTTCCCCTTATGGTAGCCAAACATGTAATTTAGCACTTCTATGAATGGAATTATGTGATAAGGAGATCCATCTTCTTATCCCAATATTTAAATGGAATATTTTTAGAACTACTTCAAATTTTAAGTCTAAAAATAATCATGATACTTTATTTTCATTTCTCCATGTGCTGCAACTGCCTTTGACTTTAAAAGTCTTTCCTGATTAGGAAGAAACCTTCTCAGATTTTAATTAACCTATCTGAGCCTTTTAAGTCTTCTCCCAGATATAATCTCTGTTTTCCTGATCCTTCTCCTCATCTTTTTTTCTACTGAAATCATCTTCCATGAACAGAGGCAATGAAAATTACACCCTATATTTCAGAAAATGGACAGTACCACCAATGGTCATCAGCTTCTTTGCAGCTCCTAACTCACATAGTAACCCATTTTTTTCAAGTAGGCTAATTATTTTCCAACAGATCATTAAAACTACCCCTAACTGAGAACAGCAGAAGATTCATCTTTAGAATGCATACACAAATCTGAAGCACAACCCATCAGCTGTCCTAGAGCCTTGCTTCAGAATTTCATAGCAGAATCAATCAGTCTGGTATCCTTTAGCACTCTACATGTAAATATTATTTCATTATTATTATTATTGTTACTACTAAAGGGAAATATACCATTTTTCTAGGCAGGAGTCTCTCTGGTCATTAATGGCTTGCAGAAGAGGGTTATAACTATCAAAACCTCAAGAACAATCTTTAAGGAAGCCTGGGGGGCAGGGTTGAGATACCTACACCCAGAATTTACACCCAGAAAGAGTAAGGCTACTTCAGGTGTTAAGCAGAGCCCTTAATTTTCACAGTGTGCCCTAACCAAGATACTTCAGACACATTTGTGTCCCCTACATATATAATAATAATGGCTACATATATAGAGAACAGAAATAAACTATGCACACTAAAGTGCATATTGAAGCAGAATAACTTCGGAATAATTCCTCTGGCGATGAACTCAGCTGTACAATAGAGTCTATTTTATACACTTTTTTAGACAAACTCAGCTTTACTCTTCTTACATTCAGGGAAGCTCACAGATGGGTCGCGGTATTAGCTACTTGGTTCCTAGATGCCAGTCTTTGTGTATAGTATTCATAGTTCTACCCAGGCAAAAAAACAAACAGCAAAACAAAGAGACAAACAAACAAAGAAACACATTCTAAATAGCAATCCGAAAGCAAATACTAGATGTGATGTACCAACCAATAGACATTCCATAATTTAAATCCTGAGAGGAGGCACAAAGCTATTTCTTTGAAAAGAGAAGATTAGGTGAAGTAGCGTAACAAAATGGATTAATGAGGCATGAATCAAGACCTTGGTTCGTAAATAATGTCAGGAAGGATAACCTATGAAAGGCCTCAAAAGTAAAGATTAATAATTTGCTTGGTGCAACAACAGTTACCACTGTGAAAATGAGCTAAGTAGCTGCACTGAGAAGAGATATGATGGGACTATAGTACATGTTCCAAAGGCTACAGAAAAAAACGTGATGACAGTTCTATGAAATTTAGCTAGGTGGAAAGACTGCATTATAATGCACCTTAAAATTAGCATGTAAGGAAACTGAGAAAAACTCAGAGGCAGCTTGATAAAAGTATTCTTCTCATAGGAGCATGGGGTGCTCATGTCACATGAAAAAGCCACAGATAATTCTGGTATTGTTGTGACAAGTCAATGGATGAATTACAGAAAAGAAAACAGTAAGACCTGTCTTTAACCATGTTGAACATGAAACTGTCTATTACCCACAATGCTAACAGCTGAAACACATCTCACCTAAACTTTGATGCCTGACTCATCAATGTCTACACCTGAGCCAATCCCTTGTTACATTCAAAGGAAATCCTATGAATATAATCAGATGATTAGATAAAGCAGATAATTAGATTTAGTCAGATGAATCATACTTGTGGAGGGTTGATTCTAGACAGCAGCGAAGTAACCACCCAGCCACTCACTCCCTTGCTCCTCCTCAAAGGATGGAGGAGAGAATCAGAAAGTGAGAAAACTTCTCAGTTTAATTAAGTGACTGAAAGAAAAAAAAAAGTAAAGGCAGTCATTCACCACCTCTCACAAGCACAGAATTATAGAATATGCGGAGTTTGAAGGGACCCATAAGGATCATCAAGTCCAACCCCTAGGCCCACACAGGACCACCCCCAAGTATCACACCATGTGCCTGAGAGTGTTGTCCGAATGTTTCTTGAACTCAGGCAAGCTTGGTACTGTGACCACTTCCCTGGGGAAGCCGTTTGAGTGCTCAACCACCCTCTGGGTGAAAAACCTTTCTCCTCATATCCAGTCAAAACCTCCCCTGGCTCAGCTGCATGCCATTGCCTTGAGTCCTGTCACTGGTCACAAGAGTGAAGTAATCAGTACTTGCCCCTCCACTACCCCTCATGAGGATGTCAAAGACCACAATGAGGTCTCCCCTCAGTCTCCCCCTCTCCAGGCTGAACAGACCAAGTTCCCTCAGACACTCCTCACAGTTTCCCCTCAAGACCCTTCACCATCTTCGTTGCCCTCCTCTGGATGCTCTCTAATGGCTTAATGTTCACTGACTCTTATTAACTAGATCTTCACTGTATAGTAAGGAACACAAAAGCAGATTGCTGAGAACTAGTTACCTGCACTACAGACCCCTTGTTCTATTAGCACAATTTAAGTTTGGAAAGGAAAAAAATATTAGGCACTTATGAGACATCTATATATACCTAGCAATTGAACTTGTTTGCAAGGGAGAGGAATACAGAATGAAATGGTAAGTAAAATCCTTATAGAATGACTGTTGATGGGGTATTATTAAGTTTTAAAGAGAAAGGGAAGAGAGAGATGAATACTAGTCCAACAAGAAAATTAATTAAAATTAATAAATCTATTTTGCTAATTTAGACATATCTTGCTCTAGTTTATCAATAACAGGTTTTTGAGAAAAAATATGAGACAAACTAAGTAGTGATTACCAAAACATAAAAGCTCAAATTTCTTAACTACCTGTGAAAGTAAATAGCAAACTTCTAGACTGGATGACAATGTCTATTTTAGATTCAAAGGTTCTTTCTTCAGTGTTAGGTATCAGAGTAAGATTAAGGATTCTATGGCTACAAAACAAGGTATTGAGCTCTGTATTATCAAATTATAGTTGGAACTAATATTAAATATCTGGAACTGATGAAGTCTGATTTCCTTTACTGGTTTTGACTTGTGGCTGACTGACTGTGCAATCTGAGACTGTGAAAGTCCAACTGAATCCTTCCAGTAATTGGTATTTTTTAAAGTTTTTTTTTTTTTTGTTAGAACTTGTAGGGTCTTGTTCCTACTGGATATTTTCATAACACTTTTAGAAATATAATAATATTTGACACTTCTTTTTCCATATTCTGTGGAATTAAATCAAGTACTCTAAAATTAGAGGACATACATGGAGACAATACAAATATTGTCTCAATAGGTAAACAGAACATGAGTTCAGCAGTGAATTTTGAGACTCACGAATTAATTTTTTTTGACATTTTTAGCAGACAATGAAACAACCATAGGAACACTTGAAAAATGACTGCTTGATTTCAGCAATGACTCTTTCATCACAAACACCAAGCAGCACATTGTGATAATCCCACACCTTTCCTTCCCAGCTCCATACAGGTATCACCTTAGTTCAGTGTCAGGCAAGGTAACACCTTATCTTCTAAAGATCTATTTCTTCCACATTGTACGTGGAAGTAAAGACAATTAAACAATCAGGTGGTATTCCTTTCTTACATCATTCCTAGAGTCTGTTACCACAGGACGTAGTTCTAGTTCCATCATGCATGTCATGATGGAAGATTTTTAAATATAAACTGATATATGAGCTCAAATGTTTCAATTTTCAAGTAGTTGACTTGAAGATATCTTACAGAAGTTTGAAGGCTTAAGTCACCTTTAGAAAACAATAATTTTGACACTGAAAATCACAAGTGAATGGTAGTAGCTCTTTCAAACTTTATCCGAAATAAAAGTTGTCATAGAATATCTATTCTGAACTATGCTATACCTTTATCAAAAACTTTTTTTGAGCAATAATTATCTGCATACATTAATTGCTGATATTTCTATTAATTTGCTCTTTTGTTTTTCTTACTTATGAGGCAGAAACCAAAAACTGTTGCTACATATGAATTCTCCAGAAACAATTTCTGAAAATGTTGCAAGGAGCAGTGATAAGCAGTATCTTTGTTGCTTTCATTATGACACAGTAAGGACAGTGACTTCCATCTTTCCTTCCTTACTTTACAAAGGGAAGTCAGAAATTTTGTCTAAAATTTAGATTAGATGCTGGAGCACAGACACATCACACCACGTCAGAGCAGTTGCCAACCTGAATAGTCTGAACATGGCCAATACCAGATGAGTAAGAAACAACACAGTAGGAAACTGTGAAAAGCACAGATCAGTTGGTAGGCCTTTTTTAATTATCCTTGAGCTACTGGACTGCTCTCTACCCTTCTTCTCACTCAGAAAACTGTTGCATATGAATACAGCTGTACATTTTTTTCCATATACCTGCAGTACTCAAGTTTACTTTCATGTATTTGAATTTGCTTAAACCTGTTGCTGCAACACCAAGTGACACTGTGCTCTCCAAGTCAAATATCACAGGTTACCTTTTTTTTCTACTTTTATTAGAATTTCTGCCTTTCATTTCATTACAAAACTTCTTGTTTTATCTTGTGGGTGAAAGAAAACAGTCACAGTAGGACCTTTCAAAATTTGGGATTTTTTCCCTCTGTTCTATATGACAAATAGGACTTTTTTTCATCTATAAGCCTCTCTGTGAAAGTACAACTGGAATGCTTACAACACTAGAGAAGAAGCTGATGGTCCAAATTAATATGTTGTGTTCAAATGAAAGCAGCACAAACATGATAAAATGCTTTTGTATCTCACTCTCTTCCTATTTTGTTTACTAAAATTGTTCTGAAATCTTGAGAAGCAGCAAGCAGAGAAAGAAAAAACAGGAAGGAAGGGTTTCAATGTACTGCTTTCTAAACAGCATAAAATAAGGATAAAATTATTTCTAGAGTGCTTAAAAATAATCTAGAAAGCACAAACCAGTATTTTCTGTCTTCACTGGATATCCTTAAATTTATCTGTTACATTAAACAACTTCTTGGTACAAGAGTCAAACAAGAAAACCCTAGCTAAAACTGCCAGCAGTGCAGAAATGCTGTTTAACTTTTTTGTTTAACTTGTTTGCTGTTTTGCATTTTTGATTAATTTCAGCATACTGTTATTAGCAGCATTTTAATTACAATTGTTATATACACACATACCAGGGAAATTAGGTACTTTGCAGTGTTATGGTATTAAGGTTCTTAAAGTTAAATCAAGCCAATGCAGATGTTCCTAATTACTTTAAAAGAACAAATACTTACACAAATCGGTTGTTTCCAGCTCCAGCATAATTCAATTAAAGTAGTCTTTATAATTTAACAGCATGAATGATAGTTAAGCATAACTAACATGGAAGACTGTTCAAAAACAATATATGTCATTTACATAAAAGAAGGAGTTAAAGTATATCTGAGGCAGATAAGAAGCTGTGATTTGCCTAAGACAAATATAAGATATTGCCATAAGAAGGTGACACTATAAAAGACACATCAAAAACTGACAAAAGCCTTTATTTCCAAGTAGGAATTACTTTCCCTTTTAGTTTGGGGAGTTTTTCCTTTTCCTTCACTGTTTGTTTGTTGTTTTTTTTTAAGCTGCCAAATGTAGTCTAGCTCCACCCCTACTCTGTATTGCTGCTTGATAAGAGATGTGGTAGGTAATGCAATACAGCATTAAATCCACACACAAGCCACAGATGCCAACACATCCTCTCCGTGGGTAACACCCTTTGTGCCCAGAAAGTTGTTAATTTTTCCTGCTGTGTTTTGGACTTTCACAGGTAATAGTACCATGCAAATGTTTTTTTTTCAGAATAGCATATCTTATAAGGCAATTATAATTCAGATACATTGTGTTTTCCATGTGAAGTAGAGAAAAAGGTGGTCACTTAACTGACAAAACATTGTATATAACCATACTCTGTGTGAATAGAGTTACTGCTCTCTTATTTTTTATATTGAGTCTTTGACAAATTGTCAGAGGGATGGGACACACAGTAAAGTTCCACAGAAATTAACTACAATAACACAAGGCAATTCTATCCACATTTGCACATATACTCTATAAGAGTTAAGACCATACATTTTTCCTTATATTGTAAGCATGACATGATTTTAACCAAAGCTTTATAATATTAAACAAGAAAGAAAAAAAAAAAAAGAAAAGAAAAGAAAAGGAAGACCAGACCAATTCAGCCCAATAATATTAAATATCAATCTGAAATGACTTAACTGTACCTTGAGTCACCTGTTGGATGGCTAGCATCATTCCAGAAACTGTATCAGGAATCAAACTTTCTTTCCAATTGTAGACGGGCACCCATTTCAAGATGGGCAGCCTTCGCATACACCAGGCTTTGATATCTTCAAAGCGAACAGCCTGGATTTTCCTCCAGACTGTGTTTCTTTCCCGTTTTGCCCCTGTCATCATTCCCACCCCACAAAAGCAGTGCCTCTGTGAGAAGGTGCACAGCTGAGGAGTCACTCTGATCCTTGTCAGTCTCCAGTTTTCTTCTGAGCTTTTTCAGTTCTAAAACTGCAGAGGAAAAAAATGAACAGAAGCACTTAAGATTTCTGCAGCTGTTCTGTAACTATACTCAATGAAAACACTTATTAAAAGCTTCAATCATATAAACAGCTATATGAAATGCAAAACTGTCTACAGCAAAGATCACTTTTTCTGCTATTTGCAAAAATCTGGTTTCATCTCATGTTAGTTTGTGATTCTTTCCAGTAACCTCCTGCTTTATATCCCTGTAATGCTTGTGCTTTTGGCCTCATTCCAGTGGAAAACGAGGTATTGCTGGGAGTGTGTGCAAAATAGGCTGGGCTATGCTAATCTGAGCGGGAAGTGCCCAGCAAACCCGGCATCTCCCTGCCAAGCCCGGGAGAGCAGCCTTGCCTCTCCTGGGGGGGAGCTTTTCGGGCCACAGGTAGAAGGCATTAAGTCCTCAGTAAAGCTCATAGTAGAAAACTTCTCTTACTCCATCAACATTTTGTCTTTTAAAGGACAGCAAAAAGCTTATTTATGTAGTAAATGCAGAACATCAGGTAGCCATAAGTCCTGCTGAAAATATACACAGATTGTCTCTGTAGGCTGAAGTCTCAGACTGAAGAGTAAGGAGCTCAAAGCACAGTGAAACTGCAAACTATCAGCTTCACGTGGGACATGCCAAAAACATTTGTGACAATCATTCTTCTTTAAAGCTACTCCTTTCTGGTCTTGATTGTCCATCCAGCAAAGGCTCTCTCAGCAAAGACAGTTCACCAAGAAACTTCTTGTAATAACGTCATACCTTGTGTGCGATACAAAGTGCTCAGACACAAAGTGATAAGAAAGTGGAAGAACTTTAAATGTTAAGACATTGAAATGCCTTGACTGATATGGAGCAAGGACACAGTGGGCTTTCCTCTAAGTTATCTATATTTCTGGATAGCAAAGAGATTTAAGTTAAAGTGCAAGATCCATCTTATGGTTTGTATTTTTGGTTTTCTCTGTATGTGACCCCCTGTTTTTAATTTGAAACTGCAGTTCAAGGACTTCATAATCAAGGTATTTATGTATACCAAGCGTTTAACAAAACAGATCTTTCCCTACTGTCAGTGGTCAGAAGGACCACTTCTAAGTACAGTGAGAGTTACTCAGCAGTCAGGTATTGCTTAGTTTTGATTAAATGTTCAGTACGTCTAACTATAATAGTGTTTACTAGGAAATAAAAATGAAAATACATTTCTACACATAGATATGCATGTGCAAAAATCTACTCAAATATAGGTACTTGTGTAAAAGAAACTAGGAGGGGTTTTTGTTTGTTTATTTAAATCATGTTTACTAGAAGCTCTGAATATTCTGAAACAGGAAAAAACCCAAACAAACAAAAATTAGAAAACCAAAGAAATACACAAGAACATATTCTTCATTCTTCAAACTTCTTGCAGCAAAATGCTGAAGCTTTTTGATAAGTAATTGAGATTTTCCCACCTCATAGTTGCACAGCCAGTAAATCTGGACAGTTTTCATCAATCCCAGATTAGTATCTGAACTCCCAGGATTAGCAATATCAACAGACTTTTGTCCCTCACCAACAACAAGGGACAGTGTCTCTTTATGAGTGTGTGCATGCGTGAGTACAAACATCTTACAACTGATGTGGAATTTGTGTGGAAACTTTTTTACAGCAACAATGATTTTGATAAGTAAAAAAACTGCATTATCAAAAAATCATCACTATTGAAAAACATTGTTCCTTGTAACTCTGAAATTAATAAAGTACTCTCAGTTAGCAATAACACGAAGCAACATTTAATTTACAAAACCCAAAGAAATCAAAATTTTTAAGAGAAGACAACAAGCCTATACCTCACTACACACTATTCCAACAGTTGAATCTTAAAAAAATATGGAAAACACCTCTTTCCTAAAACACATCAGTATCCTAACTGAAGCACATATTGTGTCACACATGTGATGTTTAAACTTTTTCTCATTGGCTTGGTTTCATTAGCTACAAACCTATAATCTATACACTCCCAAACTATGAGACTTTCATAGTTTGAACTTTGTCACAATGTTCCTGAGCTATCATGACTATGAGACCCTCCTCTGCTCTGGAATAGGCATATAAAACTTAGTTTTCCAGAACACCAAAGGATAAGCATGAGGAACCTTTGATTTTATACACCTAAGTCATGTATTCACACACACTGTTGTAATGTGAGATGTTTCACAATTAGCTTTTTTGATGCTCTTATATAAGTAAAGCTTATTTTCAAGTGATTAAATAGTTTTTTTGGTTTGATTTTTTTTTCCTGGAAATGCACAAAGTCATAATTCTAGTAGTGTACTTATGTACAATGTTAAAAAGATAATTACCAATAATCAAAAATTAGAATACAGATAGTATATAAAAGGAGAAATTTATTGCATCATAGGTCAGATCTGGTGGTCTTTTAAAATCTGATTTATAACAGGCACTAAAAAATGGGGTAACCCATGGGGGGGGATTTTCATCAGCTCCCCTAATATTTGCATATAGGGGATGTTTACATACATGGTGGATATGTGAAGATAGGAAGTTTGATTCTCTAGCTTCGCCTCAAGGGATTTAAAACAAACAAACAAACAAACAAACACAACACCTTATTCCAACCTCAAAAGGAAAACTTTCTGGTAAACTCTGTCAGAGAAGCCCTAATCCCCACTTCATATGGAAGCAGATTCTGTAGGAAATCATTGGGCTCTTGCATACAAGCTGCTTTTAGACTTCACATAAACTGGCAGCAAAGTTCAAAAACTATACTTATGTTTACATATGCTCACAGAAGTTAAATGAAGTTATTCACACCTATGACAGGAATAGATGCCATGATGGAAATAACTGAACAGATTGCCCAGAGAGGTTGTGGAGTCTCCCTTCCTTGAGATATTCAAGAATTGTCTGGACACAATCCTGTGCCATGTGCTATAGGATAACCTGCTGGTGCAGGGAGCTTGGACCAGATGACCCACTGTGGTCCCTTCCAACCTGACACATTCTGTCATTCCGTGATTCTGTAGCATGACTTGCTCTTTGTAAGTTTTCTCAGGAAGACAGATCATGTAACTAAATATCTGCAAATATCCAATGGTAATCCAGTGCAGACTAACTAAAGCTATAATCCTGTTAATATGCATCATTTGCTTCCCAAGTGCACGCAGTGCACCCAGCTTGACTTCCTCATGTTCTCCCATCAACCATCACTGGGTAAAGGAAAGTACATGCTAACATCAATCCGAAGCAAATACTTTTCTGGCTGGCCACTGGCAAAATATATATAAGATTTAGATCTGAATAGATATTGAATACATAATGATTGAGCTTTCCTCATTTTTTTTTTAATGTGGGAAAACTAATTTCCATTCACCCTTGTCCTCTATCCTGACCAACAATTTCTATCAACTCAGTTTTGATACTGCTATAGTTCTGTCAAATACAGATAAGAATGGCTAAAGGATTAAGAGGATACTAGATGAAAGATTTAAGAAAAAAGGTAAAAATCTTGGTCACATAAAGGTCACCATCTTTAGCAAAGATGGTAAAAATTCCAAGAGAAACCCTAGGAGAAATTCCAAGCATGTGTGCGAAGGCAGAGCTGAATGGGAACGGAAGTCAGGTTTTTAAAAAGGCGTGAGAAGAACTAGTTCAGAGAGACAAAACTGTGCAGTTCATACATCACGGAACACAGCACAAAAGAATAATATATAAGCTACTGTAATTATAAGCAAGTACTGGCAAATTGAGCAACACAAAAACAGTGATAAAAATCCACACCTTCAAAAAAGCATTCCTGAAATCTGAGAATTTGTAAAAAAACAGGGTATTAATGACATGTATTACATAAACCTGGTTGGGGTCAAACCACAACACTGGGCCACAGAAGAGGCATACGTTTAAGTATGCAAAGTATTTTTTACTGATATTTATGTAACTTCTCCCTCTGAAATTCCAGTGCATCAAAACCAGACATAATTCACAAACTCTGAAGCTTGTCAATTTATTTTCCAGAGTTCGATGCAATGCATTTATTTTCAATAATACCTAATTTTAAAGGTACTTCTGATTTCAATCATCAGATACTTCAAAGTGGACCTAAATTGAAATAGATGTGATTCTTGCCCTTCACAAAACAGATTAAGCTGAAATTTCCATCCCCTCATCATACAGGATGTTTAGGAGACACTATGGTAACAGTAATACCTCTGAGTAATCAGAATTTTCACAAAATAAAGCTGAACATCCAGGTATAACAGAAGCTGGACCTCGCTCAAATGGCTTGGGCTCAACTTTAACATATTCTCTGCAAATGGGCTTTTCAGCACTGTTAGTGATGCTGTGCCATGCAAAACTCGGTGAAGCAACACTGACATCGAGTGGCTTTGCTTGGTATTTTCATTTGGTTATTGCAGGGCCCCAAGAGCACCGTCTAGATCTGATGCTGCCTCATGATATGATGGGTTTTGAACTGGATATTATTAACTACATAGTTTAATAACGAAGTTAGTTAAAAATCAATATCTGTAGCATTATTAAAAGGTTTACTCACTACATTTTTAAATATGTTTACTGGTTGAAAATTTAAGACAGGAGGTCCAGTAAAAGATTAGCAAGATACTGAACCGAGGGAGCTCTTAATGCTCAGGCACAGTGTTCTCTGAAGTCATCTAATGAATGAGAAATGGAAGTGCAGAACAGGCGAAAAAAAATCTGAGAATGCAACCACCCTCTTAAACTCTGTTCCTGATAAGATCCTTACAGCTGTCTGCTAATAAATTGCCATTCAGGTGTTAATGAATTTTAAAAAAATTAAAATTATTAGGGAGATATATTAGATAATTTTAGCACATCTAAAATGAGCACAAATAACCCAATTGTGCCCATCTCTTATGGAAAACATCTGTAAAAGAAAATGTCATTTTTCACTTCCTTTTAGAATTATTTCTAGCCTCTGTTTGAAGGTTGCCTTCAAATTTACCTTCAAAAGAAAAAAATCGCTTTTTTTTTTTTTTCTTTTTAAACTGTGTTGTCACAGAATGGACTGAAAACAGATTTCAGAGCTCTTACACTTGAGAACTATTTGGGAACAACTATCATGAAACAACCATTCCTGAAGAACTTTACCTCCAGCTAACCCTAGAGGCATATAATAATTTAAGATGGGAGGGATCTCTGAAGGTCATCTCATCCAAACCTTCCACAAAGAATGGATAACTTCAAAGCCAGATCAAGTTGCTCATTACCTTGCTCAGGAATATTTTTCAAATCTCCAGAGATGGAGATTCCACAAGTTCAAGGGACAAATTGTTCTTGTGCTTAACCCTCCTCACTGCATTCCTCTCTGTTGAGTGTTACATCATCTTATGGCAGAGGAATGAATACTAAATCACAGATTATCCCAATTTACATAACCTTTCTCCAATAGTAAGTTTTTGTTCTGACACTCTACAGAGGGAAGTTACTGCTATCTGAATAATCAGCAATACCTTTCCTCCATACCCTTCAGTAGATGAAATGCCTTCTTTTGCATCCCGTAATAACCTTATCCCACTTCTTTTCTTCTGTGTAAAAGCCTCAAAACCTCAAAATGCCTTATTTCTACCCACTTTTGCAGTGCACTGTGGTACTGATAAGTATTTTACAGACACCCATCAGTCAATGAAAGTGTTAATCAGAAAAACCTGCAATTTTAGTGTCCATATACTTCACTCAAAAGCTTAATTTCAGCCAACTGAAACAGATACTTAATTACCTCACTGAGGAAACTAAGTTAATGGTGTATTTAAAAGGCAGCATATTAATCCAGATCTGTAGGCTGTCATAAAATAAATCACAGTGATAACAGATTTTACAATACACAACAGAAAATACAGCCATTTAAAAAGGAAAGCCTATGAAGTGTAATAATTAAAATTTAGTATTAAGGTATCTTCTTGCCCTCAGAGACAGCAAACTGACAGAATTCCAGGATCACAGCAGAGTACATTCCATGCAGCCTGTGGGACACCTAAAGCAGTTCTTGAACAAAATCAATCCAAAAGCACTAATGTATTCACACAGTCCTTTCCTGATTTTAATTTAAAATATCTGAACAGGTATTTTAGGAGACTACTACTTTGTAGTCTGCACAGTTAACAGAAAGTTTCACATTAAGAATGCCCAATGGATACTGAATTAAAAAGGGGCTACTTTTCAATCTTGAGACCAAAAATACTTTAATTATTTTTCTCCCCAGAGTTCTTGTTTGCCAAACTAACTTAATAATCATCAGCAAGTACACAGAAAATACATCGCTGACAAATTAGACAGAAGATAAAAAGATCTGTGTTAATAATAATCTGAATTGTAATATCAGCTTCTACTAGTTCCAGAAAAAAAAAAAAACATGAAAGAGACATGGAGGCATAAGAACACGAGTTTTATAAACAACTTTACTACTACAAGACATTAACCTCAGAAAACTCACACAACAAACAGTTGTGCTGAACTATCTTGCTTCAATAAAAGGTCTCATCCTTGCTTAGGACTTAATGACTAGACACACACAAATTAAGTGTGAAAGAATGTATTTTAAAATCCCCCATACATGCATCCATAGGTTATAAAAAATTACAATTCCAAATTCCAGAAGTTTAGAAATAATTCAAACTAAATCTCATAATATACTTGCCAAGTGCTCTGAAAGCAGGAACCTTGTTACTTCTTCAGCAGTTTCTTCCAAAGTGTAGGAACAAAATCAACTCAATCTGTGTGCAGTAACTCAGAGCACAGTGACTCGCATGCCAGCTTCTTAAGAATCCATTAAAATATACAAAAAAAAAAAAAAGGGGAGATTGCTCATTCAAATATGCCAACTAAATGAGTCCATATTTTGTCCAAAGTGCCCACTATACAAATCCATGTTCCCCAATTCCCAAGCCACAATCCATTTTAATTTGCATAAAAATTACAGAATAATTGAGAAGACAACCCAATTAAATGCTGCTACTTGCACATTTTATGCAACTATGTACGTTTTATGCAACTATTACATATAGTTGCATATATACATATATAAACATATACATTTATACAATTGATTATATAAAAAAGTAATTCCTTGTACAATCAGTCTTGCATGGCCTGGACTCTATGATTTGAACAATTTGGCCTAATTGTTACTAATCTATACTCACAGAAAAAAAAATCTTTTCTAGGTGAACTTGAATGCATTCTGAAAGCATTCTGTCTTTATACCTCTGCTTTGCATCCTAATTAAGACATACTCTTGTTCTCCTCTGATGTGATTGCTAATAATATCATTGATGAAGAAAAGGCAGTAATTTTGCAGCTTTCTTAATTATCAATTGTTACTTAGATTAGACAATTCAAAGCAAGATAATAGTAAATTAGGTCATCTCAGTGAACATCTTATGGCTCTGAACATGACCCCTTTCCTGGGGTTCTAGGCAACAGTATGTCTTGTTTTTACTAGGAATATGAAAATGGCACCAACTACAGGGTGAACAGCTGACAAAGATGACTGGATCACGCCATTCTGTCCTGCTTGAGGGAGCGGGGTGGAAGAATAAGACTTTTGGTCATGATTCACAAAAATGAAATGGTTAATTCATTATCATGACTGAATTGTGTGCACTTTAATTGATTCATACTTTTAACATATTTGAAAAGGTTGTTTGAAACATGCTCATAGGAGCAAGATAAATAGACCACGGCTACCAACTGTTGCAGAACATCATTGTTTTCCCAAATAATCAGTATTTGCCTTGGGTAGCTCCAAACCTTATGAAATTGCCACCCTTGCTTGTCATGGAGAGGGAGTACAGACAACTCAGGTCATTCCATGCAAATGCTCTTTCCTAAATACTTTAAGATGTATTTCCAAGGCAGAAAACCAGCTATTGATGCAAATTTTTCAATACATTTTGGAAAGTAGTAAGGAAAACTGTGCTTTTCATTGTATAGGCATTTAAACTTTTACATAGAAATGATAAAAATCTTTATCATTTTCTTAGCAAAATTTTGTGTAATCCAATAGGATTAACAATAAATTAAACAGTAGGAACACGAAACCTACATTTTACTACATTAAAAAAGAAAAAGTTCAAGAGTTTAAACTAATTCTCATAGCTGTTACGGAAAGATTCCTTCTCATAGCTGTTACTGGAAGATTTCTCCTGACCCTAGTGATTGCTTAATTGACCGTGGAGTGCTTTGTTAAGTAAAAATGCACTTGAGTATGTGGCTGGATAGTTTGCTGAGTCAGGTGCTTAGCAGTTACTTTTGTTCAGTTCCTGATTTTCGCAAATGACACAAACCATTAATTTTTTGCCTGTTCTCCTCATATTTCCTTTTTTATCGCTAGTTTTGAAATTTAGACTGTTTAGCTCTTGTGTTGCCGTTGTCTTCTCTTAGACTGGTTTACAAAACTTTTTTCTCCTCTTATGCAAGATATCTGTGTTCTGACTCCCATATTTCATACAGGTATTTCCCTTCCACCCTGTTAAAACCTGTTCCATGTGCTCATATGCACTGGTACAATTATTCACAGATTTTTTTTTAATCACAGATCAGTTTCACACTTTCCTAGTTTGGAATTACTTCCCTCAAATGAATGATTCATTCAAAAATTTGTAATATTTTGGGCAGAACAGCACATAAAATAAGGCATATATAGCACAGATTTGTTGTTTCAAACTATGATTGATTTGGGTTAATTTTGCCAAAGCTGAAATTGTAATAGGATTTCAAAGAGAGGGAAAGATTTCTCCAAGATACAGTAATTTAAAAAAAACAAAAAACCAAAAAACAAACAACAATCAAACACCAAACCAAGCAAACAAAAAACCAACCAAATACAAACCCCACGAATCAAACAAACAAACAAAAAACCCAAACCAAAATAAAACAAAAAACTAACCAAAACCCCTTGCATCAAAACACATCTTGGGACAATTGCCACAGAAAACTTAAGTTACTGGAATGAGAGGAAGAAACGTTGATTAATTCAGAGAAACTGTTCAGATCTTTGTAGACTTCAAAGAAATCTGGTGTCCTTACTTAAGCATTTTGAATGAGAAGCAAGACTGATTTCACCTGCATGTACTGACACCAATTTCAGTCTCCATGGACAGAAGAGCTCTGTGCATGATCCTCTCTTCCATTTCAAACACTCTCTGTCCATCTAAAAATGGAAGGAGGAAATGCTACTTAGCAGTTCGTGAGAAGTAAAGAGGTGAGATGCCTCATGACCATCCTTTATACAAACTGCAAAGAACTACAAAGGAGTACGAGAACCTATACTGGGAGCCCAAAGTTTTGGGCAGCTGTTAGAGCCAGTACCCACTTTACCACATCATGACTTCATTTTCCTACTCTGTTTTTACATTCTGCTGCCTTGAGTCATCTTACATTGCAGTGGCTGATAAAAGAGACCCTTGTTTGCCACCAAAGACTTTTTTTATCTACATGTATAATTAATATCTACCACTCTGATGTTGCCTGACTTTTTTGTACATTTATTTGTAAAGTATGTTATTTAAAAAGTCAACAACTTAAACCAATGTCAATATAACTTCCAACAGGAAACACTGTGCAGCATCATGCCGTAATTAAAACTGCTTTTGAAAAGGAAAACAGGACAAACATTTCAGTGTGAATTAGAACATCTACATTTAACAATAAAGCCTGTACTGGACAGAATAACTTTTTGTATAATATTTTAGAGAATATTTAATGTTCTACAGAATTCTCTATGTGTATATTTTTCCAAAAGTTTCTAAATGTTTAACCTGTATGTGTGGATGTCTTCCAACAGAGACAAAGTTTGTGCAAATGCCCACGTGAATATTTGCTCCATGACAGCACTTGTGTAAACTTCAGTAATATATTTTTCTCCTCATCATTAATGGATTTTGATTTATCCCCAACCCAAAGGAAAAGCACTATATACATTATATAAATTAGTTGAATGTAGAAAATAAAACCTGTATAGACTCTCTTTATGTTTTTTAAATAACTGGCTTTTATATCATGCTTAATGTTATATCTTAGACTAGACAGCTATGAAAATAGTCTGATCATTCATTTGAAAGTACAATCTGATTGCACATAAAACATTGCTTTCTAAACATGCTTAAAGGGAAAGCACAGTTACAGTCCCCCAACCAGCTCTGGTTTTGTCACCTCCATACATGTGGGCACCTGCCAGAGCCTTCTTAACTTCCTCTTAATGTGATAGGGATATGAATTTAGTATGTCATGTTTACATTTTTATTCTGTCAAAAAACCAAAATAGAATTAAGTGCTTTTAAAACCCCCTCTTACTGAAATGTTCAGATTCAGGAAGGTGACAGAATATTTGGAGCAGTACCAAGATGCCCCTGACAGTTTGCACAGCAGTGAAAAAAACACGTTTCACCATCTCTCAGCCAGTCTCATTGTTCAAAGTGAAAATATCAAGGTCAAAGGCCCCACTGGGCCAAAAGTCTTCAGAAACTTTTGAATTCAAGCAATCCTTTATTTCTAAACACAAAACCTATAGAAAAAAAAATCTGCACCTGTTTATGGAACTTTGACTTACTTATTCTTAAGCCTTACAATTATCTACTATAGGAGTAGGAGACATACTAGAATTATTTAAAAATAAGTAAATTTGGACTAACTGAAGAAGCTTACTAAGCACATCCCTAAATTCAAGATTGAGACTCCCACTGAAATTGCTGACTAATTACATACTTAGGAATATGCTTCCTGAATCAGTTTGGTCTTTTTAACATGATAATTTTAAAAGGGTAAGAAACGGTAAGAAATGACAAAAACCTCCAGTTTCAGAGAAGAGAGAAATTAAATGAATGAACAAACTCTTAGCATAAAAGAAAGTAACAATAATCGTCCAAATGAAATAATCCACAGGAATAAAAACACAGGCAGATTATAAATACAGCATTCTAAAGATAAAGTCTTTCATGCTTTTTCATTATTCTCCATGAAGTCTAAGAGCCTCCTTCAGTTTAAAGCTGCTCCAGAGGAAAACCTCAACAAACAAACCAACCAACATAAAAACTACCAAACATTTCACACCTGGTCTTTTACCTTCATTTTTAAGAATGTGTCTGTTTCTACATTAAGAAATCTATGCATCATATTTTAAAAGCAAATCTCAAAACTAAGGAAAACTAGTACTTACAGCAAAAATGTGGTAACACTTTATGTACACCCAAACACTTCCTACAACTTCAAAATTTGAACTCAAAGTCTCTAAATGAAAAAACGTTAATCACAATATCAAATTAAAACACATGAAGGAAGCCAGTCAAAAAGCAATCATATATCAGTTGTTTATGGTTTACCCAATAAAACCCTGAATAATGTTTAAGCAATGTCATCTGCTTGATCTATCTGTTGCTGGAGTTTAAACAGCCAGAACCATCACCATTACAGAATTACAAGGAATAATTATGTATATGAATAGATTACTGCTTCAGAATTAATTTTCTCTCCATCTGGTGTACATTTTATTTTGACCGCAAATGAGGTACTATCCTAGGAAACTAATTAACAATTATTGTAAACAATACCAAAGAGAGCAATCTGATAGATCTAGTGAGTGCATTCCCTGCTTGCTCTATGGCACATCAACAGCAACTGATCTGTGACTACACTGGGTAGGAGCACAGCATCATCTCTATATTAGCAAGTGTATATTTCAGCTTATTTAAACTTTCTTCTCAAAACAAGAGGTGTTGTACTTTCTTTTTTTTTAAGAAAAACTGTAGCACCAATGTTTCAAGATCACTTTGCACAAATCTGTACCACAAGCACTGATGAATTCTTGTTCTGTCAAATGTTCCGTACAGTGTTGGTTCTTTTCAAATGGTTTAGAAGGTACAAAGGCTTCAAGAGCACAATTTACACTTAAATTTTTGTCTTCAAGATTAATATTTAAATGTAGAGATCCTTAGGACAGAGTCCCCTGTTATCTGCCATGTCATGCGCAACTCTGAGCGAGGAGCGGACAGTAATGTTGCTGAAGAAAAATAAGGTTTCTAAGATCAAAAAAGCAAATTAGATTATTTTTAATTTAAGAAGAAGAAATTAATTTATTATTTATTTATTATTTATACTGCAGTATAAATAATATTCTAACTAGCATAATATTCCAACTAGCATTCATGGCAAACATCCACACTGATAAGTAACTGAGGGCTAGAAAACAAATTTGTGCATCAGACCCTTCAGTGTCCACACTGCTTCATTTTTTGGCTCACTGCCTGCATTTTTTTTTTTTTTTTTTTGCTGCTCCTGGTAACTGAGCAAAGTTTGGAGGAGGTTTCACTTGAAAAAAGGAAAAAAGAACGGAGCCAAAAGTCAGTATGGATAAGATTACATCAGTTCTGTCTTTTTTTGCATACTCAGTCATTCAGGGCTATATCCCAGAAGTTTTTCCATCTCCACAAGCCCCTAAAAATCCTCATCCTCCATTCTAAAACGTGCATACATACCTGCACTTCTATTCTGTGCAATGCCCTTGTGAGCTGAACAAACTGCCCTCAGTTTACTTCAGAAACTTTAAAAATGAGAGGAGCACACACAGGATAAAGATTGTTTCTTAGAGCCATGTGCACATCAAGCAGGGTCCAACAGAGAGCCAAAGCCAAGTGCTGTGCCTCCCGCTGTGGGACAGGCTGCTGTGAAGAGCAACACAGACACCAGCCAGCCTGTGCCGCTTGACTTCACAGCCAGGGACTGACCACCATATGACTAGAGGGTTTGATCCTGAACAGCCTGAGGCTAAAGAGACAGGAAGGACACACAGAATGGCAACAGAGAAAGACCACCCTGACACCCAAGAGTGGCAACAGAGAAAGACCACCCTGACACCAGGGCCTTCCACCCTGGTTTCTCCATCAAGGGGATGCATCCAGCAGATTAGTAACTCCTCACTTCAAAATTCAAGACACTGTTAACATTATTCTCTATTTAACATTCAGTTTAACATCTTTAGAAACCTAACTTAATTTTTATCTGTAGCTAACCTACCAAGGGATTTAAATTGCCTGAGCAGGGGCTTACGCTAGATGGTCTCAGGAGATCCCTTCCAACCATGACGATTCTGTGACTCTCGACTCCATGCAATGGATGACTTGCCAGTAATAACAAGGTAAGCACTATACAGATGCTGTAAACAGATCCTCAAATTTCTCAGTCTTTTTTCCACAATGCTAACTGTGTCTACAGAAATAGGAGCACAAGCAACATCCAGCTGGAAAGTTGTTTAAGCTTGTGAAATCCAGCTGTTATTCTTAGCTGGGAATAGTTCCACTTTCAAATGGTTCTTAAGAGATTTGGTTTTCTGAGGTGCTGACCATCCTCAGCCTTCCTTCCCATCACCTACACTGGGACCCAAAATGCATTCATATTTGATGTCTTTAAAATGTCTTATGAACCTATAAATTATAAAACAGAATAAAGCCTTTAGTTAAGCAGCTGTATAAGAAACCAATCAAATATTCAGTCCTTCAATTAATAGGACTGTAAGTCCCCTTATCTAAGATCATCCAGAACCAGAAAAACAACAGTTTTAAAATCCAAATACTTTGGTGACTTTAAAATTCATTTACTTCCATAGATATTTATGCTCATGTTGAACAGTACATACTCAGGATTTCTTGTTTCTTAGTACTGCACATCCAAATGCTTCGAGAGATTTACAATTCCATCTCAATTTCTCATCTCACATCTTTGTGTAATGCAATTCTCTTTCCTGTTGTACAATTCATCATATTACAGACAAGCCATTTAACCTCTATGACCTTATCCACCACAGCAAATCGGTGGCCTGTATAACAAGCACAAAGATGCACCTGTGTTCCACTGATAGCACAGAAAGAGGACCCATTAATTCACACCACCTCATAAAATTAGGCTTCCATAGCAGCATATCCTTTACAACTCAGTCATAAACAAAAACGAGGAGTAACCACAAACAGCTTATTAAATCAATTCTTTGTTTTGCAGACATTTGTGTTTTCCTATGTTCACTGGCATACAGAATATAAGTGATAGTGGTTATAAGCAACTGTGTAGCTATGACTAAAAAGTCAAAGTCAAGTGTTCTGCTCAAAACCTTGGACTAAGATAATTGCTCCAAGTTGTTACAAAATTACAAACAATGATGAGAAAAAAAATAAAAGCATATGGATTTTATTTGCTTCCAAATTTCAGGTTGGAACTACTGCTTTAATGTATCTATATATTTAAAAGAAGGATATTGTTGGCCAATGAAATGTAATTATCTCACTTTATGCTAAATTGCATGAAAATATCCCAATAAGTACAAATGCTGTACATTTTATCTAAAGAATAATCATCTTCAAATGGAAAAGGCAGATGAGTACACAGTTTGACTTCCTGTTATTAAAAAGATTCCCAGTTCCTGTAACCACCACGTTGACTCCTCTCAGGTGAGAAAAGATAGCAAGAAACACAACTTAACAAAAATGTCCTCTCCCAAGCAGTACAGGTAGAAATGTGTTCACACACACCTCCAACAATGAAGTTTTCTTGTTAGTTGCTTTGCAACCATGATTTATCGGGAGAATGTCAAGGCTGGAGGTATTTCTTAACCTAAAATCTTAGCACATTCAAATGCTGTTCTCCAAATGAAATAAAACCATGTCTATTTACTGTTATGAAATATCTGAAATATCATTTTGTTTGAACACATCCACAGCAGGACTAATTATAGCTAAAATAAAGGAATTTCATGTTATCTTTTAGCATTTAAATAATTTGTAATAACATATATTAAGCAGTGAAAAACCTACTTGCTACTTTGCCTAGCTTGATTATCAAGCTTAGCTGCTTTTCACTGACTTCATTCTATCTAACCTGGTGAGGTAATTTCAGATGGTATAAATCATTGGCAAGATTAACAATATATATTAAGATGATGTATGTTTTATTGCTGCACAGCTAAACATGTCAGCTAAAGTAATTATGGGTATGAAGCTCCATTTATTTTTCCATAATGGGACCCTTTAAGTCACTCACATTTGGAATGAGGCACATCCACCTCAGCCTCTTTTCAAGAACAACTTTTAAGGGCATTACATCATTTAATATGGGGTTGAAAGTTCATTATCCAACACACAAATCTTTTATTCCAAAAACTCTGTAACTTTAGGAGGACCTAGGGAAAAATTAGGACTTTCAGCGCTTCAGAAAGTACATATAAATGCAAGTGTGTCTTGAGAACTGCTTGGCTAAGGGAGATGGCCATGGAACTTAGGACATTCTATTTCCAAGTCACTCTTTTCATTACATACTCTATGAGTTATAATAGAGAATTGCTACTACAAACTATTTGATATTAGCTCCCTGGCCTGCATCCAGATACTCATGGATGAAGTCCAGATTTTGAAAAAAATCATCATATGGTTGGAACTCTTACTGGCAGTCGCAGCAGAAGCAGTGAGAACTGCACATGCAAAGAAATCATTACCAACTCTGAGATGAAGAAGCCTTTTCAAAAGAGGTGAAAGGCCCATGAAATGATTTCTGTGTAATAACTTGGGTAATTTCTGTCCAGCTAACAAAGTATTTGGTGCCATATAACAAATTCTGCCAGAAACACTCCGTGCTTGTTGGCATTGGTATTCCATGACGTAGACGGGTTCATGGAGAATTATAAAAGTTCAAGGCATCCACTGAGTGAGATAGCTAATGCTGTGTGACAAAGTCCATTAGCGATGTCCAGTCCAGTCTTGTAACGCCTTCATTAACGAGGTGCAAGAAATAGAAACTGCTTTAATGAGATGTGCAGCTGCTGCTAAACCAAAGGGAGGTGTGATCATGGAAAGATCCTTGGAAGCATAAACAAAAGATGACAAACTGAAATTCAAGCAGAAAACCGAGGGTGACTTGCTTACTTTGACTTTGTGCCCGAACGTGATAAGCACATTTCTTTGCCTGGGATTCCCAACCACCATGGTACACAACTGAGAGTTCTGGGAGTCCCGAGCAACAACAGATCAAATGGGTAAAATTCCTTGGTAACTTAAACAGTCCCCAGCCCCAGCAGAAAGAGACTACAGTCCATCACTGCAACTCTTCAGCTAATAAATCTAATAAAGTGATTTATCTGAGAAGCACTAAGTATGATAGTTCATATGAGAAAGGCAGAGTCAAGGATAAGAATGGAATGGAAGACTTGTCTAAAGGAATAAGCATCAGGTGAGTTAATCCTACTGAATGCAACACACCAGTGCTGTAAACTGGCTGAACAATAAGAAAGACCTTTAAAGCTATTCTAGTCAGTCAGATGGACCTATCAATCAATGTGATCAGAAAACCCCAAACAAACATCTCCCTATGACCTAGGAGGCTGAGCCTGAAGTAGCTGGAAAACTCATCTCCAGCTAGGGAAATCCTCAGCTAAAGTTTCTGAGAAACGTGGTCCCTTTGAGCAATATTGACACAGAAACAAGGGACCTGCAGCCTGAAGCAAATACACAGAACACACATTTCTCTTCTGACTATGCCTACAGATTTCTCAGTAGTTTTCCCTCCTGTCCTGGATTTTAGTTAATTTTTTTGCAGTATGTGTGAGGGAGCAGAGCCTGGCACCGTGTGGGTGTGCCATCTCATGTCAACACTGGGGTGAAGGCCAGGGATTCTCACTTCCACGAAGAAGGTGGGCATGGCTTTTCAACAGGAAAAGTGGGTGCAGAGGGTCTGTCTGTCATTATTTTTCATTGTCCTGGGCCTGGTGAGTATTTTTGCCTGTAAACCACCCTCTCTTTTGAACACTGTTGTTATTAGTATTGTTGCTGTTACTGTTCATTTCCTCATTGCACTGCTGTTTCCAGTAAATTGTTCTTATCTCAAACCATCATTCTCTGCCTTTTGAATCTCCCATTGGAGGAGGGAGGGGAGAGAGGATTCCTGGTTTGGGAGAGTCTTGGGGTGGGAGGAGGGGGGCACTAAATTAGGGAGTCCTGTTCCTAAACTACAACACCTCAACCACTCTAAAGTTCTGTTTTAGCTTTGGTGGAATATTTTAATATCCATAAACACAAGAAGTTACAAGACTTGTACAAATGTGCACAAGGAGCATCACTGCATTTCATATTATTTATTTCTTTAAAAAAAGAACAAACCTTGAACTCATGGACTATTTAAATCATTTATGAGAGCATTCTCTCCCACAGCCACCCACCCGCTCTCTGGGGCGAGCTGCAGCCCACATAGCTGGGCACGGACAGGGGAGCAGAGACCGGTGCAGACCAAGTGAAAAGAACAGGGAAGAGCACTAAATGCCACAGGTGCCTCCAAGAGGAGATCAGCTCTTCTGTGTCCTAATTTGCCTAATTATACCCATTGCTTTCAACAATAAATTGGGGTTTGTCCCTTTCAGAATATTGTACACAATTTATTGCAGACCACTAGATGGTTTCCCTTCCGTTCATGTGAGCATTCCTAGTGGAAACTAATCTTAATCTGGCAAAAGAATACTTGAGAATCCTTAAAAGATATAACAGCTGAAGAAACTGATGTCAATGAATTGCAGATAAAATTAAGAAAAGCTACTGAAATACATAGAAACTCTAAGCAAGTAGTGCTATTCTGCAAAGAAAATGTAAACCGATGAAGTTAAAAGCTAAATTGTGGGGGGAAAAAAAAAACAAACAAAAAAATCCACTCAGTTTCACTTGATCATTTTATACATGGTGAAGTTCAACAGCATTTTCAAATACAACTTTTCAGAAGAGTTCACGTTTAACTGCTAAGGATAAATTTTGTTTATAAACACCTTTATTACAAACAGATCAAAGCTCTGTCTCCTTGAATACAGTCAATTGTTTGAGAATTCATACTGCAGGAGGACCCTAAATTCATGAGGGGTAAATGGGTAACCTTGTTTTTACTAAGAAATAAGAAGTGATGTATCTGAGTACAAAATAAAAAGTGACAACCACAAGATTTGCCACAATTAAACCGATTTATTACTTTTGGGCAAGTCCCATACAGCATGAGTAAGAATCTTTCACTCACTATATTAGAACATTATTTAACTTTATACGAACTGTAAACATCCTCAATATGACAAACTGTTGGTACAGGTGCTCCCTGATTCCGGCATCTTTTCTCTCTTGGCTAATCAAAGAAAACTGAGACCCAAATAAACCAAAGAACCCTTTTCACCAAGTATCTATAAAATGCACGTGCATTTCATATCACATCAATTTAAAGAGTATTTCTGATTATTATTTTTAGTGAAATTCATAGTGTTATTATGAATAGAAACACTTTTTCCATTCTATTATATCCCGTATTTTGTTTGAAATTAAAAACATAATTTTATACAATCAAGGTAGTAAACCAAATTCTACAGTAAACCAACTAGTTTGATATATAAACCAAGTATATTTGCTATACTGTAACAGATAAATAAGGATGTAAAAACTTCTGATCTTGTTAATACTTTGTTTTCCTGGCAGGCACAAGTTTAAAGAACTGCTGTAATTATCTGATTTTTTCCCTCCCTCTCTCTCAAAGTGCTTTAAATCAGACATAATCTGACCCATAAAGTGAACACTTATCTCCTTCTTAAGTAAGAGCAGATCTTTCTCTCTAATTTGTAAGTTCCAGGAATGTCAATCTCCTGGCTAGCTTTAGGACTACAAGATGTGTACTGTTGGGTCATAATCCTCAGACCAGGGCAAAGGTGTTTAATCTGGACATCATCCACTTTTGTCCAAACCAACTCAGCAGCAGTAAAATACAGATAATCATGTTATTAGCTAAGGCTTTAAACAAAAAATAATTTAAAAATCACTTGTTAAAAAACATTTGCATTACAACTTTGGTTTCAGTATGCTTCTAATTTTGAAGCCACATTTATAGTGACTTAAAGACAACAATCTACGTTTCTAATGTAAAAAGTCAAGCCACACTAAAATTCTCACCTTTCAAGTCTCTGTGCCTCAAAGAAGCAATTAAACTTAATTGTTCTTCAGATCACCTTTAAAATTACTGACAAAACCCAAGGTGGTTATTTCTACACCTGCATGCAACCAGCTCTTTTAAGCATTATAAAACATTACACTTTTGATGACAAAGTGCTTAGATCAGCAGATCCATAAATGATGAGTTCAGATGAGTTTCGTGAGGACATTGAGGGTCTCTTTTTAAGATTCCTGTATCACTGAAATGCACAAATGAAAGACTATGAAGAATGTACAGTGCAGCTAACTTGCATCAGTGTTATGATGTACAGTCATAAACAGCAATGCTCTTGCTGCACGAGTGTTCAGTTCCTGCTGTCAACTGCAAAAGAGCCCTACCTCAATTCTTGGCAAAAATCTTACATGAGAGTCTTTAAAAAAATTGTGCAATTCTTCCAGCCAAGCTAGGTATTTTAGTACTGGATTTGCTTCCAAGTCTTCTCTGTCCAAATGAAGGAGATCCTTACTACAGCTTTAAAAGTAGATCCTGATAAAACTAAAGGAACACTGTTGAGGGTATTCCATCAACCAAAACACAATTATTTCAAATGCCTTAACTCTTCTATTATCATCAAAATCTAACAGAAATAATGGAACAGGAACCTTCAAGTAACCTTAATTCTTCAGCAGAAATGCTGATTAACCAAAACATTTACTACTCAGTATTTTCGCTGCAGTATGGAAAGAAGCTTTATTAAAAAAAAAAATCTGATCTATACAGCCACCATATTAGAGAAGATCTTCTAAACATAATTATACCAACAAGTTCAAAATATCATTATGTGGATTTGGTTTGGTTTTAAATCAAGAGCTATGTCTGATTTACAGTCAAACCTTTCATGTCTTTTTTTTTTCTTCATTGTTAATACATTCCATTTAGTTCTACTTTCCAGTCTGCCTGGGAATTGCCTGAAGCCCAACACATCATGATGCAACTGTTATCCACGCAAATGTAGCACTTTTGTATGCTAGCTGCTGTTTTCTGTAGCAGCATCTGTTAGAAGTTTTACAGAATTGTAATGTTCTCCTAATCCATAGGCATGCCTCATATACCTAAAAAAAAAAAAAAAAATATAGAATTAGTGTTCAGTTTAACTAAAAGTGTATGTCATGCCAAACAGTAACACTGGAAGACAAATTAAATAAAGCCAAGTTTTATAACTGAAAATATATAGAAAACATTCATTAAATAGAAGAGTATTAATAAAGACAATTTTTAATTCTGGTGACTTCCAGATTGACATATACTTTGAAGAGGGAAAAAGGTTTCCTCCTAGATCTTATATCAATTTCACTATTATTTTGCAATTATGTAACAGGTAAAATGACCTTGCAGCATTCTATAAAGCTGATACACAGTGGCTGATACACGTCAGACATTGTCAGCATTTTAAGTACTCCAATTACAATCTCTTCAGAGTAATGTGTCAATCACAAAAACTTCTGACTTGCACAGTCATTATTCAAGCAGCGTTTCATCAGATATGTAATAAGAAAGTAAAAGAGCAGGTGCAAATCAAAGCTGAGCCCTATGTTATAGAAGTAAGGGCACTAATTTTAAGAGATAAAATTACATACTTACACAAGTGTTATTGGTTTGCCTGAATACTCTTCACCGACAACAATGGGAGGGGAATCCATCTGCACTACTTCAATAGGTGTTTGCAAAATGTGCGACAAAGCCCTTAGCTTTAAGGCATAAAAACAATTCAGTAATAGGATTAAATCTAACGTAGGGAGGAGACAGGAAGACTAGGCATTTAATTTTAGCAGACAGTTCAAATACAACGTTACAAATATTGTCAGAAAATAAATGTTAAAATAAGCAAAATTATTTTCACATTTTAAACTTCAATTGAAAACAGGTTGCCTTAAACTAATCATTGTTTTGAGGATACAACATTGGGCTCTTTTCAGTAATTTGGTAACTATCATAAAACAGTAAGACAAAAATGCATATGTAGTTTCTAAAGCTCAAGTTCTTGTTTACATGATAAAGACTGAACCTTACTCTGATACAGGCAGCTTTGCTACCATTTAAGTCTTCCCCCACTCATAGTGTCAGCCTTTCAAACAATATTTAGACCTACTGAATTCATTAACTTGCATGTCATCCAATACATTTGAACACAGTGCACCATCAGAAAAGCTGCTACTTTGGGAAAACAACTTACAACCATAGGAGGAAGTTCTTACTAAACTATTCTTGACTATGTTGTTCCCTTATGTCTTCAGGTATTCTTTACTACGAAGCACTTTTTTTAAGGTATATTCACCCACTTTATAATTTCCCAAATAGAAACTATCAATACAATACTTACTTCCAGCTGACCACCCCATGCAGCTGTATTTGCTATATCATCACAGTATTTCTCAAATTCCTCTGCAGGGAAAGAAAAGACAACTTTTAGCACTTCTCTTATTTGAGAACAAGCAATTACGGAAAAATACTGACTGTACAGTGAAGAACTACAACAAGAAGAGTACAAGCATATTATACAGGAAAACATGTACTTCACTGAAGAGAAGGGAAAAAAAACCACCAGAGGCCAAGAAAACCCAAACTCATAACTGTTTCGAAAAGCAGATTTAAGGCTGAAGACAGGAATAAAAACAAGTATAACAAGTGCAGTTCATAATTTAAACTTTTTATTCAGGGAACTGGTAACAACAAACATGAAACTGCACACAGTTTTCCTTCTGTTAAGTTTCAAGGGATGTTTAGAAAACAACCCAACAGTAAGTAGTATACTTAGTTCTTAAAACTGCCAGGTGTCAGGTATATCTTAAAAGTCTTGTAACTGTATGTAGTTCAACTTTTTTTTTTTTTAATTTCCAGATTAGCTTTTTTAAAAACTCCATTTATTCCAAATAGTTCCTTTGTAAATAGGTAAATAAACTCTTTTCAGATCATGTTCTAGAGAAACTGAATTTAAAATTCATAAATTCCACGCCCTCAAGCTTCTGAATCCTAAGAACAGATTTTGAGAAAAAAAAATCTTCAGATTTTCTGAAGGCCGCTCAGAATTATTTTTCATACATTTCCATTATAACAGAAAACCACAATTCCCTGCTGCTCTGCAGAACTTCATTCAGCATTCTCTTGGGACACATTTAGTCTGTGACAATTATCTCTGTCAACATGGGAAAGACAGCCACCAGCGACCAAATGAAATCCACAGCAATACCTATTAAACAAATGTAGCATTAAGTTTTAAGAAATTATGCAGACATTTGTGTGGTATTCCACATGTATTGCTCAAATAAGAGGTACATAAACTCCATTTAACTGCATTCACTCAGCCATTGCTCCATACTAAAGCTCTTTATATTTTTTGTTTGTCTGTTTGTAAGAATGGGTTCCAAAAAACCTTGCTTTAACAGTGAAAATAAAGGGTAAAATTAAAAAGTGGATCTGTGTAAACTATTATAAAATAGTTATAAAATAGATTTTCTTGAATGTCACATCTATTTTCAACAGCTTTCCTATGTATCCTGCAAACACAAACATAAAACTTGACAAAAAAGTCATCCCTAACCTGGTAGACAAGTTGCTTAAAATAACTTAAATCACATCCCAGAACATGATTGCTATTTAGTAACCAGTAAGTTGTGATTTATTTTTAATGGGGAATAATGTTTGATAGATCACTTTAAAAAAAATTAAATTACTAAGATTTAGGTATACTAAGTTTCATAGCAGACCATAATTTTGTGTTCCATAAAACACAGCCAAACCAATAACAGTTCAAAAACAAACACCACAAACTCATACTGAGATTTATCAGAAACAGTTAAAATACTTTTTTTAAATCCCTTATGCCACAAGCCTTACCTTTGCTATACATGTCTCCAGTATTAGGGTTTGTAAGAAAGGGCAGGAAGTCATCAAAGTGACTTTGCATATACTTTGCTGTTTGGTTCCTCAGAGTTGCAACAGTCCACGAATTTTGGCGATCCTTGAGCTGATCTTCAATAGCTTTGTACATGCAATGGCCATCTGAAGGGATCTGTTTAATCTCTAAGTGCCTTGCTGCCAAAAGGGAGGCAAGTTTCTGACTTTCAAGATGTCTAGCACCTGTTAAATTTTCTATCTCAGCTTCAGCTATCCTTTCTTCTCTTTCTTTCTCCAAGGCAGCTTTTTTCTCCTTATATTAAAAACACAAAAATTACATCAAATGTTAAAACTTAGAATATGCCTGTACAGTTCTTGGCTCAGTGCTTGCTTCTAACTCTTCAACTATTTTCTCAGTACATTTGTATCTGTGAAATATTTTCCTGAATTGGTACTACCCATTAGGGACCTCCTAAACTCAAACTTAGGCAAATTGTAAGTGACCAATATATCCTAATTGTCTCCAACACACCTAAAATTATGGGACAGAAGTCTTAATTATATCAGCATGCAAAATAACACTTTACGACACCCATACAAAGGCTATTAATTATAGCTATTTCTTCAAGATCATCTATTTCACCACTCAAATAGGGGAATTCTAATTAAACATCAGAAAATACATAATAAGTGTGAGATCTACCACTTAAGCATATGATTGCATAATGGAGCTCACGTCATGAAACAAGTTCCCCCAGTTTAGGTACTATACATCATAAAAGACTGCTCCTAACCTAAATAATGGATAAGAATGCATACAAAGAATACCAGAAGGGATGTAATAATACACAAAAATTGCTTTCACAGAATGCTTCATAAGTTCATGCTTAAGTTAACAAGGGAGCAAGTGCCAAAGTAAGTGAGCAAATAAAAAAGGAAGCAGTATAGAGAATGATCTTTTCACTTCCATACTTGAAATTCATCACAAATCAAGACCAGACTGGTTAAGGCAATCACAATATAGGAAAACCAGACTAGAGCTCCCAGCTTGCCTAGACACGGTGCCATGAATTATGAACATCCTTTTATTATGTTTGCAGTGATCATGTAAGAGGGGATGGACTACACAATAAAGCAGCACTCCTCTGGCCCTGAACTAATATTCATGCAGGTACAATGAGAATGTTAATCCGTCACAGCTTAATATCTGAGGCTTAACCAGATTTAAGTCTAACAGCCAGGACACCAGGTAGTGTTTCTTAACAACTCAAAATTTTAAAAGAATTGTAGTATTAATGTTTTTTTGTTAAACATGTAAAGTCCTACTATTGCATATTTTCCACATAGTATTTTCCATTATTTTAATTCAATTACTTCTTTAATAATTTTTTAGTGAAATGCTTTCAAACACCATTTGCTTTACATAATTTCTTTTTTCTGTCTCCCATTTCCTGATCTATTCTGATTTCCACCTCAAGGCTGAGGGTAGAGAAGTACAACTACTTATAAAATGCTTACATATCTCTAGGTAGCAGATTTACAAATTTTCAAGGCACCCAGTAGGTACAGCATCAATACTGAATTAGTCAGTCCCCTGCAAAATTGTTTAACTTTGGTTATTACAATAAAGTTTAACTGAACATAATGTCAATCAATTATTTGTAAAATATTTAATCTGAAGTCATACCCGCCTCTTCTGTGCTTTTGATATTCGAGGATGCTGAATCTGTCGCTCTACTCCTTCAAGTTCTAAATTTGCAACACCATCAGCTACAGAATCTGTCTAAAAAAAAAAAAAAAGTTAGATGCTCCTATTAGTATAAAGATATGCATATTCTGAAGCAGTTTAAAGTTCTGTTCATGGGCATATTTACGAATTTTAGCCACAAAGATCTGTGTATAGCGCAGTACCCGTCAAAGCCAAAAGCAGAGCATTTCACATCCCAAACTACGGTCATGCAGTTCATTACTTTTTCTGTAGTCTCAACAAAGACACAGTTATGAATGGATCATCTCAAACTTAAGCTGTTTGCTTTTATACTGCAGTATGTTCTCTTCAGTAAGTTCTCTTCACATACTGAAGTGTGAACACTGCTCATTGGTTGAAAGAAAGAGTGTTTCTGACCACAGCAGCCACTGGTACCCAGCCAGCCATTATCAAGTCTGTGACAACTAAGCAGAAGACTCCACCTTCCATACCAAAGTGTAACCAGCAGCTGGAAAAGACAGAGAGTTGACATTTCTCAAGAAAAAATACAAAGGTAACTCTGTAACTGTATGAACTAGATGTCGCCTTTGGAAGCATGAACATGTTCAACCTAAATAAAAAGCTGAGAAGGGAAAGAAACGATACATCTCAAAGCAAGATCCTCTCAGGTGAAGCTGAGTTCAGGGTAAGGATTTTAGCTGAAAGATCCTCCATCTCCATCAGCAAGCTTTTACAGCTCATTGTAGCAGGATACTCTTCCTAAGTGGGGGTAAAACACCTCCGACAATACCCTGTTTGCAAAGGTTATCAGTGCTGCACAGAGAAGGCGGATGACATTGCTTTTGGTATTGAAGAGAACTGAGACTAGCCCAGCTCACCAACCCCAAAGTTAAACACTCTGCAGAAGAACAAAGTTTCCTGACAGAATCTGACACCAGTGTGGATGTGGTGAACAAAGTTCCTGAAAAAGGAACCAACAATATATTAGCAGTTATAGCTATCTATACTGCATAACAAATAGTTCTGATTAGGTTCTTTTACTCTAATCATTACCGTTATCATCACCAATTTAGAAAAATAATTTATTCTAATCATATAAATATATTTGGTTTGCCATCCTTAACCCTCGGGGACAAAGTTGTACAAAGGTTCAATTACACCTATAATCCTTTAAACATAAACTGTTGACTAAGTCTGGGGACAAGACTGGATCCTGTTGCAGTTAAGACTCCTCTTGAGAACGAGTTTAGAAAGCAAGCTTTCTGAACCCTGGCACTCAGACAGGTTTCTCTAAAAAACTTTTTCCAAAGTTTCCATTTTGCCTGTGACACTCATTTAGCAAAACAAAAATTTTTGGAACTAATCTAAGATACAGGTAAACAGAAGCATCATATTTAACACTTATCCATTAATCACCTGTTTAAACATCTGATTAAAAACTACTACAGAAAACTGTTACGGGGTCATAACTCTTACAACTGAACACATTTTATTCACAAGGATTCTCAGCAAATGCTTCTCAACCAAGTCTATTTCCACCACAAGTCATTCAGAAATGTTTTCACTTTCCTTCTCAAACAAGAGTATGTTCTGCTTAACTCTTTGTTAGATACAGAAAGTATCAGCCATAGAGGTTTTTGTTTGCTTCTTTACAAGCTTTTAGCAGCCAAAAGACACACGCTCTTATGAAAACACTTCAGGATACGTTTGAGTGTAGAGCAGTAGTGTCATTCACAGGTAACTATCGCACCAATTTAGCCACAAGCTCTATTCCTGTTCAGGTAGGAGAAAGTACTTGCACAACCGATCCTTAAATTCAGGTACATGATACAAATAGAATTCTTTATCGTATTGGATAAACAGAATTAACTCTATGGATTGTAAATTCACTGCCACTGAAGTTTCCAACGCTCTACTTATTAATTGTTAAAACATAGGTCAACTTTTGTATGTCACACAAGTGTTTAGTAGTGTCTAGTTTACTCAGGCAGTCATATTTTCTGCAGATAAATTTGAATAATGCTAAGCCTCTGTTAAAAAATAAGTGGTTTCCCATCAAACTGGCATCATTTAAGTATGCAGCTATGTTGCCAACAAGGCAGAACAGCAGCATTTATGAAGACAATTCTCATCATCAAAGAAAGTGTCTTCTAACAAAAAAAATCAGATACATTGTTGACAGAATTGCAAGACAAAACACACTGGATGAGTCAAACACCTACTGAAAGTCAACAGTACTCTAGTAGTCTACATAAAATACTTAGAGTGGCAATATAACAGCAACTTAAAAAAATAATTCTCTAACATGACTGAGCTACTCATGCAGCCTTAAGAGCAAAACCAAATACTTCTTCTGGGGGTGCACCCTTAGCCCCACATGGGCCTTTTTTACCTCCTTGGGCCTGCTTTACAATCTCAGAAATTCTCATTACACCTTGGCCTTTGTGTCATGAGCTGGCTGGTGAAGCGTCCCTTGACCATACCAGAATTCTTGCATGGAAGTGGCATCGTTCAGACCAGGGATACCTTTTGCCTGACCAAGGAGGTGACTTGGAAATAATCAGTTACCTGCCCCACCGTCCCCTGAGCCTTGGAACATTATCCACCTGAATCAGAACTGGAGTGGAACGTTACCATTGTTGCTGGACTAATGAATAATTTCAGGAATTATCAACTTGGGTTAGTGCCAGGATGGGAAGTTATTGATGTCTAAAGCCAGTCCTAAACACAGTTGTCCTGAGCGAGACCCTAAGCACTCTCCTGGGCCGCAGTGGGCTTGGCCAGCACTTCCCTCTGAGTGGGGCACCTCTTAAAACTCGTGAACCATCAAGTCTGTGATATTCAGAGGACCATTGTCAGCTGACAATGGGGCCTGGGTCAATACCCTCCACTCCTTGTGGCTCAGCCCTCTCTGACTGAGAAATGCCGACGCATTCAACTTGAGTATTTCACTGACACTCAAGGGGAATTGTACATTTATAGATGTATATCTTTGTGTCTGTGTGCATGTGTGTGTGAATTGATTTAAACACCCTACAGGAGGTGTAATATGAATATTGCTGTCTTGGATCTATACATAATTGAGTTACTGTTGTGATTACAGTTAATCCTCTTGACTCACCTTGCAAATGTTACATTAATCGATGATTAAGTGCTGCTAAAATCCTTTGGATGTAAACAACCACCCAAGTCCGAGACTAAGTTTGGACTCAGCCACACCTAGGCTTCATCAGCAGTTTAGAAAGCAAGAGGGTCCACTTCTGTGATCAATGCTAGGGTCTCTCTTACCCTTTTGCATCCCCAGTCTCTATGTAAATCATTCTAAATTAATTCAACTTTCCTTGTATGCCATATCCATGGATTAGGCAACAGTAAACCTTACCATCAAATTTTGTCGTGCTTTTGCAAATTTATATTAAACCTGCTTTAGAAAATATCTTTGAAAGTGATACTTTAAGCAACCAAACCAGTCCTTCTCAACAGTGCTCAACAACAACAAAACCCCACTATTAAACGCCTCTTCCAGCAATGCCCACTCATTGCAACAGCTGAATCTTTCCAAAGTTGAAAAGAGTTATGAATACTGTGAAGAAAAGGATAAGTACTTTGAAGTGTTATTTCATTGTAATTTTTAAAAGTTAAAAAAGCCTTAACACAAATTGTACCTGTACACCACCAGCTGAAGTTATGGCACCTACCTTATTCTGCTCAGGTAAAGCTTCCTTCAGCTGCTTTAATTCCTCCTTGTGCTTCTGTTCAAGTTCTGCCTCTAGTTTGGCAACTTCATCAGCCAGCTGTTTCCGTCTCTTTTTATCATTCTTGGGCACAGCATTTTTCATGCCTTGAATTTTTGCTGTTAGAGAAGCAGTGTAATAAAACGTTATTTCTAAATATAGATACTCCATGGCCATTGCAGAAAAGATAACTGCAAATCACACAGAAAAAATAAATTTACAACCATCAAGATAACTGTATAACAGTTTAGCTGTGAGACTGCTCATTCTAACAATCACATTTTTCCTAAGTATACTTTTTCTTAAAAGATGCAAACTGCCATTTCTTTCTTTCTCTGGAGAAGAACTTACATCAGATTACTAATATACATACTTATGAACTTCATCAGTGCAGCAGACCTTGGGCTCTTGCCTTCAAAATGATTATTCAGGCATTGAGATCTCAAATCTCACAGGAAAGATGTGTAAGTTTTTAATCACACAAGTAGCAGATTAGGAGTAAAAACAGAGTTTACCCATCCTTAAAATAAATTTTCTAAAAGCAAAATAGGTATTTAAAAAAGAAAACAAAAAACACCTTAACTTGCTTAAATTCCATAAGCATTTTTAGTCTCTAAGTCAATGCTCCATTTCTCAATAGAATAGTTTGGTTAGAAAGGATGTCCAGAAGTCACCTGGTTCAACCTCCTGCTCAAAGTGGGGATGAATTCAAAGATATATCAGATTACGTTAATTCAGATGGACTTGGAGTTTATCCAGATGACTGTGCAAAGCCTCCAGGGATGAACATTCTGCAACCTTTCTGGGTAGCTTTATTCTCACCATTTAATGATTCTTGCTATGAAAATATTTTCTTCCTCCCATGAAAATTCCATTCTCCACATTGTAATTTCCACTGTGTAATGGATGGAGCCAACCACATTCCCCAGTATTCTCTTTTTCTCCAGGATGAGTACAGCTTCCATGGCCCATGTTCTTACATGAATACTCCCTGCTAGCTCTGTCACTTCTGTATTCACTGTTTTAGAGTTACAGCACCAATTATTTAACACCCTGCTCCCTATTCATCACCTGTACATTTTCCTGTCCTTCACCCTCAACTGACACAATTGAGCTAGATGATGGTGATGATAATGAAACTTTTCAATGGAAGGCACGAGGAATACTCACACTGAAAAATGTATGTTAAGCATTCAGTCTCACGGATGAATAGGCTGAGTATGACAGAAAAGCATATTTGTTCATAAAAATTAACATAATGGGGGAGAAGAGAATCCAGGACTTAAAAGGCATAAACAAAATCAAGAGAGTATGTGGGGGTTGAATTTTCAGAGGTTGAGATGTACCTCATGTTAATTCTTATGAACAAACTCGTTTGATCTCTGTTAACAATTAATCTTTACATATACCAGGAACGTATCTTTCAAGTAGGCCAGTATGTGTCTATAGGTCACCTGCCTCTCCTAACTGGGAAAACGGGGGCTCTGCCTTCTATATACCCCTCCCACCATTTGGTAGGGAGGGCTACGATTTTCACCTTCTCTAGGTGGAAAAATCCTCTGTTCCTCAGTCTCTCCCAATCCATGTGCCATGTGCTCCAGCCAGCTAACCTCAATGCTTGATTCCTACCTCTCTTTCCAATTTCAACCGAATTTGAGGGAGAAAAAGGCATTTCAAAACATGAAGTTCCTACAGATTTAATGATAACATGAAGTCTAATACTGTCTCCTTTCTCCTTTAACCCTGTGACAAAAGGCTGAAGATGGGCGTAATTTCATTACGTACCAAAACAGCCAAACAAGGAAAAGGCTGTAGCAATATACCAGCAATGAGAAAGGTTTAGCAAAAAACTGCCCAAAACCAGAATCCAGCTAAAAGACTTACTTAATTAATTTATTGTAATAGAGTAGGTAAAATGTTACAAGTTCATACGAGGCACTTTAAGATCACACAGGTCTTCTACTACAGATACTTCACTATGGCTGGACAGGGCGTGAAAGTTCATTTCAGATCAGCTGCACTTTGAATGAAAAAACGCAGCTGCCTGGGTAGCAAGAGCCCATATACAGGCTTTTCAATCTAAAATGCCTAATAATAATGCACGCCTTCTATTAATGCACGTCTTCTTCAACTTAAAACCAAAGCCGCAAAACGCCAAGACCACGCCAATGGCCCAGCATCATGTCACAGCTCCGAGGCACGGCCCGGCTCCCAGGATCGCGGTACGGCGAACTCGGCGGGCTGGGCAGCACCACACCCAGCGGCACATCGCGGCTCCGGCACCGCTGCCCACACGGCAATTTTCGCTTCCGCCGCGCTCGGCCCCCTGTGAGGGCACCGCAAAGGCTGCTCCCTCCTTTCCCGCCGCCGCCACGGCCCCTCCCGCCGCTCCGCGCAACCGGCGCAGCCGAGCGGGGCTTCCGCGGAGCATCCTCCGAGGGACGGCGAGAGCGGCACGCCGAGCCTCGCCGGTCCCGCGTTCTCCCGCCGCCTCCCCCGGGCTGAGGCACCCGCTCTCCCCGCTCCCGAGCCGTAGCGCCCCTCACCCTGGAGCTCCCGCTTCTCCTTGCGCTGCCGCTTCGCCAGCTGCTGCAGCGGCCCGTCGGAGCCCGGCTCCTCGTCCCCCGAGCCCTCCATGGGCGCCCGCAGGCGGCGGGACGCGCCTGACCCCCGACCCCGGCGGGAGGCGGAGCTCGCCCCGCTTCCGCCAGCACCGCCCGCCCGGCACCGCCTCAGACCCCGCCCTGAGGGGAGGAGCGGCCCGGCCCCGCTGCTGAGCTCGGGTCGTAGAAGGAAAAGGAAGCGTCGGTTTTGTTCAAGTTGTTGTAAGAGCACGGGAGCAGCTCCCGCTGCCCTGTCTATCCGCTGACATCTGCGGGGCTGCCCGCTCCTGCCTCCTGCCCGGCAAAGGATCCCTGTGGACAAGTCTGCCTTAGGAAAAAACGATACGTTTGGCTTAACTACAGGGAAATCCCATTAAAGAGGGAGGCTAGAGGTGAGAAGGGAATAGTTTAGGGGGTTTACGTGATTTATCACATTAAAAGAAAAAAATAATTAACGTGCTCACCGCTGTGGAAAATACCCAGTGCATTGAGTGTGCGAGTTTTTTACTTGGAGCTACTTAAAGGTAAAAGATACCCAGAAAGGCTCACGATTTTCTAAGTTGGCTTGTTTCTGTCTCCTCACCATTTTGAAACTACCCCTCATAAAGTGTCACATTGTAAATACAGTAAAATTCTAACCTTTCTGTTTGAAGTGAAATCCCCACCTCAAAGTGGGAACTACAGATTCTTGTGAGATGCTTTTCTGTTCTGTGCAGTCACCAACACTATTTTGTGGAACAGAGTTGATCTAGGCAAAATACAAAAAGGTGCATGAAGTGCAGGTACAGAGACTGTGAGGGTGTAATAAAGCAGAACTAGCACAGCAGGCAGAAGGAAACAGGAACCACTGGCCAGTGAGTGACCCGAGTAGGGGTGATGATACCGCAGAGGACAGGGCTGCTTGTCACACAGGACTTCAAAACCCGGTTGAAGCAATAATAATACGTGGGGAACAAAGGGTTTACTGGACTAAAGTAATGAAATGTAGACAGAGAATAGACGAACATCCTAGAGAGTTTTGGGGCCACCTCCAGCAGGTTTTACTAGAATATGGGCAAATTACTTCACTAAATTTTAATGATATACTTGTAATTAGTGTCTTTGTAGATCAGGCATCCCCAGACATCTGGAAGTATTTTAAGCAATATATGCCAGAGAGGCAGGGAGTAAAACTACAGAAAATTTTGCATGTAGCAGTATTTGCATATGATGGGCAGAAGAAAAAAAGAGGGCAGAGCAAGTAGAGGAGAAAAGGCAAGTTGGAGAAACAGTGGAAAATCTGGTGGCTGTTGCCTTGACCAGAAATCTCCGAGGGAGAAAAAGGAAGAGAGGAAGACCAAATACACTTATTGGACCTAAACCAGAAAGCAGAAGGAGACAGAGAAGAAGGAATGTGGAATGGAGTATTACTATTGAAGAAGTTTAGGACATAGGCAAAGAGAATTTCCCCTCCAAACCAAGAGGGGGGATGAGCAGGAGAGATTAATTGTGTGAGGACAGACAGTCATAATGACTAGACCAGCAATTCTAAGGAATTTGAGGGAACAATAGAATTAGAAAGACACAGTTTTTGGAGAACTCCAATGTGGGATCAGTGGGGACATACGGTATGTGGGGTAGAGGGTCTCAATGTTGAATTTCTGGTGGGAGCCACATTATTCATCTTAACATTTACTCCAAGAGGGTCAGTAACCACAGATTAGGTTTTCCTACATGGGTTTTCCTACTAGGTTTTCCTACTGGGCAGGGAAGAAAGTAAACTCTAATTAGCAACAGTAGGAAATAAGAATGAATGGGAAGATTCATGTAAGTAGAAGATTCTGCAGTGTGCTTGTTAGGAAGAGATCTTCCACAGGCATTAGATGTAGAATTGTGTTTATTGACAGAAGGAATGGATTAAATAATTGTGGGACTGAGTGTGATTACTCAGAGCTCCAAAAGAGAACAAAAGATACTAGAAATATTGAAAGCTGTACTATCAGACTTCTGGGGTAAAAACAGATCAGCCTGTATGTATTCAAAGCAAGGGAGGAGTGCCACCCACTGTGAGACAGTACTCTATTTCCCCTGGAAGCTGAGAAAAGTATCCAAAACCAGATGGACTAATACTTAGCCAAAGGCATTTTAAAGGTACGTATGTCTGCACGTAACATCCTTATATTGCCTGTAAAGAATAGGTTAGATGAAGATGGAGACCCCAAGCCCTGCTCGTGCAGGAGTTGCAGGCAATTAACAAACATGTGGTGACCCCTCACCCAGTGCTGTCAGGCCCGTCAACTACACTTTTGCAAATACCACAAGACAGATATTTTATTGTAAATAATTTAACAGCTGCCTTTCTCAGCATCCCATTAGATGAAGAAAGTCAGCCTCTGTTTGCCTTCAAACTGTACTGTTGACACAGTATGTTTATAGATGCTAAAAGAGCATATAAGAGGAGAAAAGAGTATGCTCAGTGGTATCAACATGTGCCACCTGATATACAGGAATATAATATACAGCCTGAAGATGAAGTTTTAATTAATGTATTTGCTAGAAAATCCAAGTTAGAATCTAAATGGGAAGGCCATATCCCATCCTGCTATGTTCTTACTTTGTTGTTTAAAGTTTTGCTGTTAAAGTTTTAAGTAAGAAAACTGGATATACCATTCTCACATCAAATGAGGAGTGGATGATCAACCAGTTGATAAATAAATTACTTCTGAGAATCCTTGGTGATTTTGTATTGGTAATCATTTAAGTATTTGTGCACAAGTATCTATAATCTTATACTCCACCCTATGGCAATCTTGTTAGCCTTAATTGTCTTTTGTCTTTTACTTGTAATAGTGCTGTATGTAAGGGCAGTGGTTAAATGCCTCGGAAGTTTTTCTTTTTTCTTTCAGCATATTAGCAGGAATGCTCAATTAAAACAAAGGGGGACTGTTGAGGAATGCACTTAGTTCAGGTTGCTTGGTGTGTGATGTGCACACTGTGCCCTGTGTGGCTGGAACCGCAGGCACTGAGCTGTGAAGGAGCACTGACCTTTAGCCTGGCAAAGGGAATGGGGGCCTGCAACGCCAGCCGGGCAGGGATGGTCAGTCACCCAGGGACTCTGCAGGATCTGATGAGCAACAGGAAGACCCCAGATCAAAACCCACCATTGGATCAAGAGGTGCATAAAGTGTGGGTGCACAGACTGTGAGGGTACAGAACCCCAGGCACCCACCTCCATAAGTCACTGCACCATGATAACACTACTTGCAGGAACAGTACATCTGGGACTCTGCTATGGGAAACCTGGGGTTGAGCCAGTGTGAGTGTGGAGTCTGCAGGGATCAAACAGGGCACCCTTTGGGTCATTGGACTTGCTTGCTGCAAAGGGGCATCTGTCCTGGCAGATAAAAGTCTGGAGTGGTGGAAATGAGACTCCCAGGGGGGCATCCTGATGGTCAGATGGGAAAGTTTCCTTAACATATAACCACCTACATTTCAGTTTCTTTTAGAACTTTAGAAATTACAGCAAAGAACCATTCTCTTTTTGCCATACAAGGCACTGCAATTAGATGTTCAGAAATATGAAACAGTATATCCTTCAAGCAGGCTGAGCTCTCCAGCGTTTTGGGGGACTACAGGCTTAAATCTGTCAGGAAAGAAAAGGTAGCAGAGGCTCCTTCCCTGAAACAGAACTATCCCCAATCAAAAGGTAGTCACTACAGGGATCCAGTGAGGTCCCTGTAGTGACTACTGGTTTTAGTCCAGGCTTCTGCCATATCTTTAGCAGTAATCCAAAAGCATATAGAATAAATACCAATGACCAAATAAATACCTCAAGTCACCAAGCGTGAGGTGCTAAGTGCTGATGAAGGTAAGTTGATTGAAGTGATTTTGCAATATGCTAGCCTCATTTCAACAACACTCATCTTAATATAGCTGATCTCAAATTTACACAGGAGTGGAGATTTTAAGGCACACTAAGCATGAGGGGGTACATGTTCAAGAGCAGAGGTGCCATAAATGCTGGGAGGTCATGCTGCACAGCCAGCTAACGATGAGTTTCCTCTGCTGCCATGAAACTGAAATAAATGAAAGCTATTAAGAATAGCACTTCCCTTGCTAG
The DNA here is from genome assembly GCF_022539395.1 of Myiozetetes cayanensis. NCBI lineage: Eukaryota > Metazoa > Chordata > Aves > Passeriformes > Tyrannidae > Myiozetetes > Myiozetetes cayanensis. Next base: position 23,803,741 of record NW_026086604.1, read on the forward strand.
CAGCAGGTCACAGGCTCAATGCCTCAGTTCTGGCCTGCAGGGCTTGTTATCAGCCTGTGGTGAGAGCCTGCCGTGGGAACTGGAGCTCTGTGCCAGACGGCTGTTGTGAACTGGAGTTTAATGTGGGATAACAGCAAAGGCCTTGAAAACACTGAAAACAGAGGACCCAACACTATAAACTAACTTGTGGCCAATTGTGGTTGAAAAAAACCATATCACAAGTTATGGAGACAACAGCTTTGAGCATACCAAAGAGAAGCAGCAGTTGAGCTAGAGAGAATCAACCCAGCAGCAGGAGGAGGCATTTGCTGAGGCCTGAGAAAATGACGCTCTGCGAGATCGCAATGTGTGAGTATGGCTTAGGGGGTGGAGACTAAAGGCTGCTGGCTGTTCAGAAATCCTCTTATAAAAGGAAAAAGTTCTGAATTTGGGGAAATTGTCACCATGGGGACCTGCAGTCATGATGTCTGCCAGGTTGGAATGCATGCCACCTGCTCTCTCTGCTTGCGCCAAAGGCCCCAGTGCTCCTCCTGTACTGCCTGCTCCAGGGGCTCTGCCTGCTCACACCAGGATCCCTGATTCCTCAGGGACCTCTTGATCTGCCAGCTCATCAGTGCTATGTACGTCAGGATTGTGTACATGCATATTTTTCCTCTGGTTTTCCTCTCTGATAATCTGACAGCACCTAGCTTGAGCCTTCCTACATATAAGCTCATTTTAGCTAATTATAATTCCTGAGTAGAAGAGGTGGTTTAACCTCTTAAGGTCATAATGAAACATAATGGTTAGAAATTGAAACAAAAAAAAAAAAAAGGAGCTGAAATCTGAGGTAACTAACTGAAGCACTTTATCTAGGATGCCATAGATTCGCTGTCACACAGATCTTTAAACCAAGACTGAAAGCCTTCATATGTATATATGTTAGCTCAGATCTAAGTTATGGGCTTCATGTGAGCAGTATTTACCTACTTTCTCTCAGAATTCAAAGAAGTCTGACTGGATTACTATAATGGCCCTTTCTGGTATTAAAATTTATTACTTCATTAATCTGTTCTGTAGGAACTTAAGCCTCCCATTGAAAACAATGATAGCTGTAAGATGCTCTGTACTAAACACCGTCTGTGCAGTCTGTCTCACACATTGTCAAAACTGAAACTTTTGCAACATAACAATATTTTCGAGTTAGTCACTGAAGTCAGTAACTTGATACCTGTGATACCAGGTGACTTGGACAGTGAGTTAACCAGCTGCAGTGTTTTCTTTCTGTCATATTTGCTTTCTAGGGAGGAAAGCATGCATGGCTATTTGAAGTACTGCACTTCAACATCATTTCTAGTATCACTCTCCCAGTGGTTTCACAGTAAACATGCTAAACATCAGCAAGGTCATTTGTTTATTGATATCTTTTAAGTAAGTTGTGGTAGGACCCCTGGTACTTCTGTCACTCTTCAAAAATCTTGGTTTTGTTTCTTCAGTTGCAAACCCAATAAGCTAAAGCTGTTTGGCAGGCAGTTTTCATGACAGCAGTAAAGACTATCCAAATCTTGGCTAAATGATATAAAACATTGGTCAAGCAAAGAAGCTGTCTTACTACTTTTAGGCCAGTGCGTAACTCATTCCTCTCCGTTATCTACAGGTTGCTTCTTGCTGAGCAATAAAGTGAATTATAGGCTCGTCATAGCCATACACAAAATTCCGTTGAAATGGCTCTGTTGTTTTGCTAAGGTTTTATTGAGAGTTTTCTGATTTATGTACTACATAACCAGTCAATCTTGGTCACTTGTGACCAGGTATTGAAGGAAAAGTAGCTAAACTTTCCTTTACTCTGTGCAATAAAACTGGCTGGTAATAAGATTTGGAATTATTCTACATGAATTAAGAAGTATACATGACCTTGCAATGAAGCCTCCACAGAACGTAAGAGCAATATTGCACATTCTGTTATGGCACATTCTAAAATAATCTAGTGTGGTATATGTACCATATATTGTCTGAAAGTTCACTTATATCAGTAAATGAACTAGCTGAGATTTTCCTATCATTTGTTTATGTTTGCTGGAAACCGTGCTGGAAACATTTTCACAGCAGGACATCTGCAACTGAGATCCCTCAGCTAGGAAACAGTTTTCTAATAATTTTTCAACACAAATAGGAAAGGAGTCAGAACCTAATGCACATCATATCACATAATAAAATCTGTAATGAGTCATATTTGCCAGTTAAACAAAATAGTGGCATTTATTTCTGGATTTGACATTTTGGAGCTCACAAAGACCAATGTATTTACCTTTCGTATTTGTAGCACCAGAAGGTGTAAAAAGAATCTTAGATCTCTGATGATGCAAACAGAATCAGGGTCACTCATTATTCACAGTTGTTTTACAAATGCTGGGATGCAGAGAGACTGCGGCTGTTACCTGGAGACGTCCTTGATTTCTATGAAGACTGCTACTGGGAAATGTGTCTGTTAGTATCAGCTCATTTTGCCAGCCTCAACAAATGTATTGTGAGCTTTGTAGTGTTTTGCTTTCTTAAATCTTAGCAGCCAGAATGGTGAGATTTCATGAAAACCCATGAGTCTGGATTTTAAAGCAGTTTTTTTGGCTATATAACTGAGATGTGATCTATGTTTGACAAGACATGGCTTGAATGCATCCTGAATGCTCAGAAAAAACCAGGCAAAATGAAAAAGCCCAGCTTCAGCTCTTTACACTGCTTTTCAGGAAAAAAAAAAATTGAACATTTGGGATTTCCAGTAAAGTACAGTCCCTTAATGCATTCAGCAGAGTCTGTCAGCCAGGTTACACAGGGTTAGCACTGGATGTCATCACATTTTGCTGGTGTAGTCTTGGCAAGAATCTTGGCCAGTAATCCACACTCCCTTGTGCTAAACCCCTTGGAGCTGCTATCATTTTCACTGTGCTCTTTATTTACTTTCTAGCTCATCATATTGTTACAAAACAATGACAGAGAGTGTTAAGCAGACATTTTTTTGCCAGGTAATCTTCCTATACCTCATAATGAAAAAAAAATAGAAATTGTAGGTACTCCTTAAACTGCTAAGAAGTGTAAGTGGAAACTACAACCTCTGAGACTCTCAAAGTAACATTCAATAGTAAGGATTCAAGCTAAAATTGCATTTTACTTGTACGTAGACTTCAAGATAAATATATGACTAAGAATTTGCACTATTTCTGCAATATAAATTCTTAGGTCAATAAAATACAGTTATACCTTTGAATAACTTTCCAGCATACAGAATTCTCTCCATCATTTCCTGCATGCATAATTGTTTCCATCCCTGTCACAACTCAATCAAAAATATTCATCTATCTCAGACAAAGTGCTGGCCAGGGATAAAGTACCAAGCTAACCCCAATACTGGGCTGCCAGTACCTCCTCCCCAGCACTGAGTACTTGAGCCCACCAGTAGATCTCTCATCTGCTGGGTACCCTGGGAGGGAAGAAAGGAAACTGCCTGACTTGAGTGTCCTAAGGACAAGGAAAAGCCAACCAGGAGATTCACAAAAGGAGTCTGGAAACCCAGATATGGGGAAAAGAAAGGGAAAACTCTGAAAGGAACTAGAGAGATGACAGTTGAAGAGATCATGGCTGTGAAAAGAGGAAGGCATGTCTGGAGCCAGTAGGAAATAGAGGAGAGAACTGGAAAAGGCATGTTTGACAAAGGGAGAAGAATTTGAGGGGTGTAAAACACTGAAACAGGTTACCCAGAGATGTGGGAGGCAGCCCACCCCTGAAAACATTCAAGGTTTGGTTGGACAGGATTCTGAGCAACCTGATGTAGTAGAAGGTGTCCCTGCTCATTGCAGAGGGGTTGGACTAAATGGGTTTTAAAGGACACTTCCAGCTCAAACTATTCTATGATCTTATGAATTCTAAAATAGGGGAATGAATAGAGGAGAGGGAAACAATCATCGATCCCTATCTCAGATATGTGGATTTAGGAGATATCTCTGGAAAGAAGCAAGGCTTCAAGAGAATACTGGGATAAGCTGAGTGAAAAGCCAGAGAAGAGGACAAAGCAAGAGATAAACCAGGGTAAGGACTTGGAGTGGTGAGTATGAGTACTGGGGCAATTAATGGTTAAAAGAGATTAACAAAACAGATGGACAAACTCCAAAACTCAGCAGTGTAATCCCAAAGCAAGTGAGCCCCACAAATATTCTGATTGATGTGCAGGGACATTGCTGCACACACTCCAAAGAAAACTATCACACTAACTCCAACATTTACAAACAAAGAGCTGATTAACTAGTTGATGAGTTTGACAATAGACTTCTGTTTGCTCTTGGAGCATGTTGGAGTGAATACGCTCTATGAAATGATCTATGACTGAATTGTGAAGAGGGATGAGAGGGAGTAAGACAACAATTGATTTGAAATGAGAAGATTGAATTACTTCAAAAGGTGTAGAACATGTGGAGAATGCAATGCTTGGTAAATGAAGAAAGAATAAACTACATTATAGCTATGGAGCTCTAAGCACAAAAGCACTACTTCTAACGTTGCAAACCAGTGTTGGCACTTAACATCAGCCATCTTTCCATACTTCACTCAGACTGCTTCATTAATTTTTATCTCCAGATTGATAGAACCTATTAGTAAGCACCTGCCAGGGCTTTCTACACATTTGCAGTGCATCATGCAGGAGAAAGAAGACAATCCAGCAGTTTCTCCAAATTCAAAGGAACAAATAAACAAAGCTGATGTGTATTTCCATATATCATATTAAGCATCTCACAAAAATAATTTTCCATACTTAGAAGCAAGTGATGCTTACAGAAACGGATGACATTATTCCTTCTGGGTTTTGTTGTTTGTTTGTTTGTTTGTTTTGTTGGGGTATTTTTTGTTTGCTTGGATTTTTTTTTAAGGAGGAAAGCTGCTTTTAGGGCTTGAATCTATGTCAGAACTGAATTTTCCATTTCCCGGGAAATCCTAAACCAGTGACTTTGAACTCTCAACTCCTCAATTTCCAATAGCATGCTCTCAAAAATGTGTTGGAGAATTGTATTCATTCTTGCTCTGTCGTTTGTTATAGTAATGCACCCAGAGATGTTAGATCAATGTTAGGTGACAAGGACATATCAAAGAATATAGATATTATACATTTCTTACAGAAACCTTTTGTGTTTTTTGTGATCTATAATAGGTAGCATATTAGAGACCTCATATGGTATAGCAGGTCATCTGGGAGGGATTGTGGAAGGAAGGCAAAGCTGGAATTATAATAGCTGCCTTCAGGAAATAAGGGAAGTGGAAGCTATCCACACTGCTGTATGCACATTAAATAGGAGCCCAATGCAAGATATTCCAGCTCTACAGGGAGAGAGCAAAATATTATCACTTAAGTGAGCAACCTGATAGCAAGAACACAAAAAAAAGCCACCATTGGCTCACAAAGCTGATCACATCAAAATGGCATTTGCAGAGATACACTGGAGCAACTAGGTATCTTTACCTTTGTGTAATTTAAAAGTAAATTGGTGGGAGAAATGGACTCAATTCAAGAGAAATTACAAGTCAGATTTATGATTTACTAAAAAGATTACAACAAATGCAATGATACAGAAAAAAACCTGGGTTTAGCCACAAAAAACATATGTATGATCCAGCACCCTGGGACAAGAACAGATCAGTCTTTATTAGCCCCTGTGTTGAGCACCACGTGGCCCCCCTGAGTGCAAAATAAAAGGAAAAGTCATCATCCCTGTTGGTTGGGATGACGACTGCAGTTCTGGTGAAGTTCTGGTCCTCCTCTGGATCTGATGAGTGGTACCAGAAATTCCAAAACCTGAAGTTTATATATGCTCAAATTCAGGTGGGAACGCCCAATACCTTCCCCAGGGCGGAGAGTTTCACAACACGTATTTTAACTCTGTGAGTCACGAGATATTTTTGTAATCTTTGATGGTCTAGGTGTTGCAGCTGCCTATTATGCCAGCCTGTTGTGGCCCATTAGCAGAGATGACCTCTCGGGGTGGGGGTGAAGCTGTTAATGCCTTTCTGTAGGGAAGTTATCACAGTTGAGTCATTGGTGTGAAAACAAAAGAACACTCTCCTGCCTCACAGGGGTCTTTAACATCCAGCTTGTAGACTGAGGTGTCAGATGTGCCCTGGGCAACTGCTGCAAAAAATCCATTTATGAAGTCCATGAGAAATGACATAGAGGTTGTAGAATACATAGTTTTGGTTATACCCACATAGTGATAAATTGGTCCCAACCCCTGTAACAAGGACATAAAAAGATCACAGGAATCCTGTTTCATGTGTTATGTGCTTACAATGTGCAGACTCTATATTTATTAGCTCTTCATTCGGGAACTACTTATAAAGATGCATTAAATACATTCATTTCATTGCACCTTTTTCAACCGTATGGATCTAGAAACTCGTTTGTAGTACTGGTAAAGGATTTTTTTCTTCTCAGTTACTACCTTAATTGCACTATTTTGCATTCTTTCTCCTTGTTAAACATCCTGCATCTTCTCCTGACAATCTTAAGATTGATCATTTGATAAGGATAAGTAAATCCTGGCTCTGTTTTAACCTTTCTCAGAAAGATATTGGGTTTTGTATCAAAAATCTGTAATATTCTTCTGCTGAAGCTCACAATAACTATTGGCATGCTTTTTACGTCTTTTCCATCAATGGGAGATAAATGTATGTTTCCTCTTTTCCTTTCAATCTGCATTGGTAAGATCTAGATACATTTTATCCTTATAACAGGTAATTCAGCTTTCTACTAGCTGGAGTCCCTCCAGATTCTAATTTGTCTGGTTCCTCATTGCTACAATGTTTTGTGGTTAATTACAAGTTCCTCTTTAATGGTCTGTGATTAGACTAGCTGTTGCCACCCTCGCATCACATGCTGAAAGGCACACAGTAGAACTACTATCTCTAAAACTAAACTATTTATTTATGAAAAGCATCAATTAAAGAGGTTCTGCAGATGCAGCCAATGCTTAGATGCAAACATGCAAACAGTTTAATTTTGGGGGATCTAGAGTAAACTCATTCCCCCTCAACCTCTTTTCTTTCCCATCTGGTCATATGGAGGGTTCTCTAACTCACAGAAGTCTTGCAGAACCCCAAGCTAGAGTGGAGATGAGCTCCTGAAGTGACAAAAGGAATTCAAGTCAGATACTTAATTATCCAAACTGGAGTTTGACCCAGATGCTGCTATTCCTGTGATATGTGTCATGGGATAGATCATGACCAAAAGCTGCTGTAACCTTGACTTCAGTTTGAAGCTTTCTTCTTTATACTTAGTCTCCACCAGGTGCCAGAAGGGTACAGCAGCTCTCTTCTTCCTCAGAGCAAAAGGTGCTGTCTACTGAAGTGCCATAAGTACTTTTAGATCTTTAGCTGTTTTTCTTGAATACATATTATCTAGGTATTGAATAGGCCTGATATTGCTTGGTTTCATGACTAAAGGCTCAGAGGTGTTTCTTGCTGAAAAGTACCTCCAAATGAAATGGAAAAAAATGCTCAAATAGAAGTTAAGACACAATTTTCTTCATTGTTCCCCTGAAACCCCCACCCTCAGGACTAAAAATCAGAGATCAAATTAAATTTGTATATGATTCTAACATGTAGAAGTGTCTAATAAATTTAGAACTAAATTAATTCTGTAATATTAATTCATTCAAGAAAAAGTAGAAAAAAAGAATTAAAAGATTATTCAGAAGCTACTAATACAATACCATTTGGCTGACATTAGTAAAGAAATGGAATGATTTTACAGAAGGAAGAGATCTAGATATTTAAATATAATATAGATATTTAAAAATGTAGATATTTATTGAGTAGCAAACTCTGACAATTAACAAAGGAAGGAATCTTGAGTATATGTAATGTGATTAAGAGGAGATTAATATATTAAGTAAAGACTTTTGAAAGCAGCTGCTGTCTTCAAGATGACCAAAAAAGTGCTTCACAATTATGCTAACACACTGAGATGGAACTGGGCTGGAAAGGAATTTAAAACCCATAAACAATTTTCCTGTCAATAAAGATTACATTTTCCAGTGTGAACTGCTTCTTAATTGAGACTGAAAATTCCTCCATTGTTCTAAAAATAAGGTTCACTGGAAATAGCACCAATACTGTAAAAAAATGACAGATGTACAATAAGGGAAAGATGATAACAAGAAAGCTTTACAAGAATTGCAATTCCAGTTAGAAATAACAGAAGACACCTCTCTTTGTGTAAATGAAGACTTCTTTACCATTATAATTTCTTCTGTCATAATCCTCTGTGGTAAAATTAATGCAGTCCAGGAAACTGCAGCTTTGTAACAGCAGCTTCCACACATACATTTGCATGAGTGCTCTATAGTGACAGGAATAGAATATATAGGATAAAAAGTTACTAAAAATAGACTTGTCTAGTCACTGGCCAAATGCTACCCATTGCTTTTGGGAACAGAGGGTGTCGACAGGCAGAGGCTGTCAGTGCAGCAAGCATGACCCTTCCCACAGCTCTGGTATTCTGTTCTCCTGCCTGTGTAGCTCTGCAGGTGGGAAGGAGTGGGTTGGAAGAACGACCTCTTTCTGCAGCATTAGCTGCTGTCAGCCTCCTAAGTCATCACTGAATAACATAATGTTCCTTGTCTGTGTTTTGCCAGTGGGAGAGTGACTTATCACACAACCATAACGGGATGAGCAGTGTTGATGGGACTAGAGGTAAAATCCTTCTGCATATAAGAGGTTCATATTTAATTCCTGTGCTCTTTAAGACCTCCTGTCTGACTTCTGCAATATGGAGAGAAAACAGCCCTTTCCCAAATACAAATATATATGGAATTTTATTACATTCCCATTTTCATGGTGCTTGTATACTTTTGCATGTGAAAAAAATTACAGACACATACATTAAAAGGAAAAAAGAAGAAAATAAAAATAAACATCCCAGCATACTAACCATTCCAGAGGTTATCACACAGCTGTGCATATCAATGCCAAGTCACAGTCCTACCTGGAGTCAGAAGTCTGTGCTAGTTTGTGGCATAGCACAAAGGACTGACCTGAGAAGTGTTTTCAAAAGCCTTGCCTATATTCCAAATACTATCCTGGATCTTGTATCGTAGTTATTATAGTAGTTTATGTTGCATTACCTTGCCTGAAACCATATGTGCCGTCCTCTAGTTAGTTATTTTTATAACTGGTGTTAATTATTATATCCTGCATCTCATACTATACACAGTAATGCAATTGCATTTCTCAGACTATCTGCAATATAAAATTTTATTTTGTCATAGACTTGATCTTGCAGCACAGGATGGATACCTTTGCAAATGAAAATCCTGAGAGGATTTTGTGTGCATTGTATATATTGTTCTTATGCACCTCTCTGTATTACAGTTTTAAAAAATAGGCCTTTTGTTACCTTACTGTGCCCTTTCCTAATATAGTCAATTTGGAAAAATGCAAGAATAAGCACTTTGCTTTCTTTTTTTATTCAATGTACTTGCCATTAAGAAGAAACTTGGTTTAGCAAAAAATCCTTTGACTGGACTTGAGAAGAACTATATTCCAGTTCTTACAGTGTAAGTGAGAAGTTATGTGAATTTGCATAACCTGTGTGGTTTTTTAATTTTTATTTTTATCTTTCTTATATTGTAAATGATCAGGGTATTCCTTTATGTCTTTGAACAGCTCCTATCACAGTTGATTTAGGCTTGCAGACTCTAAGCATTATTATGAAAATAAAAATAATAGATAGATAAAACATTATTATTGGAGGTTATTTGTTCTTAAATATAACATAGAAAATTAGAAAGTTACCTGTAAAAAGTCTACACAACACAAACACACTACCTAAGGTAGCTTTTTTACACTTAACTGCTTATTGAAGAGGCAAGATTAACAAAGAGTTGTAGTTGTTTATACTATTGATACACAAATACTTATGCATTTGACAGTGAGCTTCAACATTTTCAGTGGTTTATCTCATGCTAAAGTGAATAGATTCTTTTATCTAGGGAAAATGAAAAAAATAAAAAAAAAATTAGAATGATCGTTTCAAAATGAAGAAAAAACCTTGAACATTACCAAGCTTCTCAAAAGGTCACACTAAGCATGGAAAATCAATAAAGATAGTAGAAGAAAATATGTTTACCATATTAATTTTATGTCTCTGCTTAATGTAAGCCTTGTTTAACCAATGTGCGGTCTTGCTCAGCCCTCATTTATTTGGTATAGACGTTTATATGAAACAATACAACACTGGGGCAGGACAGAGAGGTACATATGTGATTCCATTCAGTGACACAGGTGAAGACACCTTGAGAAACCTTCTGTAAGGCTGTTCTCAGAGGTGCAATTGGTTCATTTGCCTGTGCCATTTTCAAAGTGCAGTTTACCTGCGCTTATGGAGGCATTTTCCACAGAGGCACGTGGTTGTATTCTTGGTCTGTATCATACAAACTTCAGTGCTGAGATGCCTTGGCAGCACAAACAAGTACCACAGTGCAAGGCTGAGGTGTCCTGAGTCACCACTCCAAGGAGCCTGAGGGCAGAGTGTAGAAAACTGATGCTCCCTGCACTGTGGCTTGTGCTACAACACTGAAGTCAAGTAGTGATGTGCCTTCTGGATAGTTCAGTCACAAGCAGGGCTGCTCAGAGCAGAGCACCCTACCCACTAGAAAAGGCAAGATTTTCATAGGAGGAAAAGTGCACAGCAGTGTTAATTAAACACGTATCATAAGGCACTTCTGTCCAGAGGAAAAAGAGCAGGAAGAAAGCAGTAAGTTCTCTCTGACTAAGTTATCTGCACCCTGATATCATCTGATGTTTGAATTCTTCCCTTTAGAGCTAGAGTAACATCCAAAGAAGGTTTGTTACCAGCCAAGCCCATTGCTTTGTTTCCCGGTATGGCTTTTGGTACACTCCAGTGTTATTATCTGCATCCATCCAACTTCCCATGGATACTGCAGACAATGCCAGCAGTTCTACGTGTCAGGATGCAACATTTGAGTTGGAAAGTCCTGTAGACCTTTAACTACCTTAAACACATGGACTCAAAATACTAAAAAACAGAGGTAGATGACTGAACTATTATGTAATTTCTGCTATTTAGACTGTTTAGCAGCTCAGGTGACTGGGGTTTAAAGAACTCTGATAAGTCAAGTCAAGGAGCTGGAGGTATGTTTATTTTTTTTTTTAAATCCCAAATGGCTACTTATTTAGATGACTGTCATATTTCCAAGACTAGGTCAGCATGCTGGGATGCTTAATAACAATAATTCTCGGCTGTATGTGCAGGCTTGAGCTGTCAGACTGAGTTGTGACATAGCTTTCCCTGTAGGTCCCTGGGAGTGAACTTGAGGTTTACAGTCTTCTTCAGAGGCACAGAAGAGCAGTTCAGTGGAGAAGGAGGTCCCACACAGACAATTTGCTGTAACTGCAGCAGGATGGACTAGGTGTTGGTGGAACTCAGTGCTGTCTAGTTGTCAGCTTTAACAATGTATAAAATCTTTTCTGTCTTTTTCCCAGACAAGAAAAATGGTAAAGAAACCTGGTTGCAAATGCCAATTCCTGCATTAGGACTCCAAAAGAAAGCCTATGGCTCTGCATTTGTTGAAAACTGGGCATGTGGTAGCAAAGTCATAGGCTGAAGTCATTACCTCACCAGTAATATTTATGATCTACTTTTGACATGCCAAGGTCGGCCTCATAGTACCTTATCAAGAAGGAGCTGGGGGCATGAAACACCTTGAGCCTTAAAGAGCCTCAAACTGGCCCCTCGCCCCAAAAGTGTTGAGAATTGATTTCAGCTTGAGAGTATTTTGAAGCTGACTGAACACTGAAGGCTCCCTCTAATTTATACTAAAAAAGCATCTTCCAGATTAGTTACCACATTTTTTGATGGAAACCATAGCATTACTGCATTTCTTGCATGATGAAGACAGTTGGCATAACTCAACCAGCTGCCTTATAGCACCTTATCACTTACATGATAACATCAGAGCTCACTCAAATTCAGAGTTTATTTCTGTAGGAAATAACAATGTTCAAAGCCACAATTTTGTCCCAAATGAGAAAGAATGAATAATATTTCAAAATTTGCTTCAACATTTTTTTCTTTTTTTTGGAAAACATTCAAAAAATATTTGAAAACATTTTGTTTTGCCATCGCATTACCATACCTTATTAATTCCATATCATAGTTATTAAAGAATTCCATATGATAGTTATTAAAGTAAAAATGAACAATTGGAATCTCAAGAAAATAAAACACATCAGCCTCCTTTTAATTTAATGTTTTGATTATTTCTCATAGACTCTCAAATACATTAATCTGTTTTTATAGAACAGCTTGATTTCTTAGAGTCAAATGGGAAAAACAGCTTATGCAGAAAATTTTCAACACGATGCAAGAAACCCTATTTTATTATGAATTGTATTAGGAACAGAATACGACCAGTTTGTGAAGTCTCATGCCATGGTCTCTTCTTTACCCACTTCTTACAAAAAACATTTGCTTTCCACATAAGGTGTTTCAAGAAATGTCTTGTTTCTGGGTAATCACACCGCATGGACATGGCGGGGCACTTGGCAGCCGTGTCCACTTGTGTACAAAGTAACTGGTTTTTTTCTGCTGTTACTGAAACCTGGCAATCTCTGACTGATGGACAGTTGAAGCACATGATACTTAGGTGGCTAACATCTGCTTTATCTCAATACAGTCTGAAAAATTAACCAGGGAAGGCTATTTTCCCTCTTTGCCACAGACTTCCAGATGGTCCCCGAGGGGGCTGTCTGGCAGGATATTAAGTCCTTATGTCCTGAGAGAGCTCAGTGACACCAGGGGAGAGGCTTCCCAGCTGAGCAGATTTGCTTAACAGGTAGATTTATCTCCACTCGTTTAGAGTGCCCTTAAAGGTTACCACCACTTTCCCACCTGGGTAAGTGCTACCTGAGTCGGTCTGCATCACAGACTCCTGGAAAGGCCACTGGTCCCAGTTAGATCAACTATAGCCCTTCCTTGGTACTGACGTCCACATCCACACACAGAGCTTAAAAAAAAAAAGAATTGAAAAAACCTGAAAAAACCCCAACAAAACAACCAAAAAACCCACCAAACAAACAAACAAACAAACCCTCCACCACAACAACAAAAAAAAACCCAAAAGAACCCAAACAAAACCCACCAAAACCCAACCCCAAAAACCCCAAAACCAACCCCCCTCCCAAAACCAACAACCCTACAACCCAGCAAATGCACTTTTTTTTTTTGGAAAAATTTATTTACAGAAGGTTGCTACGCTCCTCCTGCAGGCGCCGCCCCCGGCCCGCCCCGCTCATTAGCCCGTGCCGGGGGGCGGCCGGCCCAGCCCCCGCCCTGCCGTCCCTCCTCCCCGCCCCGCTCCCATTCATTCCCAGCCCCTTCCTCTGCGCTCCTTCCCCTTCCCCAGCGCCGTCGGTCCGGCCGCCTCCCCGCCCCACGCCGAGCGCCCGGCCGCGGGCAGGGCCCTCCGCGCCGCAGCCATGGCCGCCGAGGGGGTGGACGAGCGCTCCCCGCTGCTCTCCGCGCCCGGCTCCGGCAATGTCACCCCGACCGCGCCGCCCTACCTGCCGGACAGCAGCCCCCGAGGTAAGGCTGTGCCGGGCGGGGGGCGGCGGGGCCCTGGGGGCGGCGGGGCTGGCCCTGGCCCTGTCGCTGGCGGCGCGGGTGCGGCGGTGCGGGGGCTCCCCCGCCTTGGCCGGCGAGGGGCGGCGGGGCCGGGCCGGGGGAGCCCCCGCCCTGCCCCGGCTGGCGGGCCGCGGGTGGGAACAACAGGTAACGCCGCGCAGGGCCGGCTGTAGGCCCTGCTCCCCGCCGCGCTCCCCGGCCTCGGCGCCTCGGCAGGAAAAATAAGAGGCATTAAAATAATTGTTTGCAGGGGCAGAACAAGCCCGAACCGGTCTGCTTATTATAACTCTGTGGCATGCCGCAGCTTGCAGAGTGATCGTTGGACTTGGGTTTCCCCCCTCAGTTAGGAGCAGGGTGAGGTGGAAGGTGCCGAGCTGAGCAGGGCACGGGCAGCTGCAGGAGGGGCTGTCGGCGGTGTCGGCGCTGTGCCTGCCATCGCAGTGCCACAGCCCAGAGGTGCCCGGCTGCCGTCGGCCCCTCTGCCGGCAGGCCGATTGAAACAGCGAAGGGGCTCGGTGCAATGTGGTAGTTGAAGTCCAAAACCACTAGGATGTCCTTGCAAACGCGTTTCAAGGCCGTAGCTGGCTTTGGCTTTATTTTTAAAGCAAGTCAGGTACTGTGGTTCCAAATCTGTAATCGTGGCATAATTACAGGGTACGTTCTTTCTTGCACAGACTTAAGAAAATCATCTTGTTGATCAATACTGAATATTTAATAAGTAGGTGAAAAGATTTTACTTAGCAAATATAAATCAGGATGTTTACGAAGTACATTAGTAGACTTTTTGGTTTGGTTTTGGTTTTTTTTTTTTCAGTTTAATGTTTTAGAGCAGAAAGTGAGGTGTGGAGAAAGCTGAAGGAACAAAGAATCGATAAGATTAGAGTACCTTTGCTAGCAGTAGCCTTTAAAATGTAAGATTACAATCCTTATCTCAATAGCTCCAGTGTGTTAGTCTTGGGGATTTCTATGTAATTGTATATATTTATGACATGTATGTAACTAGAGTGAGTGAGCATCTGTCTCTTTAGAATAATATTTAAACTTATGGAAAGCTAGGCCTCCTTGTCTTGATATTAAAATGTATTTCAATCAGGGCTGTAGTTGATATTGACTGTTTATTTTCATTTGAATTGGACAAAGGAATGTTGGCCTGAAAATCAGTAGAGGTTGAGGTTTTTGTTTTGTTTGTTTTTTCCCTAATCAATTTGTGTAGGATTGGCATCATCTCCTAAGTTAAAAAAAATATAAATTCAGAAATCCAACTGAGTTTAAATTCTGGTGTTTGATGGTTTTATTCTTAGTAGCCTTTATCTTTTGTATATGTCTTGATCTGTTGGGGTTTTTTTAAAAGTCTTTATAGATTTGAAAAGTTATGAAAATGCATTAGGTCAGTGACTCTTACCTGAACCAAGGGTAAAACTCATGACCTGGTAAGGAGCTGGAGCCCAGATTCTCATTTCAGTTGTTAGCTGTGTCCTACTGAGCCCTCAGTGGGCATCTGTAATTCCTGGTAACTGGCTGGGCACCTGTGGTGGGGTGTGGTGTTTCAGATAAGTGGCTTGTTCCCAGAAGTGAGGAGGAACCAACCCTAGAGCTTTCTTAAACATCAAAGACCTCTTGTTCAGTCGTCCACGGGCAAGCATACTAGGCAGCTCTACAGCACTTACAAAAAGATAGCTGCAGAACAAAGTCTTGCAGAATTGTGATATAGACCCAGTAGCTCCACTTTCCTTAGTGAAAGGATCTAGGCAAACTAAACCACCTTTGTAGCTAACAGGCAGCCTTTATCTCTCTCCCTAGCACAAGTCTAGATGTAGAGAGAAGAAGCATTCTTGTGGAAAGTTGGGGTTTGCTTCCAAACCTCCTATTGCAAGAGCGTCCATCTTTAACATCACCTGACTGATGTGGCGTGGCAGAGGAAGGAGGAAGAAGCCCTTCGCCCTTAAAACTACCACCTGAACGTACATTAGTAGACTTATCCCTGTAATTAACTACTGTGCCCAATATGTCATCCTGAGCTTTGAGAGGCCATGGTGGTTGGGCTGCAGCTGGGACCTAGCTGACCCTTTTCAATGCAAGCTGTTTGAATCCTGGTAATGGCTCAGTGTTTGTTCCTTATGATGGAAGCAAGCAAGAAAAATCTTTTTAGTGTGGATGCAGGCCAGAGTATTTGAAAAGCTTTTCACATAGACAAAGGGTGGGACTGTCAGCTCTGCTCTCTGTACTAAGGTGGTTATTCAATGCCATTTTTTGTTTTGGTTTGGTTTTTTTTAGCCCCCCTTCCCTCAGGCTTTCTTAGTTCTTAACTACCTGTCTCTGACATAGATCACTTAATTTTTCCCTCACCCACCCCCTCCTAAGTCATGATAAAGAATAATTTTTTTTTTTCTAAATCAAATAAACAAAACAAACTCATTTGTTTGTTTTGCAAGTGGTTCTCTGTGGTTTCCACCCTTGAAATACCAAGGGAGGAAAGTGCACGAATACCACAAGGAATTTCTCAGGTTGAATATGGGATATCTTCCATTGCATTGCTCTACTGTGGGGGTGAGAAGGGACTCAGATGTACTGCATTGTAGGGCATTTTGCTAATCTTGCTGAACTAATTATTGTTTAATTTTCTTTATTTTTTTTTAAATTGATAATACAGCTGCAAATTGGTATGTCAGCAGCAGGAAATTCAGTGTCTCATTAAATGTCTCCTGGTGTGTATGTGAACCTTGCCTATAATCCAGTCATGTCCAGCGTGACAGACCTTTATGAACTGGTTTTAGGTATTATAGTTAACCTGAAATTCAGGCTGTCAAAAAAAAAAAAAGGTCATACCAAAGTATCTTAATGTGCTTTGAAACTTTTTTATTAAGGAGTAATAAGCAGCAAACTCTGAGACAATGCCTTTATTTTCCTTTTCACCACCCCCAACCCCTCACTCTCTCCAATATACTTTTCTTTAAACTTAATTCTGGTGGCTTTTGCTGGTTTAGTTTTTTGGAGCTCTTCCAAATGCACGTTTTCTTTAAGCATGAGGGTTGCAGTGCCAAGATACCACCGACTTTCTGCTCCATAGCAAATGTCATTTGCTGCAGCACCATTCTGAAAAGCAGCCATTATTTGCTTGCTATCCGATATTTGCTGAGCCAGCAGGACAGGAACAGCGAGGCTGCTTACCTGGAAGCCAAGCAGCTCCAGTATGAGGCTGGAGAAGTGGCTGGCAATGTCTGTAGGGGCTCATGCACCTCAGTTAACTAGCTTTCAAACTCCTAAGAATTGTCACTTAGAAATAGGGTATAGAAAATTATATATGTCTAGAAGGGTATAGTTACCAATTTCTAAAGTATTCCAGGATCATGGAAAGCTGAAAGACTGGGGACTGTGTCTATTTTTATGTTCTGATACCCTTCAAGATATTGTTTGCCTTTCCTTAGTACTGCTGCCCTGTTCCTAGCTGACAGAGTGAAGAAGTTGCACTTTAAATGGAGAGGACAAAGCGAAAAAGTTCTGAAACACAATTGTTGCTTTTCAGAAAAGCACCCTTAAAGCTGGGAGTGAACTGTAGGGGTGTCTTGACAGAGTTTGATATGTGGTCTGCTGAATGTGTCTGTTGTTCTATTGCTACCTTTTTCCCAAGCCAGAAAGTGTCAGCTGCTCGCTGCAGGAGCAGTTAAGCAGCCTGCTGACTGCCAAACCCCCTTGCAGCAGCCTTGACTTTGCCACTCGCGGCTAAGGCACTGCTGTTCCTATCATCCAAAGCTCTAACCTGGTTTCTGCAGTGATCTAGTAGACTTGAGGTTGTTTCTAATTGCCAGAGTGTGTGTGGATTGGGGTTTTGTCTTGTATGTGTTTTGTTTGTTAATATCTTGTAATATCTCCTGTCCTATATGTGGCAGTCTTACTTAAAAAAGGATATGATAGTACTGCCAAATATTGTGGGTTTTTTAGTTTGTTGGTTTTTGGTTTGGTTTTTGTTGGGTTTTTGTTTTTGTGATTTTTTTTGTTGTTTTTTTTTACTGGATGCTGCATTTTTTTCAGTACATAATTCCTCAGAAACAGAAGAAATCACAACATTGTTACCTAATATCTCATAATGATGTTGTTTTCTCTAACCGGTATATCAAAGCTGAACGTGTGAAGTTCACTTGCTCAAATAATGGAGAATAAGCGTGTGTCATGACTTCAGAAATGTATTGCTGCATATAAGTTAATTTTTTTTCCTCATCTGAAATAATTCAAGTATCTTGGATGTGGTTCTTTTGAAGGTATCCACTGTTCTCTTGCTTCCTCTGTGAGTTAAAATCAAGCACAGGTCTGGGTCATTTGTAGACCAAGTGGCAAAGAGAGAGAGAACACTGAACAGCAATGCTGCTTCAAAGGTGTGGGATGACTTTTAGATTTGAAGGGCAGACAGGGTTTCTTATATCCCTCCAGCTTTTGACGTTCACTTTAAGACAGGGTGAACGAGTGATGAGTGCTTTCTTACATGCTTAAATTTAATACTTGGCTTGTCAGCTTTGATAGCAGCCTGTGATTTCCCTCGCCACCCTCCAGCAGATACTGTTCTGTTCAGTGCTGTTGGTAAACTGAAAGTAGGCTCATCTCTCATTGCTGCTGTGAAGAATTCATTAGCTACTTGGATGTAATTTTAAAAAACTTACTAAAGTCCAAGGCTGCAGGTATTTCAAACTACTAGTATTAAAAAAAGCTAACTATGAACTGTTGAATATGCCAATTCTGTATTTGCTTACGTGAAGAGCCCTGAACTTGAAATAAAAGTTGGTGCTATTACATGCCAAATAATTGTCATAATAAGCTTGTGAGAGATTGCTGTGTTGAATTATTTTCATTCCATGGATTCTTAAACCTCAAAGGGTCTTTAGCGTTTCCTCACTGTTGCATTGTGGACTTAAGATTGGCAAAATTGAAGTTTGCTCTTCTACAGAGGCCTGAGGCCACTATACCTTTCCCTGTGATAGCCTGTTCTAATTGACTAAAGACCACCTTGTGCATCCATACTTTGGCTCTTGGATAAGAAAAATATGTGGAACCCTTAAAAGCAGAAACTCTGACTTCATTTTTTTTTTTTCCGAGATAATGATGTTGTTGCACTCAAAAAAGAAGCACTTCATGCCACTTCCCATTCAAGATCTGTTTTCTTTTCAGGACTGTTCTGTGTTTTTACCTGTGTTTTAGTATTGGTTACTATATGTTTAAACACTTGTCTATGTTTCAGTCTTTTCAGATGTTTGTAAAGGCTGTTTATGACTCCTTTGCCTACCCTGTGTCTTGTTTTATTTTCTGGGTGTTCTGGTTTTTTTTTTCTTCAAAAGCCAGTCTCTAGTTGCTACTAATCTGTAGTAGGTCTGGGGTTTGAGTTTTTCACAGTCTTCAGAAATTATGGGAGGTAGAAAAGTTGGTAAGAAAATAAAGTTGCATAGATGAGCGTTTTGTTGGATCCTCATTTCTGGGGTGATTTAGCGTGTTGCTGTTTGTGCTGCTGGTTTGCTTTACCTACAACTATGGCTGATGTTTGTGTACACAGAAGCTGTGGAGAAGGGGAATGCAAACTTAGGTTTGTCTTTTGTTTATGCTAACCATTAACTTTGAGTTGTTTGGGGGGTTTTTAATATTTTTTTTTTCTTTTCTTGAGACTGTGACTTAGGGACAACATTTGCCGAAAGTATTGTAGGATCCTCTAGTGTTTCAGCTGAGATTTCCTTATCTCTTGCAGCAGAGCTTCCTCCTCCATACACTGCCATTGCAAGTCCAGATGCCAGCGGTGTTCCTGTAATAAACTGCCGCGTGTGCCAGTCGCTAATCAATTTGGATGGCAAGCTACACCAACATGTGGTTAAGTGCACAGTTTGCAATGAAGCTACGGTAAAATGGATTTTTAGCATTTTCTTTTTGTGGAGGGAAGCGGGGGGAGGCTGAAGTATGTGGCTGGGGGAATTCACGTCCTCACCTACAAAAGGTGAGTCCCTTCCTGCCATCTCCACTAAGGACCTGTCAGCCCAGCTGACTGCTGGTGTAGCTGGCATGCAAGCTCAAGCAAGGGTTGCTGGCACAATAAATCTTCATTGAGCTGGCTGTTCAGGATGTCTCCTGAGGAGGACAGAAAGCAAAGATGTCATTTAAGTAATTACCCTTCTGTAAAGAAGGATGAAATTGGTTTTGATGGGACAAAGAGAAATGAAAAATTGAGTTATTCTAAGTGTCGGAGGAGCAAAGGAACTACCCCATACCTTTCCCTGGATGTATGCCTTCCTCCTGCAGTACTATTCGGTTAGTTGTTTAGCTTGCCAGTAGACTACAATACAGCAACTTTGAAATGCATAAGTTTTAGGTTCTTTTCCAATGATCCCAGACCTATTTGTTTCTCCTTCTCTTTTCTTAATTCAAGTCTTCACTATTTAGCTCCTGCTGCTTTTTTTTCTTCTTCCTGCCAGTTTTAGTTTCAGGATCTGATACTGCAGCGTTCCACAGCTATTGGAAGCATTTGTATGAAAGACACAGGATTGGATTTATTATATGAAAAGGACTTTAAATTATGTCCGGAAGGCAGGAAGCCTTAAAACTGCAGGAAAACTTTTTTTTTTCCCCACTTGAAAGAGAGAGTAGAGAACCTGCCATTGATAGTCACTTTCCCTGCAGATATATAATGTTTCAAGCCAAAATATCTTGCAGGTTTTGAATTGCTGTATGAAAGGGACACTGAAACTGGACTCCCAGGTTGGAGAAAGATAATTTCAGTACAGTTTAAAGTAAGATTAGAGTACAGTGGTGTCTACATAGCCCCTTAGTGACTGAGAACCAGACTGTTGATCCTTTCACTGTTGAATGAAGCCATTGTACCAAGCAAGGAGACTTGTTTGATGTTTTGACTGTTGTTATATTTTTTTTAAATATACTACTCCTTAAGCTCACATTTAAAAAAAATGAAACTGAACTGAAGCCTTGAAATTGTCATTGCTAAAATATGAATTTTCTTTTTTCCCCTGAGTTTGCAGAATCTCTTGTTTTTTCTATTGAGGAAATTTTTACTTCTTTTTCTGGGAAGAGAGAAAAAACTTCTAATTTTGTCTTGACTGTGAAGTTTCCTCTGTAAGAGGAACTGTGTTTCTCTGTTAGCAAGAACTTGTCACTGAAGTTGTTCTGCTTTGTCATACTGTTATGTGGAAAAAAGTGAATTGCTATGACTTCTGATGTGTTCTCTGGTGGTTGTGTTGGTCTTTTTTTTTTGTTTAGCCAATCAAAAACCCTCCTCCAGGGAAGAAATATGTTAGATGTCAATGTAACTGTCTCCTTATCTGTAAGGATACGTCTCGGAAAATAGGCTGTCCAAGACCAAACTGGTAAGAATAAAATACTCTAAGTGCATTGTGATAGTTTTCTTTAAAGCAACACCTCTCTTTGTGTTAAGTTTTTATAATTAAAAGAGGTTCAAGCCTGGGCCTCTGTATGTGGACACTTAACAGAGCAGTACTGAATTACTACAGACAAAGGTAGTGCTAGTGTCAGTTTTGAATATTTTTTTTTAAGATTAAAGAGGAAAAAAGTTTCATGTTTTTCTATATAGGGTTAGTCTCAGATGTGTGTGTCCCTTTTTATCTACTTCATAAGGAAAAAAATGATGTAAAGAACAACAAAGAAGAAAATCCATGTGTGTTTCTGGGACTTAACATTCACAATTCAATTTCTTGCAGATTTAATTATTATAAACACACAGGATGCTCCCTTTGCTTAGTTCAGAGCAGGGACTCTAGAATGAAATGGGAGAGGAAGCAGTAAGTTGGCTTCAGTCCTGTTCTCCCTCCTGTTTATGCTGAGTTTTCATTTTCCTCTCAGTTTTTGACTTTTGGTGTAAAAGACTACTCCAAGGTAAGAGTAGTTTGATTATAAGTGGTGCAGCTCCAACAGGAGAAATGGAGATGAAGACTAAGTCTGCAGACACATGAACGGAAGCTCTACCACACCAAGTGCCATAGCCACCACTGTATTGGCTGTTGTGGTTTTGAAACAGTTTGATACTTGTGGGAATTTTTTTTTTTTTTTTTTTTTTTTTTTTTTTGCTAATGCGGTGTTGGGGAGGAGTTCAAAACATTCCAAACACTTTCCCAGAGTGCAAGAATGTTCATGGGATACTTCAGTTGCAATATATCACATGGTTGGTAACTAAACTGAATCAGAAACTCTGTAATTTTATTAAAATAATTTCAAAATCATATATCTCGGCAGTTTCCCTAAAGATAGTATATGTATTTATCTTGCTAGAAAGTGAGCAAAATTGGTGTACTTTGAGAGAGTGAGTTGGGAGTAAGACTCCAGATTGAAGGGAGGCTATCCAGAATACAATTTTGGTTGTATATGGAGAGGGGCAGGGCAAATTCAATAATGCTTTAGTTTTCCCCTTTGCTTTTTCATGCTAAGAAGTCTCATCCTCAGTCTGTTTTGAGTTGGTTAATTTGGTTACTGTCATTTTGGACTGACAAATTTTATAATTAAACTCGAAACACTTTAAATTTAAAAACAAATACTTACAAACTGTTTTTTAAAGTAAACTGGCTGCATTTAGTCAACCTGGAGTTTTCTTTCTTAGTTTACTCAATTTGAGTTGAATTTTTACTGTACGAATGTGGAGATGCTGCTTATAGTGACGTGATTGTCAGTAGTGTGGGAAGGAGAACTAGTTTAGGGAAGAGTCCATACTCTTTCTACATGTTTCACATAGGTGAATGCATTGCAATTCATGGGCTTGCTCAGGTTGGGTATTACGATTTCATTCTCCTGATGAGTATTTCTGCCGTATGCTGGCAAGTCTTTGATCTGTACAGGGTTCAGGCTTGCATGGCTGATCTTGGAGTGAAAGAGAACGTTTTCAAAACTGAAAAGGAAAACACTTTGGAGAGAGACCCAAACCGGGTGCATCAGCTGTTTTTAACAAGCAAATTGTTGTTAAAAAGTGTAAAAATATTTGGTAGCGAGTTGCTTAAATTGTTAATTGCTTAAATGCATCGTCCTTCTCTTTTACGAGCTTAATTATATGTGTATCTAATGTTCTTAACGCAGTAGACGCATCATTACTCTCGGTCCAGTAATGCTGATTCCAGAAGAGCAGCCAGCTCAGCCTGCCTTGCCAGTTCAACCAGATGGAACTAGAGTGGTGTGTGGGCATTGTGGAAATACGTTCCTTGTAAGTAAAGCACCAGATTCTCCTTCTCACCTCACTGGGCTATCCCTCAAGTTATTTGTTGTAAGCACTTTTAAGGAGTGTATTGCCTCACTCTCTGGCATCAGTGAGGAACTGTCTTCATATTGCTATGGATGTTTGGTCTGTATTTGGTTATCTTTACAAGCGTTTCAAGAAAACTTTTAGCAGTCTTTCTGTGTGTGGATGGATAAAACTTAAAGTCTGTCTTACTGCTTAGTGATGTGAGCGTGGACAGCGCTGGAAAAGGAAGTTATGCTTCCAGGTTTTGTTTATCTTGCAGTGGTGACTGTGTTCTGCAGTGGCTAAGAGAGTGGTTCTGTCATTGCTATTTATTGCTGAAATTGCTGAAAGCTGTTTATGGCACTTGCCCACTGGCATATCTGTCAGTTTTTACAGACTAGAGGTTTTGGTTTATATGTGAGGCTGACAGTTTATCCCATTTTTTAAGTGGAAGGATGCAAGAATACTTTTTTGTTGTTGAACTGTTTGCAGCCTTCTAAATGGATAAGAGGCTGCCATACTTGAACAGTACACAAGTTAGCTTTAGCTTCATCATTCAGCAGTGCTTGAATCTCTGTCAGGTTTGTGAATTATGGGAAATGGCTAAGATAAGTGGTACAGCTGAAGGAACCACATAGTCCTGACAGTGGTGTTACATTCCTGAAACAAAGGATTATAAGATACATAAAGACCAGAGAATACTCAAGGAAAAAGGAGGCTTAGGGAATGGCACTCCATGTTGGCTTGTACCAGGCAGAGAAGGGTTTGCTTGTGTTGGGCTCTATAATGGAGTAGATTTCTGCCTTCAAGTCTTTACTTCAGGTGTATGGATCAGTGAGGTGCTTTTGTGGCTTAACCCAGGCCATCCCTGTAACCACCACCCAGACCCCCTGCCCGGGTGGGGCGGAGAATTGGACAAAAGGCAAAACTCGTGGGTTGAGGTAAAAACAATTCAATGATTAAAACAAAAAAACCCAATACTACTAATGATGACAATAACAATAATAGTAATGAAAAGAGAGGGAGAGAGGAATAAAACCCAAGAGAAGCAAGTGATGCTCAATACAGTTGCTCACCACACGCTGACCGATGCCCAGCCAGTCTCTCAGCAGTGATCAGCGTCTCTCAACCAACTCCCCCCAGTTTATATATCAAACATGATGTTCTATGGTATGGAATATCCCTTTGGCCAGTTCAGCTCAGCTGTCCTGGCTGTGGTCTCTCCAGTTCCTTGTGCACCTGGTTTACTGGCAGAACATGAGAAACTGAGAAGTCCTTGACTGAGAGTAAATGTCTACTTAGCGACAACTGAAACATTAATTTGTTACCAACGTTGTTACTGAATCTAAAACACAGCACTGTACCAGCTACTAAGAAGAAAATTGATAATCCCAGCTGAAACCAGGACAGGTGTGCTGTAATGGCTTGACTACTATTGTAGGTGATGAATGCAGGAAGCAGGAAATGGCCCTTACACTTCTGTTTTTATTTTTTCAGATATTAGAGATTAGAAATTTGATTATGAATTTACAGGTAATGTGCTAACTGAAAAACCATTAGAGGGATGCTTGAGAAATATTCTGTCTACTAATTCTGCCTATATATTGAAAAATATATATTTCTCTTAGAGCCCTTGCTGAAGAGCAGAAGTCAGCAACTGAAGGTAGCTGAAGTGGGTTTTGTGCTTGCCTTTTTTTTTGTTTTTTTTTTACCTATCTTTGAGGACTTTCATAAGCATGGGATTTTTACTTGGCTTGATTCCCTATTTGCTTTTTATAAGTACAGCCTAAATTACCTTTGTACTTTACACAGTGAACTACTTCAGGTGAAAATAACGGTAAAAACCTAAACCCATAAAACTGTAACTACTAGATTATGCCTTCACAGACAAAGTTTTCTGTTTTGGGATTTGTGCATGTGACTTCAGATATAATGATTGCTTTGGGGAACTGCAAGATTTTGAACTTCATAGTTCTGTCTGCCAGTAAGACCAATTTCTTGCTTTGTGGTACATTGAAAATTTCCAAATCATTACAAATAGGAAGTTTGGTATTTTTTTGCCAAGTTATCAAGAAACAAACCCATTTTTTCTCCCTTCACACAGCTTTTCCACTAGACTTTTGCTTCTCTTTTGTTTTTGTAATTAAGTCTGAGATTCTCCAAATAAAATTCTTAGTTAAGAGAAGTCTGGAAATTGCTTGGATTTCAGAGTGAGCAGAGAAGCAAACAAACAAACAAATAAATTAGCCAGCCTGGAAACTCAACTTCTGTGTAGGTATTTCTGCCTTTTGCTATTTCCACACTGTAAAGAAGATACATAATGCTAGATGCATTTCTCAGCGACTCAGTAGGTTGTCCCTTTTACTTGGCCATTAAAAAATAAAGAAAATAGACAAGCAAAGCTAGAATCCCTTGGGTGGGAAAGTCAAATTGTCTTTTGAGTGTTCTGTGTTCTTTTGAGTGTATCAACTTGTTGACCACTTTCCAAGATTTTTTTTTTTTTATATGAAAACATCAGTATGGACTGTGCTTTCCCTGCTTCTATACATGTGGGGGTCTTTTTACAAATTATGAAAAGCACTCTCCATACTATGGAGTGCCTTAAAGTTTCTCTGTCTTAGCTGTCAGGCTTAGTACTAAAGTGATACTGTAGCTGAGCTATCAATAGTTATTCACATTTTGTTAATGAGATCTTTTCTTCCCTTTGTAACCTGATGCAGGTTTTTTCTGTGTTACGATTTCCACTGTTTCTGACAGATTTGGAGTTCAGACAAGTGGAAAATGGGGTAGAATAGAAAAGGAGGGCAGATCATGGGTTTATCTGTTGCTAAATCACAATTTGATCTGGTTTGGGCTTTTTTGAGTGCTTCTGGACTTGGGCTGTGACAGTTACTGTTTCTGCCAGCAGTAAGTCATTCCCTGCAACCCCCCTCACCTCCTGAGAGAGCTCTGCCTGTGATAGTTTGTGGCTGTCAGAGACTGAGTTGCCTTTGGAAATGGTGGTGGGCAAGGGAGGGCTGTCCCTTTGTTGTCCCCCTCTCTGCCATCTTCCTGCTGCAGTCCTGCTTGCAGAGATCTTAAGGAGAAGTCAGCAGCAAGCTATGGAAGCCACAGGCTGTAGGCTAAGCACTGTGCTTTGTCAATTGAATTTTTTTTTTAACTATTCAAATACGAAAATTATTTCTTCTGAAATAAT
Organism: Myiozetetes cayanensis; assembly: GCF_022539395.1. NCBI lineage: Eukaryota > Metazoa > Chordata > Aves > Passeriformes > Tyrannidae > Myiozetetes > Myiozetetes cayanensis. The sequence continues at coordinate 23,829,802 of NW_026086604.1, forward strand.
TGAATAGAAAACCCTTTAAACTTCTCTGAAAACTTAGACGAGTTTTAACCTGCACAAGTATTTTGCTCTCTCAAAGGACCTCAGGGGAGTGGAGGGGAAGCTTCTTTTGGAGAAGCAGCTTTATGTAGGACTCTGTGTGTATGCATAGGATTTTTCTTTCTCATTTTTTTTCCTTTCTATCTTACATTAAATGCACTGAGGCTCAGAAGGAAAAAAAGACTGACATGTTCTTCTAGTAATACCTCTGATGGATATCTGGTTTTGTCCATAGCTGAAATGAAGAGCTCTGGAATCCTTATATCCTCATTTGTGTTTCAGTACATCTAAACAGGGGTTTGGCTTATCATTTATTCTACTGTTTCAGTTAGAAAAATGCAGTTTGTATTCTCAGCAGAGAGATAACTTCAAGTCACAGTAACATGAAATTTTTCATAACAACATGAATCAATATTAGGTACTATAACATTGCAGTATGTGTAAAAAATACCAGCTTATGCGTGATTTTAACTACTTGTTAAACCCACCAAAGCTCCATGACTTAGAATGTACATCAACATGACCTTTCCCACTGCTGATGTGATCTGAATTCTTGTAGTTTGAGTGTCTTGTCATATTTTGGCTCTTTTTTCTTTGCAAATATTTCTGGTATGTGCAGAAAGCATCATAACAGTCAGTGCTTCTGTTACTTCCAGGTAACTCTCTATGAAAACAGATTATTGTTGCCTCTCTTTTCCATCTATACTTGGAGCCCAGCTCATGCATTTGAGTTTGTAACCATTAATAATTAGGGCTAATAATTAGAATCTTAAAAAAATTCTAGAAAGACCATTAATGAGTAAGTTTGGAAATGGAGTAGTCTACACTGTGATAAAGCTAATGTACAAAAGTGAAAGTGAAGCAGTCTATATCAAAAACTTACATTTTACCTATTTCTGTTTTCTGTTTCTGGAATTGTAGTTTCAAAAGCTGAAGTAAACCCTCTGATGAGGCCTATCTCCATTTCCAGCACTGACAACTGCATCCAACTCCACTTTCACTATGTATAGAACTAAGGGAAATTGAGTAGGTTTTTGACAGGGATGCAGGCAAATACCTAACTTGCTCCTCTGCCAGGAATGTGGAAGTAGAATTAATGCTCCTGAAAAGCTTTGCTCGGGTGGGGAGTATTCCAGAAGTCTTAAGGGATAAAACAGAACTATGCTAAATCAGTTTGGCCAAACCTTGTAAACAAATAATACCAGTTACATAGTTGTTCTTTAAATGTGTACTTGGATACTTCAGAACCAGGGGGAAAAAAAAAGGATTTCTTTTTTTCCCAAGTAAATAAAATTGAGAAGTAAATAAAACTGAGGGAGACCTTCAAGAGGCAGAAAAATATACTCTAAATGCTATTATATTTAAATACTACAGATTGAAACTTTACAGCAAAATTTGCTGATACTGGCAAAGACACATCCTCTTTCTTTACACATAAAATCATAAATATTTTCTTAGTTTAAATGGTGCTGTGCTGTAAGCTGGTCCTGTTTTCCATACAAGGGCGGGCTTTGATTTTGATTTGTGGTTCTAGCAGTTATAATGTTATTCACTTCAGTAGGCCGACTCCAGATTTCTCACAGAGATAAGGCAGATCCCAATGGAGGTGAGGCACTGCTGATCTGTGCTGTGGCTTCTTCCCCTGCTAATAATTTGCAGTGTGACTTCTGCTAAAATCCAGAAGGGAGGGGAGATGAGAACTACATTTCACCAGGAAAGCTGCAAACTAACCTCCACTCAAGAAAGGCAACAGAAGAGAGCTGCAATTATAATATAATTTCTTAAAGGGTGAAGAAAAATAACCTTATCCCTTTGATCAAGGCAAACGTGTTTAAAATGCTTGTTTAATACTTCTGTTATCACAGAATGAAATTTAACAGAACATGCTGTTTTAAAATGAGTATATCACTATCCCCTGGTTGAGGTAGTTCTAGGCACTACTTTCGCTAAGGCTGTTTCCCACGTAGGTTTTTGTCTGTGCATGGAAGGTTTTGACCATACCACGTACAGTTTTATATATCATCTTTTTGAAAGTCACGTAAGCCAACAGTGTTCTCTGCTTTAATGATATAAAACTCAGATGTCTACTTTCTAAAATATTCTTTAGCTAATCTTTCTGTGCACCCATAACTTAGTTTTCACAAATGATGCAAGGATTGGGGAAAGATGAGAAAATGCTCCCATTTGTAATTGTGCCAAAGAAAACACACTTATTTTGATCCAGGGTATATTCATAGCTGTTAAGTAAGAGAAAAAAACAATATTATAATGTTGCCCATACTATGCCTGTGGATGCAACCACATTACGTCAAGTGAATTTTGTAATACTAAGGCAAGTCATGGGAAATGTTCACATGGAAATCCCAATCCTATGTTGCCACTGACAAAAGGGCATCCCATTTATGGAAGAAAGCAAGAAACAAGTCAAAGGAAGTCTGAGAAGCAAAATGTTTTCATAGTGACATTTAGGATGAAATGCAATAAACATTTTTTCAGGTCAGTTTTTCAACCTTTTTCTTTTTTTCTTTTTACAGTGGATGGAACTGAGGTTTAACACACTAGCAAAATGCCCACACTGCAAAAAAATGTAAGTTCTCTGGAAACAAGGTTATGTAAATTACTGTGAAATTGCTAGTGTTTCTTCTGTAAAAGTCTTTAGAGTAAAATGTCAGCTGTGCCGATTATTTTGCCATGCTCATCTGAACTTCAAGGCTAAAGCGCATATTGTGTGCACATGAATTCTCCACGCTTTATGCACAAATCAGTAACTTTGACAAATCTAACCTGCATTTATGAAAAGTCTGATTGAATTGATAGAGGCAAAAATAAGCTACTAACAATAGAGAGGAATGGGTGCTAAAATTAACAAGTTATGTCCTTGAAATTTTACATCTTCATGCAGTAGTAATCAGATGTCATCTTTAAATTTAGAACTTTAACTGCCTTATTGTAAAAGGGAGAAAGAACTAATCTTAATTTCAAAGAGGCTTTACTGATGTTATAAATTCAACAACTAACTTGTGTTAAGCATCCTAATGCATTAGCTTGTTTAATGTTTATGAATTACTGTGGAATAACTTGTCTACTCATATGTTATTACTTTAATGAGAACAAGAAAAGGTAAAATAGAAGAGCTGTAAGAGTTTGTTTTGGTTTTTTGGTTGGAGCTCTCTCTTTGAGTATTTGGCCTTTATTATTTGAGGTCAGGAATACTTAGTTTGAATTGTTGCTAAAAACATACACTACTAACATCAACTCAGCCACAGGATGTGAAATAAGACTTAAATATGTCTTCAGAGACTTTTCATCCTGCTGATTTATTTGAATATTTGTCTTCCTTTGACAGGCAAGTGTGACTTCCAGTTAAAGGAGCAAATGTGTTTTCCACTGGGAATGGAGAACCACAGCTGTGTTGCATGTTGTAGGACAACTAGCAGGTCCCTCAGGAAGCAGAAGGCTTAGCATAAATGTACTGTAGGTGTGGGCATGACCCAGCCTTCAACAGTGGTTGAAGTCTTTCATTGGAGTATTTGATAGAGAAGTCAGTCTCATGCTGTGTTTAACCTCAGGAGTGTAAGTGGTCATGTGTGTAGTAGTGGATATGTTCTAGTTTGCTTAAGTCAAATAAACTCAGTCTTGGTGAGATGCTTCAGGGATTTTTTACAGACTGCGATTGCATTAAGTCTCTTCAGTCCTGAGGGAGGGGCTGATGTTTTGCTGTTTGGTTTGTTTTCAAACTAATTGCAGTTATGTTTTATATTTTGTCATGTCACTCTTGATAGCTGATCTCAGCTTTTTTCTTGACTCTCCTTAGGTACAAAATTATTTGCTGTTTAATCTAAAAAAAAAAAAAAAGGGGGGCAAACCAAAAACCTCCAGCAAAAACCAACCAAACAAAAAAACCCAACCCCAACAATAACAGCAGCAAAATAAACCACACTCCAGGCAACAGTCTGAAAGTCACACCATGTGATCTTTTGGTTTGTCTTACTGTTGATTAACGTTGCTTGTACTTTAAATTCCAGCTGGAGTCTAAGGTTTTCTTAGTGTCTCTGTCGATAAAGTGGAAAGCATGCTATCTGTATGTAAGGAAATGGGAGCCTCTCTGCAGTGCAATTTGTGATAATTACAGCTTGCGTAGCAACTGTATTGCAGAATACAAAACTAATTTTAACAAGTGGGCATGTCTGCCCTTGGGCTGAGGATGCAAACTCTGGAATATTGTAATTTAGCCTTGAATGAGTTGCTTGGTGTTTTCCCACATTTGAGATGCGATGGTCAGGAGTTCTGCACTTCCAGCAGCATAAACATTTTTAATACTTGGATTTAGGGCACAGCATAGGTGAGACAGAGCTCTGAGTCGTGATGATGGAATAAATAACTGCAGTGACCTGCTTTCTCTTGGGTCTTTGTCAGAGGTCATTGTAGCCAGGTAGTTAGAAGGGAATGTGGGGTTCTTTATTTCCAGCTTATTAATGCAAAGCTTCTTTCATTAGTAGCTGAGTAGTCAGATGCAAAACTATTCATTCCTTCTGTTGACTCAGTGGATGACTGTCACTGAAAAAAGGATAGTGTAGACTAAGGCACAAGGTACCATGAATGACTGCTGCAGTAAGTTTTTCAAGGAGGCATCAGCTGAGACTTTTAGATTCTCAAATAATTTTCTTAACTTTGCTTCAAATGTTTTTAAAAGTGCTGTGAATCTCTTCAGCAGTGCAGCAAATTATTTGTTTGTGACCTCCTATTTGGTTGATGGAAGCTAGATCTTAATATTAAGAATGTCTTTTAAAACTGCAGGGGAGATCAGGAGTTACTTCATGAAAAGGTCAATAATGAAACAATGTTCAGGGAAAAATAAAGCGATCGTGCCTCAGAGTACGTAAACAAAGGAACCTTTCATATCTGGATGTTGGGAGAAATAGGATCTTCTTGTTTGGTTTTAGTCCTATCTATGTGCTATCATTGTGGTTACAACTTTATTATTTTGCAAGAGAAAAAAATTATGTCACAAAACAACTTGGAAAATACAGGAAATTAATTGTGATGCAGAGAATAAAATCACTTATTTAGTAAATGACCAAATATCTTTGGAAGTAGACTGTAAACCTGTCGTGCCAGTATAGGTAAGGTGTTTGCAGAAGCCCTGGTGATGCATAGTGGTTCAGCCTGTCTCAGGCCTTTAGTTGCATGTTATCCGCTGCTTTGGGACAACAAATGTAGCTAATGAGGAAACTGTCATGATACAGCTTTATTTTATAGTGGCACCTAGGAATGGGAGAGAAACTGTTACTTTTTACTGATTTAGTGTTCTTTTGTATTGCAAAATACCAGATGTTTCTCAGCCTGTTTCCCAAAAGAGTGAGAGATTTAAGAAAGGTTTCTGGTATTTTTCTTGTTTAATGATGGAGAAGAAGCTGGAATTGTTCTTTTAATGTCTGCCGTTCTCTTTCCCAAACTGTATATTAAATCATCCAGAAACTTCAGGATCATGAATTCAGTTACTAGAAAGAGAATTGATGCTACAAGTTATTTCAGACTGTCAAATCTTTTTTCCTTTAGAACCTACCTATTTTACTTTTTACAGTCTGACAAAACTGTGAACCCTAATGAATTTATAACAGCTTTACTCCATAAAGACTGCAGGACTTTTAGGAAAAAGAGAGATGCTGGAATCCCATCACTACTGTGGAGGCTAATTTCAGCAGTGCTATTCACCTTCAAAATACTGGCATTTTGATTTTCCTCCTAAAAACCCTCCTGAAAGCATGTCTGAAATCCTGACTATAATTCCTATTATTTGGAGCACAAGAGACCCAGCATTCTTTCCTGTGCTACTTCTTTTATAGCCTTTGTCCCTTGTGGTGGTTTTTCTCTCTTTTAATTACTACCCAGTGCTAAATTGGCTCTGGTGTCTTTTATATTTGCTACTGCTGCCCAAAAGTCTGGCAGGTGCCTTTGCTTCCTCAGCGCAGCTCAGAAGCAAAGAACCACTGCCTTCTGGACAGGTCTGTAGTGAGTTCCCTCACAGTCCCACAATGGAACTAATCAGCTGCTTCTGTGATGTGAAAATGTTCTTTTGATCACAGAATTCAAAACGTGCTTGTCAAAGTTGTCGCAGTTGGTAGGTTTTGAGGTAGAGTTTAGCTTTCTTTCTTCAAAGTTAGTTTGGGGTTTTTATATGTAATTTGGGGTGGGTAGAGGGAAACTTCACTATTTAGAGTGGGCCAGTGGCTAGTATCACTGTCAGGAAGGTGAAAAATGAATTGTGGTTTATTTGGATTGCTAAATATTCCCAGGTCTGTTATGTGACTGTAGAAACTTAATAAACTTATTTCATCTTTGCTTTCCATGGAAAGAGAAAAGCTGTTACACTTCCTTTTTGTGGCACTGATGGTTTCTCCCCCAGCCCTTCTTACTGTATAGGAGACAGAGCTTGAGAGAAATGTGGATGGGAAATACACGCAGCACGTGCAGTGTTATGATTACAAAAACAAGATCATAAGTCAGCTCTGAAACTGAAGATCTCTTTCCCAGAATTAACTTTGCCTCTGTGTGAGCTGCACAGCATGGTGAATATCATGCATATTTTAGGTGTATTGAACATGACATTTCTACCAGCTTATCTGACGGTATCCAGCTCTGTAATAGAATTAACTTTCTGAGTACGTAGCCAGGAAATCCTGCAAAGGAGGGAATCTAAGGTCAGTTTGGCAAACATCTCCTTGCTTTCCCCTTTTATAAAAGTGCTTTTTGGTTTGATTATTTTTCTCCTCATGTAACTTGCAATTGGACAACATATCCTTTTTCTGGAATGGCTGTAGGGTGGCTTTTGAGGGAGTGTGTAGAGGTGTGTGTGTGTGTGTGAGGATTGTAAGATACCATTACTTCCCCAACTGGGAATTCTCCCATACTGATGACACCACACACATCCCCCAATCCCATCCCACATGTGTATTGTAAGGTTTTTGGCAAAAAATAATTTCCCCATGGAAATTAATGAGCAGAATTGTTTTGGGACTTTTCCTGCTCTTTTGAAAATGACTTGAATGGTCACTGTATTTCAACTCTTTGCCTTGCAAGATGAAGCTCGCTGTGTTAGCTTGATGAAGCTCAGGGTGTTAGCTTGAGGACTCTGATGGTGTGCGTTTTGGTTTGGTTTTTTCTTTTTTTTTTTCTTGGATCATTTTAGAAATTCCTTGTAAAGAAATAATGTTGGAGTAAAGCTGCTTAAACTCTGTTTGAAGGCTTTCTAAGATGAATGCTTAAAAAATTTTAGTCACATGCTAAGCATATGAGGCCTTACTATGTGGTTAATTAACTGGAGCCAGAAATTTGGTCAGTCATATGATGCATGTACTACTTTAATAGTTTAGCAGTGTTTTCTTCTGTTATGCATTTTTCTTAAATATGTTGAGCTATCATGAGATGAAAATTATTTTCCCTTGCATCCTTGAACACAGAATACAAGCATTCCATTATTTCCAAAGTTGTGTTGATCTTCCAGAGAACGGGATGAAGTAACTTAACTAATGATAGCATACTTCAGGATGCTTCAAAACTACCTCTAATATAGATGGTGCATGTTTTTATGAAAGAACCTCTGCCTCTATAGTCCTTTTAGTTGTGTTTCAATGAAATTAAATCATGTTCGTTTTTTCCTCATTAGTATAGCTGCATGCCATTGCAGATGTGTGACTCAAGATGTATTTGCTAAACACTGCTAAGCTTCTGAAATAATTTTTCTAACCTGTAGTAAATAATGTAATGTTTTATTTGCATTTTATATCCTGTTTGAAGCACTCTGATATCTTGATGCAGGAAGTAGAGACAAAACTGTCATGGAGTTCATAGTCCAGATGATAAGTGACAGAACTTCCAGGGCATTTATTTACTTTGGTTGTCAGAAGTGATTTGTGCAGCTCATGTAACTTGTGGTAGAACTCTAAAAGAAATTGGAAAGTAAGAAGAACTTGTCATGTTTTTGAAGTTACTAAAACTGACTTAAAGACATCTAAAGCATTTCAGTCTTTGGAGATGCTGAACATGGAAAAAAAATTACACATCTGTGACTAAAACTATTTGTGTTACCTTCAAGAATCAGGACTGAGTTTAGCCACTTGAACAGTATTGAGTGAACTATTCCAGGAAATGGATAATGAAGGTTGTTATTAATGACATTTAGGGATAGTAGAAGTGATTTGCAGTTAATTAGATGCAGTGAATATACTAAGGCCGTATGCTGATGAATCAAATCTGAAGGGTGTCTTGCAACCTACATAGAAGCTGCAAAGCCAGCTCAAGTTTTGCAATCCAAAGGCTTTATCATCCGGTAGGATACTTACTAGGATGTGCTGTGGGTACAGAAGGTGGGACACCATCCTCTTTCTTGTAAGCACCTAGATTTTTAGGTATTAGATAATCACCAATAGTTCCCCTTTAAAACAAGTGTGGACTGTGTCTTGTACTTTGTAGTAAAATTTTAGACTTTCCTTACAACTTTATAAACTGAAGATGGTGTGTGTCACAGAATCACTGAATATTCTGAGTTGGCAGGGACCCGCAAGGATCATCAAGTCCAGCTCTTAAGTGAATGGCCCACAGAGGGATCAAACCCTCAATCTTGGCATTGTTAGCACCATGCTCTAACCAGCCAAGCTAATTTCAGGGTTGTGTGTTGCCATTCTCTTTCTATTCCCTTATTTAGTTACTATTGATGGCAGGGGTTGTTTTTGTGGTGTTTATTTGGTTGATGGGGGTATTTTTGTTCAATTTACAACATCATTTATTTCCTCACAGTTCATCTGTTGGAAGTGCGCTGCCACGGAGACGCTGCTGTGCGTATATTACAATTGGCATGATATGCATCTTCATTGGCGTTGGATTAACTGTGAGTGATGCCCCGTGATGTAATTGCAACTGTGTGTGAGGGCGTGTGATCAAAGGAGCTCTCTCAGTTCACTTGCTCTTCCTTCCCCAGCATTTGAGTAAACCTTCCTAAGTCTGTGCTGTTTTTGTCATCTTTATTAAAACAGTGGACTTAGCCAGAAAAATGAAATGTTTCTAAAAAAAAAAAAGTATTCTGGCACTTTGAATGTTACTTTGTTCTGATGTTAAATTTGACTCTTCATCTCTCTAAAACCTTCAGTTTTATGAAAAATGGTTTACGTCACTGTAGAAATACTGGAATATCTTGCTCTTGCTAGAGCTCTCAAAACTTCCACGTTTCTAGAAATACATGTTGCTGTATAGCCAGGAATGTATGTTTCACTGCAGTGGAGGTGAATGGGATTCCAAAAGCTAGAATTATGTATGTATTTGTCATTTGTACAAGCTATAAGGAGTAAAACCAGATAACAAGCTATCTAAAAATTAAAAAGCTCACACCCTTGTTGCTCTGCTACTTGGAAAACTGTCTGGTTTACCGGTATCTGGTACTGGTTACTAGAGCCAACTTTCTACCTGGCAATCCCAGAAAAGTACATGTGAGGAAATACCTGCAGTGAATTTGTGCATGGAATTCTCATTAGGCCTCTAACTTGCATTTTAACTCGAATAATTATTTATGGGTGAGCTTAAATGAGTTATGAAGGATTTTCCAGTTTCCCTAATAAAAAAAAAAGACATCCAGAAATAAAAGCAGTGAGAGATGGATTTTTTTTTTTCATGACCTTACTGAGTCTAAAAATTATGTGGAAAAAAATTTCCGTGAGGTTTGTCCACAGGCTTGTGTGGCCTCCATCCGTGGGAGTTTTTTGGGACACATCTGGGTTAAAAGCCTGAACAACTTGGTCTGCCCTTTGAGTTGACCATGCTTTGATCGGGAAGTTGGCATTAGAGGTCTCCTGATGTCCCCTTCAAGCTCAATTACTCTATGGTTCTGTAAAGTTAAGCTAATAAAGTATCTGCTTTGCCCTTCCCAGAGTTGAAAGGGTGCTGAAATGCTTCTCCTTAATATAACTTGCTCTTCTCTGAAGAGCAAATAGTGCTGTGTGTTTGACACTTCTGTTTTCTCTTTTTAGGTTGGTACACAAGATTTCGCCAGGCGATTTCACGCAACATATGTTTCTTGGGCTGTTGCTTATCTCTTAGGTTTAATCTGCCTCATTCGAGCCTGCTACTGGGGAGCCATTAAAGTCAGTTATCCAGAGCACAGTTTTGCGTAGAGAAATTGTTAGGTTATAGATGAATGTCTAGTAATTCTGGATATTACATCTTGGACACTTTTAAAACCTTTCCTGTAAGGATTACATTCTGTTCAAAGTAGTTTAAAGACTGGGGGTCTCTAAGAACAAATGTTCATTGCACTACATAATATGCAAATAGTTTGTTTTGCTGCTAGATTCCCTAGCTCTGAATACTAAAGCTGTGTTTACATGTTCATAACTCTGTCTTTATAGGCGTTGAATTTTATTTCAACAGTCAGTATTAAGTTTTACATTTCCTTTGTTATGTTAAAATCCGTCTGCCAATTTTCCAGATGATCAGTAAAAGTTCAAAAGCAAGAGTGTTTATAAGTGTTTCTACAGTAGCTTCACATTTGTACTTCACATTTTAACTAAAATTATTCAAGTGGCTTGCTTTAAAACCTAAGCAATAAGCATTTTGCTTGAACTGCTTACTGTACCTTTTGCCTAAGATCATAGCGACCTTATTCAGGAAATGAAAGTTATGGGTGTACTTTAAAAGACTGACACTGTTGCTAGAGAGACATTTGTAAACACTGTATGCTTGGAGATTTTTCAGATAGAGAGATGCTATTTTGGTAGTCCAATTAAATTTCCATTTATCCAGGATTGGATTTCAGTTAGGATAAATGCTTTCTTCTCAAGGATCCTGGGATTGAGCTTTTGGTTTTGGTGTTTGTTTGGGTTTTTTGTTTGTTTTTGTTTGGTGGGGTTTTTTGGGTTTTTTTGGTTTTTTTTTTTTGTGGGTTTTTTTAACTGGCAAATCCTAAAAGCCATGCTCGGATTATGGAACTTAACTCCGGTTATTCGTGCAAGTTCCTTTACAGGGTCTAAGGGAAGCATTTCATATGAATTGGTTTGTAATACTTCAGTGTCATGTAGATGACAATAAGGTGGTGATGGGTTTCCTCTTACTTTCTCTGATCATGTCAGATTTTCCATGTTTGGGAGACTTATGACACTGGTCACTGCAAAGGGAGACACTGTAAATTCTCATTAACTGCTGTAATAAGGAAATGAGTAAACTGTTACTTGGACCATTCCATCCAGTACATCTAGTCAATTTAGCTCTGACTTGTCAAGAGAATACGGAAACAGAAAGTTTTTTCTAATGATGTATTCACAAAGGATTGAGGGACCAGTTCTTGCACTGCCCATCTTTATAGTTTTAAACAAGTTTTTGCTAAATTCAGAAGGAATGTCCTGAGTGATTTAGACAACTGTAGTAATTTAGATAATGGGGTCAGATGGGTAAATTAATATGGATGTTTCAGGGATACATGTAATTTAAATTATCTATGTTCCTGCTAAGTCAAAATGATATTCGGATAAGGATTTTGGAGCACAATAAATGTAAATGATCAAACTGTAAATGACCTGTCTTTGTATGATGCTAAATGTATAAAAGCAGTAGCTCAGGATTACAATGTACCTTTTACAAATAAACTAATAAATAAAGATTATTATTCAAACTTAATGTATTTTGTTACTTATGTGTAAATAAAAATGGACAAGTGGAAGAAACTTCTAGTGTGATACAGAAACCACAAAGGTTTTGCACAGCAAAGGTGAACTCTGCATTTTTGCCAAATGGCAGCCTCAGGAATATAAGAGAGCAATAATAAATTGCCCTTTGCTTGATGTTTTGGGAAGAATGAGGAAGTAAATAAGGGATGAAACCCCTGTTGGGATTGTTTTATTAGTCAATGGCTTATTGATGGACTACAGTAATATACTGTCATCTTTCCCTAATGCTTTTCACATCCCTTCACTGTAGGGATTTGCAGTACATGCTTGCATCTTAAACCTGTGAATACTCTTTTCAAAATACTTCCTGTGTTTCAAAATACTGCCTGCACTCCACATTCTGAAATAAAGTAGGCTGGGGCTGTACAGAAAATCATCCACTGCTTTTGTAACTTCAGTGAGGGTGGCAGTGGGGGTTGGGGGAGGTTGGGTGTAATGTTGTTTTAATGAATCAAAGGAATTTGCACTTTTCCCCCTTGTGTTAAGCTGTACTTTATCTCCTGTCTTGTGCTTCTCCTTTTTTCTTCTCAACCTCTTTGAGCGGAAGGGACAATAAATGGACAAAGTAACTTATTTTTGTCGATCAGGGTACTAGCATGATGTTTGCCTCTTCTTCCTTTTGCAAAGTAAAACATGGTAGTTATTTCTATAAAATGTGTCATTACATTTCAGCCACTGCTGAATCGTGATTATTTTAACCAGCTAAGAATGTTAATGGTAGCAGCTGATGGGTCTTTACAAGGGACTCAGATCTGGCCATTTGTGAAGCAGGCTTGTTTGCAGACAATCATGATGTTCTGTGCTGAACTACTTGTCAGTCTTTTAAACTTCACTAAACTTTCCTGCTCTCCTTCCACTCCTTCCCATCAAAGAACTTTACAAACTGTCTGTCCTTGAGTAGGAAGCACTTCAGACCTTAAACTATGTTTAATTTTTTAATTATAAACCTACTGATGCCTGAGTCTTTTACTGGTTTTGTTTGTACCTGTCATATGTGTTGATATGTTGTCTTATGAGGCCTAGGGAGTAGCGTTTCTGAAAATGAGATTATCAGGAGATCTTTGTCACAAGTAGCATGTTGAAAGAAGCTAGAGTTTTCAAATCAGCCTGATAAGAAATTCACCATGAAGTGCTTGGAGAAGATGATGGAGCAGCTGTGGAGTCATTAGTGGTTATTGCTGAGAAATGGATGGTGGTTTTCAAACAGTTTTATGTCTTTATAAACAGAGGAAAAGCCAGGGCAGCAGCTTAATAAAAAGTACTAGAAAATCCTTGTAACTAACTTTAGGGACTTGAATAATAACTAGGTGAGTAGCAGCAAGACAGTTTGTCATGTTAGATCCATCTAACTGCCTTTTCGAACAGCAAAAATTCCACGCTGAATGCAGTATGCACTCTAAAAATATCTGTGAAATGTTCTTCCAAGCAAGCTTGAGAAACACATCAGTAAAATTATTCAAATATAGTGATTATCAAATGGGGAAGATGTAGCAAATACATGCCAACTATTTGGAAATACTTTTTTGTAAAGGTAGTATGCTATTAATCTCTTTCACTTCTGGCTATTAAAATCTGAGAGCAAGCTGACTGACTGCATTAAGTTAACTCATCCTGTTTTCCTACTTAATTTCTTTATGTGTGATTTGGATTAACAGTGGCAGGGACTGAACTTTCCCTCTGTTGTGGACAAATAGATCAGTGTTGGAGAAATGAGTGTCAATTATTTGGAATAGAAAATTTTAATGATAACATTTAGTATAATGTAACATTTGAATGCTGGACCCTCATTACATTAAATCCCTCTTCTTCCTAAAGATTATTCTCTTTATAGTGGAGTTACAAATCACGTTTGTCTCAGTAGCCAGATCAGATTAAACTGTCCCCATTCCTCAGCCTTCCACCCATGTTCATCCCTATCCCAGGGCTTAGCATCAGAGCTGTACTGGAGGAGTGTGATTGACTGCACTGTACACCCATTGCTGCAGGGAAAAAGCCTGCTTGAAAATAATTTAGAAAGTGCTTCCTTAATTCAGATTTTTTTCTGTGATTTTATTGGTACAATTACTGCAGCAGATTGCATGAAGGTGAAGGAGCAAGAGGCTGGATGGAGGTCATGAAGGAAAGCCGAGAGAGGAACTTAATCCGATTTAAGTTATTTGCAAGATTTTTGTTATGGATATTTGAGCCAACAAGAAAACAATATCTAGGCTCAGTTTCCTACAGCTTTAATCACAAAAGGGCTTTTATTATAGAACAGTAAAGCTACTTGTAACTCATGTTACACTTCACTGGAATCTGGAGGAGTCTACCAGGGAGGTATCCCTCCATCACTTCCTCTGCTTTCCTATTCATCTGTAGGCATTCATATTGGCTGGTTTTGGGAAAAAGAAAGGTCATGAGGTTAAATAGATTTTGGAACTGGGTTTTATGGTTCCTTTTTAACAGGTTATTAGCAAGAAGCATGTTCAGATAAATCTAGTGAACATAAGTAACAAATATGACTATGGATTGGTAATTGCTGAGCCAGATGACAAAGTTGTATGTCATTGCAATGACTTAGTAAAATGATTATCTAGGTGTTTAAGAACATTTATAAAAAATGGCTAAAAGGTAAAGCTTGATGAGACGCACGGGGTCATAAGGACAGTTGCATATTAGGGTTTTATCCAGTAACGCTATGTCTTGTAATGGAGAAACAACAATTTATTTCCAATTAAATTTAATACTGTCTCTTTTACATGGCTTTATATAAATTTGTTATGACATGATTATAGTTCCAGCTTACTTAAATTTATGTGCATTGCTTAGTGCATAAAAAACAAACCCAAAACCAAAACAATTGGGGGAGGGAGTAAGAGACCGAGGTTAGAAAAACACTTCTGAGGGCATGCTGCTTATTTTTCTTGCAATATTTCCTAAGGACTGCTTTGAGTTAAACTGTGTGAGAAGGAAGTTGCTAACAGGCTCACAGGTCCACACCACATGGCATACAGCACATTACCAGCACAGAAAAATTAAAATCAGTTATCTGGTATTTTCAAAGCAACATCTTTAAACTTTCGCTGTTTGTTACTGAAGTCTTTTACCCGTGTCTAATACACCTTCCTTGTGATGCTTTCAGTTTGTTAAAAATATTAGCAGATAGGAAATAGGTAGAGATTTAATTTTTATATTATTTGCCTATGTAATATTACTGGAGTATATTGAGTCCTCTTTAATTTTGTGATGTGATTATAATATTTTTCTTTACAGATATTTTTAATTTTTATATCTGTAACTGATACCACTGTGTTGTATCTACCAGTTTCTCAAGATAAACTTCTGAAGTATAACAAATTCTTGCCTCTTAACATACAGTTTTACATCCTGAACATAATTTGTAACTATTTCAGAGAGATAAAACATAAAGGACCTTGAAAAAACAATCTTTAATACAGGGTTTTTGTTAAACAGTAATTTGAGTGGTACAACATACGTCCCAAGAAGCTCTACAGACTTGGAGCCTCTTGCCCTAAGCAGGCTATATGGCAAGGAACCCCAAACAACCACCAGATGAGCCTGCAGAGAGCATGCAGGTTTTCACAGGAGTTCTGTGGCTGTATGTCATCGAAAATGAGGTGATCCTAAGAGTCTCACCTTCAGAAATCTGAGTTTGACAAACTGGCATTCCCTGCTTATTTTTTTCCCCATCAAAAATTACTCAGCTCGCTCTAATTCTCAGTGCTGAAGAGGGTTGAAAGAGCCTATAATGCTATTTATAGTTTGTTTGCTTTTCTTACTTAGGAGTAAGAAAATAGTACTTTACATTCCTTTTAATATAAATACACATTATTGATATTTTGATGGACAGGCCAATGAAGTAGAAAGCATGCTTTAAAAAATATTCAACTTACCTAGTTTTGATTTTCTGAGCTTTAATTGTCTCTTGACATTTATAATGTCAAATCTTAATCTTTTAGAACAAAATTTTCCATCCCAAGTGTCTCAGGTGTATATTCTGGACTACGAGCTAGTTTTCTGGACTTACTCTTTGACACTGATGTGTCTACATCAATCTTCCCTGTATCAGGTAATGGGAGCTGGAAGATCTGTATCAGCAAAACATTCCTCTGAAATTAAAAGCACACTTGTGTTCCCTACAAGTTCCCTCCATCACCACTGTCCTATGTAGCCAAGGGACCCTGGAGTTCCTGGCAGAAATGCCCTGAGCTTGACAGCGCCCACAGACAGCCTGTGTGTTCCAGGAAAAGAGGGAGCCCATATAAACTGTAGAGTTGAATCACCTCCTGAGGACCAAAACGGCCAAGAATACAAGGGTAATCGTAATTTTTGCGTGTTTTGTTGTTTGTTTGGTTGGTTGTTGTTGGGGTTTTTTGTTTGTTTGGTTTTTTTGGTTGTGGTTTTTTTAATTATAAATGCATAAATCTCACAAAGCTGTTGTATTTAATGTTATATTTACATTGTCTAAACTGGACACTAGGGAGTTAATGAAGCTAAGAGAAATTGTTAAAAATGCATGCACAGTACAAAAAAACCCTCCACAAAATAAATCTGAGTTTGCTATGAAACGGCTTAGATTTTCCTCAGAGATCTGGTCGGTCTCATACACACACACACAGAGAAGAAAGTTTCTCATAGTTGTTAATGCATTAATCTCTTTCTGAGCTGGTTTGCAGTCAGCTCTCTACCAGCTGCAAAAAGGTTGATGGGACACTCGTCACCATAGGAATCACTGTACCTACTGTGCTATACAACTCTAACAGGACAACTGCCCTCAAATCCATGAATTTTATTCTGATTAGAAAAACACTAAAGTAGTCTCATTTACATATTGCTGAACAGGACAGAGGCTTCAGGTTTCCAGAAAAAATCATTTGAATCTACATTTCTAGTCAACATAACTTCCAGTTTTGCTTAAAATGTCCTGTCACCAGGATCAGGGGAAATGGGCAATAGACTTCATGGACTGGTAGGCTTGCAGCAAATTACACCTTTTTGACTGTTAACAGTGAAAAGAAGACGTAACTTTAAAAATGTGTTTTTCTTTCCTGTTTTGGAAAACATGACATAGCAGCTATTATCAATAATAAACCCCCAGATGAACAAACATACTATAATTTAGTTTGCAATGGCAGAAATGGTGTAGTCATAAGATGCTGTATAGATCTGGTATTACATCTGTGGCAGGAAGCTTAACAATAATGTTTTTTTTCCAGTTTAACAAGGTAAAAATTAGTGAGAATAAACCTTGGGAATTAGTGAGAATAAGCCTCTCATTTTGGGAGACAGGCGCTTTGTCAAACAAACTATTGACTTTTCCTTTGCTTTATTATTAAGAAGACAGAGCAGATTGAGAGTGCGGAGAGCTCACTGTCCTGCTTCTCTGGACACGGGAACAGTGATGTTTGTGTCACACACAGTCAGCGAGGCACTGTTGGGTGGGACAGTGCCCTTCTCTACCCCAGAGAAGCAGCCTGGCTGTCACAGCAGCCTGCCCTTGGTACAGTGACAGGAGCAAGAACTTCCAACACTGACAACAAAGACAGTATTACAATTGCATAATGCTTAATCTTGTTATGCCCACAACATGTATTTTTTATATGCCCAGCTCATGTATTTTAATACGGCATTAAGTGTACTGGACTGTTGCTAATACTGATTTGATTTCTGAGAGGAGGCAAAAGAAGAATAAAATTACAAAATTTACAATTTCAGTGTTTATACTTGTGAAATTTAATTTACTTCCCCACTAGGATTAACTGCTTTTAGTTTCACACTTGTAAGTGCACAGGCTAGCTGAGCTGGAAAACTTGAATGGAATTTTCAAGTAACCACAGATCCTAATCTTGGCTTGAAGGAAAGCCTCGGTGTGAGCTGATTTAATGAGATATTTACGTGAGCTGACTGAACCCTAAGTTTCCTATTCCATTATTACTTAAGGAATCTCTGTCATTTTTTAAGTCTATAATGTTTTCTAAATTGATGAGGAATATATGCTTTAATGAATAAAACAATTTCTAACACTTTTTGACTAGAGTGATAGAACATTTTCTGTTTAGTACAACTATATAATACAGTTTCAGTGATGCCCATATTGCTAACTTTGCTTGGATTCAGAACGTCAAGTTAAAGATTTACTTCTCCTGCAAAAAAGGGTATTGCTGATGAGAAACTGATACAGCTGGAGACCCTGAAGCTGCTTTCCAGGAATGAGGTAAGACTGGACAACAAATTCCTGACCCAGAGCAGCACATGCCTAAATGTTCAGAATGGGATACTGACAGCCGTGTTTAACTTTCCAAATACATGTATCCACCCCTGGTGGGGGAGTTGGGATGGGTGGGGAGAGGGTCACAACAGCTCACGATGAATTCTCACTGAAACATGTATCCTAGTGATAGATTTCTGTGACGAATGGCTGTCAGGAGACTCCCTTTAAAATCTAAACTTCCTAAAAGCTTTTATGCTTAATTAAAAACTAAATAAATCTCATAATGTCTCATTTGTTGATTAAACTGAAATTAATATATTACTAAAAATATTATTCCAGAAAAGTATAGGTTTCTCACAAACCTTGGTTTTGATTGGCATTGGCAGTTTAAAGCATGGAAAGTAAAATATTTGCCTAAAAATACTTTTTATATTTACAGCCTTAGAGGGAAAATGTTTTTTATTTGCACAGCCTATATAATGACTTTTTTTTTGCAAATTTCTTTCACTACACTCATATGATAAACACTAAATCTAGATTAAAGCTCCATAAAAATGCATTTTTAAAAACTTTTAATATAAGCTCTGGTAGAATATTATAAAATAGATGGATGTGATGTAATGGTATAAATTTGTTCCAGACCAAGACATATTATTAATGTAATACTTCTAAAGCCCTAGAAAGTAAGATTTATTAATTAAAACAAAGGAACACTTGTAACTGCCTTGTGGGGCCAAACGTCTCTGCAAACTTATGCTCAGGGACTGATCAACAAACTATTTCCTACATAGAAATAAGAACTTGATCTGATGTTTCTTTTTTATTTTTAATAAGATGAATTGAAAATCCTTTAGTTTTTGCCAATTAGGGGGCTTATTCTCACTAGCATCAAAGACTTCAACTGTTCATTTTGCAGGCAATAATTTATTTTTTTCCAGTTAATATACAGAGGTAGAAACTTTTGCATATTCAAAAAATCAAATTAATTTTTATTCCTGGGATGACTTTAAAGCTTCAGTTCCAGAACAGGATTTCGAGGTACTATTTTTTGTTCGTGTGGATTTTTTTGTTTGTTTGTTTCCTTTTTTTTTAATTATTCCTATGTTTGGTTAATGACAGCAACAGTTCTTTTGTTTCTGACTCACTCTTGTTGCTTCTTCGCATTTTTTATTTGGTGACCTTTGCTTTTCCCCTGCCTTTGTCAGTGTTTCAGAGGCACACAGTAAATAATGGGGTAAGACAAGAGCATCTGGGTGAGAAAAAACACTTTCTTGGCCAGAACAACCTGCTGTCCTGAGTTACAAAAACAGGTGAAATTTGATAACTCCATTGCTACAGTGAAGTGGCAAGCCTAGATAACAGAGTAAGTAAATAATGGGTGTACTGGAGCATAAACTGTACAGTTTCTGGCTTCTAGTAGGCAGTGTCAAGCCAAGGCACACAATGCATTTATTTTCCCTTAGTGCACCCCACTGCAAGTCTTCTCTTGCCAGAGCTTTCCTGCTTTTGGCAATTAGTTTCTATGGCAAGGAGCCCCTGCCCAGGCAGGACGTAGTTCACTGACTCTATGAAACTGCTATTTCTGGTAGAGAAAAGGCAAGCGCAGAGTGGACTGACAAAGCTTACAGTGCTAGATTTTCTTCTGCACTCCTCTGAACTGCTGTTTCTCAGATCACTTCAGTGCACCACCTTGGTTCTCTCATGCTAGTTCACACGGCAGGAGATGGCAGTTCCTCACCGTGAAGCACAGAATGATGTTTTTTCTTACATTCTCAGTCTTTGACAGCACGCACAGCAGCCACATTATCTCTGTGCAGTGAGTAGGTGTATGCTCCAAACTGAGTTTTAGGACAAGACTAAGGCTCGTCCCTGGCCTCTTTCAAAATAGAGACTATGTATTTCATAATGCAGAAAGATCAAATACACACAAAAGTTACACCGGCTGCTGTCTTATTAGTTCACCTTTGCAAGTTACTAGATATACACTACCTAGAAAAATGGAAAAATACTAACTTAAAAGCTATAAAAATATTAATATTTCTCTTGTAAATAAATCAAAATTTACATATCAATATAAGAAACTTTATTCTGATTCTTTATAAATCAGCCATACCTCACATCTAGCAAAAGCTACCCAAGGTCATAATTATTCCATTCCAATATTTGGTAATTTGCCTTTAGTAATTTTACAATATATTTCAAGGTGACAAAGCAAATCAGGGTGCATAAAAATGGATTAATTTATGAATGATTAATTTTCAATTACGTTATTCTAGCCCTTATATGTACATACACCCATTTGGAAACATAACAGTTTTATTAACTTGAAATTATATTTCCTATAAGGCATGTAAATGAAAATTGTCAACAATTTTGATAACCATTTTTCTCCACAGCTGTGACATAAACAATTACCTCAATCCAGAGAAGCATGAATGCATAGTTTTAATGTGTGTAATTTTTATAATCACTACTCTTGCACAGGTGTTTCCTTATGTCACATTCCAAGCTTTGGCCTTTATTTTTAACTTTTATGCTCTTGACTTATCCACATTTTACTGTATCTTTATTTACCAGTACAGGTTTTGGTGCCATTTGCTGAATCATGCTGATTTAGTCTGAATCTAAAGGTAGCCATGTCTTAGTCATAAGACCCTATATATACTCGTGGTATTAAAGCTATGACAACAATCTCAATCAGCCTAAGAACTAAAACCAACTCCCATGACTGAAATACTGGAAAGCAGAATTCCTCATTCCATTGGAGCAGGAGCTGATTTCTCTTGAAATTTCTTTTCAGATTCAGAGACTAACTGCAGCATATATAAAGAGTTTTAGGTCTTGTAATTCAGCTATGGTAGCTATATCAGATGTAAGAGTTCAGAGTAAAGGAATCTGTGCAAATAACAGGTGAAATTCTGGCCCAAACTCCGAAAAGCAGTGCAAACTTTCCACTTTAAGCCACAATTTCAGAATTTCAGTCTCCCACAGCAAATTGAACTCTTCTAGGATTATTATTAATTATTAAATGCATGCATCTCTTTACCCATGCATATCTAAAAACACACAAGAGAAAAATATGTGTGTGGGGGGGGGGGTTGGTGTTTTGTTTTATTTGTTTAATCTGTCTGTTACTACGTGCATGTGAACATAGATGATGAAACTTTGCTCTGGATAATGGTAGATGTGGATGAATTTTTATTGATTGATTCTATGCAGGACCACAAATCTCAACTTCTTTCTCTTATGCCTTTGTTTATACACAAAAATAAGCAAACAGTATGGCATCTTCTTCCACTATCCAATGCAATCATAGCAAACTAAAGCCCTGCATCTGAGCCGTGCCCTCCATGTGGTAGTTCCTTCAATAGGGGCACAGTTTTGTGCATCCAAACAAAAGGGCAACACTGAGAAGGGAGCAGTGCCTGAGCTGGTCCAGGCACTAAGGGCAGACCCTGCTACCCTGTGACATGGCAGAGCCTACGGGTTTCATAGGCCTTCCTGCCTTTCAATCTTCCTGCCAGTGGCTTCTGGGATCCCTTTCAAGAAGCAGGATGTGCTGCGGTGTTTCAGAGCCTACAAAATATGGTCAGTTGGAAGCTGATGTTCAGTGTCTGCAGTTACTAAGAATATTCAGTGCATCCTGAATGCACTATTCAGTTCAGGTGCAATAATTAACTTCTGCAATTCAGTATTGCCATCCCTCCATGATGACAGATAAACAAGGCAGACCTCCCCCAAATAATGAATGTTTAGTTTTCATAGGTCTTTTTTATATTTATTTATAAAATTAATTTTCTCTATAATTTAGGGATTTTTTTGATTCTTGTATGGTGCCTTAGGTCCATGTTCTTAAGATTTTCTCCACATTCAAAAAACCCTAGAAATTAAAAGAAAAATGTTGAGAATCTGTTACAATTAATGACCCTAGAAAATTAATTTTAAAGGAAAATACAAAATCCTAATTCAGGAGAAGCATGACAGTTGATAGACTTGAAAAAAATTTTGTATGTGAAGAAAATATATTTGATATATGAATGTATATGGTATTATATGCTGATCATAAACATTCAGGCCTCTAGTTACATGTGGTAAGCACCAAATACAGTACTAATTTCCCATTTTTAATTCAACACTTTCTGCAGTCAAAAAGAACAAGATTAATACTCATGATTAATATTCTGAATTGTCAAATCTATTGAAAGAAGAATATTAATATATTTAACAGCTCAACTTCAGGAACAGTCAGGGGATAAAAAGCTGCCCAAAAAGTACTGTTAAATAAATCACAATTGCATATGTAAATAGGCTGATTACATTTGGCTGCGTAACTGAATAACAAATTGTACAGAAAATGGCTTTTTAAGCTTGCAACTACAAGTCTGCCCTCAGGCTGACCCAAGAGTCCTTTCATTTCAGCTCAAAGCCATTACTTTGCTGTTAAGTGCCATCCACTACAAAACTAAAATCATGTGCAATTACAATTACACGCTCATTTAGATGTGCAATTGGTCATTTTTACACATGCAATATTGATACTGTCTTTCATAAATGTTTTCTGCTTTCCTGAACCATATCTACTACAGGGAGTGTGACTCTGTGGCTGCTACCTACAGCCTTTAGGAGCACAATCAGTATATTAAAAAGAAATAATCTTTGATTAGTTCACCAAATAGAAAAAGGCAATTGCTTTGGGGTGAGTTTTTCCTATGTATATGGATTTTGTTCACACACCTATTAAATCTTTATATTTTACTATATACAGTAAATCTCTGTGGCTAGAGCTGTTATTGGCCCTTCAAATTAATTACTGTATATAACAAGCATTTGAGAGAACACTAGATTATCTTCATGTAATATAAGAACACAGACAATACCAAATGAAGTGGAAATTTCCAGTAGTGTAATTACCAGCACCAAGCAAACTGGGATACAATTGATAAAAAATAAAGTTTTTTCTACTTTATGTTTTCATTTCCCACAATCAGAAGCACGATTCTCTCTAGGCACAGGCAAAGTTGCTTAAGACAGCAGGTTGCTGGGATCTGTGAAGTGGCTGCAGTCCAGCACTCCCTCTTCCTCTGCCAGACGCTGGAAAGCCTCACTGCTGCTGCTGATATTGCCAGCTCATGGGCGGCAGCGTGTGAGGTGATAACTATTCCTGCTGGGACAGTCAGTGCCTCAAAAAATAGCCATTACCTGCCCTAATATTCCCATCTTCCCAGCAGGCCCAGGAGCAACAAGCTTTCCAAGTAAATGGCACACACCATTTTTTTCCTCTTGCCCTATTTCTGCTCCTGCCCCTTCTCTTCTCCCTACAGATTAAAAGCAGCAGCCCAGTTTACAGCTCCTATGAAAAAGACAAGTGAGGATTTTTACTGTTTAGTTCATCCTTCACATATTTAAATCTGCAAAAATACTGGAAGAATATGTAATTCTACATCTCTGTGATACCATTTCAATATGTCAAGAAGGGTTGTGTTGATCTGGTGTAAATCTGGTTTGCAGCACCTGACATGCTTCTTTGAAAAAGCACAACAGCCCCATGAAAAAACATACCTTTATCTTAGCTGCCCCACTGACTTTCCCATCAGTAACAGTTCTGGAGTAGCAGCCAACATTAATATTTATGTGCACTTACATATTAATAATTGATAATCAGTTCTGATTTATCTAAAACATGAATAGGGGAGAAACTGTTTTACATGACAACCTTGTGAGAATAGATGGTGGGTTAGAAGAAACAGGATATGTCTGGGTATAAACTAACTCACTTGGGAGAAATTACTTTAAAGAGGACCTTAAAAGGCAGCAAGTGGGTTAGTGAGCATGCAGATGTGCTGCATCAGTGTCTGCAAAAAGAATGTGATAGTGCACCATGCGTGAACAGTTGAGGAAACCAACTGGAAGATGATGTTAGGAGAGAAGACCATAGGAGTGTGACATCTGTATATGACAGCTGCTATTTCAGGGACAGTTTCAACTCTGTGTACCTAAGTTAATAAAATTCAGAGACTGCAGCAAAGAACCAATATGCTTGATGAAATAAAACAGTCTTTATAAACTAGCCAGGACTGTAAATCCTGATGTTGAATATTAATAATTAAGTACTTGCTATTTATATAGTTAGGTACTTGATGTTACCTACCTATTTTGAACCTCTGGACTCTGTAGTAGGTGAAATGAAACACATATTAAAAAAAATAACAAAAAAGTTAAGGACTAATGTTGTGCAGTTAAGTGACTACAGAATCCAGCAAGCTAACACCAGGAAATTTTAGTCTGCTCCTTTGGGAGCCAGCAGAGTGTTTCCGTTGTTAACTCTTGATTACATATTGTGAGACAAAATAGAGTTGAATTTCCAAAGCACGAGGGATGCCATCACCTCTGCTGCTGAGAAGTCAGAGGCCGTTCTGTGGTCCCTCCTGCCCATGGTCGGTGCCAGGGCGTAGGATGGCGAGGGCAGTTTTCTGACTCACTGACAGCTTTCCAAGGCCTACGGATTTCCCTTTTCTTTCTGGACGAGGTTAGCTGTGGAGGCCTCACAGCTGTGCTTCAAAAGTCGCTTATTTTCTCCCGTTTTCTGACGGAACGTGACTCCCTTCGCGGGACACAGGAGGACACTACTCACTACCAGTCCCTCTCAGACCTGACCCCAGCGGGAGCTGGGTCGCAGCACCTCATCTCTCTTTCCCTGCTCCTCGGCAGGGCCTCGCAGGGCACCGTCCGGGTCTGCAGCGCGTCCCAGACTGCCGAGGGGCGGCGGGAGCGCCGGAGAGTCCCGCAGAGCCCCGCAGAGCTCCGGCCGTGCCCGCCCGGCCGAGCCCGGCCCAGCCCGCGGTGCGACGTTCAACGGCGCCGCCCGGCACGCGGCCGAGCCCCGCCCCGCCCCGCCCCGCCCCGGCCGCCGTGAGGAGGCTCCGCCACAGCGGCACCGACCGCCAGCGGCGCCGCCGAGCCCACCGGCCGTGGGGGAGGGCGCTGCCGACGGTCGAGGTGGGCTGGGGACTCCCCGGCCCAGAGGAGGGGGCGAGGAGGTTTTGTGTCCTGGGGGCTGTGGGGCTCCGGCTGCGGTGCCGCTTTGGGCGAGTGGGGCACGGTCAGTTTCTGGGGATTTTTCACCAAAATTGCGTCAGTTCTCTTTCAAGCATTCAGGAAAGAGTCTTCCAAAGAACACTTGAGGTGGGCCCTCGTAATGTGCGGGCTGCTGTCAATGTCCAACTTGTTAAGATACTACAGAGACCCGGGTCCCACACAAGTGCTGCTTGGGCCTGTTCGCTGGTGCCAGAGGGATTCCCCTCCCTGGGCAAGTCTCCCATGGTAATAACTCCCGAGAAGCAGTGTGGTCTTTGTAAGGGGCAACTCTTGGGACTGCAGCAGTCTCTCGTGGAGGCAGTTTATTTCCCAATTATTTAAACTATTCTTTCTCCACTTTTCGTGATACTAGTCAGAACACTCCATGAATTCAGGAGGCTGGGCTAGATAACTTGTTGAGATCTTTTCTAGCCTTTTCTGGCAGGAGTCGGGCGAGAGGGGCAAAATGTATTGTTTTGCTGTCACCACACAGCTTTTTTTATTGTCAGAATGCTAAAAAAACACAGGTGCTGCATTCTAGAAGCTAACCAGCCTCTTAAACAGTTTTTCCCATTTTTAAAAAGCATGCATATCATTTGCAATTAGGGTATAAAGGAAAACTTCCCCCCCCCCCTTTTTTTTTTGTTTTTTGACTCTTCCAATGCAAATATATTATTATGGCCTTGCTCTACGCAGAAATTTTGTTATAAATATGGTTTAAAGAAGCATTCCTAATCTGGGTAAAAAGAAATACAGCATCCGTATCAGTAGTCTTGGTTAACTCAGCTGAAGGAATTTTCACTGCTTTTGACTACAGCTTTCAAGTCTTCCTTTTTTAAGATGAGCAGGTAGGAAAAGCAGGGAATCAAACCAGAATTTTTTCACTAGCTGTAGTTAAGTTGTTCTAATTCAGACAGTAGCCATTTAACAGTTGGTTTCTAGACCTGAGTGGATTCAAACTTCATGTGTTGGGAAATTGTTACTTGACTATATTAGAAGTTCAGTGTTCAAAAAGTTATAGTGTAGTAAATTCTCAGGCGATTTTTGTTTTTCTTTCTATAATGCAAAGACCAGTTAAAGTGGGTTGTGATACTGGACATATTTCAAAAAGCCTGACTAGTCTTTTCCTGTTCCCTGCTGAAAATGGATAATGTAATTGTAACTCTTGCAGTCATGATCGTTTCTTTTGATTTTTTTTTTTTGTTATAACAATTATTCCCTTGTCTCGTAAAGTTTCCTAGAGAAAACAGCATTTCAATATAATTTTTATTGTGCCGATTGTTGTTTCTGTTATTCTTTTTCTGTAAAAGAAGCTGAAGTTCCTTCAAATCATAAAAATCTCCCAGATGACAAAGGAGATGGAAGTGGGGAGGTGATATATTAAAATATAGATGTTACAAATGAACATTCTACAACTGTTTACTTGTAGTGGGAGATTTGTCAGCCCAGCAACACCTTCGCAATTTCTGGTGCTTCTGTAGTAGCTACACTGAGGGGGAAGATGAAAAACTGAATTACTGTAACTAAAGTAGATATTAAAAAACAATTCTGTAGGTTTATGTATGTATGTAAGGGAACTCCTATGCAGACAGCAGAGTGTAGGAGGTATGCTGATGTTAGTTAATTAAAAACCCCTTGAATTAATTTGTTAGAAAACACCTTCATTTCCATCACATGTCCCCATCTCCTTTCTCTAAATGTACACACAGATATTAAGGAAAAAGTTTTTTGGAGAGGAAGCTATAGGGTAACTCACTTGGTAGGAAAAATGAGAGAGATATCTGATTCTGTCTTCATGCAAATTTTATCCAGCATATTCAATCATCTCAAAAAATTTCCACATCAGACCTTTTCTGCTTTTTCCTGTCCAGATGTAGTAGCGTATTGCCTTGTCAAATGCAGCTACAGAGTGGTAGGGACTGCTCTTCTTCCTTAACATCCGTATCTGAAACTCAACAGTCTCTAATGATTTCAGCTGCTTTTTTGAAGTGCAATGTTTCAAAATGTCGCAGAAGCAAAAAAGTTTATTGGCAAATCCCTTCAGCCAGCACGACCTGTGCATCACCTGTCTTCTCAACAAGGTGAGTAGCATGGCTAAGGTACAGTTCAGTTTGCCAAAGTTTTGGTTATGTTTAATGAAATATCAAGGACATGTAAGGTGACTTTGTTTGGTTTAGGGTTTTTTTTATTTTTTATTTAAGGACTTTGTTCAAACTATAGTGGTGAATAAATATCTTGCTGTGTATTGATCTGATTACATTATCTCTGTGATAAAATCAGAATTTAAACTTCAGGGTTATGCAGAACTCTTTGGTGCTGTTCTTCTAGATTGAAATCTGAAATCTGGCTTCAGAAAGCTGGATCAGGCTTCTCTGCTAAATTTGGATTTTCTGGGTTTGTTGACACCTGCAATTGAAAACATAAAGTACACATAATTTAACAAATAGATTTTTTAGGTTCTGTTTCAAGTACAATACACTGTACTGCTCTATTCTTATCTAGCCTTCATATAAAATAAAAAATCCCAAAAAAACCTAAGAAAAATAAACTCATGCAGTATTTGCGTCAGGTGAGAATATTTTCATTTTTTTTAAATTTGTTTTGTTTTGAGATTTTTGTTTTGTTTTTTAATTTCTATGTGCCTCCTAGATATTGCAATATTACAACTGTTATTATTGTTAAGGTAAAAATTTCTGGTGGTCAGAGAATCATCAGCTGTGCTAATGTGGACTGAAGCTAAGTGACATGATAAATTTTGACTTTTTGTAAAACTCCTGAGAGAAGTGGAAAAGGGGTCTTGTGATGATCTAGAGCTTTTAAGTTGTGAATAAATGCCTATATAATCTCTTTGCTGTCAGGAATGTTCTTGTGGTAAGTTATGTGGAGTCTGTTGAAATTATTTTCCCGTAATGTTTTATCTTTGCCAGCATCAGCCATTGCATTAAACATTCAGACTGAGTTACCTGGCAGCGCTGAAGTATGTTTGCAGAATAAGGTTAACTGGGTGAGTACTGAGTAAATAGTAGATGATAAAGTTGATGGTGTGTGTTCTACCACGTTATAAATTGGAGGTCACTTGATCCATTATGCTACCAAATGAAAAGCAAACTATTTCCAGCTAGGAGTGTCCTTGAATCTGAAGGTTTTAAACCAGGAGTGTCAGAACTGTTACAAAGAATTATGAGTTTCAGGAATGCCTTTCCCTGGTATTTGCAGGCACTAGTAGCTGAAAAATGCAGCTTAGGAATTTAAGATTCTTATGCAAGTCTGCATGGCATTTCTTTAGTCTTCATTGTGAATTTAAGACATCTCTTTTAAAGTACACATATCTAGTCTTTGCTTATTATGTGTAAATAATAACATTAGAATTCTTTTTGTTGTTAGCACATGCACAAATTCATTTGAGTCTTCACAAAAGTAGGAAATTTAACAGTTCCAGTGCATTCTGTAATTATGTTTCATTCACTGTGCTGGACTGGGCAATAAGGGAGCTCCAGCATTCAGAAAAACAGAAGCACTGTAGTGTTTTATTGCCAGAAATAGTTGATTTTGGGCATGGTACAGCGCGTCCTTCAAACTTGAAATTGGTTATAGCTGTTTGCTACAAAATGAAGTTTGAAGTCTTCCAACTGGAATGCTTAATGTTTCATAGTCTGAATTTGATTTTCTTTTGCTCCTGGTGTCAATGGTCTTCAGAATGTATTGATAGTTTGTGTGGGGTATTTTTGTTAGAAGAAGTGCCTGTTCCTTCTCTTTTTATTTTAGAAGAGTTTTAATAATTCTTATTCTATAAAGCTTCTGGAAGCTGCCTTTGACTTTAAAAAAAAAAATAAAATAACATCAGGGTGTTGAGAGCCTGTCCTTGATCACATATAGGGAAATTAATAGTTGTACTTGTCTAATGAGCAGTAGTTCTTGAGGAGAACAAAAACCAGACTATTCCCTTTTAAATAAACTGTGGTCAGCAGTGTTGTAGTCCTCAGTTTCATCAGTGTTTGGCTACATGTAGATGCATAAGGCACTTCTTTGATGTTAGTATAGCTGTATTTTTTATATTTTTTAAACTTACTTTGGCATTGGATATAGAGAAAACTTTTTAATAATATGTTTGGCCATTAACTGTTTCATGGGTACCCCAAATACTATCTGAACAGTGAGTGCCCTATGAACGCCTTCTTGATAGGCAACATGGCCTGAAGGCTGGCAGAGTAGCTTCACAGAATATTTTTCTAAACAGAAACATTCTGTATCTAGTTCTGAAGATACTAGGACCTCAGTCTCATGATAAAGAGTTGACTGTTATCACTCTTTAACCAGTCTTGATATTGTAGAGCAGTTGGCAGGAGGATGAGATGGGACATGGTGCAGGAAGAAATGCAGAAATACTGCGGTGACATTTGCACATTGCTGTAAATTGTGCTTTATCATGTTGTTTCTTATGGATTTGAGAACGTGTTAAATCTTTGGATTTCTTTCTTGGAAAGAGCCTTTGAATAGCTAAGGCTTGCGAAGACTAGTTGAACATCACAAAGGAGTTAGAGCAGTATGGTTCTCTGTTAACTTCATTTTTCTGAAATACCTAGAGTTTTCAGTTTTTTTTCCCAGAAGTTTTAGTTTAGAAGGTTAGTTTAGTTTAGACAAATCAGGAAAAGATAAATAAATTTCAACCAGAGGAAATGGAAATGTGAGCAAGGTGAATAAAACATAAATATTTTGCCATTTCACATTTTGGAGTCTTAGCACACCATGAAAACTGGTGAACTTACAGTACAGGATCTCTTCTATTTTTGACAGGCACTTCCCAAAATTTTCAGTTCTTGTCCCCTTCCCATCTGGCTCAGAATGTTGTTAAAATTCCTCAGCCAAACCCGTGGAGCCTTTTCAGAGCTAAGACAAACTGTTGATAAACTGCTTTCCTACTTTCCAAAACACTCTCTTCAAGATTTTGGCAGCTGAGGGAACTCAGCATTATGCTGTAGATGCTGTTTCTTGATGCTTATGAAACCTTTTTGCTAAGTGAGAGAACCAAGTCGATCCTTTGGTCTTAAGGAAAGTCCTTCCTGCTTTTCGTATTCCCCAGTGCAGCAGCTTCTGGCTGCATTACGGGTGACATAATAGAAAAGGAGGAGATAATAATTATGTTCTTTTTAAAAAACTAGAAATACCACTGTAAAATTCTGTGTAAAAATGGCTCTCAATTGTGTTTACCTGTACTGCTTTGTTGAACTGTTCCTTTATTGTATGTGATAAAGAGTAATAAAAAACATTCTATAGGTTCAAATTAAACTGTGCTACAACTGTTATTTTTAACTAAGAAACATACATCCCTGTTTTAATGTGCCTAAAGCAGAGAAGCTTCATAACTTTCCTTCCTATTTTAGTCATCTGAAATGACTGAAGTGAAGATCTTAACTCAAACTGTGATGCTCTGTCAACCAAAACAACATGAATCAGGAGCAAGAAAAGGTAAAATACTGTATGGAGAGCTGTGTCAGGATTGCATATTCTGGATGGAAGACACCTGATGTATGAAGTGATGTGGGTTGCATTTTATTTTTTCTGATTAGCCAGTGCACTGGTAGTTTGGCTCCCTTCTGTACCACAGTTGGAGAGTAATATGAAACCTTTCTGGTTTTCACATAACACTCTAGAGAAGGTGTAAAATTTGACCATAACTGAGGTGGGAAACTTCCACTGGTAGACTTACTTGCATATAAGAGTGTAACTGTCTTTAAAAAAACCCAAACAAACCCAACAAAACAAACAAAAAACGAATGCAAGAAAAAACAGACCCCAGGCATAAAAAAATACTTTTCACAAAATCCTGGTTTTCTATAAATTGCTTGTGTGTGTAGAGGTACAGATTTGAGTTGCATTCTTTAGCCTGTTACAGGTGTCAGTCATGGCACACAGACTATTGCACGTAATCAATTTGAGAACTCAGTTTTTTGGGTTACTTGTCTGTCCTTGTCTTACTGCAGGGGTTCTGAAATACTAATATTTGCATCATCAAAAATGAATGAATTTCTCTAATGATTAGTCTTGGGCAGTTGATTCTTGGACAGTACAGTCAGTACTGTCCTTAACGTTTGCTCCTTATGGTTTTATCTCTCTACTGCCTGTCAGTGCAGATAGAGCATTGGTAGTAGCCAAAATTTTACTCTTTTTTTTTTCATTAAGCCATAATCTCAGATTTCAGATGAATTCTTGCAATACTTCTCTGCCCTGCTTCCTACCTAATTCTTCATTCTTAAACATGTCACATTAACTGCGTCAGTGATCCACCTCAGGTCATCAGTTCATTGGGACAATTTCTTTTGTCTATGTCTTCCTGTGATCAGTCACCCTAGATCTGAGTCTGTAATCTTCAATCCTTAAGTAATCTCTGAAGACTTGAATTGTTCTGTTGCTCTTAGTACAAAGAACTGAAAGAATTCTAATAAGTTTTATTGAGCCTGTCCAGTTTTTCTCAGTCTGAGGTTACCATCTCTCAGGTTCTTGAGCAATAATTCTATTCGTGTGTGTTACTGACTTGGAGAGTAAGTCCATTCAAGCTCAGGTAAATCCATTCAAGCTCAGGTTCATTTCTTCTATTCTTGATCTTGATTAATAGATTTCTATTTGGATCTAGTTGGATGTCAAGTTCTCTCTGTTTGATGGTGGCTTTCTGATTCCTTTCTCATAGATTCTGCTTGTGGTTGTGGAGACTCTTGTGTTCTACAAGATGTTAAATGGCTTCTTGTCAGATCCTGGTCTCTTGTATAAAAGTAGTCATTTTGGGTGTTGTTCAGTGGTTAATTGCTCTCAGATGCCTCCCTTGAGTCTACTTCACAATTTTCCACAATGTCAAACATTTTCTCACACTTATTTTCAAAGGGCTTTTGTTTGTTTGCTGATTATTGTAATCCTTTCCTTCAGAATAACACAACTTTAGAGGTTCTGCTGTTCAGCTGCTGCTTAAAAATAAATCTTTTGTTTTCTTCTTTTTTTTTCCCTCACACTGTAAAATTTCTTCTGGAACTCCTTATATCTTCAGCTGTACTTTAAGTTCTAGATAACAATTTCCATTTGAAATTGCCTCCAATTATCTGTCTCTACAGTTCTTAAATGCAACATAAGGTTCCCATGGGCCCACTTCTTGAGTTTTTCCAGGTCCTTCTGGATGGCATCCTCTCCTTAAGGTGTGTCAAATGCACCACTTAGCTTGGTGTCACCTGCAAATTTGCTGAGGGTGCATGTGACTCCACTGGTTGTGATTAATAAAGATATTAAACAGTACAGGCCCAAATATGGAACCCCAAGGGACACCAGTCATCACTCATTGATCTCCATCTGGACATTGAATTGGATACATTTTGGATCATAGAATGGTTTGGATTGTAAGGGACTTTAAAAATCCTCTAGTTTCTACCCCCTTCCATGGGCAGGGGGGCACCTTCCATTAGACCCGGTTACTTAAAGCCTCTTCCAGCCTGACCTTGAACACTCCCAGGTGTGGGGCATCCACAGCTGCCCTGGGTAACCTTTTCCAGTGCCTCACAGGGAAGAATTTCTTCCTCATATCTAATCTAAATCTACTGTCCTTCAGCTTACGGCTGTGCTATCACTATAGGCATGTAAAAAGTCCCTCTCCAGCCTTCCTGTAAGCCCCCTTTGGGTCCTGGAAGGCTGCTATAAAGTCTTCTCAGAACCTTCTCCAGGCTGAACAACCCAGTTCTCGCAGCTTGTCTTCACAGGAGAGGTGTTCCAGCCCTCTGATCAACTTACTGACTCTCCTTTGGACTTGGTCCAACATGTGATTGGATGCAATTGTCCAACCAATTCCTTATCCGGCAAACAGTCCACCCATCTAACCCATTCACTTTGATACAGAGAGAAGGATGTTGTGGGGGACTGTCTCAGAGGCCTTATAGAAATCATAGGTTTTTAATCAGGGGGAGGGGGGAAAAACAGGCTGTAAGTTTTCAAGTGTTCTTGTATTCTTCGAACTGTTCTTTTTAAAGTTACCCACATACCCTCCCATAGGTTCAGCAGTTCTTGCAATCGCTTGTGGTCAAAGGCAGGAAAAATACCCAGTCATAGTTGACTTTGTCGGCTTGTCTTTTGTCAACATCCTACAGTCTGAGAAACAAAGCTGCGGTCTATCAGGTGTAACAGTCTTGCAGGCAGCCCATCATTTATAAAGGAATAAACTTCTTTGTTGCCGATGACCAGCGATAAAATTTGTCCCTTCTTTTCCTAATTCCTTTCCTCTTGTTTCTGGTCTTGTTTGAGAATATCAGCTTAAAATGCAGACACAGCCAGACATGTATCTAACGCTGTGCTAGAGTAGAGACGCTGCTATGAACTCGAGCAATAACCTGCATGCTTTGAGCAAAGCCCCTGGTTCTTCTTGATTCGGTGTAATACCCCTAAAACTATTTAATTGGTATTAATCTGTTTGCCAGTTTACATGCAGCACATCTCACCATTACTTTTCGGTGTTAAAAGAGATCCGACTTAATAGGTCCAAGAAAAGAGACACTTCATTTCTGTTATGTCTCCCTTAGAAATACATACCACTTTGGTGTGAGTTATTAACAGATTCTTCTAGGATTTCAAGACCAGTTTGTGATGTTTCTGTTAATTAGAACAAGATACAGGGACTCTGTCTCTAGTGTAAGGCTAGATTCACCTTTTTTATTTTCTTTTGTGTTAATTTATTGGTGAAATGCTCTGTAATTTACTACAAATGGTCCTCATGCAAGGTAAGATTGAAATTACTCCTGGTTTTAATATAGATTTTTATATTTCACATGCAACATTTCCACCCTTCTAGAAGTAACCAAATAATTTTTCTGAATTCTAAGTCTTAGTGCCTTAAACAACGTTGAATGTAGTGATTTTGTGTATTCACAGAAAGGATCCAATACAGCAGAGATTTCCTTCTGAAGCTTTCAAGTGTTTCTCTCTCTCAGAAGAAGCCAGAGTTTCTTCCTGATCATCCGGTTGTACTTGAGAAGCCAGTGAGTGAATTTTTTTGCATTAAGTGAAGTTATAAAAACATTCATGGAGGTTTTGACAACCCATTTGACAGGAAACATTTTCCCTCAGACTAGCCTGCCAAATTGGTAAAACCTTCAAAAGACAGATTGTGCAGTTCAGCTCTGTTACTTTTGTATGTATCTCCCCCAGTTGGTATTTGACATCTTACTGTGGTAAGTAACATAATAAGAGAAACAGTTTTTTGTTTTTCAGGGAAATGATCAGGTATGTTTCCATCTGTTCAAAATAAAAGAGAACAATCTTGATAAATTTCCAGCTTGGTGGAAGTCTGAATCCAGTGTTTAAGTTGTCCATGCATCCGTGTCCACTACAAAACTATTAATGAGCTTAATACAGTTTGTGTTATCAGTAATCTGGTCTGTGGTTTTGGGGAGAAATTAATAGAAATGAATGATCAATGTGAAGGATATCCAGGTGTGCTACCGTAACCTTTGTGATGAAATAATCCTCAAATATTTAGTATGCCAGGAGAAAAAAATCTACTGAGTTTGTATTCCATACCTTTAAGTGTGGGAAAATCTTCAGGGTAAATATTATCATGTCAAATTAGGCTACATACTAGGCTGCTTTTGAGGCAAATTACAAACTCTTACTAGTCATGATGTTGCGTCATGATGTTGCGTTAGAGTAACATAAAGTGTATTACTTAGCTATTGTTATTGGTGTCTTAAGCACAAAGGTGGTTGTGTAGGAAACTGAAGGAAAACAATCTTGTTCTCATCAAAAGAAAGCAAAAGCTTTCAAGTGATCTTGAGGAGTGTTGAAAAGGATATTGCAAGTATACTGATCTCATCAGTATGTAAAGGTGATATTAGGTTGCTAGTCATGCTTCAGAAGTTAGTTCCACATTTTGGTTGTTTGACAGTCTGGTTTTTTTTCTGAATTGATTAGAAGAAATGTTTTGCTGTTAATATAGGATAAAACTATCCAGTGGGTGTATTATAGTGTTGAATTCTAGTGTAGACATTGAATTAAATGAACGATGCCTAAAAGTGGCAGAGGGTGGCCTCCAGATAAATTTCTGATGACAAACAGACAATTCTACAACATGTCAGTGACACTGTATTTTGGACCAGGTGGTTGTCAACAGTTTGCCTCTGAACAGAGTATTCAGGCAGTTCATGCCTCTCTTAAGACTTTCCTCATTCTGAATTCTTTTTGAAGTCACTGCTGAAGTATATGCACATTTATGACTGAAAGTTGTATTTTCAGGTGAATAAAACATCAGTAGAGTGACCTGTACAAGAGAAGTGATGTTGTTACAATTGGTTGACTCTGAACTGCATTTGTCCCAAAGGACGGTGATGTTTTTTTGAGATGTAGGACTCAGGACTACCCTGAGCCAAAATACATAGCTTAGCATTTGAACAGATTTTACTGCGTTGACAAAGTCTTCTAGGAAAATTTTAGGTTAAGTCTCTATGATTAGTGAAAATAGAACTGGTTGCCATAAAAAAAAAACCCCAAACAAATCGTGAAACATACTTGGAATAGGAAAGAGTTGTAAGCAGACCCAAATGAAAACTTTTATGACCTGTTAATGTTTAAATGACCTGTTTATATAACTGCAGTAATTTGAGAATTGGTTTGTCTTACAGGTAAAGAACAAACCTTTTATTGACTTATGCAAGAAGTGACATGTTGTTTGGAAAATCAGAAATCCATCAATGAAGGAGCTACATATGATGTAGGTCTTCAAAATTTTTGGAGGTATTTGGGTGCCTGCAGATGGAAATAGGACCCTGTGAAATTTTAAAGAATGCCTCTTTCTTCCTGTCATTGCCTGAATGCTTTAAGAGACAAACCTTTAATTTGTAATGCCTGAGATGGTAATATGATTACAGTGAAAATAAATAATTTTACATATTGCTATGGCAGAATTTTGTCCTTGAATTGTTTGTGTTATGTAGCCAAATATTTTGCCTGACCATAAACTCTAAACCAATACTTGACTGGGACTTTCTGCTCGCTCCCAACTCCCTTCCTGAGAAGTAATGGTGGAACAACAAATATTGTGTGTGTCATATCTCAGATGCCTTAGGGTATTACTCCTCTAGTTTGTTGTGGTTTTTTTTTGTTTTTTTACAAAACTTCACTTGTTTTCTTTCTTTATTTGAAATCTTCATTTTGATACAAGATATTCCTTAATACTTTGTGGATATACATACCTTCTTTCAAGGTATGAAGTCTCTTGTTTCACTAAAATGAGAAATCTTCTCTCATCACGGATCAGAGCAGGAGACATGCCTATGCACTGCATTCCTAAAGTTCTTTGTAAATAATGGTCCAGTGTTTTTGACTTTAAAAGTGAAAGCAATGGGCAAAACTGAGGAGCAAGACAGATTTTAATCACATCTTACATGGGTAAATGGGTATCCCACTGCACAGTTAATTCTATCACTTTTCCCCTTAAATTTCCCTTAAATCTAATAGTGAAGTGAAAAGCAGTAGTTTGAGTATTTCCTGGAAGCACCCTTCAGTTGGCAGGCATCAATAATAGTTATTTTATATGAATATACTAAACTTCAGAACCCGTATTCAAACCTACAATAACATCATTTGGGCACTGAAGGCAATTTTTTAACCTCTGTCACAAATGATAATAAAAGCTAAATGAGAATGTGCTGAATGGCAATTGCAGTAGTGCAGAAATCTTTGGACTTGTGTTTGATAGGCACTAGATTTCTTTCCCTGAACCACGCAAATAAATCTTTTTGTTGGTTAATTTTTAATCAATGAATCTTTTTTTCCAAATAAGTGTATGTTTACTAGTAAATATACAAAGGAGAATAACTACCAGAAGGTCATATGACCTAGTTGAATTTTTTTCACCCCTCCAGCACCTAATTGACATGAAGTTCTAAAACAGGTTATTTTAAGAATAATTTTAACATGTCTTTTTCCCAGTGAAAAAGAAAAATGTCACAAACCTTAATGTAGTGTATAATTTTTCACTTAAGGATTTATCCTGCAGCTGTGTCACATCACTGTATTTCCTTTGGTAGGTCAGTAATGACAAAAAAACCTATGCCATGCACTAGACTGACATCTTGGCATGCGAAAACCAGTTTTTCAGGGGTATTTTACTTTTACTTTGCTAAAACCAAGAAACTAAACTTACAGTGATGTCATTTGTGAGGGTAATATGGATTTTTGTATGTCTTTTTAAAAAAGGACAGATCAGTAGTTGGATCATGTCAATAAGGGAAGCTTTCAGACTTCATTATTAAAAGCATTCACTTTTGCTGAGTTACTGTCAGCAGATTTAAAGGTGAAGTTTGTCTCTAACATGGGCACCTAAATTTAGGTATGCAGGTATCTCTTTCTGACATCCACATTTGTGCCTCATGAATTTTATTGGCAAAGGGCTTGATTCAGTTGCCTGAAGGTAGGGATCTACTGTCATCCAAGACTGTCATGTACTTTTTGGGTACTGCTTGTAACCCTGGACTGCTAGATGAGAGAGTGGTCATGTAGCATGTAGAGCTTGTCAACCTGTCATGGAGCTATGAAGGAGGTTACAATGGTCGCTTTCCTTTCATTCTTGGGCTGGAGGACACACCTACTCCTCAGATGAAGGGGACAATACTATGACTTGTTAGGGAATCAGATATTTCTACTTCCAAGTTTTATAGAATCATAGACTATCCCAAGTTAGAAAGCACCCACAAGGATCATCAGAGTCCAGCTCCTGGCCCTTCACAGGACAGAATCACACCACATGTCTGAGAGCATGCTTCTTGAACTCTGTCAGGCTTGAGGCCATGACCACTTCCCCAGGGAGCCTGTTCCAGTGCCCAGCCACCCTCTGGGTAAAGAATCTCTTTCTAATATTCAACCTAAACCTCTCCTGACACAACTTCAGACCATTCCATCAGGCCCTGTCACTGGTCACCACAGAGAAGAGATCAGCACCTGCCCCTCCTCTTCTCCTCACAAGGAAGTTGTAACTTCAAGGAGATCTTCCCTCAGTCTCCTCTTCTCCAGGCTGTACAGACCAAGTGACCTCAGCTGCTCCTCAAACGGCTTCCCCTCAAGGCCCTTCACCATCTTTGTTGCCCTCCTTTGGATGCTCTCAAATAGCTTAATATCTTTCTTAGATTGTGATGTCCAAAACTGCCACAATATCCAAGGTGAGGCCACACCAATGCAGAGTAGAGCGGGACAATCCCCTCCCTCAACTGGCTGGTGATGCTTTGCCTGATGCCCCCCAGGACACAGTTGGCCCTCCTGGCTGCCAGGACTGCTGACTCATATTCACCTTGCCATCGACCAGAACTCCCAGGTCCCTGGATATGAAGGTGATCTGACTGTAACATCTGTCAGCCCATTGATCAGCCAGGTTAATTGAGCAGATCTGGCTGGCTATAGGTGGGGATGTCCCCTTCCCCCCTCAGTGCTCCATGTGCATCCTGCCTGAAGCTGCAAACTCTGTCACAGAGAGTGACCTCTAATGGTACTGTTCATGGCTCAAGGGTGTACAGAAGCCCTGCTCACCTGCTAGAACTTCCCAATGAGCTGAAGGTTTATGGCTATTTGTGTTCTAACAGCAATTTCTCTAATGACTTTTGAGTGAACTGACAGAGATCTAATAAAAATATTTTCTGAGTGGTCAGGACATGGAGTTCAAAGCAAATTGGTTGTGAAATGTTAAGTCTGGGGATCTAGAGTGGCTTGACAGACAGGCAGATATGTTTCCTCTTGTGAGAGCAGGGGCTAGAGTTTGTGAAGAGAAGATAGTACTGCCTTGTCTTGTTGTGAGCAGAAAACATCCTGTGTGAGGGAAGTTCAGTATTAGCACAAAGAACTGGCCCTGTGTTTATTCTCTTAATCATTTACAGCATGTCTGAAGACATGTATGAAAAGGTCTGCTCATGCTCATATCTCTTTCTTCTACAAAAGGAGACCACAGCAGCATGATGTAATGGTTGTTTATTAATGCAAGACTGAAACTTGTCACAAATATTTAGTCATACAAATGCAGATGTACTTCTCTGTGATAGTTTGGACTGAATATACACAATAAATATCATAGTTGTCTTATTTCTTATTTCAGTTTTTAGAATGCATCATGTCCCTGAACTAGTCACAAGAAGAGAAGGTAATAAATATGCAGTTTTCCAGATTTTAAAACAGATAAATTGGAAAAGATCACATCCATAATAACAAACATTATCACATCATAAATTCATAGCCCAGCACATCTGTACACTGCTATATGAATGTTGGTGTAATGAAAAACAATGCAACATTAACATTACTTGGAACCACAGCTTCTAGTTGTTATTGAGGACCCACCATGATGCTGAAAGAGAAATTTTATTTATTTGTTAATATTTCTGGTAAAAATCCCAAATAAAATAACCATAACATATATGTAGAAACATTAATCTATATGTGCAGCTGATACAGATTAAGAAAGAATACTCAGAATACTGGGAGAGCTGAGTAGAACTGGTGGGGGGATGGCTTTAGCACAAGAATTTCTATCACCTGTTGAAAGCATCCAGAGAAGCATTAGCATGTCATCATCCAACACTGCCATGGTTACTAGACCATGGCACTCAGTGCCACATCCAGTCTCATCTTAAAAACCTCCAGGGATGGTGAATCCACCACCTCCCTGGCAGCCCATTTTAATGTCTGATCACTCTGTAAAAATTTCCTCCTAATATCCAAGCTAAACCTTCCCTGGCATAGCTTACGACCATGCCCAAATTTGTATAGATCAGTCATGGGAAGTACTTTCCATTAAAAAGAAGTCCAGATCTCTGCATAGATTTCTAAATTGCAGGTAATCTATAAAATGGTACAAATAACTGTGAATGCAGTAATTCCTATTGCCCCAGCAAGGAGCTCACAGTGAGAAATGCTGTTCCTATGGCAACGGTCTGCCAGGTTAGAGTGCTGCAGACTGAAATCCTTCTAAGCAGGCAGAGTCAATGCTTTAATGAGTATTTGGAATTCAGTTTCAGACACTGCTATATTTAGGCATTTAAAGATAATGTTTACATTTTATTTTATTTTATTTTGATTGTACTTTGCCTGTGAGTAAACCACCCTGGAACACTCCTGGGTCATCTGCAATCTAACTCTTGGACACAAAGAATTTTGGGAAAAGGCATCATTGTTTCCTACAGCCAAGTTTGTCTTAAATTTCCCAGTAAGACACAAGATTTACAGAGATTATTGGTTCATTAAATGCAGTCTCCTGACACTGCAGGAATCCCTGGCATATCATTTTCTGTTGAGATGAGGCTCCTGAGCTCTGAAGATGTCTTGGCTTGTTTCTTTTAAAGAGAAACTCCAGGTACAGGACTGCATTTTTTTGCCTATTAGGTATGGTTTTGTGATTTTAAATTTAGCCTGTACACAGACATAGGGGAAATTAGGGTTTTATTTTAATAGATTTGTGTTCCCTAAAATAAAAAATAATTGCTGTCCTCCCTCTGTAAATATGGGACTGATGCTTGCTTCCCTTCATTCTGCACTGTCTCTTAACTTTTATTCCTAGGAGAAGGAAGGTGTTGCATGCTCATTGGTTTGCATTAGGAATAATATTTTGTAATCTTTACCACCTTGCTTTTTAAAAGTAGGTTTTTTAACATAGCAGAAAGAACGTAAAATAAATTGGTTAATAAATATAAATTATTAGTAATTAAGGCTCCCTTCAGTCAGTGTAAATAGGACTAAGTTGAAATCTTCATCAGAAAGCATTTTTTTGCTTGAAAATCTTAAACAGGGTCTGTTTTACCACTCACAAACAGTATTGGTTTTTCTAGATATTTTCTTATACAGAATATGCTTGGGTATGTTTGCACTATATAAAATAAAGCATTGTGGGTCATCTTCTTGCTGATGCATTTTATATTTCTGTGGTTAAAATAAAAACATTTGGAGTCCCTTTCTCCTCCATACTTTACCAAAGAAGATCTGCTTAAGGGTGACATTATGCAGTGGTCTTGTGTATGGAACACACTAATATAGCAGAACTTTTTATATAGAACCAATAATTTAATGGGAAAAGTTGATGTTTACCAGGGACTAGCATTGTTGTGATGAGCTCTGGAGTTTCCAAGAAATCCACATTACTTCTTTGGAATGTCTTGCTGTAATTCATTTGAAGGTGGCTAAATAATTGTAAAAAAAAAAAAAAAAAAAGAAAAAGAAAAATAAGGTTTTTAAAGGGGCTTTTTTTTTTTTAATGATCATTGGAAGTTTTACAGTTAATGCTGTAACAGAGATTTTGTGCTTCAAAACTTAGGCAATGGTGATAGTGGGAGAGGAGTCCAGATAAGCTGTGAAGTGCTTGCATGTTACATTAAATACAGATTTTCTTCAGTGCAGCTAGCTGTCACTCTGATGCTCATCTCGTGGTTGTGACCCAGTGCAGCGTTGACATGTGTTATGAGTGCTCTTGAGTCTTTGTGATAGGAAACCCAGTAAAACTGGGGTTTTGTTCAAAAGGAAAGCAACTGAGCTTTGAGAGATTCTCCATAACTCCCTTCAGAACAGTTTCTGTCTCTTCAGATTTAGGATCATAGGGTTGCTTGTGTGGGATTTAACTAAATATAGTTAAGGACAATCTTTTTATCTCTACTCAGTTTCTTATCTGCCTGCCAGAGGGTGGAATTGAACTAGTAGGACTTTTAGTCACTATGACTTCTATTTTGGGCCCAAAAGAGACACTCTGGGAGTCTGTTGGATGGGGTTTTTGTGATGTGGATTGGGAAGCTGTGGGAGAGCTCCCCATGACTACCTGTATGCTGAAGGATGTCACGGGGTGGCATGTGTTCAATCTGTTGGTTCCTTCTGTTTCTTTACCATGAAGCTCTGGTAATATTGCTGCCTTCTTGTTCTTTTGTCTCTGATGAACTAACATCTATCTGATGCTATATCTTCATCACTTGCAGACTTTTTCTCTTTTGAATTAGGTTTGTCTTTCTGACTTTTTTTTATGTTTTAGTATATTTAAGTCTTTAGTGACTGAAATATTCAGAAGTATTAATTGTGATATATTTAGCAAGAAATTGGTTAGCAGTATTTTAAGTAATTTATATTCAGTCTTTCTACACAATTGATTTCTAACCTTCAAAACTATGTATTACAAAAAAAAAAAAAAAAAGAAAAAAGCCACCAAACCCCACGAACTTACCTATTCCAGGCATTGCTGTTCTCCCAGAACTCATAGACAATGAAGCGGAAATTACTTGGAAGCTTCTGTATGGAAATACTAGGAATTGTACAATTGAAGTAATTTAATAAAACACAACAAAGTCATTGGACATACACATCTTATTCCAAAGTGCCCATAAATAGGACCAAATGCAGTCATTTTTGAAAAAACACATAACAGAAGCAAAATCAAAAAACAACCCAAATAATAATTTTAACAAATGAGTGATCATATACTACAAATTATCTGAACTTTAAAAAAACCCCAAACTCTTGTTGTATATTTATTTTTACTTAGTAATATTTTATATTACTACACTTAGGATGGACTCTTATTTATGAAACTTATTTTTCATTTCACTCTAATAGTACCATATATGTAAAGAAACGCTAATCAGTAATAGAGAAAATTAAATAAGTGTGGTTATGCCAAGTTGGAAGGGACCCACAAGGTTCATCACCAACCCTGAGGCCTGCACAGGACCATCCCCAAGAGTCACACCGTGTGCCTGAGGGTATCATCCAAACACTTCTTATACTCTGTCAGGCTTGGTTCTGTGACCACTTCCCTGGGGAGCCTGTTCCACACAGTGAACGAACAGTTTGAGTAAGTTTATAAAGGTCGTTTTGCTGAAGAATTACACAGTAGAAGTTATCTTTTTGTATAAGAGATGTGTCAAAGTGTCATGGAATTTCTATGCTTTGAAAGCAAATGAAGTATATCTGCAATGTAGTGTAAAGTCGGGCTGCTATCTGCTGCATATACATTTTAAAAATAATATTTTTGGTACTATTACACTGTTCAGCTAATAATTTGTCATAGATCAACA
The DNA here is from genome assembly GCF_022539395.1 of Myiozetetes cayanensis. NCBI lineage: Eukaryota > Metazoa > Chordata > Aves > Passeriformes > Tyrannidae > Myiozetetes > Myiozetetes cayanensis. The sequence continues at coordinate 23,872,884 of NW_026086604.1, forward strand.
GAGGATCTGTTGATCCTCTACAGAGAATCATCCCATCCTGAGCATAAAACCTTTATAGCATGTACAGTACTAATGCATGTAGGTACCCAAATTCGTGTTTAGATAAATAGTACAAAAAGTAAATATACATATTTCTCTAAGTTTCCAAGTGTAAGATTGCTGATCTCACTACTGATGTGCTTGAAAACTGGTATCAGATTATATTTCATACTGTAATAAGCAATGTTTTATGATTTATTGTTTTTCTGCTGCTGAATGTGCATGTACGTGGCAAAATAGCAAATATATCGAAAGCTGATGGAAAAAACAAGTCACTGTCATTAACAGCTACAGCAAACCCATCCAGTAGGTGGCATTACAGACTTACCAAATGCCTGCAAACTTGGGAAAGAAAGGAACTTCCTGCCATCATTTATTTAGTTGCATTCTAAAGTCATGTAAGCTCTCTCCCCTGACAAGTCTGCAGTCACTGCAGTCTTTAGCTTGATGTTCATTTTTGGAAGGGGCCAGAGGGGCTTCTCTTGGTTGTTTTTTTTTTTTTTCCCATCTCTTGGCCAACAAGAGAATTTTATTTTCCTCAGTCTTCCTTTACAAGTGAACCACTACAGAAATGTCACTCCTCTTGCAGCTTAACTTGCTTTTTATGGTCTGTGTGGACACTGTTGATAAAATTCTAAGTGTGATGATCTCATAGCAACAAGGCTTATAAATTAGGGGTATGATAGGCAAAGTTTGAAGCCTTTGAATATATATGAAGATCCTGTATTGTGTACACATATAAAAATATCTTTTTCATAATGGTCTACAGTGTGTATGATAGTAACTTTCTCAAGTATGTGAAATTCAGAAATTCAGAACAGTGGAGAGCCATGAAAATTTATTCTTAACCCATTGTAGTTTATTTAATATTTTATTTAATTTGAAAAGGAGCAAAGCAGAAATAGTTTCATTGAAAATTTTGCTTTTTTACTTTCCCAATTCTTTATTATGAATTAAAATTTTAAAATGACAGCCTAAAGGGAAGATTCTGAAAGCTTCTAAGCAGAGAACTGGTGAACAAGTTGACAGGTTGCTTCCTTGCCAGGTGAGCACAAATGAAGGCTGGCAAACTAGTTTTCCAATGGATTCTCAGCCTAGGAGCTTCCAGAAGTCATGAATCAATGACCTGTGGAGCTGAGAAGCCTGAAAAGATTGTTTAACATCTTTGGGATAGCCTTTGTTGTCATTTTTTGATAGTACTTAAAATCTGCACATTTTGTCATCTCTTTCTAGTTCTAGTTGTCTTTGAAAAGCTGTGTCTTACAGATTATGCATAAACTGCCAGGACAGGTGTTACAGGTTCTCTCTTTATAAATAATCCCAGTTATTCAAGAAATGAAACTACATTCCTTCCTTCAGCCCAAGGACAATAACATTGTACTTACTGCAAGCAGCCACCCAGAGTAGAAGCACATTCCACATACTGCTTCAGGGCAAGATGGAATTCCTCAATTTTTTCTTCTATCACACACATTTGATTTTGAACGATCATTATGTGCTGATACAAAAACATTACAATATTACTGCCATATCATTCTTTGAATTCCTTTGTACTTGTACTCGGATAAGTCATATCATGAAACAATAAAATCCATAAAGCATGAAAGAAAACCCACGGAAGTTCCTTTGAAGTTTGCAGTCCCCATTTTAGTGCTCTGGAGTGGGGAAGTAGAAATGCTTAAGTGTGGCTTTTATGTCTAGGCAAGCTGAGGTACAGAATGGAAACACCCAAAATGAGTGTCCACCTCAGAGACAGTTGTCCTAATCCTAGATGAAAGAGTCTTTTCAGAAGAGTGCAAAGCAAATGTTGATCTTTGAAATATTCTGTAGTAAAGACAGTGTGTTTCCCTAGGTGACTCTGTATGCAAGCAGGTGTAAGGTCTGGGATAAGAGCAGATCTACAGAGTCTACACTGGGTACGTTGTCGCTTTTACCTTTTAGAGCCCTGACTCACACCTGAGTGAGATGCCTAAAGTAGCCCATGTTAAGTGATGAATAGGGAGGGTTTCTTTCCCTCCACCTTTCTGAAAATGAACAATCTTTATAAACAAGACTATGGAAACACTCAGCAGTACTGAAGACCTATTTATCCTGAATTAATATAATTACCATTTAACTATTTTAAATAGTTTACATGTTGATTCATCTATTGAAGCTTGACAACTTTACTAGTGGAATATTTAAAGCAACACAATGTGCTTCTTAATGGATACAACTTAATTTCTTGTACAGGTTTTTGACTAATTTCTGCCTTGATTATTGATATATCTATCTCATGAATTATAAGCAGTCTGTCTAGCAATATTGTATGGTCTCATTAAAAAAAAATCTAATACAACTTCTGTGATGAAATAATGATCCAATTTGATGGATCATCTCTTTTGGTTACTTTTTTCATGTATATTTGATTTGCATAGTTCAAAGCTCTGAATTTAGGAATGCTACTCTATCAATCTTGGGACATAAAGTTGCTTAACAGTAAGTTTATTTCTGGTCATGATTTTGATTTTGTAGGTAGTAATATTGGTTACTGCATAGACCTAGATAGTATCCCACCTTTCCTGTTAAGATTTCCTGTAGCAGTTTTGGGAGGGAGGGAGGCTGTACAACCATGCTTTAAAACAAGCAGCATTAGGTGATTTGAAGCAGAGAAGCTACCACCCCATAAAACACTGCTGCCAAATTTGTAAATCTTATTAATAATCACCTTTTGGCTCCCTTTATCCTTTGAAAACAATGCAAAAATTAATATAAAATTTTTGCTCATGTATTCTGATTTTTGTTCTGTTGCCTCTTTCACAGTGTATTCTGCTAAATAAAATGGTTTCTTGTCATGGAAAAACTGAGGGTAATGATTTTTAAAGTTACTCTTTAACAAAAGAAACCAGATGAGATTGTTGTCTCAATAGCTGGCATTCATAATCAAATGTGAAAATTGTTATCTTGAAAAGTACTTACAGATCTTGCATTTTCTTCTAAAACTTCCTCTTCAAATGGCTCAAGCTTTAGGTCCTTTTAGGCAGTTGAAAAGAAAATAGAAAATAGAAGAGTGAATACTACAGCCATATTCTGCTCTTACCTTTTTAAGAAACTATTCCAATAGCTAAATTCTGTTTTGTTTCAAGAAGTTATAACTAAATGCCTTCTTTATTAGCTGTAAGTCAAACACAAATGCTGATCTGATATACCTCCAGGGATTAAATCCAGCCTGGGCTATTTTGTAAAGGTTTATCTATAATGCTCAGCAGGTTGTTTTTTTTCATTCAACAAAGTAACAAAATTTGTTCACAAATGTAAGTACTTAACTGAGAAAGGACAGACATGCTCTCAAATTGTCCCGTGGACTGTGGAGATGAGCAAGAATGGTGATTTGGAATGAACTATCAATTACTGTTATGCAACGATAAAACTTTACAGAGAAGGATTTTCTCTACAGGAGGTTTAAAAGGGGCTGCAAGGGGCTGTTTTCTAGAGTCAAGAGATTTGCATGATGGTCCAGGTCAGGTTTCTGAACTGTTGCACTTGCTGTGAGCACAGGCCGGGCAGCAGCAGACAGATGTGTCTGTGAGACAGCAGAATGCTTGGCACGCAGGCTGGATGTACATTTCATGAATCAGCGATTGACACAAACACCAACTCATAGTGCACACAAAATCATCCTTTACATGCTAGGCACATGCAGTACTTTCTAACTCAGTGCCATTATGATATTCTGAAAAATATCTGTATGCCTGAAAAAAAAAAAAGGGAGACTGATTTCCAATAAGCAGCTGGAGCAAAACGCACTCTTTGTTAGTGATGCTTCGCTTCTCACTGCATACAGTTCTTGTGCAGCAAAGAGAAAAAAATTTCTTATGCTCCCAGCCTGGGTGAGGATTGATTAACCTCAGATAGCAGGCTTTCTGCCAGCACAGATGCTGTACTCACTGAAAACCAACAAGAGATGTGCAGGTAGAATTCAAATGAACAGAGGACCTCCACCAGCAGCAGGTGGCAGAGCAAGCCAGGAGTGAAGTACTTAGAAACTGCTGTGAATGTGGATAGAAAAATATAAAATGTGTGTGTGGAGGGAAAAACACACAGTTTTATTGTCAGTTCAGACACTTTAGGTAAAAATTCTGAAGGGAAAATACATATTCCTGTAATTCTTCTATGCTTTCAGTGCCATTTTTTTCCTAGGGAAACATGGCAAAAGAGAGGAAGGGATGATTCTGCAAACTTCCTCTAAAGGTATCAAGAAAATATTTTTTTTTGTTGTTTTTCAGTGTATGTAAATTTAGAACTCGAGTAAAAATAGGCAGCTTACAAGACTGATTCATGGTCAAATTCACCTTTGACAGAAGGCAGCAGAAGACTTAGACAACACTACACAACTCTTCACCAAGTTGTTTTCCAGTAGGAACCAGTGATTGATAACTTGCTACCCCTTTAAAAAGTAAAAAATAATCCATAGCAGTTCTTCAGTAGAGTTATGTCATTAGACAGGGCATGACTACACAGATAGGCTAAGTCTACACAGCCAGCCCGTGTGACCTCAGAGCACGTGAGCACTGGCACACAGTCCTCATCTGTGTGGGAAGAGTGCTTGTGCATTGGGTGACTTGGCTTTGAGCATAAGTGAAGTAGCCCTGTGTGCATAACAGAGGTCCTGCCAGCCCATTGCCAAGCAGCCTGGAAATAAAAACTCATGCAGCTCAAAGCTGGGGCTTTAAAATCACTCTGGAGTCCTACCTCACTCAACTGAGAAGTGGTGGCTTTTGAAGTTGCCTTTTAGGATGATTGTGCAATCCTTTCCAATCTGTTTCAGGGCAAAGTCAAGAAGCAGAACTTTTAATAGGTGCTGAAAGAAGCTGATATTTAATACCTCTCACAGTCAGACATGGCTGAGACATACGAAGTCAAGCAGATGCCAAGTTGGGCAAAGGTGGATATAGACTGTCTACTGGGAAAATTAGGCTTATCTAATTGCTGTGTTTTAGAAATCAAACTTTATATTGAAAAAGAAGTAATTATGGGAGGTCTATGCCCTGTCATTGTTTCCCTTTGCACTGAGCTTCTTTTCAGACTGAGTTTCTCTGTCATTTAACCATAGCAGATTTGATATTTTTATAACATCCTTTTAGTAAGTTTATTCGCCACAAAATGGTTGGCTGATTTCTGTAATGTTTGCATTGCATTATTGCTGTAGGCAGGTTTGTGTTTGTTTATTTGTTCTGGTTTTGTGGTTTTGTTGGTTTTTTTTGTGGTTTTTTTGTTTGTTTGGTTGGTTGGTTGGTTTTTTTGTTGACATTCTTTTAGATGTTAGGTTTTCTTTTGGCATCGGTCCATGTTGGGCTGGACCAGCTGTGGCGGGGCAGTGAGCTGCTGTTTCCAAAGCAGAGTACCTTTCATGATGGACTTTGACATTTCAAAATCCAGTTTATATCTATTCAGGAAAAATCAAGTTGCTACTAAAACATCATTAACATGACAACTGCCATGTCATTGCCTTTCTCTTGCAGAAATGACCTCTGGGAGGAAGCAGTTGTATAGAGGCTCATGGGTAGGCTCTGGCCAGAGGCTTAATGGGCTGAGCTGCTGAGCATGGCAAAGAGCAGAGTGAGAAGCCGACAGAAGTTAAGGACAGTGCTTCAAGAAATGGCCAAATTTCACAGCTGGTTATGTGAGAGACTTTCAGACCGCAGGGATAACCAAAGGGAATATGGGACTCCTTTTGGAGCGCAAAGTCTTGCAATGCCAGCGGTGCTGGGGGCGACCATATACAGCTAATCAGTAATAAGGCTGAGATAACTGAAATACCCAATGCTGTTCCCAAACTGGGACCAAAGGGCAAAAGTAATTAGGGGTGTTTTTTTGCTTTGGGAGGGAGCAATAGCAGAGAAAGGTCAGTGTGCTGCTCTTGCTGAACCCTGTGCCAAGTCACTCCTATTTTTATTTTTCGTATGTTAAATCACTTAACTATTTTCTGTGTGTACAGTTTGCTACTGAACTCTAGTTGGACTACTGGTTGAGGGAGAGGAGACACTTGTCTGCCAGGACCCAAGGTCTGAGCCAGTGCCTGGGTAAGGGGGGTGGGTCCAGGCACAAATACTTTAAACCCATGATAATGCTCATGGGGCATCATCCCTGTGATCATCCCCGATCAGCTGAAAGGAAAGAACAGGATCAGACTGTTTCATCTTCCTGCGTGCTGCTGTTCATATTCCTGCAAGTGCTGCCTGTGTGTGGGTGCTGATGAAGACACCCATGCCAATGTCTTTGGAGAACATGCACAGTCTCACTGCTGGTGAGCAATGACTTGTGGGGAGAAGCAGAATCAGCTGCATGGGGAATGGAGCTACTCTGGGGTCTGAGAGCACTCAGCCTGAAATCTCACCTCCAGTGGACCAGGAGGAAGAAAGCCCCATGGTCCCAAAATCCACTGAATTCAGCCATTCCCCTAGCACCTATCTGAAATTGTCCTTCAATAAAGACACTTTATGTAGAGAACAACTCAGGAATTTATAACCTTACTTCTTCCTGTGCTCTTCTTTCTTCTCCCAGAAAAAGAGAAGTCATCACATGCAGATAAAAAAACAACTTTTATACACCAGGGTAGCAATCAAATATGAATCACAACTAAAAATAATAGATACTTTCTGTACAGATAGATATGGCTCAGGATTTTACAAGCCCCAGGATTGTAAATGCTGGCATTATTGGATCAGATGGGTCGTTTTCAGTAGGAAAGGTCATTTGCAGTAGGAAAGAAGAAGGTGGAAGAAAAACGTAGGCACTTAATGAGTTTTAGCTGTCTTAGGTGATATTGAAGTTTCACTCATGGATTGGAAAGACTGCAACTGGGACACTGAAAACATTTGTGTTTTGAAAAGAATTGCTTTACTGAAAGTGAGAGAACAAACAGGTAGAAAAAACCACACACCTTCTTTTCCAGTCTATCAATTAGCTTCTGGAGTCTGTTTATCTGGGTCATCCACTGGCTGTCTTCCTCAATCCAACCTTTGGACAAGATAAATAATGAACATTTAAAAAATGTTACTAAATTGCTGGAACATAGTGTATCCCTGTATTTTATTTTAAAAAAAAACTTGGCTTCAGTTTATTTTTCTTCTCAAAAATTATGCTTCAACTAGTTCAATGTTCGTTTAGGTAAAACTAAAGGAAAGCATGATTTTGACTCTATGAATGATTTTTGTTCTTTTTAAGATACAGTAGAAATCCACTTCAGAATTAAAACTACATTTTAGATTAATACTAGTGCTTTACAAATTCTGCTGATACCTGAAGAAAGCTCTCCATCTCTACTGCAGTTACATTCCTGCCTGTATAATGACCTGATCATGGAATCATAGAATGGTTTGTGTTGGAAGGGACCTTAAAGATCACCTAGTTCCAAAACCCCTGCCATGGGCAGAGACACCTTCTACTAGATCAGGCTGCTCAGGGCCACATCCAACGTGATCTGATGTCATATATCAAGAGTGAAGCTAGAAGATGTTCTACAAAGGCCCAAGCATCTGGGCTATGAAGATGGTAAAGGGCCTAGAGGGGGAGCCATACAAAGGAGCAGGTGAGGTCGCTTGGCTTGTGCAGCCCACAGAAGAGGAGGCTGAGAGGAGACCTCAGAGCAGTCTAAAGCTTCCTCATGAGGGGACAAGTAGGAGCAGGCACTGATCTCTCTGGTGACAAGTAACAGGACCAGAGGAAATGGCATCAAGCTGTGTCAGGGGAGATTTAGGTTGGATATGAGGAAAAAATTCTTTACCCAGAGGGTGGTTGGTCACTGGAACAGGCTCCCCAGGGAAGCGATCACAGCACCAAGCCTGTCTGAGTTCAAGAAGCCTTTTGACAACACTCTCAGGTGCATGCTTCTTTGGGCTGTCCTGTTCAGGGCCAGGAGTTGGACTTTAATGATCGTCGTGGGTCCTTTCCAACTCAGGATTGTCTATGATTCTGTGATGCTGTGAGTCTCTCTGAAGTCTCTGGAAAATTTTGCTTTGCTAAAGTCTCATGAAAATTGTCTACTAGATGGAAGGGACAATACTTAAGAAAACAAATACGTGCATTATTAAAGCAGTTCCTGACATCACTCACAGTGTGAATGTCTACATAAGTGTTTGCTCCAAGGAGCAAGGCAGGTTATTTATCAGAAACCGAAGAATTTTCAATACATGCTCTTCTTATGCACATTCATTAACTTGCTTATTTTCCAGCTGAGAGTTCTTGTGGCTCTTGCATATGTTTTGACCAAACAAAGAAATCCTAATGCTGAGAACATACCACAGCTGTGGCCTGTAGAGGCAGCAGGGTGTGGCTTTACCTGAACAAGTACATAGGCTAAAGAAATGCTGGTTTGAGCACTGAATGCAAATACACACCTGCAGTGTTACTGTGCGTGTGGGCAGCAGGCAGTGAGGAGGAAGACCAAGTGCCAAGACAGACACAAATCTTGTCTAGGAAAATAGACAGCTATTAGCTATTAGTAAAATCGTGGAGAAAGATGTTAGCTCTTTAAAATTACATCAGTACAGTAAGTGGATTTGGTAAAGCTTGCATATGTTTGGGTTCCTTCTGAGCTCTGTGAATTAGCAGTGCAGCAACAGGGCTATGTGACCTTTCTTGTTATGAACAACAGTAACTCACAACAAGAGACCAAACATCATCCTGTATCAGCTGAAAGAACAGCATTTTTTGGTGAGTGGCACAAAATGTGTCAAGAATGTGAGAGACAGAAGGGTCTTCAGAAGAGGGTTAAAAAGGAAGAGGTAAGCACTTGGCTGTAGCAGTGAGAACTGCATGACTGTCAAGAAGTGAGCCTGACTCATCACATATTTTGTTGTTTCAGTGATCTTCATGCCTTGATTCTGGGATACACCAGTAAGCATGGAGACACCTTCACTGCAGCCTCATGCTTTATGTCACTGCTTCGAAAGAATCTCATTTACCAAAGTGCACTATCAATCACCTTTTCCAAAGCAGAAATGCAGGTTCAGATTCTTTTGGTGTCATCTGAAATGAAATATTATTTTCTTTCACATTTTTTATTTTCCCTTTCTGTTTCTTATTTGTTCCCCTCAGCTGGGATGTAAGTCATGGCAGAGAACTTGGTTCTTTATAATTTACAGCCTTCACCTTTTCATTCACTTTTGCAGGCTACAAATATTACCTAAAAATGTTGAATCAATCCAACCCCCCCAACAATATCACAATTTGGCCCATAATTATGTATTTATTTTCATAATTTCAGATCTGTGGATATGTATTTATTTTCTTCATGGTTTGAGTTAATAACTTCTATAAGAAATTGAAATTGTCTTCTGTCACTAAAGCATCTGAGTTAGTTAGGTGTCTAAATTAAATTTTTGAGAGAAAGATATGTGTATATTTTTCTGTATACGTGTGTATGCACATGTTTTGAATATCTTGAAAATGTGAAATATCATACCTATGCTAGAATGAGGGTTATTTGACGACAGGCTGTTATTCTTCTGAAGCCTTCGAGCTGAGCGTTTCCCTGGCCATTGGACTGAGAGCACGTCTGGTTTTGCTGGATCTTTTCTGCACAGAAACACAGGAGACTTCTTAAGATAGAATGTGTGGGAGAGCTCTCCTCCCTCTGTTTTTAAAAAATGTGCTTCTATGTTCCCTTTTGAATTAAAAGAAAAGAAATACCTGTTGAGACCACTGGACTGTTTTCCAGATTTTCACTATTACTGATAAGTTGTGGTTAAGTCATTAAAGAAGTAAAAAAAAAAAAAAAAAAAAAAAAAAAAAAAAAAAAAAGAAAAAGAGAAAAAAGGACCAGGACTGTGGTTAATTTTGAACAGTTAGTTGGATGAGTGATTGCAAAGATTATTAGACAGTAGCCTAAACAGTTTGGTAAATAATTCTCATGTCAGTGTTTTGGAAGGATATCTGGTCTCCTGCAGCACAGAATAAAGGCTCACTAAAAGTTCGCACACTATGTTAAGGAGATGTTTTACGATGGTGTTTTCTGCGGCATCAAATCCCTTCACAGTAAGACAAATTGCAGCAATTCCCCACTGGAAGCACTCTCAAATTAGTTTAGGAGTGTCTTAGTGGGATTCTGATTCAAACAGTTTGCCCCTGAGTTTTGTTAAACATAACTGAAGATGATTTTACATACGAACTGGGGCATCTGCATTAGGAACTAACTAATTTTCTCCAAAAGAGCTGCATTTAAAGTGCTGTGTTTGCCTGCCTTTTTCACTGCTACCTCATAAAATGGGGAAGATGGTATTTGGCTTAAGTGTGTCACATCTCTTTCTCATTTTCTTTGCCACAAATGAAATTCAGCATTCAAAAGGATATTTCTGAGCAACTGTACTGATAGAACTGGAGAAAGAAGTCTCCACAATGCGCTACTAGACAGGCAATTTAGTCAAGAAAGCTTACTGCAAAATGGATGTTCATATCACCCAAATCCGAGCACCCAACTGGGTAGTTTGAGTTACACACATGGTCTTTCTAAATTGTATTTCCAGAGATACTGTCCTAAAAGGCAAGTCAGAGAAGTCAGTGATTACTTTGGAGGATGTAAGAGCACCTAAGTTAGGCTCTAGCTCTGAACTGACCATTCAAGACTTCTTTCTCTCCCATCAGTTGTTGGGGAACCTGGAAATATGTATGTATGAACAGAGGGATATATAGATACTGTGCATGTTTGGTGCATCCTCAGACTTTCAAAAACTGTTTGATTCCTATGGTCAAGCTGCTGGCACAAAACCCCAGAGTATTATTCATGTACTTCAGAGATCTCAAACCCAACAACAAAACAAGCAAATGACATTTCCAAAAAGAAGGTCTTAAGATCTTCGTCTGCAAAACAAAACAGTTCATATTTTACTTTTTCTATCATCTTTATAACAATAGCATACCGAGGAAAAAATTACTCTTAGTGGGTTCTTATATGGAAAAAAAAGTGTAACCTTATTGTTATTCCCTACATCAGATTGCTGGGTGAAATGTAAAATAGAAGGTTCACGGTGACCCCACTCCTCACCCCTTCACTGCAGCTGAAAAAGAGGTTTGCTCACCTCTCCTGCCGGGTCTGCTCCTCCGTGGTTTCCATGGCACACTCCAGGGAACTCTGGAGGGACTGAAGCTGGTTCAGTGTCTCCTTCAAGAGAAAGCGAGTCACAAACTGCTCCAGATTAGAAGCCTCCTGATAGTCCTAAGAATTACATAGGGAAGAAAAAAAGGTAAGGCTTTTCCTACTAGGTTAGAAATACACGAGGGAAGGTTCAGACTTTGTTCAGAAAGGAAACAGGTTGGATATTTTCACAGCTGTAAATGCAAACCACATAATCACCCTTTATGTTTCTGGACAAAAAGACCTTTGAATTTCCAGGTATAGACACAATTGCCACCCATGCTGAGAGAGGCCTGGATACACGATGGCACAGCATAGTTTCTACTAAAAAAATCCCTTTTCCTTACATGTCTTAACTCCAGTTGATGGCAGCACCATGTTACTTCTCCAGTGTGGAAAAGTCAAAATAAGACTGACAACTGCAGAATTGAATTTAAAGGTTTTATTCAGATCCACTTTTCTGAAAATTGTTTATCAAGCCCCACTGGCCTGTCTCTAACAGTGATTATGGGAATAGTCTTGGAGCAAGGCACATGGTTAGTGATATTCCCTTGTAAAACTCCACCTTCAGTTGGCTGAAGGACTGTTTGTGTGAGAGAGGTTGCCTTCTGAATTAAAGAGTGTTTGACTAATTTTTATTCCTTTAATTTGTTTCATAATTTTTGAAACCATATATCTATATATTTTACAATTACATGAAATGCATCTAAATGTTATTTGAGCTAAAGTTATTAGAAAAATTTGCACCTATACCTAGCAGTCTGTAGTGGTTCTTTGTGTAATGACGTTTCCAATATACTGTACGTATTCAAAAATATTTATGCTTATTTGGTGTAGATAATTTCAGAAATAAATTCTTACCCCTGCTTTCTCTCTGGCCTAATAAATCATATTTCCATAGATGGGGTCAAATTTAATGTTTCTGGCAAGCCCAGATCTGCAAAAACCCACTGTTCTCTCTTCCAACCGTATCCATTCTGTGATTCTGCAGTTCTGCAGTAGCACATAGGTAACACTGTGTGAGGGAAGTCACCTTTACAATAGTATAAACACTCTCTTTCTCGTTTTCTCATTCATAAGTGTAATAGAGAGGATTAGAAAAGACCCCTAGGGGCTTTGTTTACTGTGTTAAGCTCACACCAGGAACAGAGAAAGAAAACAGATTTCCATCTCTTAAACTCTGAATGCATTTGCTGGCTCCCCACTCAGCTGACCTTGAAAACCTTTGGGTATGATTCCATCTAAAACAATTTCATAAAATATGAGATGCCTTGAATGAAAGATTTCTTTAGTAACACATCGAAAGAGAGATATGGTCCACTATCTCCAAGCTTTAAAGAAGACCTGTCATTTGAATGGTGTTGCCTCCTACTCTGAGAACCCATTTGAGTATTTTTGGCAATGCATATGGGTATTTTTAAGCTCTTCCATGTTCATCCCAATATGAATGACAGTTGAAATGCTTTTCTGATTTTTAGACTTCTCTTAGAATTTTTGCAGATATGTGTTTGCAATCAGAACACAAATACAAGATGTTTTGAAATTTAAATGTAAAATTAAAGACTGACAGATAATAGCTTTGAAAGCATTTTGCTTTCAAGTGAGAGTGATCTATTCACAATATTTGTTCTTAAGTTAATTCTTGCTGGAAGATTTCTTCTGCAAAAATCTCAGGTGTTAAAGCACTCATGAATCATCAGAAGTTATTTATGTAGCCAGAAGCTTCATGGTCTTTTATATTTACTTCTTCTGTCTTCAGATTAATCAGGTGTGAGTCACTCTCCAACAAATAATTTTTCATTTATACATTTTTAAAATAGATACCCATGAGAGATTGTCTGTCTACCTCAGTGAATACCTGAGACTCACACCAGTCTATAAATAATGTTTGTGACAATGAACATTTTTTTACGATTACTAAATCTTTTCATGCAATAAGAAAGCTGATTTTTTATTCTTCTTATAAATGTTCTCCATTGATTCTCTGGCACGTTAGAAAAACATATGTGAATCTGTGTAGCACGTACAGCTAATTAAAACCCTAAAGTAGAAATATAGAGTATGCTTTAGTTTTTTCAGCTTTTGCCACTATTTTGGAAATAAATGAACAAAACACAACAGAACTGATAATTTCTTCTAAGTTTTTGGGTTGTTTGAAGTGTTTGAAGTTTGAAGTATTTTAAAATTCTGGACATCCAAAAAGTAAATGCTGCAGATACTCCCATATTGCTTTCTACCCATAGGCACGATAAATCTGATACCGACATGCTGAATTACAACTTAAAATGTACATCAATACTTTTTCAACTGCTCAGATGGGCCCTTGTGGATGGGGGAATCATATAAACATTAGCTGTTTAATACTTGCTGCTGTCTGAGGCTGACTGCTTTTTGACACCTTCAGAAATACTTTCTTGCATCTGAAAGTTAGTAAGATTTTTTTCATCAGAACTACTCCAGGTTTGTGCATTGCAACATCGATTTAGCATTTTTTTCTTCACATTTCTGTCCCATAATTTCTATATTTAAAGGCTTACCTATGGAAAAGGGCCTTGTGATCTTTAGATATGTCCTAGATATGACCTTGTAGGGTACACAGAGCTATTTTTGTAAAGATGGGAAAGGCAGGATGCTAACTTCATCTATGGAAGTCTAGAATTATCAAAGACTCTTTCTTATGTATATTTTACCCAAATATTAGTGTTTACAACTCTTCTATGTGGAATTAATTAACTCTCTTAATGCATCTAGTTGAGCAAATGATTACAAATTATTTTTTCCTTTAAATAATGTCTGAGTCCAGCAATGCACTCAATCAAAGTCACGGCAATGTTGGGCAACTTCAACTCCTGCCCATTGAAAGATAACTACTGCTACCTGTCCTTCTAAAATTCTTCAAAGATTATGGAAGATGGTACTCAGCATATATAAATAGGCAGAATTATTATAACTTACATCATGGAGGGGAAAAGATTGTCCATTACAATTCAACTTAAACCTCAACACCAACTCTGAGCAATGAGGAATTACCAGCCATGCTTTGGTATTGTTTCACCACTCTACTTCCTACAGAAAAGTACCTTATTTTGTATTTTACTAAAGGCACACTGATACAACATTTCTGTACAAGAAAGAAAATTTTAATTCTGAATTTTAAAAAATGCGTATCAATTTATTAAGTGTTATATTATGGTAGAATCAGCTTAACTGGCATGCCCATCATTTGTATTGTCAGTGTATCGTGTCACAAATTAATAATGAGACCCACAGATGGTGTCTGTACATAAACTAGAAAAATGGCCTGGTTCTTGAATTTTATTAGCTGTAAATTACTGTTCATTAGCATATACATTATACTGCACCACAGTTTGGGCAGTCTGGATGAAATAAGTCTGTGTTAACATATTGTTCTGGTTGTTAGTTTTACTGACTGTGAACGAATGAGGGTAATTTTCCACATCTTCCTCATCAAGAGGCAACTGTGACCTTTGTGAGCAGCAAAGATTTGAATTTCCATTAATGCAACTGAAAATACACATAATTGGTGAGTTCTCAGTGGAAAAGGTCACTGTAGTCTTTAAAAGTGGCTTATGGCTATCTTAAAAAGTGCATGAGAGGCTGTCCTTTTACAACAGCAGAGGAGGCTGGGCTTAGGTATCTCCTAGGGCACTCCACATCTCAGGGTTACAACTAGAGGCTCAGCAACACTCTTGATCCTTTTGATCTATGGTACTAGCCCCAGTCCTGACCCTCGGGGTGACCTGACACCATGCAGATCCACTAATCAGAAGAGCAGTTCCTTGAGATGGAGAAGAAGGGAGACGCCAGTGTTTGCTTACTTGGGCAAGCAAACTAAACCTGGGACAAAAAAATAACTCTACAATCTCTCAGAAGGGGTGGCAGCTTTGGCAAGAGCTTCCATGGGGCTCGCTCCATCTTAGGGCCAGTTCTTTTCACCATCTTCATAAATTACTTGGACAAAAGACTTGAAAGTATAATGAGTAAGTTTGTCAGCTATACTGAATTGGGAGGAGCTGCTGGTTCCCTCAAAGCACAGAAGGCCCCACAGAGAGACATTGCCAAATTAGAGGGCTGGGCAATCACCAACCGTATGAAGCTCAACAAGGAAAAGCACAGGATTCTGCACCTGGCACAGGACAACCCTGGTTGTGTGTATAGACTGAGTAACAACAGGCTGGTCGATGGCAAGGTGAATATGCGTCAGCAGTGCCCTGGCAGCCAGGAGGGCGAACCATGTCCTTCATCAAGCAAAGCATCACCAGCCTGTTGAGGAAGGGGATTGTCCTGCTCTGCTCTGCACTGGGGAGGCCTCACCTGGAATATTGTGTGCAGTTTTGGGCACCACAATATAAAAAAGATATTAAGCTATTAGAGAGCATCCAAAGGAGGGCAACAAAGATGGTGAAGGGCCTTGAGGGGAAGCCATTTGAGGAGCAGCTGAGGTCACTTGGTCTGTTCAGCCTGGAGGAGGAGATTGAGGGGAGACCTCTCTGTAGTCTACAACTCCCTCATGAGGGGAAGAGGAGGGACAGGCACTGATCTCTTCTCTGTAGTGCCCAGTGACAGGACCCAAGGTAACAGCATCAAGCTGTGTCAGGAGAGGTTTAGTCTGAATATTAGAAAGAGGTTCTTCACCCAGAGGGTGGTTGGGCAGGGGAGCAGGCTCACCAGGGAAGTGGTCCCAGCCCCAAGCCTGACAGAGTTCAGGAAGCATATGGACAATACTCTCGGGCACATGGTGTCACTCTTGGGGCTGTCCTGTGCAGGGCCAGGAGTTGGATTTTGATGACCCTATTAGGTCCCTTCTAACTCAAAATATTCTATGATTCCACAAACTTAGTGGGAAAGGCTGTCTGGCTGTGACATTGTCCAACCCCCTGTTCAGAGCAGGGCCAATTTTGAAGCTAGTTCAGGCTGCCTGGGGATGCGTTCAGCTGAGTTTGTAACTCCTCCAAGGATGGAGATGACACCATCTCCCTGGTCTGCTGTTGCACTCTCTCTGAGCTTATTTTCTGTATGTTCACTCAGCATTTTTCCTTCTGCAAGATGTAGCCATTGCCTTTTGTGCTTTTGCTATGCCACCCTGAAAAATGTTCCTTTGTCTTCTCTATAACTCTTTAGATTAGATTTAACTCTTTAGAATTATATCTTCCCATGGCCTCTTCTCCCAGCTGAACAAACCTTTTACTGCTTGTTATGTTCCTATTTTGCTACATAATAGTTTATGCTATATTCACTTTTATAACTTATCTGTTGTGCTCCACTATTTTACTACTTAGCAATTTCCTGTTCCCTATTTTGTATTTCATATGAAAATAATTTCACAAAAAAATATTTATGCTTATATTTACAGAAAATACTCCCAACTGAAAAATAGTTATCATTGAGTAAAACTCAATAGGGAATAATCTATTTAAATTTTCCTTTATCATGGAATTTCTCTTGCCCTGTGTGTTTAGAGTCTAAATTACTGGGACAATGCCCTGGATTACAGTTTTAAACTGAAGATATAAAATTAGTCAAAATAACTGTACTAAGATGAAAAAATCAAAACTTTTTCATTTCAATCTCTATGACAGAATGATCTAATTATTCACTCTAAGATCTAATTATTCACACTGTAGGAAGAAATCACAACTGAGTCAGAATCAAATCATAATTTCACCATAAGCCGTATCCAGAGATGCTCAGTATGTTGACTTCACACAAATGCAATCTTTACAGCATCCTCAGTGTAAAAGTGATCAAAGGCATAACATACCAAATTACTGGATTCAACTTTGAGTATGGCACAGGCTTTACAAGTTTATCCAAGTATTATATTTGGCATAAACTACATGTTTAAAATCTACCTAGAGAATTGGAGCAGTGACAATCTCTTGCAGTGTTGACATAATAGCAGTGAAATAAAATAGGCAACCATGGCTGATTAGAGAGAATATTGACACATTTGTAATAATATTCATCAGGACAGTCTATCACTCTCCTTTATTGGGATTATTGAAGGAGTAATATACTCTTATTGCAATATTATTATGGATAAAAAGTAACTCCTATTTAACTGCTATTAGGTGCATCAGATAGCTTAGAGACGAGAAACTGTTTTGGCTGTGTTTGATATTATCAGGTGGCAGGGATATGTGTAACAACATTGCTCCAGGGAGAAGGTTGTAAGGATACATAGAAAACATCAAAGCTGTTGGTGATTTTGATAGGTATCAACAAGACAATGGCTAGGTTAAATGTTTACTTTTCTGCTGTGAAGTAATTTATATACACTTTTATGTTTAGAGGTATGAATATTAAATTAATTGAGGAGTTTTTTGGTTTTGTTTTATCTTCAAGTTCTGACTATTTAATACATCTTCTCTGCTACTGGCAAAAATTTGAGCATTCTTTCTGATCCAGTGGGTATAAGACTTCCACAAAAAAAGATCAAAGAAGTTCCCAAGAGTTTTCATTACTCTGATAAGGAGCTAGGAGAAGAGGAAAGGCATGAATCTTTGGAATATCCTTGCATGACTGCTCAGAATTAATTGCTTGCAGCTTTTTTAATTTATCTTACTTTGACTTGACTTGCACTAATAGTCACAACCTTAAAAATATTTTTTTTAAATAGAAACCTCAATGAAATAAAATTTCAAATTGTATTTTAATAATGTCCCTAGATAAAAATAGCTGTTTATTCATAGAGATCCTCTCTGCCTTGTAGAAGGATCCAACTGGTAATATATTTAGGTCTATCACCAGCATTTCGCTCTTCAGTTGAGAGACAATCAGGTCAGCTACTGACCAGAACAGGCTTCTCAGGGAAGTGGTTGAGTCACCATCCCTGGAGGTATTTAAAAAACACATAGAGGTGACAGGGACATGGTTTAGTAGTGGATCTGGCAGTGTCACATTAATGGCTGGACTTGATGAACTTAAGGATCTTTTCCAACCTTAATGATTCTAAGCCATAGTGATTCTACGATTCTGTGATTTTAGATTGACACTGACATGAAAAAAACATTAATGATAAATCCAAAGGAACAAATGAACTGGATTTAAAGCCAATGCATTAAAAAAAAATTAATAATCAGGATAAACTGATCAATACCTGCCTTATGTTATTCTTAAGTAGCAGCTATTCCATTACATTAATTTGGTGTAAAAATGCAATTTCAAGGAAAACAAAACTAGATTCTCTGAAAAAAGTTAATAAATTCTAATCACATGCAAAAACGGGTCTTAGCCAATGTAACAGTTTTTGGGAAAACAAAAAAACAAAGTGAAACTTCACTTTTCCTCCAACAGAATGTTAGTTGTGGAACACTATTGTCAACATATGCTTATCAAGCTTTTTTTCCGCTTAATTTGTTTTGCTATATAATTTACATAAATGTTACTGTTATTATTACTGAAATATGCAATTAAAAAAAATCTAGGTATTCTGGTTTATGAGTATCAACTCTCCAGAGTGCAGTGATTTACATAATTACCATAAATGTACCATCAGTAACTAAATTGCAAGTCCCTGTGTTACTCTCTCAGCTCCTATAATCTTCTCTTTTACCAAGTCTGGTTCCTATTTTTAGACTGTTCAAGAAATTTTCAAGGCTACACTGACTTTGCTTAGCTTTGGGGTTTTTTTAGCAAAGCAGGAAAATTAATGATTTCATAGAAGCAGATAATTAGACATGCTGCGTTAGTCACTGAATCCAGCATTTTACTGTTGCACACAATGCACAAACCCTTTCTATATTTTTTGCAAACAACATGTAAAAAGCAGTTAGGGGTTTTTTGCTCCCAAAAGACTTGGAAGGCTATTTGAGAACTTGATTGCTCCACTGAAGAAGAACTGTCTTTCATTTCCATCCTAAACTTTGTATGTTTTGTTTTGTTGTTTTGTTTTTTTTTTTTGCGTATATAAATGCTGGGTATAAACCAGTCTTGATTAAACCAGTCTTAATTACCACTGCTTAAAATGGTGTTTGCTAGTTCGCCAAGTCTGGTCCCCTGCTATCGCAGACAGATCATTCCATGTCTTTCATAAAATAGTTGCAAGGGAGGGAAGAAAGTCTCTCCAAAGCAAAGAATGTGTGACTTTATGGAATCTGAAAAGGAGAAAAATTGCAGTGTTCTGTCCCTCATTTCCTACACTGTCTGCCACTCCTTTCCGTGGAAGTCTGCAGTGCTTTTGTCTCTAAAAGAAGAATGTACCTATATTTACAGGAGTGGTATGCACTCAGAGGTCATCACTTTGAAAAAGTGTGTGTTAACTGTTCTGGTCAAGGCACCTTCTAGTTTTCATCTATGGAAGAAAGCTAAATGCTTTCCATTGGCTATACAAAAATCCTCCCCAGGTCCATCTGGGAGGTGGCTGTTGCATTATAGTTGTTGGATTTGCTCTTCAGATATAAAGTTGTCTCAGGTCAAGCTACACTCTTGCTCACTGGATCAAAGCTTCATCTTATAAGCACTGTTAACCATAAAAGCCAGTTCTGGTTTGCCTTTTTTTTTTTTTTTTTTTTTTTAAGAATCTATATCACTATTTCCTTTTGAAATGAAAATATATGATCTAATAAATGTAACTAATAGAATCTAAGTAGCAGCTTAGATACAAAGCTTTTTGTTGCTTGAGATGGGATCACTTTTAGAACAGGTATGGTGGTCTTAAGACACTTTTGAGACAGCTTACAGGCTGGTCACTTGGCCACCAGCCGGTTGTGGTTGGACTTTCACAATAGTGCAGAATAAACTGCCCTTGGGAGCAGTGGGTTTAAAATCACCTAACATGGTCCCTGCTTCCCTGCAAGCTTCTGCTGCCCCCCTTCATTGTGCAGGTGCCAGTGACAGCACCAGTGGGGATATACAGGGATACATCCTGGCTGGAAAATGACCCTGTTGGCATAGGGGAAGGCAGGAGTCAGGAGGAGAGGGATGTGCTCTTTAGCTGGTGAACTTCAAATAGGCATTATGATTGATAAAAGGCACTCTCAGATCAGGGTAAGATCTTCCTCTGTGAGACAGTTCCTCTGGGAAAAACCCTTCAGAGATCTCAGAGCTATTGAAGTACCTAAACTGGAGTCTGGTGCCCTACATAGTCCCCCCTGGCTTCCAGCTGCTGCCCCAGAAAGGGGTAGCATCCTGCCCCTGGGTCTCCTAGAGATCCTGCATGCACGTCAGGCCTGTGCAGATGTCTTGGATATCCTTGAATACCTCAGATCTTCTAAAATACTTCTAGATAACTGTTTAAACTCCTGAGTACTTTTATATTGTCAATTCAATTTCACATGGAAATTATATTTTTGGTGATCAAATGAGCTTTTGCTAGTTTACTGAGTACAGAATAGTTCACCACCAGCAGCAGGTTGCATTTCCAATAAAATACAGCAATACTAGAAAACAAAATGATAGAGCAAAACTTATTCTTACCAAATAGCTGACAAGCAGCAACAATTTTGTGGCTTGATACCTTAAGGAAGACATGTTCTTTAATCTGTAACTTTTTGATTTTCAACAATCACAAGTCATTAGAACCAAGATGTTGAGCACCTTAAAAAAATTACCTACTTTTACCTACCTACTTTGTTACTCAGTGACAGATTTTATTTTCTGCTGGAGGTAGTAAAGTTTCTTGTAATTTTATTTATATGTGACTGCAAGCTACAGAATGTAATTAAAATGCAGTTTTCTGAAAATGTTATGTGCATGTGGGTAATAAAAAAGATAAGATTAAATATTTTAACTAAATATGTTTCTGTGGTAGTTTTTATAAAAGATTTCAGAAAAAAAGGCTTAAAGAAACAAACCTGTCAATGCATTTGTAAAGTTTTGCTGAGTGTTTAATTTTTAATGCTTCCTGTATATAAGAGGAAGAAATAATGCAATAAAGAGAACTATTCAGATAGTACTTTGATCTGGAAAATACCAAGCTGGCAGGTGCAAGAAAAACAATTGACACCAATGATTAATCCATCCTCGCCACCTTGGCATAAGCAACTCATGCAGACTGTCCATCTGAAGGAGAGAAATTATCAAATATTAAAGGGCACAAATCCCTCTTAAAATCCTCAGACATGCATTTCCCTTCCTTGTGTAAGGATAAAACAGAAGGAGACCAGTACCGAAACAGAAGGACTGTAGCTCCCCTACCATCCTCTGGTATGATGGTGTTTATATGAGAAGTAGATTGCTTGCAAATGCAACTCAGTCTTTTCCCTGCTGAAAGATGTTCCTAGCTATATTTATTTCTCTGCATTTTTAGCTTAACACCTTCCCATCAAGCAATGGAGCATGAATGGTTCCTACACTCTTAAGGGCTTCCTGTCTTCCCCAGTGCTATTTAGTTTGGTTAGGCTGGAGGGATCTGGCTCAAGAACAGTGAAAGGAAGTCTGGTTTCAAACTTCTTGACCCTGCTAACACACTGGACCTTTTTCCCCACAGACGACTTGATGTTTTCACTTTCAGATAGCAGAGGGCTGGAAGACTGGAGAAAATCTCTATTCAAGAAAGCTGAGCTGACAGCTCTTTCGAACAATAGAGGGCAATAAAATACACAAATCATGATGAAATTGCCTTGCAAGAGCCAGTTATCTGCTAATCTATTGAGGAAAAAATATCTACTCATGGAAATCATGAGTAGATATTTGGAGGGATGGGGACAATTTGTTTGATCTTGATTTAAAGCATCCATAGCCAAGCCAAGTTCGAGCTGCTCTTAGTGGGATACTGTGTTGAGTTTCTGTGACATGGTTTGGGTTTGGGGGGATGGGGTGGACACCTACAGGGATGGCTTCTGTGAGAAAATCCCTTCTACCAGAAGTTTCCCCCATATTCAACAAAACCAATTCCAGCCAGCTCCAGGATAGACCTGCCACTGGCCAAATCAGTGGTGATAAAGACTCTGGAATAACAGATATAAGGGAGCAGTGCTGGATCAAGGGTTGGACTTGATGATCTTGGAGGTCTTTTCCAATATAGTTGATTCTATAAGTTACTGCAAAGAGGGAAACTGCAGTCAGAGAAGAGAGGAGTGAGATTATGTGAGAATAAGAACTGTATAGACACCAAGGTCAGTGAAGGAGGGGCATGAAGTGCTCCAGGTGTCAGAGATGAGGATCCCCTGTAGCCCATGGTGCAGACCATGGTGAGGCAGCTGTGCCCCTGCAGCCCAAAAAGGTCCACAGTGGAGCAGAGATCCACCTGCAGCCTGTGGAGGACTCTGTGCTGGAGCATAGAGGTGGATGTGCCCAAAGGATGCCGTGACACTGTGGGAAGCCTATGGTGGAGAAGGCTCCTGGCAGGACCTGTGGCCCCATGGAGAGAGCAGCCCATGCTGAAGCAGCTTTGCTGGCAGGACTTGTGACCCTGCAGTAGACCCCTGCTGGAGTAGCCTGTTCCTGAAAGACCCTGTCATTAAACTGGGTTTTAGATTTTTCAGACATGCCAATCCATGCTTTTCATTGAAGACAGACATATCTTCCTTCTCCAGGGTTTCCCTGGAAACTGATGCTGAAGAATTTTTCTAGGGCTCCAATTCTGCAGCTGCCTTTTGTGAAAAGTATTTACTGAGTCTGGGCAACTTGAATAGGTAGAAAAGCAGGGATTTTCTGTGGGAAGGGCTGAGTGCTAATTTTTCACCTGGCTATAAATAAAATGAATTAAGTACCAAGTTGTTCCTTTCCCCACTAAATACTCAAGACTGAATGAGCTGCCTGCCTGAAGCAGCACACACTCTGAGAAAGTTTAGCAGAGACTGATAGTTAGAGGTGCTGAGCTTCCTCCAATCCATAAAAAGTCAGAGGGAAAGCTCATGGCAGCCCAGAGTTTAGACCACAAACTTCAATAAAAGCTCGAACTATTTAAGATGTAACTTTTAATATTTGCACTCCAATGATTTATGAGGTAGTCAGGTCACATAACCCATCTGTTTCCTGACAACTGAGTACCTATTGGGAATAATCCTAATTTTGAATTGAAAATTTAATTTCCACACAAAGCTGCAGTGGCTGAGCATATCCTTGGCAGAAAGCTCTAGTTTGGAAGATTTGAGGACACGTTTTTTTGCTTGACTGTGTTCACCTACTGTTTCTATTAAGAGGAATTAAAAGTATTTTTCCAGTGTCAGCCTTGTTCTGGTTCTGCCACCTCTTATGAACAGTCAGCTGAAGTACTCCTGAAAAACATAAAACCCATTAAGCTTGAATCTTCAGTTCAGGAAAATAAAATTTAAAGAAATTGTGGTTTGGTTATATTTTAGATGGGTTCTTCAAGCAGACAAATAAAACACTTATTAGTATTCCAGACTTTCTTGTCCATTTTTCTAGTCAGGCCAATGCATACATCTTCTAGTCTGATTAGTCTCCTGGCACTCTTACTTGAAATTAACTTCTAAAGTAATTCTTAAATGTTGTGATTTATTTACTTCCAGTAGCTGTGAGGTGACATGTCCTCCCCTTTAGCAGCAGTAGTTTATAGACATGGCTATTTTTTTAACTTATGCATTGCTAAAATGAACCAATCTGTTGCTTTTCAGTGTCCAGCTCAACAAGACAGTGAGTCAGCACACAATCACTTCATTAGGAGTGGAAGATGCACAGCATGAATGAAGAGATTTACTCGCTCAAGCTCTAAATAAATAAGCTACACTTTCAGGTTTCTATTTTGGCAATTTATGTAAAATGTATGAGTACTTTATTCCTGCAAACACCCAAAGACAAAAAATAATACCTTCACTAATGAAGCACAGCTTTCTTCCCATTGATCAACTGAAAAAAAATCAGGGTTTTTTGACACCACAGTATCTCACTGAATAATTTTTACTGAAATTTCTATTTTTGATGACTAGCCTGCCAGTGAATAGTTTTGTGGTGTGGGTCTGTGGCTGGGTTTGGAGGATCTCGGTTCTCTTCTTCCACTGGGCTGTGCTTTCCCTCACCTTTTGAAGCTGATCCACCCTGAAAAGAATATTTAACTGTTCAGCCACGAAAGAGGAGTGTATTATGCAATGTCTTGATGCACCTTTGGTCAGACATATAGCTGGGATGAACGAGCAGGTGTGAACACAGGAGCAGGTATGCCCATAATGAATTGAGTGGATCACTGCTTGCCATGCCCTGCAGCACGGCTGCATCCCCGTCAGATGTAAGGATGGAGAAATTGAGCTTCTCCCCCTGAGAAACATCTCCTCCCTTGCTGTGCTGCTGGGCAACAGCCCGAACAGCTCCTCTTGGCAGGTGCTTTCAGTCCTGCTTTTGTTTAAAGTACCTGAAATGGAAATGAAATCTTGTTCTTGGTCAGGAGGTTTTACTCAACACAACACGTTATTTTTTCAAATATACGATGTAAAGAAAATGTCACAGTTTTGACTCACTTTCTTTGTTTTGTCCATTGCCTTCAGTATGGTTATGTTTAAGTCTTCCAAAACAGATAGAACATTTTCATACTCTCCTAAGTGCTTGGAAAAATAATCTAAAAGAAGAAAAGAAACACATCATCTATTAATTAGCTGAAAAATCAATATTTCATTAAATATCAGTTTTACTAAGCCTAAATTCAGTTATGGTATTATTAAATATCTAAATATAAATTAATAGGAATGACAATGAAAAGGATCATTTTATTTTTTAATTTTGTATTATTTCTATGCAAAATCATTCCTGGAATACTTAAAATACCAAAATCAGTATTTCAAAACATTCTCTTTCAATAAATGAGTTGCTAAATTGACAAAAAATTTACAATATCAGTTTGATAGCTGAAACAAACTTATTTTTAAAATATCTACATTTTCTTTGCCAACTGGATTTTTAGTTGGTCTACTTTACAGGTACTAGCAGGAAACAAAGTTTTCATATGTATGTACTAAATTTAATTATATTGATACAAAAATGAATAATTCTGATAAAGCTCTTAGAGGAGCTTTATCAAGGGGGGCTATTGTGAGTTGGGGTTGGTTGAGACCAGTCATTTCTATCCGAGAAATTAAGAGACCATGAGTTGGCCAGATAAACTTCTAGTCCCAGGTACTGTGATTATATTTTCAACAAGTATGATGCATGCAATGTACTTTTTAATAAAAATAATGGAAATAATAAATTGCAGAGTGTCCTTGTGTAAATGCTCAAAGCAAAGGACATTTTAACACAAAGAGCTGATGTAAAATCAGGAGGCACAACTTGATCAGAGGGATTACAGCAAGAGGAAGAAGCGAAGCTGGGAAATCATGACCTGAGTTCCCATTTGGTTGATGTGGGGAAATACAACAGAGGGAGGCACAGGAAGGAAAAAGTGTGAAAAGGAAAGAAAAAAAATTATGTTAAAGCTAGAGACTGTGTTAGACAAGGTATTTAGACATCAAATCACCTGGAAAAGCACAAAAAGCATTATCTAAATGGCAGATGGGAAGAACAAGATTAGATAAGGGCTTTTTGAAATAATGAATAGCAATACTTTGAGGCTTTTAAGAGGTCAGCATGAGCTTGTCAGGGGAATCACGAAAGCATAAGTTACCAAGAACACTGCAACATAACCTGGTATTGCTAAGAGGTTAAATGAAAATATATTGTGAATTAGTACCCTGGATGTTTTCTAGTTTAATTTCTCAGGTGGACTAAGATAACTCAGGAGGAGCTGTATAATCACAAGCTTAAACAGGTGTTGAGTAAACTTGGTACCAGATTCACAGATGAGAAATGCTCTAGTGGCAACATATGAAAGATTTAAAAGGCAGCTGAAGCAGCTCGTATTTAATCAAAACAGACAGTAAACAGAGTCAGTGCTGGATTGACACCTCTCTCAGCCCAGCAAGCCCATAAGCCTCCAGAGCAACATCAACAGCAGTAAATCCCTTGTGGAACAAAACCACCTGTCTTCCTTGGCCAGGTTTATACAATTTTGACCACATGCTCAACCAGCACTTGTTGTCACAGTCCAATTCACTTCAGATGAATCTCTTGTCATATATTTATAAGCCACAGACTGAGGTACCTCTTAGTGGGTTCTTGGCCCTGGGTAGAGTCATCCTGTGGGTGAGTAAATGAGCTTGTTTTCAACTTAACAGTATTTTCAGCTTTTAAATGTCTTTAACTTTGTTGACCATTGGAAAACTTAGCAGGCTACCAACTCTCCCTCAGAAAAAGGTTGGTGTTGACAAGTATAAATGTTGGTGTTTTTTTTCCTAACATTCTGTAGGAGGACTTAGAAAAATCTTGCAAGAATTGTAATCTGCTGGATGCAGCACTCCGAAATCAGGTGCTGTAAGATCAGCTGGAGAGCAAACAGGGTATTGGAGAAATGATTCACAGCCCAGAACAGGGTACAGAAATAAGTCATTGGGCCAAATTCTAGGCCTTGCAGGAGTTTTACTGTCATGAAGGATGACAAAACTTCTCAAACTGCTGTTCTCGCTGGCTCAAGTAGGAGGAAAGTAATGAATTTTCCTCAGTGGGGTACTAATATGACAATCTTTTTCAAAATTCCTAAAGCACTCATACTTGTTAAAATGTGAAACTAACTAGAAAAAATATCTCATATCAGAGGGAAATAAGATAAAAACCATCTCTCTATTTATCTATGTATCAGAACAAATTTTGAATCTCAGAAAAATGTGAAGTACTGGTTAGGAAAATTATTTTCAAAGTAGTTTCTGCACATAGTGGATGACAGAGTCTGAAAAGATTAGAAGCCATCTGCATTTTCCCAGGAGTTCTTTGAGTGGAAATTATTTCCTGTTTGAGCTACAAAGATAAAACAGAAAAAAATAATCACATGGTGTGTTCATTTGCACAGGGCTGCCGCAGGCATAGATTATGTTCTTTCCCAAAAAGGAACTTACCACAGAGTTCTTCTGTGTCAAGATTGCTGGAAAGATAAGAGTAGAAAAGGTTAGTGAGCTTAGTGACTTTTTTTTTTTTTTTTGGATTGGTAAATAGTAGGACTGATTAGCCTGACTAGGGTATGAAACCCCCTGCCTGGGCTGCAGCATGAGATGTGAGTGCCTGGCCCTTGCTGGCCTTACTCTGCTGCCTTAGGGAGGCTCATCTGAAGCAGAAGGCTGCAGCCTTTCAAAGCTGGTGGCAGATGCAGCCTCCCTTTGTAATCAAGTTCCCACTAGTACCTTCCTCCTCGCTAACAACCCACTTTGATGTTCCTTGCCCGGCCTTTGTGCATCACGGTGCAGTCACTCCTCCTCAGGCTTTACACATCTGGTCCCACTTCTAGCAGAAATCTATCTAAACACTAGAAATGTTGGTGGGGTTTTTTCTCCATCTTTCTCCCTGTACTCTTCTGTGGTTGTCATGCTGGACAGTGGGGCTCAGAGAGCTTGGCCCTCCATGCTAAATGAGGGAAAACCAAATAACTTTCTCCCATTTGCAATCCTTGCTGTGCAGCTGTGTTCCATGGGAGAGACATTACAGTAGGAGGATAAAACCAGACATATCCCATCAGCACACATAATTTCTAAGACTTTCTGGCCATGCAAAACCATTTTACCACTAATAGCATCAGCAAAATTAGTGATAAGAAAAGTATAGCTGTATTGCCATATTCCCATGCCATTACATAAAGTATTCTGTACAATTCAAACCTGTTTACTTGGAACAGATTTCTTCTTGATCAACTTTGAAGTGATATTTTCTCTCATAAGCAATATTTTCTCTCTGAGGCCTTAATAGCCAGAAGAAAAAAAAAACAACATTCGACCTACAGCTCATTCCTCAAAGTTAGCATATTGACTTTCTTCCAAGGAGGAGAAGAAACTGATTATTAAACTTAAAAGCATGAACATTCTCTTTGAATCTTGCTGAGGGGTGAATATTGAACGGCTGATTGCACTTAGGGTATTTTCACTTATCTTTTTAATGGGATTTTTTAATTGACCTTTTAATAAAACGATGACACAGCGTTATCTTAAAATCACTTTCACCACTGCTAACTTCCATACATCTGGCTTTTATTTCACAAGGGAGAGAAACAGAGAAATTGCAGGATCCTGGGTTATCACAAACTTGCATACTCAGGACTATAAAAACTTCTGAACACTTTTAATTGATAATGTAAATGAGATTTTCACACAACTTTTATTAACTGAACCTTATCTGCATTTGAACAGGCCAAGTTAGATGGCTGCCAAGGAGACTTGCACCTGATTTTTTTGCCAATGACCTTGGTGTCAGGTATAAAGAAATTCATAGGCTGTAAGAACAAGTGCCGAAGCTGAGAAATGTAACTCTTAGGGCAACAAACCATGTGATGGGAAAAAGTGGCTGCAACTCCTTAAGGCTTTTTACCACAGATCACTACTGCATCAATGGTCAAATGTGCCTGACCACCCACTCCTGCAGTTCAGCAGTCATTTTTGGAACAGTCCAGATGTTCACCCTTTGAATGCAAACTGAACTCCTGAAAGCTCCTGAAAGCTCCTGAAAATTGCCTGTGTCAAAAAGCCTTGACAGAATATGATGATGTTAAACGACAGGAGTTTGCTGTTATGATGCCTAATCTTTGTTCATAATCCCTTCACTTTCTGCTCTTTCACATCATCTGCTCTAGTGCCTTAATGTAAAACACATTTCTGCATTTCTTAATGTACAGCTTGATAACTGTGTTTAAAATAGCCCTTCACATTGTTACCCAGTCAAATTGATGCTCTTTTCAATTTTCATATTTAAATCCATTCTCATCCTTGTCCTTCCGCAGTATCCTCAGCACCATGGTACTGATATGGGGAGTAGCTTGGCTTTCAGCATCCCTGTTTTCAGTATGCTGTTAAGTCTTATTGGCAGGAGTGGCACAGCTGCAAATGGACTACCAGTGCAAATGGAAAAGTATTTAGGTGCTGAATTAATTTTCAGTTAGAAGTGGACATCTGAATAATGAGGAAAACATTATGCAAAGCAATTTGTGCAGCAAGCCTGTGACAGAACACAGAAAAGACACAAAGAACATGGATTTCAGTCTGGCATACTCAGTGTTTCCTCTGTTATAAATACTCTTCATTGTTCTTGGCATCCTGTTTGAAGGGGATGCTGTTCTAGGCAGGCAAGCTATAATTTTGTGTCACTGACTATTTCATTCTCTCAGAAATAATAACATGCTGCTTCACAGTTGTGAACAAACCTAGGAATTCTTTTGCTGCATACAAACAATTTCGAGCTCCCTGCAAGATGCTACAGAAATAAAGAAATTTGGCATGTATTTAATAATATAGGAGTGAGGTACACACCAGAGGGCTGTTTCTGTAACTCAGTACTCAGGTTTACTGCAGGCACCTGTTCATCCTTTCAAGGATGCTTTTGCTTAGACCTATTATCTGGGAATGCTGAACATGTTATTTGCAATATTTGCTGGATGACTCACATCCAGCCACCAGCCCTCCACTCACAATAAGCAACTGAGGCATAGGGTGTAGCCAAATGTATTCATATCAAGTCAGCGTGGTAATTTTTAAAGTTTTGCTCTCAATTTGCTTTCTGACTACTAGATGCAGTCCTTCTATATGTCTGTGTCTAAAATGTTCTCTACCTAAACACTTGAACTATTTTTAAAGAACTATTACACTGAACAGTTCTGATCACTGCAAAATTGGTCATACCTGCTCCTCAGTTGACATAAAAATAACCAAATTCACATGAATGAACTGTGGCAAAAGTGCCTATTCATGGTACCTCTGGAAGTGGTCCAAACTGTAGAATTGCAAAGCAGCTGTGATCCTGTCCTGCTCTCCACAGTTAGCTGTGGATTGGGGGCTGCCAGGGAGGAGGGAAGGTTAAAGCTATTTTACTCATTCACTGCTGTGGATCCACTGATCCACAACCCTGATGACAGAGAACATACTGTTCTCTGATAGGAAAGGCACCTCTAGACAGAGGTACCAGCAGAAGATCTGCGTATTTTCCTGGACCACAAGAAGAGGCAAAGATACCTCTTCAGGAATTATATACTAAGTATGGACTCTGGCATTTAAAGCAGTTATTTTATTGAAGAATCCAATACTATATGAAAGACTTTATGAACTAACTTAATTTAGAACATTCATTGCCATGACTATTATAGCTGGAGAAGGATAACACTTTCTTCTTCATATCTCCCTTCATTCTCAAATATGCTAAGGATTTTTTCAGGAGCTTGAACCAACTCTCTTTTGCATCCCTTTGCATGACTTTTGGCTAAATTTGGTTTTAGGGAGGAAGGTTTAAAGCTAGTATCACCTACTGTTAAGTAGAAGCATATAATTTGTAATTGAAAGGAATTAAAAATTACTTAAACTATGCAAGGGTAACTGAATAGTCATCCATGGACAATCTCAGTCAAAATGTTGTAAGCTCTGTGCAACGTGAAAGCTTGCACACCATCTCACTTTAAGTCAGCAAAATCAGATAAGTGCTCCAACATTACAGAGTGTTTCACAAAGGAGTCCTATGTGTGCACTTCCAGTTTAGGGATTTTCTGTCTCACAGCTGCTTTGCAACAGGGAATACCTATGTTCAGGTTTGTTCAAGGTTTCTTACCACTGGAGGCAAAACTGCCTCCAGGATGTTGCAGTGCTGTGATGGCCCAGGTGTTGGCCTCTTGAAACAGAAAAGGAAGGAGAGGAGGAAGAAGGAGCAGAAGTGGGACAGAGCTCCTGAGTCTGCCCTTGAGGAGGCAAACTTCCTTCTGCCCTGAGGACACTGCAGGCTCTTCAACCCCAGGCCCAGCTGGACTGTGCACACTCTGGACTCTCAACAGCAGCAGCCACCTTGGCTTTCTGGGCTCTGACATGGGCAGCAGGATCATGGCTCCTTTAATGTCCCACATCTTTCTGCACTAAATAATTAGTTTGCTTATGCTTAGCTCCAGGCTAAGTGATAACTTCAGAATCATCACTTACTCTTCTCCTGTGGCAAGACTGCAGGAGAGAATAAAGTTTTGGGTTTCTTTCCTAAGAACTCATCTGAAAAACAATCCTCTAGTCCTTTGCATTCAGCAATGATTTACAGGGATGCAATGACTACATAGCTGACAAACCATCTTAATCATCTGAGCTACAACAGCCTCTGCATTGCTAGAAGAAGCTTAATAATACTATTAAAACTCAAGGTGTATGTTAAAATCTGTAGAGCACTGTGTAAGGGCTGCAGAGCTATGATTTTTTTAGCAGAGTCTGAATGACACAAACCTAGACCAAACTCAACATCACGGTGGCTCTTTTGCCACAGGAAACAAATTTCAGAGTTTTTACAATGTAGGGTAAAAAAGAATGTTTTAGTTTCTGGTGTTGTCCCAAAATTATTTAAAAAAACCCCCACGAGATTAAATTATTTATATTTAGACAAACTAAAATGTTACATTGTTTTATTAAACTCCTTGAAAATACAGATATTGATAGAGGTACCAGAATACTGTGGCTCTCTGGGAAACCCAGGTTATGGAAGGGACTAGGCTTTCAAACTACACCTATCATTAAGCAATGTACTCACTGCTGGGAATTCAATGTTATCTTCTGAAGAACTGAAACGAAACACTTTAGGTAAGCTCCATTTAGGTAGTGCAACTGAAAATAGTCATTATTATCTGTTTTCCTCAGTGTGAGTGATTTCCATTTATTTCTGCAGAAAGCTGAATTTCCCATTAAAAATAATCATCCATATGGAAAATTTCCAAACAAAATTCTATTTGCAGCTTGTCTGTCTAACCAGAGGGTCTAGTAGCATCAAGACTGTATAAATCATTCTCAGTGGGCCATAGGCTAATACAGTCAGATGGCTTTCTACTATTGCAAGGATAATGCTAACCAGCTTCTTGCTCTCAGATACCCAGTTGGCATCATTTCAGAGTTTGCTACTAGGGCAGACAATCTCAGCATTTTTCTTTTAACCCAGGAAAGAATTAGGGCTTAGCTAATGAAGACCTGGACAGGAGGGAGGGAGGTGTATTCACTTTGGGACTGAGTCCTAAATGTAGATGCCCATGTGTGCATTGGCTGTTCAACCTGCCCTTCCAGGCAAAGGAGCCCCAGTGTATTCAGTGGAGTTGGAGAGTTTTAACTGACAAGCTAGCAAGAGACTGAGTAGTAACTGGATATAGCATAGGCACCTAGTGTTCCTTCAAATGTTCTAGTATTTCTACTAGAACATCTAGTAGAAAGATGTTCTTTCTCACCTGCTTCTCCTGTGTCATCCTTTCCATGCTGGGCTGATTTTCGGTGCAAGCATCTTAAATGCCTAATACCTGGGCAACAGAGCTGAAGCCTATGTGAACAGCATCACATCTTTGGTGCCAGTGACTTCATTGATCAAGAGGGAGCCTCAGACTCCCTGCTGACACATACACATGCAAATGTAGATGTGTTTCCATTGTGTCAAGTCACATCCTGACCTGCAGTACGTGCAGCATGACAGACTCTCCCAAATGCCCAGCATAAGCTCAGTGCTGCGGGTGACCAAGGTTCTCAGGTCCTCACCAAACTCATCTCTGACTTGTGCATAGTTTAACTTGTGCCACATACAAAGGTTTAATGGGACCTCCCTACATTTGGGAGGGTACCTGTGCCCCAGGTCCCGAATAGTTTAAGCATCCCTCCTACCTTGTAACTAGGGTCCTGACTGAGGACTTAATTTTACCAATGTGTAAAGTGAGAAAAACAAGTCTGATTCCCCACTGACTCCTATGAGTCACTAATCAGTGAAGCATTTATCGCTCTATTTCTCCAGCAGTGCTGCAGACTGAATCCCCTGAGATCTTCTGTATATCTCTTAGTTTGTAACTTTGCCAAATATTCTCATTATCTTCTGACAACTTTTCCCTGAGGATGCCATTATGCAAAAACAATTTCCATGAAAGTTATGAGTGGGGGAGGGAAGGGTGAAGGATAAGAGTAAAAGGGATGTTTACATTTGCAATGACTGCTAAAACTAAACCATTAACCACGTCAAGGATTCTTGCTCTGTTGAAACACAAGCTCGTCAGAGCTGACATTAAAATTAAACAGGGGCCAAGTTACCAAGGCAGTGAGCTGTAAGAGCCTTCACCCCTTACGCCACTAATGCCAAACTTTTCCTGCATGCTTCACTCCACGTATAAAAAGACCCGTGCCGCTGACGCCTTTCTCTACTTTCAGTACAGTTATTCAGGCACTACCACGTGTAAAGAAAATAGCTGTATTTCTTCAGGACTGCCTCTTCTGAAGTCCAGGTGTGCTTTAACACTGTCTCGCATGAAAGCTGTTTTACTTTCACTTAATAACCAGAATGGTCTGAGACAGCAGGGCCTTAGGTCTTCAGCTCCAAAATTATTTCAGCTACAACCTGCAGACCATGTCATCAATGAGATGTGTGTTGTCACCCTCCTTGTCAGCCTCAGGAAAAACTTCTGGTGCCTTTGCAGCACTTACATTTGCCTCCAACATCCTTCCTGTTGCTCCCTGCAGAGCCTTGCTGATCACTGTGTGGCTTGGAGCTGAGATGATTGTGCGGGAAGAGAGGGGAGAGGAACCACACTGAGAGGAACTTCACACACAGAACTCCAACATGGTTAACTCAGATTTGAATAGAATGCATTGGGGTTTTCTGAAATCTTAGGACAAGCAATGACAAGCTCCAAACTGAGACATTACTGGTGTATAACATGGATGCCATGTCAAATAGATGTCATATCAGGATGCAAAGATAAGCTCTTCCTCTTGTCCCTTCCCAGCTCACAGCTACGCACTCATGTTGGTCTAGCTCATACTGTGGGGGCTTGGCTCCTCCTCAATACACTGTGGGGATCCACCGTGGCCTCCTGATACCTTCAAAAGAGCTTAAGGTGTTGCCCAGGTCCTAATAGTGTGTTTATTTCTGGGCTATCCACAACACACTTAAACCTTTATAAATAAGACAAGGATCCATTGTAAAATGCCAGGTTGAAGCTTAAGCCTTTAACAATCACTGCTCTTGATTTCTTACCTGTATGTGGATTTTTTTTCGGTTTGGGGTGTTTTTTTGGTGTTTTGGTTTGGGTTTTTGTTGCTTTGTCTTTGTCTTGTTTTGTTTTGGAGGTTGTTTGTTTGTTTGTTTGAAGGGTCTTTAAATACAAGACACTGCTTTGCAGTACATGCAAGTGGTAAGTGCATGCTAAGAAACAAGAACCTGGAGACCTGGCTATAACAGCCCAGACCTAATCACCGCTGCATCAACAGAAAGCCTTTCCTTACACTGGTAGAGTGAGGGCATCTGAGTGGGTACCCTCCATAACAGCTTCTTTATACCATTCAATGCTACATGACTGAATAGGGATTGCCCAAACATTTCATGAGAACCTGGAAAGCACAAACAGGAGTGACTCTTAGTGGAAGTTAAATGCCTAATTTGCTTTCAGCTTCAACCTGAAGTCATGAATGACATTACTGGAAACTGCATTTACAGAAGAATAGTTAACAGTTACTTCCCTAAATCAGCACCTTGTGCTAATTACGCATCAGGAATGCTGTTGTATGGCCTAATCAAAGGATTCTATCTTCTCTTGATGTAGCTTTTGAAGCACAATATCTCTGAATAATCAGAAGTTGTTCGTTTTACTGAAGAATGTTAAAATCAATGTAATGTATTAATTAATCCTTGGTATTTTCTCCCTGCCTTCCTTAACAAACAGGAGACTGGCATTCACTGTATCAACAATGTACCATTTGTTGGTCCAGTGTCCTGTTCTTTTTTTTGTGGTCACAAGAGGCTTTTAAAAAAACCCACATGAAGGCCTTGCAAACAGGTATGAGATAGTCTGCCCATGGGGGTAATTTCTATGTAACTCTGTGTATTTAGTAGCTGGCTTATAGACTAATTATTATATTGGCTTATGGATCAGCAGATGGAAGACCCTGCCACAAATGTAATTGTTTACAATTTATCTTTTTGAGTGCCAGTTCTTACAAATATAAATCTTTTACTACAACACTTTCAAGAATGGTAGATCATCATAACAGTACTAAAATAGGTGAAAATAGCTTCCTTTTTGCATAGAAACACTACTTCACCAAATTTGGTTGTTTTATATGTTTGTTTCTGGCAGCATCAAAAGGAAAAAGGAATGGAAATTAAAAAAATTAGGCAATCAATTTGTACAGTGTGTCTTTAGTGGCATTTATTTAATATTTAAAATGTTATTAAAAGTTAATGTAGATTTTTTGGAAATAGAAAATAAAAATAGTCAGTATACATGTAAGTACATTCATAAACTGCAAACTATACTTCCAAATGATGCACTGAGAAAATATCCTTGTCTAATGCCAATTTTCAGTAAAAACAATGATCTGCTCTGAATGAATAACTGGTACTTTAGGGTCTAGGCATCGCAAATATAAATTCATCCTGGCATAAGAAACTCCTATTTGATCCATCTCTTGGAAACTTTATGTGGTGGTAACTAAATCCTACTCATCTATTTTTCCTGGTGATTATGGTCACTGCAGCACCACCCTTTTACTTTGTAAAAAGATGACACCGGACTGCACCAAATACCAAGGTGCAGAGATCACAGTCAGGCAGACAAAATCTGAACTACTGGGAAGTTAAACTTGCTATGCTAAAGATTTGCCCTGCTATCATATTGGAAATGGTAATTACTCATTTTAGCAGTCTTCCACAGCCTATCTGACTGACATTAGGGCCTGTGTAACAGGAGGTTTTAATACCTGGTTAGTCAAAGTTACCTTAAGCTGCTTTCAGTTACCTGAAAAGTGTAAGTCTTTTATGCTTTGACTATTTTGTTGAAAGATTGTTGCAACAGAGCTGAGAAGGGAATTGAGATTTCCCGAGCTTGTAGCCCATGGCTATCACCCCAAGGCCACATCTCCTTTTTTATCTTCAGGCTTTGAAGTACAAAGAGCCATGCACACAGACAGCGAGGTTTTGAATGTTGGCAGAGCTAAAATATTTAATGTAGGTGGAAACAACCCGAAGTCTTCTCTTGTGACAAGCTGGGTATGAAATCTTGAGATACTCCAAGAAATAAACTAAGGGATCATGTCAGACTGTCCTAGCCATCTGTCCTAGGCATTTATGTGCAGTGTGAATCACTGCATAATCTCAATGCTAGCAAAATATTTCTGATAGGGAACTACAGTCTGCATTTTGGAAATAGTGAAGTTAAACAGAGAGAAGATAAATGACTTGCCCAGACTTTGATAGAGTCTGTATTTTAATTGGATAAGAGAGACAAAATAATCTGTATAAATCTTCTCCTATTAGCTACACAACTGAGTAGAATTCCTCACCCTCCCCTACTAAAAACAAGCCATAAACTACTTGAGACTTACAGGCACAAACCAGGATTTTAATTTCATTCCCTTGGATAATCTGCAAGTGAAAATATCACAAAATAGATGGGTTTGGGATTGTTGATATGTACATGATTCTCCTGATGCCTACATTATAACACTTCCCAAGGTTCACTGAACATCTTGCTACTTTTCTTAGCCAGATCGTTAGTTTGAGGCATTTTACATAACCCTCCTTTTTCAGGAAATGGCAGTGAGTAAAGTTTTTGCCTCCTTATTATATCTACTTCATGTGACTTTTTCTGGAAAGCTATACTAATGAGGAAATTATATTATACTGTCCAAGTTGTTTCTCTTTGCTATATTCATCTGATATTTGGCATGTGACATCTTGCTGTCTGTCTGCCAGGATTCTCAAAAGCTTTCAAAGGGGCTAAAGGAATGCCTTTAAAATATATTTCCATCTGTTAAAGAGAAAGATCAAGCCTCATAGAATACTTTTCATCTGCAAAGTAAGCTAAAGGCTTTTATCAGTTAAAGCCTTTTATCAGTTAAAGATGAAAAAACATACTCAAAAAGCTTCTTGTTGTGGTTTTAAATCTAAGCTGTTTTCTTACCTAAATCTGGGTTCTACTCTGTAACGTAAGTTAACCCATCAATAAAAAGCACTCTTTCTTCTGGTTATTCCTTCCCAGGAGCAGGACTGCTCTTCTCCTTGTTGAACTTCATGAAGTTCCTGCCAGTTAATTTCCCTGTGGCCTTGTTAAACCCAGCCATAAAGAGGATATCCAAACAGCCCAAGGGACAGCACCAACACCATGCCACCAGACAGGATGGCTCTTTACTGTACATGATTGCTTTATTTATTTTCCTCCCTTCTCAACATCTGCTCCAAGTATTTGTCTCATGTAATGAATCAGTGGGATCAAGAATTGAGGAATCCATATTTATGCCTGAAGGAGGCCACAGGTCCTTTTCCTTCCATGGGTAGGGAATACAGAAGGTGTTCAATTTTTACCCTGTGTTCTGAGCTACCAAAATCACATTTATTGGAACACACATGCAAGTATATCAACACGGTTTCAAAACACCTCACTTGTACAGCCATATGACACAGCCTAGCTTCCCTCGAGCAGCTCTCTACCTAGACTTGTTTCCTAAAATCAGCCTGATGTCTTTTTTCCATTCTCAGGTACAAAGAGTGGCACTGGAATTGTAAGAAGGGGCCACTTACTCAGTATTGTTTGTATCAATGGTGTGAAAAAGTTCATGCAGTTCTTCTCCACTCAGAACTCCATCAGCAAAGTAAGCTTTGAATTCATCAAAGGACAGTTTTCCATCATCTGAAACAAGAAGAAATGAAAATTGCCTTAATTTCTTTCATAGTTTTGCTTGTTTACTTCATGCAGTAGAAGAGGAAAGTATTAAAACCCTCTAGGTCTTCAGCTTAAATGAAGAAACTTTACATATTTGATAAAGAACATGATGTTAAATGCATCGTCTGCTGTATCAGAGTTCTCAGTTTGATTGGTATTCAGTTATTCTTCCTCCTTCTTATGTTTTAAGAAAAGATTGTCTGGTTTTGTTAAATTTCATTTGGCAAACGCATTGATACAGTCCTGGTTTTGCCCTGATGCCATTCACTGTGGCTTCTCCCCATCCTGCCCCATGCTTCCTCTACTTACTCCCTGCCCTCTGCATGGAAAATCAGCAACCTCCTGAGATGGAGTGGGGCAGAGAAAATCCAGGAAAATGCAAAAGCAAACAATTACTGAAGGAACATGTTATGTCAGTGAAAATTCCTTCAGTTATCTAGAGCTACCTATTTCCTATTCCTCCTCTTTCTTTCCTCTCTCCCTGCCTTCCACAGGGGAGACTGATACTCAAGTACACAATTAAATAGCAGCAGGGATCTGACTCATTTCTCTAGCTACAAACACTAATCAATACACTAAACTGGCTTGCAACACTTGTTTTTCTTCATAAAATACATATTTCAAAAAAGTTCCATGATTGGTGTGCAATTAACAAAATTAATTAAAAAAAAATTGGTTTGACTTTCGTGGAATAGTAAGCCAGCTTTGTGTCCTCTTCACTGGAAATAATTTAAGCTAATTTTCTTGGTCAGCAGAGAAGAGAAAACATTTCTATTTACCAGCATAATTCATCTGAAGATTACAACAAAACATAGGAACGAGAAAACTGGTTTGCACATATATCAGAGATCAGTCAAAATACTCAGACTAACTGTCAGATGGAAGTTGAATTGGCCATTTAATATTCAGGGAAGTCCAACTATGAAAAAGTTTATTTTATAAATAACTGCTGTTCTCATTTGTTTGGAACAAACCAAATCATCATCCCATTGCTCCTGATCATTATTAATACCATGATGTAGTTAGGAAGTGTCTGCAGGACTAATGGGACACAGAGGTACCATCTGATAACATTTAGAAGAATAGCAATGTGGTTTACATTAATTCAAGAGGGAAAATTCCTTATTACAATATCTACTACATTATTTAATGCAGTCTGTTTCATCTGTTTTGAAGTTAGCTTTAACTATAACAAGTTATAAGCTTTAACTTATAACAAGTCCTTGACAACATGAGACAAAATCCTTGGTGAGGTATGTGAAGCAGATTAATTCATCTGGTATTTTTATGATGTTACCACTTCAGATTGAGGCTCTACTCTCCTTTGTCAGATTAAACACAACCATCACTGTTTTCTATATAATTTCATTGAAAAAAGGGATCATACTTGTATCTCACCTCAATTATGCATGTATGGTAGTTCCCAGAGGTGTTTCCATACTTCAGATTTTCCATGCTTTTTAATATGTTTTTAATTAGTTTATTAATGAGGCCAGAAATGTACAAAAGGTGCTACAACTTGGACAGACAGCCTGCCCAACTCACAACGTGGCCATGGCTGCAGTGGCAGACTTTAGGCTACTGTCTGTTTTGGAAAGCAGGACTCTGGGAGCATTAAACTTTGTTAACTCTGGACTC
Source organism: Myiozetetes cayanensis (assembly GCF_022539395.1). Lineage (NCBI taxonomy): Eukaryota > Metazoa > Chordata > Aves > Passeriformes > Tyrannidae > Myiozetetes > Myiozetetes cayanensis. Next base: position 23,912,291 of record NW_026086604.1, read on the forward strand.
GAATCATATCATAGTGAATATTTAAACAACATATGACAGTCAGCACAACTAATTTTTTCCTGAGTATATGATTCAAGGCTAAAGAGAAGGAATCAGTCAAAGGAAGGTAAGTAAGAATTCTGCATGCTGAAATGAGCTACAGCCTGGATGAGGCTTTGAATGACATTGTATAGAAGGCAATGTGAGAAATCAGCCAGTGCTTGTCAGCAGGTTGTTAAATAATAAAGACGTTTGTAAATGGAAAGCTGACCTCACAGAAGTCCATGAGCTTTCATCAGGGATCACTCAGTTATAGCTGACATTTGCTTCTGTCCTGAAGAACAGCTTCCCTCTTTTGTTTTTTACAGGCATGACTTCAGAAGAAGTGCATGGGTCAGGATGAGACAAATCCGTACCTTTTAATTAAAATAGTTAAGGCAATTTGTTCCTCATTGCCTAGCATAGTGAGTTTTAAATGAGATAATCAGCAAACAACAGCCAAAGAAAGATTCACCTTTTGCTGTTATTTTGAAGAAGTCTGAAAGATTAAACTGTAGTTAAGTAATAATTTATCTAAATTGACTGAACTTTTGCATGAAGCATAAAGAATGTTTTTATAACCTAACGCTCCATAGCTCTGAGTTGGGTAGCACTAAATTTAGGTTCACACGTTTCTTTCTCTTCCTTCAGTAACATATTGAATCCCTCACAGAGCACTAAACAACTGTATAGGATAAGACTAAGCACCAGACTCATCTACAACATATTGTAGCCTACTTTTATAATGGTGAAGAATCTATTATAAAGGCAGTATCTAAATCCTGTAAATACATGTTGTACTACAGCAGCAGATTTAAAGAGTAGAGTTGAGGAGTTTCCTCCATATTTTAGTTGCTCTTATTTAATAATTTTTTGACTTTAATATATGGCTTCAGATATGTGATCTTCAAGAGGTTTCAAAATTGAACAAATTAAATGTCTTCCTCAACAAAAACAGTTTGAAATGTTTAATATGAAAAGACAGATTGTAGCTGGAGATCATCACTGTGATCAAAATAAAATGTCAAGATCTACAAGAGATAAAAACCAAGATGGCAGAAAACTGCCATGATTATCTGACTGAGAATCTAAATACATTTGCCATTTGGCACTGGTTACGGGGAAGGAATATCAAATATTGAGTTTGTTGACAAGAGCTTCTTTTCACAGCTATGCTTCTTTTGGCTCATACAGATACAGTCAATTGCTTAATCAAACTGCGTCTGCACCTTTATCCTTTGCTGGGAAGGGTGATTTGTATGCAAGTTATACATGCACTCAAGAAACTAATGATTTTTGACAACCTTCCTGAGATAAATGTATTATGAGTTTACCCACAGAAAAGCCTGGATAGGACACAAAACCTGAAACATGTCTGTTTATTTCTGTCCTTCAGGATCATTGGCTTTACCTCAATCCAGAAAATCACTGATCTGACAACACCCAGACTGGGTACTTTAGCTATTTTCTTTAAATTTTATCATCCAAGAGCAGAGACTGCCTTTTGCTTCATTGCTCTTTATTCTCAATAACATTCAGAAAGTTATTGACATTGACTGACACATCACTGAGCTTGTTGCTGGCAAAACACAAAGAGATTTGAGCACCTATTGCTACTTACAGACTTCATACAGTTACATTAACTATAAACACCTCTGATTACTCAGGATATTTTTCTGATACTTTATGAGTGTAACTGTTTTCATAGTGCAGCTGGGGACTCAGCCACCAGGGGCCCAGGTGGCCCTGTGCTTCCTCAGTGCTCAGATGAAGCTCAGACCCAAAGCCTAAAAAGCTCCTTGTGCTGTTAAACTCAAGACACATTTGCCTAGACTGTTTGTTGGGGTTTTTTTCTTTTTTTTTTTTTTTTTTCTTTTTTTCCCCAAGTGTGAACAATATCAAGAATAGCTTTTATTTTAAAGACTGTTTTACATGTCCTCATCACCATCTCCCTGGGCATCCCTCACTGCCCTCAGAGCACCAGATAAATACTGTCTGGTTTAAGTGTTTCAGAGCAGTTGAGCAGAAACTTCTATTATAGATGCTTCAATCCTTTCCACTGGCAAAATGACAGGGGAAGGATGACTCATGAAAGGCAAACTTCTCTGAAGCTGCACATCCCTCAGAGTAATAAACCTTCTGCAGCATTTGCCTTGCAATGTTGTCTCAAAGAAACTGTTTTGCAAGACTTGCTTTCTTTTGTCTATCTTCTCTGATATCTTTGAAAAGCAGTGTTTCTTCAAACACAAGCATAGTCATCCATCCTCCTTGAAGCCAAAATACTCCCCTCTGGCAGACAAAAATATAAATAATAAAATGAATCTCCCCATGCAGCACTTGCAAATTTAGAAATATAGTTACGCAGTGGTTTAGAGGAGCCTTCCTTCAGGTTACAATTGCATTCTTATATTTACTTCAGTAAAATTCACCTCTCTATTAAATAGATATTTTTTTTTTTTAAATAGGCCCAAGTGATACCCCCCAGCCAGCCCACTGCATAAACATTAGTAATCTCCAGGACACACATTGGATAACTTAAGACTTACCAGATATCTGATGGAGGAAAGCCATGCATATTCTCTTGGAGTTGAAAGTGAGTCAAAAGGTACCAAGCAAACAATGAATACATGTATGTGGAGACTATGGGTACAAAGATGATGGCAAATGATGAGACCACAGCCAGCAAAGGAAGTTACGGTGATAGAAGGTAAAGAAGAAGGATGTCTAACAGAGATGCCAGGAAATGCTAGAGGGCAACAAAACCACTTCCACTGCCCCCTATTTTGGGCTTCCTGTTAGGACTGTGAGCCTTTCCTAGCAGTTAAACATGCCTGTGAGCTCCATGGAGGATCACCAAACCAGTCTTCATATCAGGAGCAACATCAGGTGCAGCTTGTAGGGCTGAATGGCAACCCTAGGGCTTATGGCAGTTGGAAGAGCCACATGGAAGAGTTTATGGCAATCAGAGGGAAAAGCCACTCTGGGCTAAAACCCATCCTGGGGTTCACCCAGGGATTTGGAAAGTAGAACCCACAGCAATGCCCTGGCCCAACCAGATGGTTCCCAGCCTGTCTCCAGGCTGGCAACATGCACACTACCAGGGCAATCAGGTTGTTTAGTGTCTGGAGCTCTATGAACACATACCTCTGCCCTTGTAGGCCAACAATTAGCAAAAGAAGAAGAGATAACAAAAAGTGAAACCAATAAATAGAAAAATCCCCTGTGACAGAAAGTATTTATTAGCCAGGAAGGTACAACAGGGAATAGGAAATGGGTCCCCCTCCCAGCTCACCTGGTCCTGGGGACCTGCTGTGGGACTTGTCTTTTTGGAAGGAACTGACAATCAACACCTGCTGTAAAAGATTTGGATCAGAGCACTTGAGTGCTCTAAGGTATTACCATATGCACAGAGAGATCAAGGTAGCGTGGGGAGACACAGACATAGATGAACCACAGGCAAAAATATGAAAACCACCTGATTTATTGGCATATGGCACATAGGCTGGAATCAGGCCAAGAAAGAGCTGCCAAACTAACAAGATTCAGTGTGCCAAAGTGAGCATGATAATAATATCCACTGGGTCCCAGTCAAAAGGGGTTGCATCAGAAGAAATGCAGACATAGGCTGAAGATTTAGAGAGTCTGGGCAAACGCACTTAGCTTTCTTTGGCTCTGATCTGTATTGTATGTTGATAGAATCAGAAATAAGGTTGAGCCATTATTCCAGCTGTTATGCTGGAAAAGCTTAGCACATGCAACAAAGTGATTCGGAGGGGACTAGGCCAACAAGGAGAGAATTTAGGTTGTCTCTGTAGCAATATTTTTTTTTGAATTTGGAGCACAGAGTCCAGCCCTGCAGCACTTGAAGGACTCAGGGAGATGGGATGGGGAATCCCACCCCCAGAAGAACCTGGGCTCTGAAACAGGAGCCAGAGTGATGTCTGCAGTGGATCCAGATGATCAGGAAACAAACAGCAGTGTGATGAGAGTTCCTAGAGGATGTGCTGCAAGGGCTTTGCCTTACTAAACCATTTTACCAGTATTGATTGAGTAATTTGGGAGCTTAAATCTGGGATGCTGCGGTTCAGAGAATTTCTATCCTCTGGCTCCTGTTCAGACTATGAGTTCTGTAAAGTCATCCAGTAAATGTATGGCTCAAACATGCCACTTTGGACCACTCAAACCTGGCCTTTCTGGGAATCTTGGTGCATAGAGCTTCCTCAAGGCCTCCAGGCTGACTCTGACAGTTCACTTTAGGGTAGATTCAAGACATCCCCTTCCCTGCTTTCCCTGCCTCTCAGAGGCATATTGCCTCAGTCCTCTGGGATGACACAAACTATCACTCTGGTAAACAAGCTAGAGCCACTGAGAAGTCACGGTCTGAGGACTGCTGTAGTGAGGCAGCCGTCATCCTGCCAGAGCTCACCTAGAGACACATGAGCAAGATGCAGCTGGTAGAAGACTCACCTAGAAAGTCAGTATTTATCCTGCAATGGCACTGTCAATAAATAGTGAATATGAAAACACCTATTCTGATCTCTGCAGAACTGACTCTAGGGTTGCATGATTTCCTCTTGATGATCATATAGGTGCAGTTCAGTGGCTTTTTGGTTATTCTGTGGAAATCTTGTTCGGTCACTCAAATCAATCCCTTTGGTCACTGACACCAGTGAAAGAACAGGATGCTACTGCTGCACTGATTTTAAAGAATCCTGTATTTATGACCCACAGTTTTTTGATGGGCTACCATTTGCATGACTATAGAGCTGGGCTGAAATCCCCAGATCATTGCAATCAGCAAAGATTATGATACAGGTGTATTATTGTGATATTTTCTACAGTTTGAGAATTCTACACTTAAAAGTCTTATGTCCCTGCTGTGTGTCATGGATATCAGGGGTTCTGAATGAAGACACATGACAGAAAGCGAAGATTAATCTCATCTGACTGTATTTTTTATTTTACAGATTCTAGTTTAAAGACATTATAAAAAACATATTTTTTTGGGGGGAAGCTTTCACTGAGTGCTTGTTTGAAGTATCAGAGAAAAGAAATGAAAGTAGACATAAATGTACGGGTTCTGACATTAATAAGATTTTGTTCCTAGTCTTCTGGTTGTTTTATATTCAGTCTTGGCAATCTATGGAACTCTAATCTTCTTTTGTTTAGTCAGTTTTTAAAATTTTCCCTCATTTGTTTGCAGTTATTCTTGACTGCCTGCAGCATACTTTTTACAGTGTTCTTTATGCTTAAGACTTTTTAGGTTTTTTGAAAGTGTCTGCTTCTATAACAGATATTACCTACGATGTTTTCAAATATCTTTCTCTTAGGAGCTTTGAGGATGTTTGAGATATAGGTTATACTGAGTGCTTTTTCATAATAGCTGACTTATATATGCAAATCAATGACAGCATCTATATACAAACCATCATTTCTAAACCTGTCATATTGGGTTGCCCTCCTTACAGCTGTTGCTTGGAGCCTGAGCTCCTGCTTGAGCTTGGGGGCAGGTGCTGTTAAGTTTGGAACAATGAAATAATGAAATACCAATTCCAAATTTGTGCAGGAGAGGGACAGCTGAGAGGGTCTCCTCCTGGAGGACATGGCTGGGGGTCACTTTCTCTTCCCTCCAGGTTTGACTGGATGGATGTTTCCACACTGAAAAGTGCTGAGGGGAGTCTTGAACACCAGAGCATGCCATGTTTCCAGAGCAGAAGAGGGGATTCATGCCTTAAAGGGTGGCTGTTTTTCTGCTGCATACACTCAGCAGCCCACAGCTAGGCAAGCTAGTCACTGGGCTTGGGGTAATTTGTTTCCACCTTTATAAGAGGTCTGCAACAGCCAGGCTTCCCAAGAAAAAAGCTGGGGATGATAAAGTAGAAAGACTGCTAACAGGTAAAAGTAACTGTCTTCCCCATGAGGATGGGAAATGACCCCTACCATAACCCAGGGAAAGCCAGGGCACTTTTCTCCAGTTGTTTTGTTATCTGGTGCTCCTTGTCTTCAGTCTGCGGTGAAGCAGCAGTGTTGAGGCACCTTCCCTCAGCTAAAGGATGACTGTTACTCTTGCAAGATCAAGAGTTGCATTATCAGTAGAGTATTACCTTTTTTTTTTACCCTCCATTTTGACAGACTGTTTGTGATCGGGTTTCTGTAACACAGTCTATATTTGAAATTACATTCCTGTGCTAGGAGGAGAGAATTATAGCACAGGCTTTTCTAACTGGGGACATGTCAAAGCTGCATGGTCAGGAAAGGTCCCTGCATGACCTTTACCCACAACTGATGTCGTTTCACTTGACTGCAAGTCACTGCAAGGCTAATGGGCAACTCAGAGTCCATCTCAGCATATCAAAAGGTGAGAAAAACACCTCATGCAGACAAGCACATACAGGTGCTGCATTCACAGATGTGTGGCGCTACTACTCCTGCCTCTGAGATGAGAGACTTAGAAAGTTGTTTGATTAGGTAACACTGCATTTGGCAGTTCCAGTTGCCCATATTTCTTCGCTCCTTCCCTTGCAGGCTAGGGACAAGATCTTACTTTCTGAGGGGAATTTAATGAATTTGATTTTGTTTTAAACAGCGAAAAAAATGAAATAAATGAAGATTTCTCCTTTTCCCTGAAATTAGTTCTGTGTGACATGCACACACTTTCCTTCGAGTACATGGAGTTTTATAAAGTAAACCTGACCAAAATTTCATTTTAATATGCAGATCTTAAACTTCTCCTTTCCAAAAAGGTCAATGTGCAAAATATCACCTTTATGAAATCGCTTTTTTTTCCCCCTCAGGGTTTTCTGTTGCTTTTGTCAATATTATGAACTATATATTTCTTAAAAATCCTTCCCTATATTTGTCCTCCATCTAAAAAAGTCATATGACCTTTCAGTTATAGGAAGGAGTGTGGATCTGCTCCACATAGAGCAGAGCTGCTCAGCCACAAAATAAGAACTATAGATAAAGTTTATGAAGCTGATCCTCTCGTGGAAGCTGTCCAGAAACAGAATAGTAACAAAATTATGTACATACTGGGTCTGGCAAAGAAAGAAGCCACCACATTAGTATGACTTCACATAGAGCAATGAGTGTTTGCTAAAGGACTTTCTCAATTAAACACAGATGTCATAAATCATTGTAGTACTTTTGAGTAACAACAATTCAGCTGAATTTCTTGGCTCTTTTAATCTCTTATTTTATATTGTCTTTGCAGGAATAGCTGTCTTTCCTTGCTGTGGAAAGCTTACCTGAAGTCCCACAGTCCCTGAATTCATAGTGAGAAGGCTACCTCCTACAATACTCCTAATTATCAGCTTGATCTGCTTTTTTGGATGTATTTTTTCCTTGCTGTCAAGAAAGATTATAGTAAAATTTTTGATGATAATTTTTCTGGGGGTATTTTAATCTCACAGAGAGAATGAATACAGCAGACAAAGTTCTATTAAAAGTGTATGGGAGAATTTAGCAGGGCCATGTCACGGATAATAAGGGAGTATTTGTTACTGAAAGCCAATACTTGGTTTCCCATAGCACAGAAAGGTGACATTGAAAGTGTAAGTAGCTCAGTCATTAACAAAACCTGTGCTGTCAACAGTGTAAACATGTTCAATAATTGTTCACATATCCAATAACCTTCCTGAAAATGTACTTAACTTCACAGCTTTAAAAAAAATCTCCTCCCTGTTAATGTGCTAGATTAGCAAAGTGGAAGTCCCATGGGCAGTTGATGGTTTAGCAGACACAATTAAGCCCTAAGACCTGAAACCATTTCAAGTTCATGGACTTAAATTAAAAGAACTAAAGTGACTGAACTTAGCCACTTTTCTGCCAGTAATACATTGTAAAGGATCCATATAGAGGTAGGAATGACAGCAACCAAAGTCTCTGGGGCTGATAAGGTTTTGTATTGTGGAAACAGTTTGTCACGGATCATGTGAGCTGTTTCCCTTACTTTCATAGCCAAGTATTAGTAATGAGGTAAGTAATGAGCTTATCTTGGGGGGGAAACCTGAATGAGGACTGGAAGTGTTCCTGACCACTGAAGTGCTGTGGATTCACCAGGGCTGGGACAGCATGAGCTCCAAGTCCAGGGCAGGGACACAAAGCTGTAGGGACTCTTTTTGACTGCAAGGGGATGATGACCTCTGGTCTGGACTGAGCACTCTGACTCACATCAGTCTTTAGGGCAGACACATACGCATCTATTTCCAATTCCACGAGGAGGTCTGCGGAGGATGCCAGCAGAGCTTGGCTGTGGTTGGTAGGTAGCTAACCTACAAAGGCAATGCTGAAGCAGAAGTTCTTCTGCTCCCCATTTCAGCCCTCACCTTGGCATTCAGCTTGCACCATCATTGCCCATGCAAGCCGCTGGCAAGGTGAGTGAGGGAGATGACAAAGAAAGCATTACTGAAACACTGTTTTGTCATGGTCTCATGGGAAGTGCCACTTGCTGCACATGAGCTGGGGCAGGAATAGCAACCAGAGATGGGCTGTGAGGGTGGGACTTCCCTCTCAGCAACAATAAAGGGTTATTCAATAGGCTCAGTTATACCATCAAACTGTACAGTAGCCTCATTACTGGTCAATAGTTCTCCCTTGTAAGTTATTGTCTCTGATTTTCTCGGTGGTATCTATTTGCCTTCTCTTTATTGAATGCACACAATCCATTTTCTCAGGATTGACTGGGAATCACTTGTCAAGGTTTAACCAGTTTTAGCTGTGAGTTTAACACTGTTCATTGCTGCTCTCATTAATAAAAAACTCAAGACTTCTATGCTATAAATATGTGAGATGGATTCAAGGCTTTATTTTGCCTACTGACACGTCAAAAAATATATTACTGCAAAATGTAGGAAACAAATGTGATTTCTGGATATAGCCTATGGTGTTTTTAAAAAGTACTAAGATGAAGATACTAACAAATATTTCAAACCAGCTTTTGTCAGTGTCACTAAGAAAACACCCACATGCACCCAAAGTACAACAAACACACACACCAAAATGTGAAAGCACAAGATCAGCTACTGAAGAACCTGAACTGAGGATCAGTGTACAACATAATACATGGCATTGAACCTGTAGAACACATAAAATGAAATGAGGGATGGCTGGCTTTCCTGTTAGGATGACTTAAAATGGTGAATCAGTGATGGATTCTTTTTTCTAAAGGGAGGGGGAAGACAAGTGACCAATCTTACCATTCTTGTCTGCTCTTCTTAATATCTAAACAAAGAGAGAAAGAATAAAGTCACTTTTCTTTTTCTTTTTCCTTTTCCTTTTTTTTTTTTTTTGTACTCCTCAATAACAAACAATGCTGTATTAGTGTGGATTTCACAGTTTAAGCTCTACATGACATTTTCACAAGGCTGCATACAATTGTAAAGTTCTTAGCGTGTCTCCATCCATTGCTTTATTTAAGTCCTCCTGTGTTGTGTGCACTACATACCAAGGCCATAAGAAGAACCACTTTTATTTCTAGTTTGTTTATGGATTATAAGGATGATGTTTAGGCACACAATCTGATACTGTATGGCTACAATGATACTGGATTCAGGGTTGAGAGAAGTGGTTTAAAGAAGCAGAGGAAGTATGATAGCTGGGAGGATGCACTGAGCATCTGAGATGGTGAGAAAGACCCATGGTTTGTGGGGGTGGAGGAAGCAAAGGGAGGAAGTCAGGAGAGGAGCCTGGTGGAGTGAAGGGATCAGACTGGGTGTTGTAGACAGCAGCATCAGATATATGGGAGCAAATTTGAGGACTCCTCTGATAGAAAGTAGAACCCCAGTACAGAAGAGGGGGGAGAGGGAAAGCATAGAGGTTTATAAACTATGAAGGCAAGGACATCACGAGAGTGCTTGCTGTAGATTCTTCCCTGCAGCATGTCTGCCACAAAATTGTATGTGACCCCAGCTTGCCCTCTCAGTGGTCTGCCTTTTCTTCTCACTGTAAATGACACCTGAGGATGAAACTATTTAAATACTTGGGTGAAATTCTGTAACTCCTCATGTAGAGTCTGAGAAGATGATCCTTGGAAGCTGTTCCACAAAGAGAGGTGGCAGAGCCTTCCAGGCTCAGCCCTGCCATCAGCAGGGACACAACATCAACCCATCTGGGACTATATGCAGGGCCCTGTCTTACTGATGGTGACATGCTGGCATTTCAACTGTTCCTGCTGGAGTCCCACCACAGGCACCACCACATCAGTACACAGTTCAGAGAAGGAATCAGGGATGGGGAGTGGGAGTGACAGAGGGAGTTTCCTCCAGTTTCTGTGCTCCCTGCTCTTCAGATGAGGTGGTTTTGCTGGGGTGTGGTGACACTTCAGATATGAGCAGCTTCCATCTGTTTTCACTCTGCTACATTTCGAACATAATCCCCATCACTGCTTCAGCCTGAACCACAAAAGTGAGTCGTTTGGACAATGCTGTAACAAGTGTAGGCAAGGGAAGAAAGCAAATCTTCCAGATACAGTTTCTATTGCTGCTATGAATATCAGTAAAGTGTTTCATAATGGGCAAATATATTTTTGAGAGCTGACAGCAATGAAAAAGTTCTTTGGTTTGATAAACTGCTAGTAGTATGTAAACATCTTCTCAAGCACAGGCTGTAACTCTCTCCTCCTGGAGGTGAAACCAAATAAGAAACTCAAGGATCCAAGTGCCAAGCTCTGTTGAAGCATCTTTGTGATTGTGTTCTGTAGGCTGAGGTTGGTGGGGAATGAACAGAGTTGTGACCCACATCCAGGACTTCACGGTTGGTCTCTAAACTGAACTTTGCTTTGGACCAAGTTTACAGCAAATAAAGCATGAAATTTACTTAGTAAGATGATATTTGACCTCTCAATATATCCAAATAAATAATACACTCAATTTTCAGTATGAGGCTTAGGCTCTTGAAGGGTTTTAAATTTTTAATCTTATAAGGAAATTTTATCTCAATGAGAAATAAAGGCTAAATGCATAGCAAAGGAAGGATCACTTAAAGCATCATTAGAACAAAATAAAACCTCTTTCTATAGTTCTTAACAGGTAAAACACAGTCCTAGCTTTCTGGCAGGTTAGGCTGGATTTTTGCTGATGCCTGGACAGAGCTGCTGGCTATGGGCATGGGCACAAGCATGTCTAATGGGAAGGAGCTCACCATGCTTCAGCAAGGGGATAAATACCCACAGCATGGACCTGAGCAACATGAAGAGATGACCAGTGACGTGTGCCACAGGTAGCAAGGGCCCTTGCAGAGACACAAGGGCTTTACACCCACACCAGGCAATCTAACCCAAGACTTCTCCATGACCAAGAACACTGGCTCATGGATGTACAGGACTGGGGCAGATGTAGCCATGGAGTTTAAGTAAAATGGAAGTGCTCTGTAAACATGGGTCAAGGGTGGCAAAACCTTCTGTACAAGTAATTTTTAAATTTATTTTAAATTAATTATTTTTATGTATTTATTAATTTTATAATTGCTATTTAACATTTGTATTAATTTTCATTAACTTAAAAAAACACCCCAAAACCTTAAGAAAATGCTAAAATCCTTAGGACATTTTAGAGGGACTTTGACAAAAGACCAGGGAGGAGGTTGCACTAGAAATCCTGTCTTGCTCTCATTAGGTCTCTCTCTCTAGAGAGAGACTATTTACAAGAGCATGTAGTGACAGGACAAGGGGGAATGGCTTCAAGCTGAAAAACAGTAGGTTTAAGTTAGGTATTAGTAAAAAATTATTTACTGTGAGGATGCTAAGGCAGTGGAACAGATTGCCCAGAGAGGTGATGGCTGCCCCATCCCTGGAAGTGTTCAAGGCCAGGCTGGATGGGATTCTGAGCAATCACGTCTAGTGGAAGGTGTCCCTGCCCACGGCAGGGGGGTTGGAAATGAGTAATCTTTAAGGTCCTTTCCAACCCAAGCTATTCTGTGATTCTATGCCCCAGCGGGACCAGGATCTCAGTGCCTGTCCTTTCTGTGCAGTCTTACAGCCAGTCTCTTGCTGCCTGGTCTAATTTAAAGGTGTTTGTACAGGTGGGACTACTTCACTGAGGGGTAATGACATAGCTACGCATCCCCAGATATCTAAAATATCTATGACATGAGAGTAGCCTTACAGGAGGAAAGACCAGGGTCCAGTCCCTGCTTTGAAGCAGGCAAGAGACTTGGTTTGAATTTAAAATTTTCCTCCAGATGTAAGAGCAGAATCACAACAGCAGCTCCTCTTCCTCCTCTTCACAGTTCTGTGAAAGGCATCTGATTTCCTATAAATATGAACCTGACACTGGTTTAAGAAACTGCTGAAAATTAAACAACTTTATTTTTTTTTTTACTTTAGTAAAATCATAAGTTTTCAGTTTATCAGATATTCTGGCCATGTGCAGTTTCCTAATCCAGCGTGCTGAGTTAAACTGGGGAGTTAGCTCCATTTAATGTTTTTTAATTCTTTCCTGGCAACTAAGATTTCTGTCTTTGTGATGTATGCCTGTAATTCTCCTGTTCCTCTTACAAGTGGTATCTCTAAGACAAAAAAAGCTGCATTTTCATTATACACTTGAATTGAAATAATAGAAGTCAACAAAGAGTCTAATTTAAATGATTTGTCATGGAGGTTAGGGATGTCAGGAGATGAGCAGATGAGGGCTGCTTGAAATAATTTGGGGGAAAGGTGGGGGAAGTTAATGTCAGCACATTAGAGAAAACATCTACATAAAGGGCCCTTTAATACAGAGTGTGTAATTTACAGCTGATATTGTGGAGTAACCCCAATACAGGAGCTGGTCGGAGGTAGACCAGAGTTGGCAGTAGAGTTGGTCTGGAGATTTTTAGGTCTCATGAAAGTCAGGTAATACCTTGGAGATCTTTGGATGAGAGTTTGCCATTTATCAGGACCTGCCTTGCCCCAAAGAAAGGTTCTGTGCTGGGGAAGTTTAGATAAAAAACATAACAGCTGCACCTTGTGAGACCCTGAGCTCTTGATAATGGTCTAGTACAGTATCCCTGAGGGTGGTGAGATGCATAGCAGGGCACCTCGCTGAAATTGCCCTCAAAGGGCTCAGGTTCTCTGCATTGACCCTGGGCACCTCAAATCCATCAGGGTCTAACAGATGGGAGGGAGTCTGCATAGTTTGGGGAAAATAACTTTTTCAGGGTGAGAAACTCTTTAGAGAGAAGCCCCCTTCAAATTAAAATAATAAAATTCCAAGCAACATAATTTGAAAGGTTACTGCTTTGATGTAGAACCTCTTGTAAACACCCACAACCACTATAACCTGCTCTTCTCGCACATGCAACCATCAGAAGTGAAAGGGGAAAGGAAAAGGAGAAAAGGAAAGGGAAAGGGAAGCAGAAGGACCTGCAGTCTGTAGGTCCACTGTTTCTCACCTCTTTCTACGGAGAGAGAAAATAACAGCTCCAGGGTGAGGGAAAGAATTGCAAGGGGAGGTAGGGAAAAGGAGTGGAGCAGGAAAAAAAAAAACACAAAAAACCACAAAAAAACAAAGACAAGGAAAAAAGTCAAACCATAACAAACCAGATGCCCCCTTCCCAAACGCTGTGCGGAAGCAGAGGTTCATGCCAGGAGCGCCGCGTACTCACATCGCGGAAGATGCGCAGCCCCGCTCCCCGCTCCGCCGCCATCCGCCCGCCGCAGCCGCCGGCACCGCCTCCAGCGCCCGCGGGGCCGCGATGCGGGGCGGGCGGTCCGGCCCCGGGGATGAGCCACACGCCCGCCCCGCCTGCCCGTGGGAAACCGCCCCAGCAGGGGCAGGAGAAGAGGCGGCAGTCAGTGCTGCTCACCCTTGCGGGAAGGGTTTGTCCCGTCCCGCCGCGCACACACCCTGTTGCATCTTTAAAGAGTGCTCGTGGGGAGACTTGCTTTCTCTCCATGAAAGAAACTTGGCTCTTGCCTTCTGTCTTTGTCAGGCCACATCATCAGTTTTCACCATCATTTTGGCTGCCTTCCCCATAAGTACAGTCACTTTTGGGGAGGTCTTTCTCGAGCCACAAGACCCCAGACCGAGCCTTGGTGGCGCGGAGGGGTGGCGGGGCGTCACCGTGCTTTCGCACTGTGCTTGCCGTGCGAAGACCGCGATTAGCTGCGCTCTGTAAAAGCGATGGGGCTTGATAATAAGGTTCTTGAATGTAATACACCTCTCAAAGCGGCCTGGCCAAAAATCGGGGGCTGCGGGGACACTGGAGCGCTGGTGTTCGTGGAGAGGAGCAGGCGGGGCGCTGTGAGATGGGGCAGGAGCGGGCTCTGCGGGGTGAGGGCATGCGAGGAGGAGGGCGCTGGAGTAGGGGGAAGGAGAGCGGTCCTGAGGGTCATTCCCCACGTATATTTTCAGACCCGTGCCAGGAGGTTATTTCGTGGACTTTGACTTTGTTCTGTCACCATACACCACCAGCAGATGGCATCGCAATTATAGATCAACAATAAAATAATGTATATGAAATACTATGTTTTCTGTATTGCCATATATGATATGATGTATTGCCATATATGATATTATGCTTCACAACGAATGTTAGAGTGAAGTTCTACTTTAAAACACCTTCATATTAAAAAGCCGTGGCGTGACTTGCTGAGAGTGGGTGTTTCTGCTCCTTCCACCTCCGTTTCCACATTTCAGAGGAAAAACTGAAAGGGAAGAGAGAACTGTCCAAATGGAAAGACAAGGCACTTTACAAGGTGAGCAATTTTTATATCACTTCCTAAAGATGGCTTGAAAAAGAGGTGGAAAGATAATCTCGATCTATCTTTGCTTTTTAATAATAATGAAAGGCTTTTATTTAATGTGACTTTTATAATGGAAGTATGGGAATGTATTTCTTTCCAGAGAGAGAAAAGAAGAAAAAAGTCCAAAGGTTGTGTCAAGAGCCAGGAGGTTGAGTGGAGATAAGAAAAATCTTCTTTAGCTTGTTTTTGTTAACTCTTGTAACAACCATAGTATTAATTTACGTATTTAACTTTTTTTGACTAATTATTATGTTGGAATAAAAAGGGTTTTGATGAAGAACCAGTACCTTTCCCCACTGATTTACCTTAACATTCAGTGAGAATATTTTGTTTATCTAGAGAAATCTACCTTAAAAATTATAAGAAAAAAATGTATACAATCCTGATATTTTTAGGGCAAAAATTAAAACATAAGAAGCAAAAATAACTCATAAGACTTTTATTATATTAGGAAGTATTATTTCCATTATTAAAAAGCTTATTTGCAAATCATCTTCGCATGACTTAGAAATATGAAAGCACTGTTTAAGTAATCAATCTTAGAGACTTTAATTTCCAGGTTTGTTTTCCAATGAACAAACAAATCTTTGAGTAGAGCATAGGTGTAACTTATTGATGATACTTTTTATACCATTTCAAAATTACCTGAAGTAATAACTCAATTTTAACAACAGAAGCATGATGAGTGCTCTGAATTTTACTAGCATTTCTGTTCATTCAGTGATTTCCCCTCTGTCCAATCAAGAAGCTGTGAGGTGGAGGAGAGAGGAATGTGTCCACTGATGTGGGACTACATACTGCCTCAATGGGAGGATGATGGCTTTGTGAAATGCCCAGGTGAGGTTAGCAGAGGTCAGCACTGCATGCTCACTTCTGCGGCCACAGACTTGTGCTGCTCATCATCTATTACAAGAAATAAAAGTTGTTTCATGTGTGTCTGAGGATAAAACCTAAAAGGGCCTGCTCTCTTTCTTTCTGTGTGTCAAATCATTAAACTTTTATTTCGAAACCAGCTTACTGGACCAGCATCTTCACTCATGTGAAATGAAGTGATCAGCCAGTATTTAGTGATTTTGCCCTTTTATCTGGGAAAAACAAACAAATGAAAGCTGGCAGCAAGAGGGACCTTCCATTTACTGTGCAGTGGGCTGTGCAACAAGAAACATCGATGCTGAGATAGATAGACAGCAAAGTTTCCTTTTTTCCATGAAAGTACAAGCTGTCCAAGTGTCTAATCAAGTCACTAAATCACTCCATGATGGTTAGCTGTGTATGTGACCTCTAAATGACAGGAAAAACACAAGGTAATGTTTGTGTCAAAATATAATCTTTCCAGCAGAACAGTACTATTTGCCCTTGGCTAAGGGAATGCGTCTGCTTTATGGTCCTTTACTGCAGGAGCTGACTGATACCTATCTAAAGAGCTGAGTTAGCATAATACAATGCCTCCCTTCAGCTCTCAAAACATGTTGTTTTGTCATGGTTTGATCACCTGGTCTAGTACTCTGTAGGCCAACCCCAAACCAGCTTATGGTCTGAGTACTCAAATGCTGTCCCTGTAGTAGCTCCCTCATAAATTTCTTGGTCATAAAGACAGAGAAATTTCAGAGTTAGTATCTATGTGGCCACAACTTGTAATGTGAGCAGTAAAAGAGGAATCTAGAAGCTACCTTTCTTTTTCATCATTTTGTGTCTCACACATGGACAAATCTGAACCAAGTGAGATTCAGCATCTTTACAGCTCCGTGTTTCTATGACCAGGACTATGAGAAAGAAAAAGTGAGTCCTCCTCCATATGGTATGTGTGCCATTGGTAGCAAGGGTAGATGTACTAAACCCCAAAAGGAGTGTTGTCATGCCTGGAAAACCAGTAGGTCAGTCACCTATAACAGGGAGTGTGTTCATTGGATGACAATCACTTCAAAGTCCCCATCTCTGGGAGCTCATTTTACCCTCATCCTGGTCCTTCTGGGAGCAAGACCTGAGTTTGCCCTCATGTCCTTCCTGCCCTCCTACTTTCTCTCTGGTCCCATAACCACTCTGTGGTGGAAATAAAACCCAGACACAGGCTGGACTGCCAAGGGCAGTTCAACTGCAAGTCAGTGTAGACAACTGGGATGTACATCAGCAGGTGAACATGAATGCAGTCTGCATATATTGGAGCTCTTTCCCAAATCACTAGGAAAATAAATGCAAGTGAAACCATAATTTCACTTGGGGAATTCAGGAGGATGCTGGTTTCTGTGTTATTTAGAGAGTTCCTGCATGAGGAAACCACACACCTTGCAACAGAACATTATTTTGTTCTTTTTGTTTATTTGCATTCTCTTTCTATAAATGTTTGGGGAAAATCCCTGAAGACCTACTCATTCTATCCAGTTTTTGTGTAGAGTCCCTAGATTAGTTTTTCTTGATAATTTGGTTCTTTGACAGGCTCTTCCCAACCAGTGGGAAATTCCAAGCTTGGGATCTCCTGGCATCCAAGGCAAGCTTTAAGCCCACAGCTATGAACTTCAGTCTCTCTTTACCAGTCCCCTTTCTGTCTGTAGGTGACATATAATACTACTCCAGTGATAGAAAAGTTCATTATACAGATAAACATAGTAAAGATGGAACAGTTCTGGGTCAGTAATGCACAACAGTGCACGAGAAGGGCCTAAGTAAATTATTTGCATATCACTGTACACAGAATATCAGTTGTTTCTTATAAGAGGTAATCCACATTTTTTAACACACTCCTTTACATAGACTCAGACCATGTGGTAGATTTCAGGACAACATTTTAGAGGCAGGTAAAATGCATAAGATGTTTGATGATAATTAATACACTGTGTGAAAGCTCCTATGCACATTATGGTTATGACCAGCCCTCTGGGAGCATTTTGGTATGAAGAGTATAATAAAAATTACTGTAATGGGGCATCCAGCAGAGACTCAGGCTCATGCTGAGAAAAAAGCCTGCTGTGTGACTGAATTGCTAAGTCAGATATTTACTTAAAAGATCTAAGAAAAAGAATAAAAGAAAAGATCAAAACATGAGAGTCAGAAGCAAAACAACACAACGGCACAGTAAAAAAAAAAAAGAACTTTTATTCTTTGTGTTTGTAATATTCACACAAAAAAAAAAATAGAAGGAAACTGCTATTGTTAGTCTTCAGCTAAAAATTATTTCATATTTAATCCAAACCCAGAGAGGTTCAGTTCACAGCACCTGTCAGGACCTGAGCAGTCCATACACCCCAGCTCATTTCCCCCTCAGAAGAGGGATCATAAGGTTTTGTATTGCAAAGCTTTGGTCACTAATTGTTTGTCAAACCTGGGGGAAAGTTTTCCAAGCACCTGAAGAAGCGAGTGAGGTTCCACCAAAGGGTTTATTCCAGTCTTAAGGTTCCTGGTCTATAAGGGCTGGAAGAAGCCATTGAACACTGAGTAATTTTAGTATTCTGGTTAACTTATTCATAAACTTGAGGCTTGTTGGGATGTGTAAATAATTACTGTTTCTTTCATGCCTATGTATCCTCCCACCAGTGCCAACCTATGCATAACATGTTCTGAATTAAGGGTGTTTGAGGATTGCAACTGAGAAAAATGCCAAAGGCCACCTGCCTCACAACTGGGCCAGAAATAAGAACATATACCCAAATATGTGTACATGTATATATACATATAGACAGAACAGCAATCTGGGACAGTGTCTTAGACCTGTGACATGGAGTCATGCTTTTGGACTTTGGCAAAGCTTCAGTGCCTAAGCTCTGCTTTAGATGCCTAAATATTTTTCTAGTTGTAGGCCATTGTCCTTCATATGCCACTGGGATTCAATGACATGAACTCAATAACTAAGATCATGGATCTGAGAAGAGTATCTCAAACTCATTTCTACAGCTGAATTTGAGAAAATTTTAATCCTTAAAAAGAAAAATTGTATTATTCTAGTGGTTTTGTGAAATGAAGAATTTTCTATCTACCCTTCCCAAGATGCTTGAAAGGTACACATCTCCCATGAAGGAGTACCTGATGTGACGATGCCAGCTCTTTGCTTTGCTTTTCATTTTGAAAACCTCTGGCAGTTGTTGAAATTCTGCTGTCAGAAATGACCACCTGGCTTATTCCAGTTCAATGATTTCACCACTTGCAGCCATGCTGACAGCTCAGAATCTGCTGGCAAACTCCTCTTCTGAGTTAGGCAATGCTCACAACCTAGTGGAACATCTCCTGGTATTTCTCACCTGAAGGAAAGCCAAGGGGTCTTCAAGGTCTTTTTGACTGATGTTTTGATCATACTGATACAGCTGTAGAGGAGGTTCTCTTTTGCTTTTAGAAGATTTTGGAGGGAGACTGAATTCTTGGAGAAATCCCTAGCTGTTATCATGTTCAATATTAGGCTAAGTGGAATAATGCAACAAAATGTAAAAAAGGGAGGGAGACGTGATTTATCTGTTATTGATTTTAACAATAATTAATAAAAATATTAGTTCAATAATTAGTATCAATAATAGGTGTCTACTTAAAATAAAGAGTCAGTTCTGCCATTTGACAGAACCAAAAGCCTTAATCCAAACAGAATGCAGCTTTGGAGAAATTTCTATCCAAATGCAACTCTGTACTAGACATTGAAATAATTTCCAGGATTGAATGTCGAAGTTTTGGTCTGCTTCTAAATATTTTGCTTCTTTGGATAAATTCTACCTAAAATATTCCCAGAGAACTTCTGCTTGCAGATGAGGTCTAAGACTGAGAATAGCAGTAAGTGATTTGGACTAATGTTTCCCACTAATGCTGCCGTTATCCCAGAGCCAGACCTGTGAAGTCTGGTTCTATGCCCCAGTGCTAGCCCAACCCAAAGACAACTAAGTTAAATTCCTGGCCATATTCTGTAGGGTCCTAGACAAAGAATTTAGTAGGACTAGTGTGCCTAGGAGCTCCTGCATCCACAAATTGTCTGCAAACTTGCTGCGGGTGCACCCTGACCCATCATCCTGGTTATTTATGAAGATGTTATATAGTACTGATCCCAGTATCAGTCCCTGTGGTGCACCACTAGCGACTGGCCCCCAGCTGGCCTGGAGAGGCTGAGAGAGCTGTGACTGTTCAGCCTGGAGAAGAGAAGGTTCATCAGTGTGTTTACCTATACAGATAGGGGCAGGAAAACAAAATTCTACGGATATGCATATGATTTCAGAATGTGGTCACTCACTGCAACACAAACAGGGAACTGTAAACAAGATTTTAGGATGTGTGCTCTCTACAAAGGCCAAAACACACAAACCTAATCATCAGAGGATGCAATAAAACATCAAGGACATTGTAAGTTGTTTCAATAGGGGAGCAATTTTTAGCTTTAGGGGACTGATTGTACACATCACTTTAAATTTAATGGGAATTGCAAGATTGAGTTTTCTACATAGGACACATATTCTCCCTGAAATTTTAAAGACTCTTTATTACACTCCATTTAAAAAATAAACAGGCAGTTTATGAATTTTCTTGATCTGTTTCTGCGTTATATTAATATAAGAAAAGAATGATTGTATTCTTTGGTGTCAGTCTGTTGAGCTCTGGAGAACCCCCTGAAGCAATGCTTCTTGATGTGATAGAGGATCTAAGACTATGAGATAAGAAGGTTATTCCTTTCAGTTAGCATGATAACTGTGGGAATCAATCACCATTTCTTCTCTCCTTTTTTCCTTTTCTTTTTCCTCTTCCCTTTTTCTTTTTTTAACCTCCTTTTCAGTTTCCTTTCATTTTGCTTTTCTCATTTCCTTTTCCTTTTTCTCTTCCTTTTCTTCTTTTTCCTACAGAGCTCTAAGTGTAGATTCCTTCCCTGGAAAGATTTAATCTAAAGAATGAGCACCCCTCCATCATATTATGGGCTTCCTGGAGCTGCATTCTTTGGAGAGAATGCAAGAGAACTTAGCTCTGAAGTAGGGCTGCAGTGGATGATAATGACAGAAGTATGGGAAGAATTAGAGGGGGAAGAATATTATGTATGCAGCTTCCTCAGGCTGTTTTGAAAATTGTATCCATGATTATTAGTGAATGTCAGTGACCTTAATTCTTACTTACTAGGACATACTGTATAAATATTACACCAGGCGGAGCCCCTGGTGGTCTAGGGGTAAAGGCGCCGCGCTATCACCGCGGAGACCCGGGTTCGATTCCCGGTCAGGGCCACTCCCGGGCAGGTGGGGCTCGTCAGCCCTTAAAGGCAACCCACCTACGTCCTAAGGACCTCACTGCCACCGTCCAAGCTCGCTTGGCCCCGGCAGATGAACCTCAGGATTAAAGGGTGGGCTCAGTTCCGCGCACACTGTGTCTCACCTAAAAAATCCAATGCGCAGGCTGGAAGGTGTAAAGACCTTCCCCGGATCTTCGCTCGCGAAGACTGGCCATTCTTTACACCAGGCATAGGAAGAACAGTCACAGGCATTTCCCAGTTACTAGAAGGAAGGCTGTCAACCCAAATAAATAATTGATAATTAAAGTTTCAGATCTCATTTTAAAAAATGCAGGCTTTTGCGTATTTCCTTATTGCCCAGGTCAGATAACAGTTTGCCTAGATGAAATTTAGTAAATTTGGAAAGGTCAGTCACTTTTCCATTTGATTGCTAGTCAGGAATTCTGATTTACTAAAAGAAGAACTGAATAATGAAGTTATTATTTTCCTCCTCTTTGGATATAGATTAAATGACTAGATATAGATGTTTCTGAGGGACATGTATCAGTATTTAGATGACTTTATATTCAGATTTTGGTTATTCTGCCATGAGACCTCCTCAAATCCCTAATATTTGTGAAAATTACTGACAAACATGACAGTACATAAATACACAGAAAGATAACATTTTTATTGCAGACATTCCTAGAAATCTTAGTTGTGGAATATCACTCTGTTATGCCGGATGCTGAACAGCTGCAAGACAAACGGCAAAACTCACCGGTGATTGATAAAAATCACATAATTTTTGTTTAAAAATCTGCAACAGATATAATGAAATTCCTTCTTCCTGCATAGTTCTTAATCTATGTCTGCTCCCCTTTATCAGAAATCATCTCAGTAGTTACAGGATAATAAAAACAAATAATTTGGAGAGAATAAACCTATACTGTCTAGTTCTAGTTCCTTGTGATACACTGCCAGAGTAATGACTGGGTTAAATTTCCATAGCATTTTCCAGGTCTTTCAGAGCAGTGAATCTGAATCCCATAAATCCATATTACTGACTTATTGTATCACGGAGTGCAATTACTGCCTTGTGGTTGTATCATAAAAAGGCTATTTTCAAAAGGTCATGGGTATCTAACATCTAATTAGAGATTGTTCTCAAACTCTTTTGCAATTCAAAAATTGAAGTGGTGGCAAATGGAATTATCTGTAGGATAGACAAAGTTTGTTGGTATGAAAGAATTTTTCAGCTTAAAAAAATAAATCACCAGAAAGCTATTCCATAGCCTTTGGAACTGAAAAAAATCTAAAGTTACAGGATTCTTTTAGATCTCAGACAAAACCAGTTACCTTGTTAAAAAATAATTTTTGCTTCGAAATGTTATTTTATGGTAAATATGGAAGCAGTTGTTTATTGAAAAGAGAAGATTTCAGCATTTATAGGCTCAGAGAATATTGCCCTTCAAGTAGAAATAAGAGCTTTTTCACCAGAATAGGATATTTTTGTCTCCCTAATTGATACAAAATACTTTGTTAATTTTTGGTTTTAATCTGTTCACATCAGGCTGCCTTATGCAGTTCTATGTAGCTACTACAGCTGTGCCATCTTGTGGTCTGCACAAAACTTGTAAATTTTTAGCCTGGAAATAATTCACAAGCGCAACAACTTATCATCAGCCACATCCAAAGTGGAATGAATCCAATGGCACTCGCCTTAGCAGTGGTCCAACTGCTCACAGAGGGACACATGCCCAAACCAAAGTTTCAGGTCTGCAGGCTCCTGACTTGGCAGGCATGGAGAACAAGGGATGTCATTGTGGTAATGTCCACGGGTCTTTTTACCTTCAAATTGCATATGTTTACTACCTGGAATCTCAATAATTCATAGCAAAAGTTCATGTAAGATTTTCTATAAGGGTCTGCATTTTTTATAACCAACCTCTGCTGTAGCAGTTCAGTTTCAGCTGTGGATTTGAATGTCAGCTGAAGCTCCTTATTGGGCTTGTTGCTCTTCTTGTTGTAATTTCTCTGCTCTTTGTTTTTAGAACCAGCAGCAGGTGGGTCCACAGAGTCCAGGGAGATTTCACACATAACTCCAAAGTCAAAAAACTGCTTGTTCTGATGTAGAACTGGTCTTTTAATCCCAGCATTAACAACTTGTGCTTAGAGAGCAGTCTCTCCTGTTGAGAGAAGAAGAGGTGGTTTTGCTAACTGCCATGCAATGGAGTATCTCTTGGGCTTCTGTATGTGCAGCTGCAAATTAGAAATGTCTTATGGCTTCTCATTATTTCTTTCTTCTGCTGCAGGATGTCAGTGTTCAAGGTGAGCCTTTGATATGCTGAGTAGCTGCTTTCCTAAAATTTTACTCACCTTTACTGGGAGACAACCTTACCACCTGGTAGTCATTTTTCCCTCTGTGTTCCAGCCTAAACATATTCATGGCCAGTTTATTTCCATGTCTTTCTGTGTCAGCTAAAAGTCCTTGTTCTTCCCCAAGATTTGGTCTTGATATTTTTATAGAGAAGTATAGGCTTGATTCTGCTAAGCTAGTAAAGTTAAACACTTAAATGTTTTATTATTAGAAGAAGCTGTCAGTTCTGTCAATGTCTGCTTCTATGCATTGGTTCATGCTTCTCTTTTTCAAAGCAAGGGACAAGTGTTTTATGCCACCTTCCAGAAAGAGCTCACAAGGAAAATGTCATTACATGTCCCCTCCGCCATGCTAGAATTAGCTCAGAACTGCAGAATCACAGAATGGGTAATGTTGGAAGGAACCACAGTGGGGCATCTGGTCCAACCTCCCGGCTCAAGCAGGTCATCCTAGAGCAGTTGGCACAGGACTGTGTCCAGGCAGGTCTTGAATATCTCCAGTGTGGGAGACTCCACAACCTCTCTGGGCAATCTGTTCCAGTGTTTGGTCATCCACACAGTAAAGTTCTTCCTCATGTTAAGGTAGAACTTCCTGTGCATCAATTTCTGCCCATTGCCTCTGGTCCTATTCCTTGGCCCCACTGAGAAGAGCCTGGGTCCATCATCTTGACACTTTCCCTTCAGCTGCTTACAGACATTGATGAGGTCTCCTCTCAGCCATCTCTTCTTGAGATTGAACAGGCTCAGCTCCCTCCTCTTTTCCTTGTGAGGGAGATGCTCCAGTCCTCTAATCATCTTTGTAGCCCTCCACTGGACCTGCTTCAGGAGCTCAGACAATACTTTCTAGATACCTTTGCTTCTTTAAAAATAAATCTCTGGTTCATGATCTCCCCAAATGATGCACTCCCAGTCTGCAACACAAGTCTCATTGCAGGTCCAAAGGGCAGGGTCTTACAACATCAGTTGGTTAGAACATGGTGCTAATAACACCAAGATTGTGGGTTCAGTCCCTCTACTGGCCATTCACTTAGGATTTGGACTTGATGATCCTTGTGCATCCCTTCCAAATAAGAATATTCTGTTATTTTGTGATTCTGTGAAGCTCATCACACTGCTGTGACTCCAAACCCTAAAGTTCTCCAGTTATTCCTGAAAGCTATTGCAGTCTTCTGCTTTTCCATATCTGAAATTTCAATTAAAAATAAAGTTTTAAGGCCAGAAATAAACGCTATCTTTCTGTGTTCATTGTTTGCTTCTGCCCCACACAGGGACCTATTTTCTTCACCAGTTGAAAGATGACCTGGAAGTGCTGTCAATTGGACTTGAGTCCAGAAGCTTTTGTGGTGTTTGTGTGGCCCTGAAAACTCTTCTGAAAGTGTCCATGCTCATGGAAAGTAGGAGGCATTCCCATCCCTGCACTTGCTGGGTACTGTAGCCCTGCCTGGATCAAATGCTTGCAGCCTAGGGGAGGACTTCCCCAAGAGGAAGGGAACTGGCTTGCAACAGGGGCTCCCACAGGCTGCGTGACGCAGCTCAGGGTCCAGGGTAGCATTGCCTTCATTTGCTGAGCAGCTCTGGAGCATCTGATAACAAAACCCCTCAGGAACCTAAGGGGTTGAGGGAGGAGGAACAGTGTAAGTACTGTTACAGAAGATAACTAAACATACTCCAAAGCCACAAGGATCTCTACTACTAAACTCCTTCCAGTAGAGTAATTCTCTTTTCAACAGAACCAGTTTTCCATCTGCTCTGTTCCAAGCCTCATGCATTTTTGCAGTTCTTTTGTGAGTTCCTTTGTCATTCGTCCAGCAGATATAGTCCCAAGTGACAGCACATTAAATATTTTCTTGAAGTTCAGATAGATGAGATCTGCATTTCCTATTCAAATCTCTCAGGACATCAAAGAATCTTGGTCTGGCATGATCTACCATTGGTAAACATATGCTGCCTTTGATCTCATTTTCTATTAACCTCTGTGAACTAAAATTATAATAGATGTGCAGTGTTTCTAATTAGAAATCAGAGTTCCCATGAGCCT
Source organism: Myiozetetes cayanensis (assembly GCF_022539395.1). Taxonomy (NCBI): domain Eukaryota; kingdom Metazoa; phylum Chordata; class Aves; order Passeriformes; family Tyrannidae; genus Myiozetetes; species Myiozetetes cayanensis. The sequence continues at coordinate 23,937,605 of NW_026086604.1, forward strand.
CATTTTTTAGTTTTACTTTTGTTCCCTTCACAGTTGCTTATACATTCATGAGTATCAATGAAAATATAAATAAGTATGCATCATATTCCTGAAAAGTGGGAGATTAACAGCTGGGACTGCTGAACTCCATTAAGCTACAGATCAGGTACAGCACAAGCTACAGCCTTAGGAAATGCTGCTATGCTGGAGAAGTCAGGACTAAAATATCCCAAGCAAAGGGTCTAGAACTAGGGCTCTCCACAGCCCAGCTGGGTGGCTTGGGCACAACCACAGCCTGTCGTCCAGCCACAGGGACAAGTGCTTTGCCTGCAGTGGGCCCTGCTATGGAGTCTCTGAATAGCCTATGGTTCTCAAGCTTTTATTTTCAGTAGTTGACTCATCTTAACTCTCAGAGGTCTCTCTTTTTCTATTCTCATTTGTGCTGCATTTTGATGTAAAAAGCAGACAAAACCCAAACTGTTTTAACCTTTCAAGCAAAATGGCCAACACTGTAGGCAAGCTCTGGTCTCCCCTCTGAACGTTAATCTGCCATGGGAGGAGGACTCCTCCTTTAATTTAGATTTAATTTTTACACTGCAGCTTGATATTGTCTAGCCAAAGACTGGGGAATTTTCTCCCGTCTCTTCTAATTAAAGTGCTAGAATAGCATATTTTTGGCAAATCTGCCTTCTGTTGGCTCTAAACTGAGTTAGTAGAATAGAATAATAATATTTGAATAATCTTTTTAACTTTCCACATTAAATTGTTTTCTCTGAAGTAAACAAGTAAATCATCAAACATGCTTGTGAATAATGCATTTGACAAAAGTTGTAAAACATTAAAATTACATTGACAAATACTCAGATCATTCTACCTTAACATGTAAAAGAAACAGGAAATTTATGTTAACTTTTTAGAAAACAGAGTTTATAAATATTTATATTTTGGGGAATAAACATGGTACATATATTAAATTTAACTTGTTCTGAGCTTATCATACTTAGATAAAACTCAGAATTCTAATCTGATGAAACACCATGAAGGTGGTTTGAACAACATAAATTCTTTATTTTATGGGCTTTATCATTCCCTGTGAGTTTCTGAAATGGAACAGAAATTCTGAATCTTACATACCAAGTCTTTAAAACAAGAGATTTGAAGCTGTGTCTGCTATTCCCCTTTGCATGACATTCAGCAGTTTTGTTTAGTCTTTAGAAAACTGTGGTGCATGGAAAGAGGTTTACCAGTCACATCTGGTTCCCATCTTATGTTCGTTTCTTTCCCTCCATTTTGCATTTGAATTACTAGAATTGAAAGGATGTGAACAGGTTAAATGAGAGCAGCAAAAATAAAATGCGTGCATGTACAAACTCCATCTGCACAAAGATCATTGGCTACACTAAGCCTTCCTCACAGATAAGAATTTGGGAATTAACAGGAGTTAGTAGTGTTTGTCACATATTTGATTAAACCATGGAAGCTGTTAACAGGATGATGACCTAAGATAACTACTAACAGGCTATCAATTTCTACAAACCACAAATTAAAGTGGGGAAAGTGCTTACACGGAGAGACAGACCTGGGCACTGCTTGCAGAAGCTGGCACGGTCTGTTGAACAATCTTCTCTCCTGAGTAACACTGTGTGTTTAACTGCAGCATCTTTAATAACTCAAAGATGTTGGCTCCTGATTCTGTTTCTTAAGGTAGAAAGCAATTGATTTTCAGAAAAGCTTATGAGGACGGAGCTTTAATTCTGATGAATATAGGAAGAAATCCTGTGATGAATACAGTGCACAAAAAATTACAAAAGTGGCAGATTTAATAATTTCCCCATTTGTCTTTTCTCAGCTAATTGATTTGTCAATATGATTATTCTTAGACAATTCCAGTTTCTTGACTGAGAGGAGATTTAATGTCTGAAACCTTTGTATAGATGAGAAAGTTTACAGAGATGTATGGCAGATGTATTTTTTCTTTTATTATATTTTTTTTAATAATTCATAGGATCCCAGCTGACATCTCCTTTATCTATAACAGACAAGATCCTCATAGCCCCAGGGCCTTGGTCCAGAGAAGTCTCTCCCTTTAGTTTCCCCTGCCTGTTGTTCCCATGCCAGCTTCCTTCCCACAAGCCTTCTTGCTTCACACTGTGCAAGGCATTTAATGATCTATCCTGGATCTGACCATCCTGTCTACCTGCTCAGAAGACATAAGTGGAAAACAGGAGTCTGCCTGGGAGGCAGCATGCACCAGAGGAACATCTATGCTGAATTTAAGGATAGCTGGTGGATGAGTTATATAAATTATTCTTTCCTGCTTTGTAGCTAACACTAAAGCAGTCTGCACTGTGTTCCTTGCTTCTTGCATGTGGCAATAAAATGGCCATATATGGCAGAGTCCTTGACCCTCAGCGTTAATTAACGGCTGAGATTTATCATCTTTTCTTGCTTTATGTTGCCAACAATGAGGAATGTAAAGGCAGTTGAGCACTAAACAGAAGTATTTATTGAGTGGATCTCACTAGAAAAGGAAGCAAGTTATATCTAAGACATTTCAAGGACACTAAAGAAATAAAGTTCTTTAGTAAAGTCCATGCCAAACATGGACTATGTAGAGTAATGGCAAAGGTGCATCAGCAGAAGATTCTGGACTTGCTGGAAAGGCTGTGGCCAGATCTTACATGTCTCAGTGACCTGGTGAGGTTCCTGAGCTGCACAGAGGATGTGCACCCCCTCCTCAGAATGACATTATTTACTATGCAGGTGACACATACATGAAGTGTGCTGGTCTCCACCTTATAACCCCAGTGCACCCCAGCTTCTGTTGCTTCTTTCATCCTCCTTCAGGGAGAAAGCCACACTGCCTGCAGTGTGCACACTCTGCCTAATCATATCTCCTTACCAAAGGTCACATTTTCATACATGTACTCAGTAATAAAGGTCTGTAATCTCTGGCAAATAAGCCTTGATTCTTAAATTGCTATTTGTTTGGTTTGTGTTTTTTTGGTTGTTTTTTTTTTTCCTGTCCTTCAGAACAGATGTTGCTTTTAAGTCTACAAAACCAGCTTGACAAATATTTGTCAGTGGTTACCTCTGACAGTTTCCTACCCGCATATCTTTTGCTTCAACTCCATTTGGCCCTGCTGCACCCTCCCTGTCCCAAAAACTAAGCATTATTTCTTAGTTCTTTTCCCTGTGTTTGGGAAAATGGATGCCCAGCTGATCTTGATCCATTTCATTTGTAAGAGCAGGCAGGGAAATTACACAACAGGTCTGCAATGCAACTCCATCCTCTCTCTAATTCCCTATTAACCTCAAGAGAACCAATTAATTTTTTTACCATGCTCCAAGTATATCCACTCTTTGGAAAGCTTTTTCCCTTTTAATTGAGATACTATCTATGTATTTTTCAACTTCAGGCCTTACTCCTCCCTCCTAATTTTTTTTAGATAAGCTTCTTTCCCTAATCTACCCATTTCTCTCTGATCACCTATTTAAAAGCAGAAGGGCCTCATTTAACCAGCACTCACTTCCAACATGCAAAACTAGATTAAAGCTGGGGTATGCTGTAGGTTTACAGCATTTACCAGTATAGTTTGGTAACAGTATTTAACCCTTAGGCAATCTTCCATCTATAAAATGCCATAGACGTAAAGATGTAACGTCTGTATTGTAATACGCTTTCATACTGGCAGATGGAGTAAGAGACTCATACCTAGAAACAGTGGTAGTGGAAGTGGTGCAAGTGCCTGTCCAATATTTTTATAACTGGGTGTCAGATAAGCAGAGTATAAAAAAAAAAAAAGGATAAAGTTTAAAAAGGTAAGAAATGTAGTGTGTAGAATTTCCTTTGGGAAATGAAGCTTCATTAAAAACTGAGCCATCTGAAAAATGTATTGCTTTTCATGAAATTCTATGATGAAAAGAATTGAAAAGCATTTTAACGTCAGTGCGATTCATTTGGATCTTTTTCAGAATAAATTGTTTTATGTTTGAAAATCAAAGCTCTTTGCTAATTAATTATCTTAGGTTAATGCATTTCAATTTTCCTGACACAGCATCTCCTCTAGAAACTGTGTTTTAAGAAACTATAAAAAGTTGATTTTGTTCCCATTCAGGATGAGCACAACTTTAAAAGAGCTGTTGAGCAGCTGAAAGTAATTGGAATGATGTTGGAACAAAAGTAATTTGTGAGTCTCAGTGGATACAATAGTAAAATTTAGAAATTAATTATAAGAATGATGAATTAGTAGGTACATGCTTCCATCACTTCTGCCAATGTAAACTCTTGTGGAAAAGGTAATACTAGCATTTTTTGTTCTGTGTCTTTCCAGAAAAGTCCAAGTGCTCTTCATCTCTCACTCTCTTGCTGCAGTAAATTTAATACTGATGTGAGTCTAGATCTATAGTGTTACAAATGATGACTGAACCTGACTGTGTTGTCTTAATTTTAACGCTGGTGACCTTCAGGATATCTCACAAAATTGTGCTGGTGAAAAATAGTGAATATCTACAAATGGAATACATTACTGCAACATACACCAGAGCTAGTTATTTTATTATTAATCTTAATATTATTAATTGAGACACTTCTGTTGCTTATATTGTCACCAGTTAAAACTTTTGCATCTGGAAAACTGCTGATTCTGGGAACTTTACTAATAGGGCATGGGACAGAGTAAAATACTGGCTAGTTCTGCTGCCTATACAGTTTTAACAAATGAGGTTAAAGCTTTGCTTTGTTTCCAAAACAAGCAAATTCAAGCAAACTTATAGAGAAGAAGGGTATGATTAGTTGCTGATGATACTTGCACAAATTTCTCTTCAGTTAGCACATCTCCATTTACATTATAGCCACAGGTTTAGACAATTATCTTCCAATTATCCAGTAACAGTTTATTCATTATCATATATTATATAACATTTAGTAGTATTAGTAGGTACTGCATTCTTAATTTTGTTGGAGATTTTCTCTTTCCTTCACTCAGAGACCTTTTTCTTCTGCTCTCTTTACTAACATAACTCATGTGAGAAAATAACAATAAAATGGAGAGTACAACTTAGTGAAAGTTGTATTAATATGGCCTAATTATTTGACAGCTGCACTGGTTTCAGTCAGACTTACAGGTCTAAATGCAAGTTTTTGCTTTGGTTTTGTACTTCAGAAATAGCAATCAGAGGTGTCCCTGGTGTTTATGAAGTGGTTTCCACAAATAAACTCTTCCTTTTCTTTCCTATTCTCCCTTCCTTATTCCTTTACTGGCTTGTACTGGCAAGTCCTTTGTGTAACTATAAGATACATATTAATCTAGTTAGTACTGATTAACATCTCCATCTTTAGTTTGAAGGATGAAGGTGGTTCTTGATTGGATAAGGAAGAGGATATGAGGAGGGATCATTACATACAGAAGATGGGGTCTGAGTTTGAGTTTGGGAGAATATCTACACCCAGATACAAAGTGGGCTGCATGCACTGGTTTGAAAAAGTCAGCTTCAGAACTGGAGGGATGGGACTTCAATTCATCAGCAAAATCCCTTGGAGTTAAGTATTTTAAAATACTGAAGTTTAGCAGAGGATGAGTTTGGCAGCTGCTGAAACTTAAAAGAAAAGAACAAAAGAATTTATGCTTCCTTGTTGTACAGACAATTTTGTCATCAAAGTAGGCAAAAGATTTTTATTCCTCTCTTCACTTTGCTTTTGTGTGTATATTCCAGGAGCTACGGTTTATAGTCTCTCAAACTGTCTGTCAACACCAAAAAAACCACATTGATTGTACGGGTTGGCAGAGGTTCTGAGGAAGAAAGCCTCAGTGGAAAGGTATTTGATGCACATTTGTTGGCGTAGCAGTGAACGTGAACAGAACTATACATGGAAATGTTTTCTGTGAGCAGGGAAACAGCATCAAGATGCTCTGTTTCCCTTAGGAAGTCATACTTAACCAGGGGCAAAATGACAGAAATACTCATTTTCTCCCTTGCTAAGGATATGACAAGGGTTCAGCCATCGTCACCTCTTGGCACTCCTGTGAGACCTGTTCTGCCTATCATTTCTGACTGAGCAGATCCTAAAGTCTTGCATGTTTGTGGGCCAGAAATTCTGATCTCTTATAAGCTTCAGGTGTACTTAGAAATACTTACAAACCCACTGTTGAGTATTCTGAGTATTTCTTGAAGCCTACTCTCCTGTCTTTTTCTCCATGGCTTCCCATTCCAATGCTCTTTAGCACGAAGAATAAAGCTTATTAATTTACTTATGTCAAGCAGAAAGAGAACATTCCAGGTGCTGAATAACCTGAACTAATCAGATTATTTTAAACATAAGTGTCAACAGAATCTAGATAAAACACAAGCGCTTCTTTTATTGTGTGGGCTTTATTTGCACTGCTCTTCCTCTCAGACTCTCCAGCTCTGAGCATTCCTATTGCCTTTTTCTTTCGTCACTAAAGCTGGCTGTATAAGCTATATAGCATATAAAAAGCTATAATTCTGCTAAATTATAGCTATTCAGAAAGGGTAAACTGTCTAAAAAGTATCTGGAGATGGGCAAAAGACTAAAGGTTTGTATCAAGGTCTCAGTCAAGGCCAGGATATCTCTGGATAATGGAATTAGAGTTGCTGACTCCTGAGGCTTTTCCCAAGGGGGAACCTGGCCTAATTCAGGAAGCAGCTGAGCTCCAACCACGAAGAGAAGTGTGAAGGTGCTTCACCTGCTGCAGTGTGTGCATCCATCTGATCCTACGCCTGAAACCAGCCCAGAGTTGGTCACATGCAGGGTACTGTAATCTGTGCAATTTGCATTTCTTTCTGTAGAGTTATTAGCATTTTCTATTCCTATACTAAAGGAAACCACAAAGGACATTTTTGCAGTCTCAGGAGAGTCCACATTGCTGAGCTCTGGGAGCTCCATAGAGGGTGAGTACTTGACAGGATCCTGAGCTCATCTTGTACATAATACAGCTAAAACCAAGACTTTATTATAAAGGACAAAGATTAATAATATGCTCTCTGGGAAAATCTGATTGCCATGCTAGTATTCTAAACATGCAATGAGGACAGACAGTATACATTATTTCGGGGTCATGATGGCCCTAAGCAGATTAGTTTCTCTTGAAACCTCTCCTAAAAGGTACATGGCATCTTTAAATTGACTGGCTTTTAACATTTTTAAAGAAGTCTTATTGCATGCTGAAGAGAGCTGCCAAGAAGACCACCTTCAAATGTATATTTTAATTTTTGTCCTGTCATTAAACAAATGTTTTTGCAGGAGCTGGCCTGTATTGGCTACCTAGTAAACACTCAGGAAGTAAAACCAGAATAATTTCCTGGTTTATTTTTGACCCTTCTCATTTCTTAATTAAAAACTTAATTGTGATACAGTCCTTATTTTCTTTATTTTTAGTTACATAGGCTGAAAAGTGATATCTGAATTAAGTACTTGAATAACCCCTTTGCTGCAGCTCTCCTTTTCTGGAGCTGCATAAGCAGTACAGACTCTGTTGCATATACTAATTTTGGTCTCTTCTGCACTTGAACAGGACTGTTTAGTTCAGCTGAAAACCCTGATGAAATTATTTCCTTTTCAGGAGGCTCTTCTGTCTTAAAGTTGAGTTCATTCTTCTAATTTTTAATTGAGCTGCTGCAGAAATACAGGAAATAAAAGATAAAATCTTTGGGAGTGACAGTAGTTATCCTACTACAGTGCATGTTTAAATTAAAATCCAAAATATATGAAAATAGAAAATCATGTTTATATGATAATCTGTATCTTACAGGATAGGATTTTATGCTTTACTGCCTGTATATGCCAGCATTGAGGAAGAGCCTGAAAGTTCACCCATGTCCCGAGTTCCCTCAACGTGGCTTTCTTCTGATGCTCGCCCATGCTTGTCCTCTCCTCTCTGAGAACTTGATAGGAAGTGATTTCATCACCCCTTGCCACGTTTTTGTCTTGATTGAGCTCTGAGAAAGAAGAAATCTCTTGGCTCTGAAGTTTGTCCCCTCAGTTGACCAGATTTGCCTCCTTTTCCCCACGTCGTAAAGCAGAGATGCTGTTGCAGACCACAAAGTGGCGATGTCTGCCTCACACGTCCTGCATCTGCAAGTGCCTCTTGGGGGCAGGGAAACTCCATCGCCCCCCACTCGGGACGGCGGGCACAGCAGACCCCACTGCAACACTGATTGTTAACATGTAACTCATGTCGTGCTGCTTCAAAATCACAGCTTCCCTCCTCAACTTTGCGTCCAAACCCCAGAGACTGTTACAGTCTGTGGGAGGACAGCAAACAGGTGGGGAAATATTCTGGGGTTTTTTAAATGTGCTTTGCTCTGATGTAAAAGCTGGCATGAGGAGGAACAGTTTATTGTCCAGTCATATGGGGTATACATCCACCTTCTCTGGCCTCAGCTGACCTAGCCTAGACTCTTCCTAACAATCAGCTTAAATCCTGCCGATTTTATACTGTCAAAAGGAAATACAAGCTACATATGGGGATCTAATTTTTTAGGAGCTCTGGGTGAACTGTGAATCCCGCAGCTGTTTCCAGGGTAAAAAGCACAGCCTTTTCACTTTCCCAAAGAAAGGAGAGATTTCTGTGCTCTAAAAATTGCCTCATCAAAATTGTGCAGGTCAAAGTATAACGAGAAGATATTGGGTGCTTTTGTTAAAAAAAAAAAAAAAAAGAACGCTTCTCTTCAAAGTTGTCCTCTTGCTGGAGTTTCTCTCTGCTATATGCTGCCCTGGGACTTCTCATTATTTCCCACCATCAATCAATCATTCTCCCAGTGAATCAGCTCATCCACTCATCTTCACCTCCCTGAAATTTCCCAGTGAGGTTAGAAACAGCAAATTGCTATAATATTAAGTAATAAACCCCAACCTTTTTATGACTTGGCTGTTGCTTATTTTTCTCTAGTGGATACCAATAAAATAGAAAGAGCTCCCTTGAGCAGCACATCTGAGAAGCTGGAATGCTTTTAAGTGTGACAGGTTAGAAGAGGTCTTTAGAGATAATCTCCACTACTCTTTAAAATTAAGTCCTTGGGGAAATCCTAAATAGTTCTTCATAATTAGAAACTTCATAATTGGATGCAGCAGAGTTACAAATACTTTATTGTCCCTGTTGTTGAAGCAGCCTTCTGTTACACTGAAGGCTAGGTAAGCCTGACTGCTTCCATGTCTTCCTTTTCTGCTTGTGAAAACCTCTGATGCCAAGGAGGATAATTTCTCCTAGAGTTCCTGTAATGCCCTGTTGAATCAGATCAAGTCTTCAGCTATGTAGCTACTTGTTGTGTAGAATTTTATCAATCTCCCTCCTCCAGTCTGTTACCTGTTCATGGAAATAGTTCCTAATGAGAGGATAATATCCTGCAGGAAGGGTTTACTGCAAGAGTTAGGGCGGCAGGGAGGGGACACAGGTAACGTGGGCCTTAATCTTCTCCTTCTCCCTGTCTATCCTCCTTTAGCCTCTTCCAATGAAGACTCACATGCAGCAGAGTCCTCAGATCTGGAGCAGGGCTGGATCCAGCCTTGCTTGTCTTTGCTGTCCATTAGTGACATTCCATGATCATGGTATGTGTAGTGTACCATAAAATATGTGGTGAGAAATGTATAGCAGAGAAATGAATGAGAAACATATTTCTCATTTCTCAGTAAAAGTATATTCTGAATAAAATATTTTCTACATGTTATCTAAGAGATACACAGTGCAAATAAAGCCTTCTGAGAACCTCATGAAGAAGATATTTGGGACCAGTCATGATGGATTTGCCAAAGGAAAATCATGCCCAAGAAGCTTGATTACCTTCAATGACTCCATTTTTAGTTTCTGAGATGAAGGAATAACAACAAAAATTGGAAAGGGCTGTTTAAATTTAGCTAAGTAAAATGCTAATTAAAAATCAAGACAATAAAAAATAAATGCTGTGTGGATTCCAAATGCCAGTGCAATTAATTGTTCCTGTATTTGGTATGTCTGTAAAGATTAACTTTGCAAAAAGCTTCCTGTATCTCTTGGGAAGCTACTGGGATTGACTTTATCACTAGAAACTAAGTTGTCTTAATTCTGAAGCAATCTCCAAAGGTATTGCCTAAGAAATGTAATCTGCTTTCTGCCCAGCAAGTTTTGCTGAAATGGGCAAGTGGAGAAATAGTGAATAATGAAGTAACATAAAGCATCTGAAGGGTTGAAAGTGTGAAGTACATGACAAATTTTAAAGGAAAGGGCAACTAGAAAACCACAGGGTGAAATCATAAGGACTGAAGGTCTTACAGAGACCCAAGATACTAGATCTTTGCTCTCAGCACCTCACATCCAGCTTCTTGCCAGTTTTCTGATTTCTTTAAGGCACTGATTCATGAGACTCTTCCTCCATGCAAAAAAGAAAGAAAGAAAGAAAGAATCCAGGAAAAATAACAATAGCTACTACAAAACAAAAGAAACATAAAAAGTCCAAATAATTCTTTTATGCCATGGATGCAAATAAGAATGATGTGACCCTTCTCTACACTTGTCAACCTCTATTAGCACATTAACCATACATAAGGCAGACAAGTAGTTTGCATTCATAACATAATTTTCCTTAAAATTAGCAAATTAAGTCCAGTTGGAAATTAAGCATCATGCAGCCACTCCCTCAACCCCCCACCCCACTGAAATGGGGAGAAGAATCAAAGTAAAATTTGTAGGTTAAGAACAGTTTTATAATGGAAAACAAAGTTAAATACAGTAATAATGCTAAATTATAACAATACTTATAATAAAAAGGGAAAAACAAGTGATGTACAATGCAATTGCTTACCACTTGCTGATTGATGCCAGACCCTCCTTCCCAAACCCTGACTGGCCCCCTTTCCGGACAGCTCCCCCCAGTTTATATACAGGGCATGAGGTTCTGTGGTGTGGAATACTCCTTTGGTCAGTTTGGGCCACCTGTTCTGGCTACGCTCCCTCCGAGTTTCTTCTGCTTGCCTCCTCACAGGCAGAGTGTGAGACAGAAAAACAAACAAACAAAAAAATCCCTACAACCCCCTGCTCACCCTCTCCCCAGAAACAAACAAAAAACCAAGCAAACAAAAAATCCCCAAAACAAAACCAAACCCCTACAACCACAGGGTAAAAGGAAAAAAACAAAGTCCTAGTCTTAGTGATAAACATGACTTAGCAAGAACCAAAACATCAGTTGTTATCAACACCATTCTCATTCCAAACCCAAAACACAGCATTTTAAAGCACTGTAACAGCTACTGAGAAGAAATTAACTCTATCCCAGCTGGAACTAGGACAATTGCCTATATTCAACTGGGTCTTCACAGTTTGGGATCTCTGCACATTTGATGTCATTGCTCCTGAGGGCAATACAGGTCCTGAGGGGCAGCAATTACAGGTTTTCCACGCTTTCAGACTAGAGGTAATTTATGTCATTACTGGAGTGTGTGTCTGTGATGCACTCCTTGAAGGAGACGTACAAGGAAATTGCTTACAACACCTGCTTTGTGAGCACATAAAGGCTTCTGCAGGAATCCAGCAGTTCTCTTTTGTCAGCTTGGATCAAGGTATGTGATACAGAAAAGGTCTAGGTCCAGAAAAAAGGCACCACAGCCTCTTTCTTACAATTGTAATAAGTCACTGTGGAATTGAAAGGCTCATAACAGAGGTGCCAATGGTCATGCAGGGTCTTACTCCAATGAACAGACAGCATGTTAGTTCCTACAGACCATGCAGTGTGTTTGAGACTAATGAAAGACCATATATTGGGTTTAGCAGTGTAACTGGGTGGCTTTCTGTACTCAGGGATAACACTGGCATCACACACCGCAACTATTTGCTAAAGTTATTTAATATCACAGACAACTTCAAATGTATTTTAATGACTTTCATGGGGTTTTTTCCTTGTCACATAATTGTTTTATGGAAATTTTTGTGCACTTCAGAGGAGGTGAGGTACATTTTATACTTTAAAATATACGTATTTTGAAGCAAAACTTTTCAATATTCTTGTATGTTTTGCTACATGTGAGACCAATCCAGAAGGCCTTGGTGCATAAAGAAGAAAATTAGGAATATTTCAGATTAAGGCAAATTTTATCCTGGAGTGGTGTGGAATTGCATTCAGAATGCATTAAGAAATCATACATACATATTCACATAATAGCTCTTCAATATTTCCATTGGTATTAAATTAGTCCTGTCTAACTTGACAAGTATTAATAATACAACATAATGAAGAATGAAACTAGATTTAGATGAAAAAAATATATCTGATTACGTTATCCAGTTTCTGGTGAGGAATTTACGGTGGTGCTGCCGTAAGGATGGAATGGCATTTCAGCTGCTCTGGGCTTAGGACTGGTGCCTGCTGCCCATCTGGCAGTAAAGTGATAAAGCAGTAACAGCTGCTAAGGGGCATGGAGAAGTTAATTTGAAGAGATATGCGAGTCTGAAGCAACATGTGCAACTGCTTGAACAAATAATACATGATTGCTACTCCATGGCTGTAGGCAGAACGCCAGGAAGGAGACAGAGGAGGAAGGAATTGACTGGAAACAGAGAATAAAGGATGACGTTAAGTGTGATCACTGGGACCATACAGAATGGCCAAGCTAATCTTTTCCTAAAGAAGGAGCAATACAAGGTGTCTGTATATTAAAAAAAAAAACCAAAACCATGTTTCATGAAGGAATACAAACTACATTGAAAGAGGGATTTCAGAATATGGTAAAGAAACTGAAAAACATGAAGAAACTTTTCCTGTTGCACAAATTTACTTAAAAAAAAAAATCCCATCACATCTTATAAGAGAGAAAAAGGACTCACAAAAGTTTAAATTTTTATAACAGGAAAAAAGAACTGATTTTAAATCCCAGACCTTTTTGTCTTATTCTGATCACAAGAAGTAAACAAGCAAGCAAACACTACATGGAGGTTTTATAAAGATAGCCAGTTCAATGTTGGAGAAAATTTTTAGCGTGCTCTTTCAATGAAGAAGAAATTCCCTACCTAAGTTACAACTTGCTACAATCAATATCAAGCCCCTCAAGATCTGACTCCTTCAAGATCTGAATCAAACTTTTAAATTTCTTTTTAGTTGTTAATTGGGAGCTATAGTTAGACAGTTATTATGATTAAGCAATTGCACTGTGAATGTTGTATACTTGACTAATCTTTTGTTTTAAGGGAAAGGCAAGACAATCCCACGATGAATGGGCTGTCTGGATGAGAGCCACCAGGAGTGAAGTCAGCAAAACTGAGCAGTAATGTGGGGAAAGGTAATTCCAGCAGTGGGAAATCGTGACCACGACTCATTGACCACCTACTCAGAATGGACCCCAGACTCAAAGGGAGGGAAGAAATGCACATGTGGACTAATTAGCATGAGATGTGAGAGATACGACTAGCAAATAGGGATTTGAGTACTAATTAATAAAAAAAAATGCAATCTGTAATCAATGAGTGCTGATGCCTTTGTTTGTTAAAAAGTATAAATAGTGTAAAGTCTTGATGACTGGGAAGCCAGCCTTTTGAGGGTTACCACCGAGCTCCGTCCTTTCACAGAATCACAGAATATGCTGAGTTGGAAAGGACCTTGCACAAACTAGAATGAAAAGTTGAAATACCCCACCTTAGTGTGTGACCAAGTAACTAGCCTGCATTCAGGACAACACAGGAGTTCACATAGAAATTTCTGTTACTTTGGGAGGAATAATGGGGACAGACTGTATTTAGAGACTGAGAAAATCTTCCTGTGCTATTCTTTATATGCTGCTTAAATGTTATTTTCTAAAGGGATAGCTAGGTTTTCAGACTGCCTGTTTTGCTTGATGACTTGGAAAGCACTTTAGAGCAGACTCATTCAAGTGGACTGTGTGCTTGATTTAATGTATGCATATTTCATAAAGGTAATTTTAAGTGCTTCAAGGGATAGATGGAGGCAATATATCCAACACAAAATGCTTATACAGTGTTTTGAAGATGCAAAGTAGATGAGAGCCAGACAGTTGAAAAAAATATTGAAGCCCAGTGAAAACTGATGAAATTGAAACTATTATACTGAGCAGCAATGGTACAGATGGCTCAAAATTCCAAACAAACACTTTCACAAGCAAACTCTAAATTAAGGAAAAGAACTGCACTAAAGAAGACATGAACTGTAGAGTATACCCATGGTATACTCTCTATGCTTTCAGGTTTTTTGGATGTCTTTGCCTGAACACATGACATGTATAACTTTTCTGTGAGTTTAATAACTCTGTATGAAACTGTTTACAATACTCCTTTGGAGTTTATCTGCTGTAGAGAGAAAAGGTTTGTCCACAGTACAGTTAAAACAGGGCAGACCAAATTATCAACTTACCTGACTAAAACCCATGTGCTGCTAAGTCTTTGCAAGATCAGGCTTGGAAATCTTTTTCTGATTTTATCTACTGATATACTTTGAACCAGGTTTACTAAATAACTTCAGTTTAAGCACATACTTTTGGGTATCAATGTATGACCATTTGAAATCAACCTCAAAGTCAATAAATAGTTTCAACATGTCTAAATATTTTTAAGCACAGCTATTCTGTTTCTGTTGAACCTGGTAGGAGGTGCCATTTGGAAATATTTGTTTTCAAAAGTCCAAATTGCCATGCACCTGGACTCCTACTTGCCTAAGCTATGTGCCCTATAGAGATCTGCTCTCTACACAGGTTTTGTATTTAGCAAACACACTAATCTTAATTACTGTGTGCAAGGTTGTCTCTTACAGCATCACATGTTCCTCCTTCTTGTATAGGAAAAGCTGCCACCAAGTGCAGGAAAGGGTGCATGGAGATTGCCTTGCTCCATGGTCTGGGGCCAGGGGGAACAGGCTCTTTTATGCACAGACCTCATCCCTCTACCCTGTTTCTCATACCTTCTTCTGTATAACTTCATTCAAGGAGAACTAAAAGACATTTTTATGTTTACACTGTCTCTTGTGACTGAAGGAGAGGAGGAACAGGACTGAAAAGAACACACAGCCCTTTTTCATGTGGTTTCCTATCAACAATAACATTCTCTAAGTCCTGTCAACCCTCACTCTCTCATCTGATCATTCATTTATTTGTATTCTGTGTCTGTCTCCTAAGATACTCGATGTGGAGCATCTCTTACAAGTTCCTAAGTGCCTGTTAAGCCTGCTGAGCACTACTGAATTCTTCAAAAGAAAGAGAGGATACTCCAAGCCCTTGGCAAAATCTTTATTGCAAACTTAATGGATTTCTGCTCTTGCAACTGCATTGTGTCCCCAGTTTCATCTGTTGCAGTATGGGTGCAGACACCACAACACAGAAAAAGAAGACAAGGAGTGGGGTTTCCACTTTGCAGTCTTGGCATATAGAAGGTGAGGCATTAAGAAGAGACTGGAAACTGTTTTTCAAACCCAAGCATAATCTACCTCTCCATTAAACTACTCAACAGAGGAGAGTCAGGCTGCCTACTGAACTCTGACTTTTGTGGCTTCTAATTAAGATGCTCTTTTGCCTGTGGCCAGGGCCATAACAATTAGAACAGAAGGCAAATTAGGCTTAAAATCATGTTTTCACCAGTGTTTAATGTAAAATGTGAATGTTCCTCAAAGGAGGCTAGTAACTCATCAGTTAGTCTAGCTGAAAACTAAGAAAAATGAATATTTTAGTAGATATACTGTAACAAGGATTATAAACATGCAGACCAACATATACAGTGCCTGATATAGGGTAATACTCAGACATGGGCTCTGCCACTGATTTTAGAAGCTGAGGGTTTTTTTCAGTCCTCATCCTACAGAGGCATAAAACCTTGCTTTATATAATGCCTGCCAGTGATTATCACATTGTGGTTTCTCAGATGAAGGAATAACAACAAAGATGGAAAAGGGTTGATAAAACTTTACTGAGTAAAAGCTAATTATAAATCAAGACAACTTGAAAAAATAAATACATGAGCTTCTTTCTAATCTTAGGCTGCTGTAACTGAGATCAGTGGTTTGCTTTATACCAGAAAACTTAAATATGTGTTTATTTATCCAACCCACAAACTCAGTGTTCTGCTTCATGTTGACTTGAAACTAACCTTAGAGCTGCTTAATAAAGGTTAATAATAAAACTCAGTCAAATGTTACTGTGCTGTTAAAACAAAATCTTTGGATCTTGGTTTAACCTTTAATGTTAAATATGTTTAGAAAAATCATTGAACAAAAAATATTGGGAGAAACTGGCCTCTAATCCATAACCTTGCCATGGAAAAAGTGAAGATGCGGGTTACTTTTGTTTGCTTTGCAACTTACTGCAATTTCAAAGTAAGTCTATAAAAGAGATAGATACAGCTTTAACATGGGGGACTGGATTAAAAGGGATGTATCAAAAGAAATGTGATTGCTTGTTGAAGAATATCAAAGTATATTGCTAGAAAGACATAGGTGGGAACTGAAGAAAACCTGACACTAAGGATATGCTAACATTTCCATTTACTTATAACCCTCCCATTAAAAATGCCCTGAGCATGGTACATATTTAGATACAGTTCTTCTTTTACAGTTCTTCTATCAATTTAAAGGGGAGGAGAATCTGTGTGAACAACCTCAATAAATGACTTCACCAAGAGAATTTCCTGTTCCTCAGATATGCTTTTCTCACTGTACCTTATTTCATGATACCCAAAATTAATTTCAAAAGCACACCTTATAGATGTTAGGGCTCTCAAGAACTGCCTCACATATTCTGCTGCATGAAAATGTAGATTCCTAGTTTGTAGCCCTGGTTGAAGTAATTACATGGCTAATGTTTTGAGGCACATCTAATGTTTGCACTGTGCAATTCAGAAGGACACAATTAACTTAATACACCTGGGTTTTCTTCCCTAGCTTACTATTTCCTAGGGGTGTCAGAGTTAGTCTAGTCCTCATGAGCAATTTTGTGACTTCCAAACTATAGGCTATTCTGCATTATACCAACAGCTCCTGACTAATGTGGGGTTTTTGCAACAAAGCAGTCATTTCATGGAATGAAAAACTGGCAGAAGTTTCTTCTGTCAACCTAAGGATATCCTTTTGTAAGGAAGAATCTCATGTGAGTTTTTAAGAAGAATTAGCTTAAGTTTTCCATTACTGCAACAGCCGAAGGCACCTACAGATATACCAAATATAAAGCTGAAATTTTGCCTTATATATAAGGATGTTCAAGGTTTCTCAATTGCTCTTTCTGGGCCAGGACACTCTAAGGAATATTATACAAGTCATTGTAAATCCTCAGTTCTACTGTAATGGACTTGTTTTAGTTGTGTCACTATTTATATAATAACTAATACCACAGTGATGTCTCAGAATCTTCTCTTCAATTTAAATATTTCAGCACATTGCTTACTGTATTTAATTTTTCTTCTTGCCTTATATGGAGCTGTAATCAAATTGACTTGAAATGTTTCTTGTAAAATTATTGTATAAACCATATTTCTTACATAGAAATGTATGAAAGTAAACACATTCATTTTCTGAATTATATGTGTTTACAGTAGTGTATCAAGCATTATTGATTTAACATGATTGTATCTGGACTTATCTGAGAGGCTGGGACTATATATCAAGTAATAAAGTTTCTGTAGACACCTAATAAATCAAGCTGCAAAATAACACAGTTTGAATTCTCACCCCAAGACTTAAAAACTCTTCAAGGTATACACTTAATGAGTTTTATGGGTACTTCATTTTTTATGTTTATATCTTCTAATTAAAGATCTTTTCTGAACTAAGTAGCTCCCAATGAAAGCAACACAAATTTTGTTACATCTTGACAGATATTTGCCAAAAAAATTAAAACACTGGATGATCCTAAGTTGCTAATAGTGCTGTTTCTCCTCTTATACTTCCTGTTCCTGATGCAGTAACTCCAGAACTATCACCTTTCACCAGGAATTTAAGCAATGTCCTATAGAGCTACACGATAGCTTGTTTTCCTTCAGCACACTTCTCATTCACTTTGACAAAACTGTGAATGCACATGTATTTAAAATAGAATGATCCAAATCAGTAGGGGCCAGCAATGGCTTGCAGACTTGGTCTTCCCGAATAATCTTTCTGGTCATGGCTTGCTTCTCACTAATACCTTTCCCCAAATCCTTGTAGTTCATACTCTGTTAAACAGCAAAAAGTGTATTCCCTGTTTACATCCATCTTCCTTCGTGTGGATGTAAAGGAATGTATGACGAGGAAGACTGCAGACCAGATGGAGGCAGTTCCAATGACAGCCTGCTGTGGCCTAAGAATGGTTGCTCCTGACATAAATTGGTCAATGTTGCAGTTCCTACTGAAGGACCTTCACAGTAATGCTGACAGAACTAACACACATTTAGAAGTACGCAGGTGTTATGGCCCTTAATATTATCTGGAAGAAGTCCTGCCTCTGCCTCCTAAAGAGCAATTCAGAAATAACTATGGCAAGTTTTCAGGAGCTTGTAACTCAGAATTATTTTAGCTCCTGATTCATGGCTTAATGTATCCTACTCTCCATCCTCAGGGCCCCTACTCAGTGTGGACCAGTTGCATGGGCCTAAATGAGTCATGTGTTTCATTTGAATATGATGAGTCACATGCTTAGGTGTGTTTGCATACTAATATTACCTGAAGTAAAAGATGAGATGGGAGAAGCAGAGTTTCAAAACACAAAAGAGCATTTCTCAGTTGCTCCTACAAGAACAAGGGAATAGCCTGGACCTACATCATGGGCCTGGAAAAAACCCTTGTATGGCAAAAATTCTTCAATATCCACTACAATCTACATCATTGTGAGAGCACCTTTCTATAGAAAGATTTTCTTTTCTTGAAGCAAAACAGTCCTCCAGCTGTTACTCTGTGCCACTCAGGTTTTACACTGATTCTCAGAAAAATATCAAACTTAAATATAAAGAAAGGTAAGAAATGAGTTCAAGTGATAGACAAGTTTAGTGAGAATCTGAGTAACTCAGCCTAAGGAAGTATAGGAGCAGTTTTATTTGATGTACTGCAAGATTTTAAACCTATATGTACTAAACCTGTATTTTTTATTCCTGTTACTTCAAATAATTTCTGAAGTTAACCAGGCCAGCTGTGCTTTTTCAAAGAACAGGTTAGACAACATTTGTTGGAAATTATTCACTAAATCAACTAATCTACGTGGGGGAAAAAAAAAAAAAAAAAAGCACGCTATCTTTTTTGGAGCACAAAGTGTTTGTCCAGAAGCTGTGTGTTCAAGAACTCGCCTGGTTTTTTAAGTGTAGTAATTGGTCTATGGAAAGATAACTGCTTTTCCTTACAGATCTTGCTTTGCTTATATCATCAGACCATTGCAACTGCATCATCCATGGTACAGGAATATCTCATGATTCATTGACTAGTAAGTCTGAAAGGCAGACCATTTTGTCCCCCATTTTGTCCAGCAATTTGCCCATTTGGCACATTTTCAAGGGTGTGTGAGGTTGGGTTTTTTCCCTTCAGATGGTAGGAGTGTGCTGGGAAGGCTTACAGGAGCCAGCTGACGCTGCCTCTCAGCTCCATAGCTGTGTCTGCTGTGTGTGTAGGAGAGGCTCCCAACTCCACCCAAGTCCTGCTGAATTCCTGTGGCCTTGCTTGGATGTTTATCCAAAGATGCTCCATGATCATACTCTATGTCACTCAAAATCTGATTGTTTGTTGTCTTTCCTTCCTGAGCCTGTGCACCAAGGGACAGCAGAATGCCAGGATTAGCTATTTTAGGGAGCCGAGGTGATGGATAAGGTCAAGGAGTTTCAGGCTATATATTCCTAGGGACTGGAGAAGCATCTCCACTAACTAGTTTCAATATTTTTTATAGATTAGAGCGTAATGTCAGAACTGTCTCTTAGATAGACCATTATTTCCCTCATACCATCTTGATGTCCCTTTTCAATTACATTTTCTACGATTATAAATACCAAACACTATAGCTTTTAGAGTGGCAGCTGGAGATTCATTCTGGCTCTGACTACAAGGTTCTGCACTTTAAATGAAGAAAAGCAGGGGCAACATAAAGCATGTAACTCTGGTAGACATTTCCACTCAGGCTTTTTCCTATTCTATGAAAGCAACTGCGCTGAACAAAAATGTACACAAGCTAAATCCACAACAAAGACATATGTGCTCTTAGTATAAAACCCAAAATTAATATTTTGCCTTCTTGTTTTTCTACTGAACTTCCAGCCACCCCCGGTTTGCTGAAATGCTTTACTGAATGTTACAAGCACGCCCATCATCCTTTACAAGCCATAATGCAGGGCTTTCTTTCCATTATTATTATAATTCTGGATGTATGCCCTGCCTGTGTTTGCATTTTAAGCAAAGAGCACACACAAAATCAAATGCTCACATTCAGATACAGGTAACAGCATGAAAGCAAATTACGCTGGAACTATTTATGTGCAACCTGCCTGCTGTACAGAGTCCCCAGGATTGTTTTATTCTGTTGCTGGTTCTCAAAGACATCTGTCGTTTTCTTAGGCTGATTTGTTGGATTGCCCAGATTTTATTGTTTTGAACAGTGTGTTTTGCAAGTGCATATTTGCAGTATTTCCTTCAAGATATGTTCTTCATTTTGAGATCTGGTTGGTTTTTTGGTTCTGGTTTTGTTTTTTCCCAATCACCCTTTACAACCGCCACACATTCTCATTTTATATACCCCTGCGAATTTCTCAGGAGAGGAATCTAACTCCACTGGAGCACATTGTATGTTTAACAGTTTTAAAGAAAAGAAATCCCTTTCTGCACCCTATGGCTCCTGTCATTAGCAACGCCAGAGCAACAGCGACCTACGAAGTTGTCGAGCCTCGGCGAGGTTCCCGAGAAAACACCCCTCTAAATGGAGCTGAGTATTCAGGCTCAACATTCTAGCAGTGGCTCAACATTCAAGTTCAAACCACCCCCACCTCCCAAGTATGCTTGACCCTTCAGGCGTATGAGCCAAGCAGAGCCAAGCAGAGCTGACGGGGAGATGCCACGGAGCCCACGGGCCTCGGCTGTCACCCCTCAGCTCAAAGCCCGGTTACTGGCTGGGAGAGGCTCGTCTCGCTCGTGGGGAGGGGAAAGCCCGGCTGTTTGCGATGCAAAGCCTTCACGTAAGGGAGGGAAAGTCGCCGACGCGGCAATGGAGCGAAAGAGTAACAAGGTCGTCAGTGATGCTTAAACCAAACGCTCCCCTGACAGAAAATAACCTGCTTTTCACCACGGCCCCTCCAAACACTGCGGATTGCGGCTCTGCCGGGAATGCGGGCTGCTGAGGACCGCGGGTCAGAGCGAGACGATCCCTCCCCGCGGTGCGGGCTCTGCGGTGCGGGCTCGCTGAGCGTCCCCAGGGCACGCCCGGCCGGCGCGGCGCTCCCGGGGCGGGGCGGGGGGCGGGGTCGCGGCGCCGCCGCCGAGCCCCGCAGCGGGGCCGGACGCGGCTGCCGCCGGAGCCGAGCGGAGCCTCCTCCCTGTCGGAGTTGCCACATCGGCACTGCCGCTCCGAGAAGGCGCTTCCCGGCGCGGATCGGGAGCTCAGCGCGCGGGGAGATGGAGCCCCGGTGCTGCCGCCGCCGCCGCTGCCGCCGCCCCCCGGGACCCGCGCTCCGCCAGGGCCGCCGCTGCCACTGCCGGGACGGAGAGAGCGGCCCCGCCGCCGTCTAACGCCGCAGCCCCGGCGGCGCGGCCGAGGCGAGAAGCGGCCCGGAGGCCGCCGCGGCCCCTCCGCCCGCCGGGCGGCGGCGAAGCGCGGCCCCCTCCTCCCCGCCCTCCCCGCCGCCTCTTCCCCGCCCCCGCCCGGCCCTCGGCGGGGCTCGGCAGCCGGGCCATGGCGGGGCGATGAGGGAGCGGCCGCCCCTGCCCGCAGGCTGCGTGGGGAGGCGGGGAGCGAAGGGGCCGCGCGGCTCGGCAGCGCTGGAGGCGCGGGGGGATGCGGGGCGCGGGGGCCGCGGCGCTGCAGCTCCTCTCCCGGGCCGTGAAGCAGGCGGCGGCGCAGGGCGCCCGGCAGGACCTGGGCCGCTGGCTGTCCCGAGCCGGCAGCAGCGGGGACACCGTCGGCTTCGTCCCGGCGGAGGCGGCGGGGGCCGGCGGGCTGCTGCTGGGGCCCTACGCGGAGCAGGACGGGCTGCCGCCGGCTGAGCTGCTGCTCTGCCAGCTGCCCGAGGCGGGCGGCGGCGGGCACGGGCTGGCCGAGGGCCGGGGCTGGCGCTGCTCCTGCTGCCTCTTGGGCACCTGCTGGTGCAAGAGCTGCCTCGGCGTGTGCGTCCTGGCCGCCCTCTCCTTCGCCTCGCTGGCCCTGGTGCGCCAGTACCTGCGGGACCTGCTGCTCTGGGCCGAGAGCCTGGACAGCCTGGCCGGCGTGCTGCTCTTCACCGTGGGCTTCATCGTCGTGTCCTTCCCCTGCGGCTGGGGCTACATCCTGCTCAACGTGGCCGCCGGTTACCTCTACGGCTTCGTGATGGGCATGGGGCTCATGGTGCTCGGCGTCCTCGTCGGCACCTTTGTCGCCCACGTGGCCTGCAAGCGGCTGCTGGCCCGCTGGGCACGGACCAGGATCCAGGGCAGCGGGACGCTCAGTGCCATCGTCCGCGTCGTGGAGGGCGGCAGTGGCCTCAAGGTGGTGGCTGTGGCGCGGCTGACGCCGATCCCCTTCGGGCTGCAGAATGCCGTCTTCGCGGTGAGTCCCAGCGTGGGCCGTGTGGCCAAAGGAAGAGGCGCTGGCTGGAAGGCTGTCTTTCGGCATAATGGAGTGTCATTCTGTCACTGGTGGAGGTTGCCTGCTTTCCTGGGAACAAACCATGATTTCTCTCTCTTTTAACAACAGTAAAAGCAACCCCCTCTGCCTGCCCTTGCTAGTGGCTCCTCTGTGCACGTGGAGGGACAGCAGGCAGGTTTTTGAGATGACTTGCTCAGTGGCATTGTGTTAGAGTTGCTCTCTGGCTTTCAAGAATATATTCTGGTGTTAGAAAGAAGCATCAAGGTGCTGTGTAGCAAAATCTGCTGAGAACTCAACAGTTACACAGTGCCTGTGTTTTTAAAGTGATCTGAGTGGGAGGAAAAGTCTTGCCAGATCTTCCTAAACTACTTAACATAAGTAATCATGTTGGAAAGAAAAAAGTGGACAGATTAAAATTCTTGCTCAGTGTGGTTGGTGTTTATGGCATGCATCTGGCAAATCCGTACATGGTGTTAAGTCCATGCACACAATCGAGGTCGCAGGTTTTGGGAAGAGGAGTAAGATATAGCATCAGACCTGAAAAGGGACTGTACGCCAGAGTGGCACAAAGTTAATTTAAACTTTAGTTTGGAAAAGGGTTAGTCTTGCTTTTCTTTCTACTTTTAGATGGAGATTAGAACATTCATTAGTACATTCATTAGTACATTTTTACATTCTGGAGAAAGTAAAGAAGACCATGAAGGGTATTCTTTTTGAGGACTGTCATGCTGATGGTGACAATTTCAGACCCTCATTGCTTCCCGTGTGCTTTGTCTGAAGGATCTGGTTTTGGCTGTATGTTACGCCTCAGTTGTATCTGCTAACTTGGTGAAATCAAAACAAATGGGATTGTGAAATATTTTAGATGTTTATCAGTAACTTTTTTACTGATATTAAGTTATTACATAATTTCTTTAATGTAAGTGACCATCTAAACAAGTGCTTTGGTCTGCCACTTTCTTACAGCACACCTTCCTTCCCCTGTTTGCTGTCCCAATCCTGTTCCCTTCTGAAGGCTTGCTTAATTTTGACAGAATCATCTGACTCCCGTTAGTAGGTCACTGGATACCAAAGTTGTTATTTAAGAAAAAATTAATCCCTGCAATTTTGGGGTGTTAACACCCACATCAAATATCTAAAATTGCTGCGTATAAAACTCTCTATACTGGGGCGTTCATCTCCAGAGCTGTAACCTCTGCCCATAAGAGCTGTAGCAACTTATTATTTCTTTTTAAGCAGATCCTTTAACCATTTCCTTGTCAAGAAGGATAAACTGAACAGCTGAACCTCTGCTGTTTTGTTTACTAACCTGTATTACTGCAGGACTGAGGAAGCTTAGACTTGTCCCGCTGGGAGCAGTCTCCCCTGGAGCCCAAGGTCTCAGTGTAGCAGATGAAGCTTCTGCTGTACTGTGACCCTCCTAAAGTGGGGAAAGCTGTGTGTTTCGGTTGTTCTCAGCTTCAGGGTGCCAATTGAAGTACTCAGCAAATGTTTTAGAGTAGTATTGGATCTGAAGAACAGAGAATTAGTGATTTAAAATTATTTTCTTCCTGGCATAACCATTCTGTTGGAAACACAATTCAGCAGAGTATTCAGGCCAGTTCAATATTAAAATGATGCTGTAAATCAGTTGTTTGTATTCTCCATGTTCTGCAGGCTAAATAATTTTTGTGCCTAGTGGAAGGTTTCAGTGTTGAAATAATGGGTAGGAAATGAGATGAATCCAGATTCTTGAGTATACCAAGTAACTTGGATGTTTCCTGCTAATATTAGTTAGGTTACATTTATTACTCCAGATTTACTACTTTGTAGCATAGTCAAATGAAGCCAGTGTGCTCAATTTTTCACTGAGAGCATTTAATAGGAGGTACTAGATCACTGACAAATAAAATGTTGCATGCAAATTTGGGAATTCAGTTTCTCTCTGTGATTCAAGTTTAAGGTATGTATAGAATAGTTTTCTACCTGCACAGACTGAGCTGTCATTGCTTTGAAATCTCACTTATTTGAAACCTTAAGGCTCTTTTTAAGTTAAAAATGCATTTCCTCCTACTAGCAACTTCAGCAATGAATTTAAAAAGAATTACTTTTTGAGGAACAGTGATCCTAAGAAAGGATCTTTATTTTCTAACACACATCTTTATTTTCTAACAGTCTGGTCTGTGCATGTTTTCAAGGTTGATATTTATAAGTAAACTGGAGATGCTGAGAATACTTAGATGAGAAGGAAGGAAGGAAGTGACACATGAGGTCAAGGCATAACCTTGATGTGAGCAGGGTCATCTGCAGGGCTGGGATTAAATGTTTCTACAAGTACTTGTTCACTGGCATGTACCATCTGCTGAGGGTTTTTGGGAGGTTGAATTGCAGGAGGTGTAGAGAAAGACGGAAGAGCTTCTTAGCATTTGATTAGTGAGGGGATCATATTAATTGAAACATCAGAAGAAGAAAATTACCACAAATTCGTTAGAGTCTTGCCAGCCAGACATGAACATCTTACTGCTTATAAGGTCATTCTGCTGCTCTTTGAGAAAGTGCTGATAGTAGAGCGTTGGGGTAATGTATTTCCTTGCCTTTCTGGAAGACATAGAAAACTTGTTAACTGAAAGCATGTTTGTACTTCTCTTTGAGTGGGTTTTGCTTGATTGTCACTCCTGTGATACCAGGGTAGCCTGGGCTGCTGGAGTGGGCTGATAGCTCTTACTGATGTGTTTGCTCATGCACAGCCCATTCCCCTTGGCAGCTCTGGGTGTTTTTTTGAAGGCATACCTGTAAGGAGGCCTGGTATGCAGGTTATCATCTCCTTCCCACAAGTGTGTTCGTGGAGTGAGATTTGTGCAAACTGGTTATTTGTAGTGCCAGATGTAGGTTAGATTGGAATTCATACTTCTTTTTTTCCCCCCTCTTTGAGAGGGATATCACATGGAAGAAATAATCTGACTAAGAAATGTGAGTGTTCAAGCGTGCATCTCTGGTTCCAGAAATGCACATGGTGAAGTCAGATGAAGAAAGGGTACCTGCTTTGCAAGAATACGCAGGCTGCTTACTCTGCTTATTGGAAAGTTGATAGGTGTTTTTTGTTTGTTTGTTTGTTTGTTTGTTAATTCACTCTTTTTTGTTGTTATTTCATTTTGTTTAGATTCTTTTGTAGAGCATCCCAGTTATCCTTAGCTCTCTCACTAAGCCTAGTGATCCAAAACACAGGGATTCATAAATTGAGGGGAGGGAAATCTGTTGCAATCCCCAAAGGCATGTGAGCCCCCAACGAAGTCCTGGCACAAGAGTTTATTCTTTGACAGTGCTGAACCAAAAGTGTCAGCCACAAAGAATACACAAAAGTGCAATTGGACAAAGCCTGTCCAAGGCTTGGTTGGAGAGTTTCTGGCTATTATTACCCAAGCAGTTAATTAGTTTTTAATTTTATTTAAATGCAATTTAAATGCAATTCTGCAATGGCCTGTAACACAGTTGCATCCATGCTTGCTTTGCGATTTCTCTGTTAATTTTTGCTGGCCTGAACCTTCATTAGAAACAGAGCTCTAGTAGCCTCAGTTGGGCAGCTTGGCTATGCAGACGCCAGTCTGGCAGGTTGATAGAGCAGGTAAAGGTCCTAGAAAGGAAAGTATGAAAAGTTGTAAGTTTTATTGATGATTTCTCAGGTTTCTTAGGCAGAGATGCTGTCTGCTTCCTGTGCCTTCCGGGGAAAGGAATAAGACTGTAGGTCTAAACCTTACGAACCAGGATTTAAAAGGGCACCTTGAAAAATGTTTCCCCCTCTCCCTAGCTTTCATTTCAGTGGGAAGTAAAAGCTACAGTCCAGTGTATCCAATGACAGTGTCCTCTTCATCTCTCTCCTGGCTCAGGAGGTCCAGTTGTTTCAGGATGGATCCAGATGTGCAGACGTTGCTCTGCAACCAAAGTGTCCTTAATACATATACAGAAATGAGAGAGGTGCCAGGAATGTTAAAACAATCTTTGGGAAGTTTCCCAGCTCCATTAGATTTAATGATAGTGTCCTACTTAGCAAATCTTGCCTCTGCATTAGTATTTCAGAGACTTTTAATAGCAACTCCTCCATTCCCTCGGCAATATGGGAAGTTTCGGCTGTGCATTCTTATTACATGGCCCAGATTACGAAAATGTTTTAAAAAAAAGAGTCTTTTGAAAGCAATGGTCAAATGTAAAGTTCTGACATAATTATGTAATGCTTTTTCATTATAAAGCTAAATCTTGTATATAGAGAGAAATATATTATTTTTGGTGCTTGTATGTGTTTTGATCTGTGGGAAGTATAATTTGCAGTGTGAAGTTTTGAATTCGCTTATGGGATCTTGTCCCAGTGAATTATTCTTAATCTTTATGCTTCATTGCATTCTGCTTCTCCACTGCCCTTCCTTCCTCCCAGAAACTTTCCACTGATGGTGCTTAGAGCTCTGAGAATTCAGCACTGTGACTTTCACAGTAACCAAAGTTTATTTTAAGAATAGTATGATGAAATGAGTAACATTGCTGCTATTCTCTGGTCTTCAACATTGTACAAAACTGTCAAGGTCAATAATTTCCACGTAGGCTCCCAGTGTTAGGGCTGTTCTTAATTAGATCTCGTTTTATTATGATGTGATCAATTGAATTGTCTGGAAAATTCGTTAGACTGCTTGTTTTCAAGATCACCCTTTTCATACTAATTTTTAACACAAAATTTCTCTTGTTTTCTTTTTTCTTGCATAAATATCTTTTGACCTCATGACTCTTGTACTTAATATTTCCCAATGGCTGCTGATACTAATTTAGCTGGTACTATGTACTTTGTACCCATATAAACTCATATGTCCACACGGTGACTCAGAACAGAAATTTCACACCATAAAGAGAAAAATATCATAGTATTAGTAGTGCTTTTTCCAGAGAAATGAACAAAAGCTATAGCCATGTGTACTGTTTTGGTCACTAATTGAGGTGTGATGCAAAATATCTTTGGTAAAGAATCTTAATAAAACCCACATATATCAGTATAGATATAGGTCGGTATTGCTCATAGGGATCATTGGTAGATATATGCGTCTTATTGAGCTATATAACCTCCCTTGCAGACACAAATTGTATCTGCCATTCTGTTTACCTAGATCACAACGGTGACATTTTGAACAATTACCTCTTGTATTATGTGCCATACATGTAAAATCCAAAGCAAATAGATTTATGCTTTAGACCTTCGCATTTGATAAAGTAATTTCTTCCAGCAACTAAATTCTCATAAATTTGTGGGCTCTATTTACCCTGGAGAAATAAATACCTTCAATGAGCAGTGTAATTGCATTCTTAGTTAATGACTTTTACACAGAGATGTTGTGTAATGCAAGGTGAAATGAAATAAAACCTATTAACTTTAAAAAGGCCAGATGAAAACCAGACACATACTGTTTTGCTGTACTATCTTCCCACTGAGCGTGAATCTAAGTTTCAGTGAAGGAATGTGAGAAATTCTTTCATAATTTTGCAGGGATGGTTGTGGGAGCAGCAGTCTGGTTGGTTGTACACATAGACTCTGTAAGAGCTGTGCTTGATTTCTTACTCTGTCTTTTTACTCAGATTACAGATTTGTCACTACCCAACTACCTGATGGCTTCTTCAATCGGGCTGCTTCCTACTCAGATCCTGAACTCGTACTTGGGCACTACCCTGCGCACCATGGAGGATGTGATTGCAGAGCAAAGTGTTAGTGGCTATTTTATATTCGGTTTACAGGTAAGTTAAAATAATTACTTTTGTAGATCTTGGTAGCGGTAGTGTCGCTCTCTTTGTGACTTCTGTTGACTGCTAGATACCCAGAAAAATAGGTTTCCAGTGTACTGTTTTCTTCTGATTTTGTTTTTTGCTGTTAAAAAAGTTTAACTCTCATACCTCACCATGACACAAAGCAGAACTTAGTGTTCTCTTTTTCTGACACAGTTTTGGTAAGCTTTCTTCCCTTGCCCTCTGTGGTAATCTCCCACTGAATTTTAGAATTGTCAAACCACCCCTACACAAAAACCCATGTGCCACCATCTGTGAAGTAGTGTGCTCAGGGTGTGTATGTCCAACACCTTTGCAGTGTTTGCTGTTAGCACTCAGCATCCCCATTTTGCATAGGTACTCAGGACTAAAAGTGCTGTAGAAATATAATTTTGCTAATGCCTAAATCAGAATACACTAATTTTGCAAGTGAGCAAATTAATGAGAAGTATATAGTACCTTTCCATGACCTTAGCTGATGAAATAATTTGTCAGTAAATCTTGGGTGTAAGCCTTAGGTCTGAGACCGTTAGGAGCATAGAGGTTATGGATATTTCATAACTAGATTATATATTAAAACCTCTTCTGACAGTGTCAGTACTTTGAGCTGTGTTTGACTAGCAGTTACCATGGTTTGCAGACTTTCAGCAGATACTGCAGTCATTTAGATTCCTCAGTTTTTACATTCATAAAGCTGGTGTTTAATGATGATAACAGAAAACTAAGTCCAGGACCATTTTACACATAACTTACCCTCTTCCCCTGATACTTGTGTGCTCTTAAATAGAACATACGATTTATAGGCTTCATAGAATAGGGTTATGAGTATTAAAAATGCATGTGTAATTGTGGGGTTAATAGCCTTGACACATCAAAGAGAAAACAAATGGTTATTTGATCAGCTATCATTTTAGTCATGGAATGTTATTTCCGGGGTAGTAGTTTTTAGTGGTATTTTCCTTTTTTTTCTTTCTTTTTTTTTAGTGACATTGACTCTCTGCAGATTATATAGGTTGTAACGTAACTGTTGCTCAAGTAAGTGCTAGCTGGATAGTCTGACAGTTTGAATAGGAGTACAGACCTCCTTGACAGCAATCCTTAGGATCTGACTGAATAAGTGAAGGGGAGGCCTTTAGTGGAGGAATTATTTCTGTTCTCCCACTGTCTCTCAGACCTGGTGCTTTGCCAGGCTGAGCTTCGATTGGACTTTGATTTAGTGGATAGCTCTGAAAATCCTTCACATTTCATGGTTGTCTGTGTGTGTGTATATATATATATGTATATATATTATTCATCTAGAGAACTAGGTTTCTGGTAGTACTATTGCTAAAACCAATCAAATGTAAATATTTGGGTAAGCTTTTAGAATAGGATTTTCCCTATGTATTCAGAACTTGCTATCCATAGTCTCGTTTTGACTTTTATGTTGGCCGTCTTTTGAAATGTATAACTTGAATTGGTGAAAGACATCTTTTTCGCCACGAGGATTGTCAAACAGTGGAGAAGCAGGTTGCCCAGAGCGGTGGGAAAACTTGGAAGTTTTCAAGATCTGACTGGACAAAAGTCCTGAGCAAACTGATCTTGCCACCAGCCCTGAGCAGCATGTTGGGCTAGAGACTGTCAGGATGCCTTACCCCCTGCAGTTATCTTGTGACCATACTTGCCAATCATCTCAGTGATATTTTAGCATCTTGTATGCCATGCTGGCAGATGTTTTAAGCAATAGCCCTCAATGCCAAAGAAAACATTCCCCTACCAATTAGTAACGAAGTTCAGATTTTGGACTCAGAACTTTAGGTTCTGTTCTAAGCAATATAACCTCCTTGGTTTTTTGAAAGGAAGTTGCCAATTCCAGCTAGTTTCATAAAACATTCTTTAAAAAAGACAGATAATTTACTTCTTTCAAAGGGACTCTCAGTAGGAGACAGCTTGATTTTTACTTGAAGATTTTATCATTTTTATTAGGGAGGATCTCAGCTAAAAAACTTGACTGGTGTTTTATTGAAATCAAAATATGCCTCTGAGGAGTGCAGTGCATGCCAATGTCATTGCATGAGTAATTCCTAAGCAAAAACTGTCCAGGTTTATTTATGATGATTTTTGTGCTGAAAGTTTAAAAATTCTTAGCAATATCATTTAGAGCAAAAATCTGAACTAAACCCCTAGTTTTCAACAGCATTTCTTCCTTAATCAAACAAAAAAACCCACACCACTGACATCCTGTCTCTTCTCTGAGCCATCCTCCAGAAAACAAGTTCTTCCCATACAGACTGCTGTAAGTCACTTAGAAACTCTGATTCTGTCCTGTTTAGCCCTGATATCTGAGAAGCACAGTGGCACTGCTGCTCTCTGCTGTCTTCCACACCAGAGGGGCAAGGACAAGTTGTATTTCCTTTGGTCTCCATGATCCTCTGGCTGTGCTCTGCTGTTTTGCAAGTTGCAGGTGCCTAGTACAGTTTAAACCTATTATTCCCTTGGTACATGGTATACAGCCTCTTTGACTTACAGAAGCACACCATGTCGTTTCTTTGTGGAAGCATTATTTCCAAGAGAGGAAGTGAAAGAATTGCTTTGTAATGAGTGTATGGATGCCAACAGAAAGAAAGAAACTATCTTTCCAATTCCTATAAGTTCTTTGTAATGTCTGTGTTCTGATACACTGGTTACATTGTTAGCATATGTAGGTTTAGTGAGTTCATCTCCCTTCTAATGTCTTGCCAGCAAAGCATTGAGCCAACGGATGCCTTCATGAATCTTTGCATCGACACCTTATTATTTTGTTCAGATCAGTTGTTTTATATTCATCCTTGCAGCCTATATAGCCTACAACACTCTTGTTTTATTTGCAGATTATCGTAAGCATAGGACTCATGTTTTATGTTGTTCACCGAGCTAAAGTGGAACTGAATGCAGCTATTGCAGCGTGTGAAATGGAAATGAAGACATCGCTTGTTAAAGACAGTCAGCCAAGCCTCACTGGTTCAACCACGTACTGCAACAAAAGGACAGTAGCATTCGCTGGAGGAGGTGTCAATATTGTGTGATTTCAAGTATTAATAATTAAGTAAGGTTTTGTGAACCTGAGCTATCACCTAGAAATGTCTATGGACAATTGAAATAGATTTTTTAAAAAAATTGCAAGTGATTACAGGTTGTACTGTGGCACAAATCAACCGACCAGCTTTTCAATTGCACAGGAGTGACTTCTAGCAAGAAAAGGAAGATGGCAAAGTAACTTAAGATGTAAATGCAAATTTGGCTGCACCTTTGGTCATTTATTATGCCTGTCATGGCCTGTAGTCTGCACTTTAGTTTTTTTTTCCTTTGCTCCTATAAACTGAGAAATGCTTCTATAAACTGAGAAAAGTAGCACAGAGGTAAATATTTTTCTGCTTAGCATTATTTATAAGGCTGAATAACTATATGCAGTAGAATTTTATTACTGATAAAGATGAATGAGAAGGTATGCAATTCAGTGTGTTATTCTTGAATGTGCTTTTGATTTGGAATTGCTTCCAGAAGTTAGAGTGTATTATTTAGCTAATGATGGGACCATTTGGCTTTTTCTTCATTTTTGATTTAAAAAAATAGAAACCTATATAAAGTTTTGGTTGAATGTATTTTTCTAAGGCATTACAAATGTTGCAGAGCCATTATGTATTCACACAAGCTTAAACCCTACATTGTGGGACTGAAGTGCTCTTAAATTACATTTTAAGTTACACTGTGTAATATGCAAAGTACAAAGGAAAATGCATTTAGATTGCAGTGACTATTTAAAGGAGACTTCATTGGTTTTGCCACCTTGGTGATTGTAACAAAGGGCTGTTCCACGTTAGTCCTATTTATAGTATTTTTAATTGCTAAAAGGATGGAGTTTTTCAGCTCACATGACTACAGGTAGTAAGAGTTCCAGAACAGGGAGCTAAATCTCTCCTTTAAACAGAATGATGGGATACTGGCAGTACTAATTTTACAAGAAGGTGGCCTTTATTTTGTAAGTGATTCTCCCCTCCCTTTAAAAAGCTTTAAAAATTCACTTTGGTTGGCACGTTTTTTGTACAAGTTTTACATTTTTTAAAAGACGCAATCTATTACAAATTTCATCAGAGTGAAGAAATGAAAACTAGAAATTCGCCTTGGAAAATAAATAATCCAGTAATGGAGGAGGACAGCAATGTCTCTGAGACTCAGGAATTCTGACTCCATTTTTGCAAGACAACACTGTATTGGATACTGCTCCTTTTACGCGTGCTGTGGACTGTTTTTCACTGAGTTTGAATAGACTGGATAACCTGATAGTAACTTGTGTGTGTATAAAAGGAAAACAACAATAATGCCTGCCTGAACACGATGTTCTGTATGTGTGATTTCATGTAGATATACATAGCAATGTTCAACTGCTCAAACACAGGCAAGTCATCTGATACAGAAATAATGTAAAGTATTGCTTATTTTGTAGTTATTTTGTGTGAGTTTTTAAGAATGCCTTCAGGCTTCAAGATTTTGTGTTATTTTCTAACAGTACGACTGTGCCTCCTTTTTGTAAGGTTGTTTGTAGGGTCCAAATGTTTTTTTTTCTTCTTCAGAATAGCAGGTCTTCAAGGTTATTGGGAAGCTGAGGTCTGGTAGCCTCTAACAGCCTTACTGAGGGGACGTGTGGTAGTCATGTAACTGGACATCTACGCATTCCGTCGTAGTGGAAGTTCCATTTTGTTCTTTAAATTTGTGTCCTTTGCAGACTGGTGTTCTTGGGTCTTGTGACCTAAGGAACTGAACTAGTTAAATGAAAACAACAAAGTTCAGATTGTCTCCTTTCTGTTATTTTGGGGGTTAGTTTTTTTTTTGTTTTTGTTTTTGTTTTTTTTTTTTGGTTAATTGGTTGGCTTTTGGTTGTTTTTTGGTTGGTTGGTTTTTGAAAAGGCAATCTGTATACACCTGAAAGTGTTCATTTACATATCTCTGCCTCTGACAGCTCCTGTGTGAAAACAAGAGAGCCAGATAACTTTTTGATGGCGTTATTTGTCATCATGGTATAATTAAGTCCTTTCTTAACTAAAGGGTGGGTTTTTTTGTTTGCTTGGTTTTGTTTCTTCTGAAGAACAATCCTTCAATAATGAACTGATCTGAACTTTGCTCCATTTTGCCAAATGAAATAGTGTTTTGAAGAGGGTATCTCTTTCTTTGCATTTTTTAACTAACTTAAGGTTGCGTTGATTATTCGAGACATTTCCCAAATATGTATTTTGAAGTGCTTTTATTTCCATGACATTTTGTAACCAGAGTAACTTCACTATGTGAACACTTTTGTAGTATGAAATTAGTTCTTAAGACTTTTGCATTTTGCTTGATACTTGTAATATTTGTGTACAAGTTAATGGGAAATGTGCATTAAAAGGAACTTTTCTGTACCATGCCAATCATAGTTTTATACAATAAATTCACTCAAATTTCTTTAAAGGAATATGTATTAAATTTTTAAGTTGCTCTGACATGGTTGGAAAGAAGGTGCAGTGGAGTCTCATCTTTGTGTATGCATACAAGGATAGTTGCCTACATTGAAGGGGTAACAAGTTAGGCTTTAAGGATGAATTCAATGGGCGGGGAGGTGCTGCTGAGGGAAAAACACTTGGGTTTTTTTTTTTTAAATTAAATACTTGCATAATTCTATTAAATGCTTTCAAGGTTAGGTATTTGCAGCTGGCTTTTTGATAGAAGAATAAGCATACATTTGCTTATGAGAAACACGCTATTGAACTGAAAGAGTATTGATATTTCTGAATGTAACAGTAGTAAAAGTGATGGGATTATTTTTTTTTTTAAGATAGTCTCCCTACTTAGTGCAATTAGAACTCACAAAGGTATGACTCTAGTTTAAACAATACATGGCAAGTAATTTTCATGAACACTTTCTGAGTTGCCATGATGGTGAAATTTCTGCATTTTGCATATGAGAGGTACCTAAATAGCAGGTCATATGGAAGAAGAAATCTCTCAGCTGCATGGCACCAGTTTTCCTTCCTCCTTGTGGTAAGTACAACTGTGTCATAAATTTGTCAAAATTTAACTTTAGGCTAAGCACCTGTGAGGAAAACCTTTTTTTTTTTTTGCCCAAGAGCTTTATATACTATTTTCATCCTGATTTTTGCACAACTTCAACAAGCGTTGCTGAGGTCAAGTTTGAAGAATAGAAAAGCTGCTCTTGCATGGGGTGTGGCTTATGTCACATACTGGATCCTTTACATTCATTTCCAGCTTTCCACCTGAGGCAAATATGATTTGCATTTTTACTGACCAAGTTTACTGGAGTCATCAGTTGCCTTGCAAATAATCTGGGTTATGATGTGTAAAATGAAATAGAAAAAAAGTGTTTCCATTCACATTGCAGTCATTTTTAATGACAGAAGTAAAGAGCTCTAGTAGCTCTGTGACAGGCTCCCTCACTATAATTCCAGGTTGGTACTAGTCCTGTCTGCATAAGATGGAGGTTTGGGCATGAGGGAATAGGAATCGATTGCAAAGGGGGAGCTGATGCAAATTTTGGCTCTGCTGGGTAGAGCAGCTTGTCTCTGTCCTCTCCAGTTGTGCAGCATTAGAGATGTTCCTGGCAGCACAAGGATGATGGGTCTAACAAATTCTGTTTTATGGACATTAGCATTTGTCTCACACTACCCTGCTGTATTGATTTTTAATTTATATTAATTTATTAGTGATAAGTAGCAAGAAACTGAGTCTGCAGTTTCAATCCTGTCCCTTTCTTCCTATAATAGATCATCCTGGCATATTGCTAAACTTAAAATTACATTTTAATGAAGTCCTATGTTCATTAGTGTAAGTTAAGCCCTCCTTGCTAGCCAAGTGACTAATGCGTAGTTGGTTGGCTCTGGATTCCCAATTCATTTGGAAAATTAGCTGGGCCAGATTTGCTGTTGCAAGAGTGCAAAGTCCTCTAGCTTTCCTTCTGATTATTTAGAACTTCAGATTAAATTAGCATGAAAATTATTGTACAGTGGGAGGTTGTGTTGTGTTTTTTTTTTTTTTTTTAATTAGCAAGATATTAGAAGGGTTTGTTCTGTCCTGATCCTGAGGCTTGAATATTTGGTGTCATCCTTTTTAGGAGGTAGTGTTTCCAAGATGTACCACACATAAGCTTATGTCAGTCAAGGTAATTAAGTGCTGACTTTGATGAAGAGGATATAAAACTTGTATCATCTGGTCATGGTTACAAGTCTTTCTAAATCATACAATCTACACCCAACACAGTTTGGCTTTGGGGACTGCAGTGTGTTACTTCCCATCCCTCCTCTGCAGGACGGGAAATCGAAGAGCTACGAGTCGTTCAAGCTGAAGGGGAAGAAATAATTGTGTGAGCACAGTAGGTACAGTTTGAGGAGTTTAAATTAACTGCAGCATTGCCAGAACTGTGAATACATCCAAGTGTCATGCTTTTGTAGCTGCCAAATCCTTTGACAGGTTCTGCTTTTTTCCAGGGCAGGGCAGCTGGGTGACCTCACCTAGAGGCAGCTTAGCATTTTCTCTTCCAGAGAATTCTAGCATGCTTTGACTTTTAGAAGTAGTCATTTGACAAATTTTGCCGACATTTCTCTAATTAGAATGGTTTAGTTTGTCACAGTAACAGGGCGAGACCACCTGGGGCTCAAATATGTGTACCAAGTGGTGTTCGTGCACGTGCATGATCCCCATTTGCTGAATGTGAGGTGTTTCCCTCTGTTTTCAGCAAGCTATAACCGTTTCCCTTAAAGGTTGTTGGTGGGTGGGTGGGAGGAAGGAAGGAAGGAAAGGCCTGTGGTGAAGGACTATTCTAATAGTGAATTTTCACTCTGTGCTTTAGAAACTCAGTTGCTTAAGATCACAAATATTCTTCATTTGATGTGAGAAATGGTAGGTGGTAAGGCAATAGGCTAAAGAATTTTCTGATTGTGATTTTTGTGAGGGAGTAACAATTTGCTTCAATACATGGTGTAGCACCCAGAGGATAGAGGGGTGGTTTTTTTTGCTTTGATTTTTTGGGGTGAAGAGGGGTTGGTACTACAGGAAGCAAATAACACTGAAATGACAAAGATATGAAGAAACTCCTGATTCTTTTAAATTTTGACTTTTTATGACTGTCTCTACAGATATGGGAAACAGTGTCTTGGAAGCAGCTGGAGTAAATTCTTAAAGAAAGAGCATCTTTCTGATGATCTTCTGGAGAGCTGCTGAGTACACACCTCTGCCTCTGGGCCCTGCCTATATAACCTGATCTAACAAAGTCCAAACCAGCAGCAGTGGCTAGCTCTTATCCATAGAGGAACATTTGTTGCTGCCCTTTCGGTATCTTTTGCAGCAACAGTATAATGGCAGATGGTTTGCCTGCCTGAAAGGCTTCCTTTTTTCCTTGCTCTACTTTGCCTGGCACAAGTGGTGGCTGGGGGGGAAATAGCTCTGCACTTGCTGTTTGCTTTTCCACCAGCTGGGGAGGCAGAGGTTGCTAAGCTGAAACCAGGGATTGTTCTGTGTCTTGCATCTTCAAACCACTATCTGAGTAGCTTCCTTTCCCTGTGCTCTAAAAAAAACACAAAAAACCAAAAAAACAACCAAAAAAACCCCAAAAAAACCCCCAAAAACCAAACCAAACCTAAAGAAATAATTATTTTAAAAAACCCAAAGAAACCCCAAAACAACAAGCCCAAACACCACCACCCAAGAAATCTTCAGGACTGGTAAAATTCATACCAGTAAATGAATATCCTATATATTCTCCTGTGGATGTAAACTGAGGTGCAAGATCATGTTTTGTGTGTTCGGACAGCTCTTCCATGTTCAGTGACTCCTATGTGAAATGAGGTTCTCCAGGCACTGAGCTTGCAAGGATCCATTACTGTGTTAGCTTTGCAGGGATTTCCTAGCAG
Source organism: Myiozetetes cayanensis (assembly GCF_022539395.1). Lineage (NCBI taxonomy): Eukaryota > Metazoa > Chordata > Aves > Passeriformes > Tyrannidae > Myiozetetes > Myiozetetes cayanensis. The sequence continues at coordinate 23,974,964 of NW_026086604.1, forward strand.
CTTCATCATGGCTAGGCTTCGTGAACGAAGATTTGAGAAGGGCTCTACCCACACTTGCTACAAGCATGCTGATGGCTAAAAAGGCCAATGCGAGATAGACAAGTCCGGTTGCAGAAGGCACAGCAGAAAGACTCCCCAGGTGACATCAGACAAGACGCGATTCTTTCTGCGTTGTCTTTTCTCCTCGAGAGTGATCCTGCGTGTGTTCTCAAAAGCAGCAGCAGCGTTATAGATGGTGTGTCTCCAGGCCTCCCGATTGGAGGCCAGGGTAGACCAATGGTGGTGATCAATATGGCCAAGGCTGAGGGATTGTTTCAGGCAGTCCTTGTATCTCCTCTTCGGGGCTCCCCTCTTGCAGTAGCCAGTGGCAAGTTCCCCATAGAGCACGATCTTAGGGAGGCGGCAGTCCTGCATCCTGGAGACGTGCCCTGCCCAGCACAGCTGTGTTCTCAGCAGCATGGCCTCAATGCTCGTGACTGCTGCCTGTTCAAGGACAGACGTGTTGGTCACATAGTCAGTCCAGTGGATGTTTAGGATTGAATGGAGGCAGCGCTGATGGAAGCGTTCTAAGAGATGCAAGTGGTGCCGGTAAATGACCCATGATTCAGATCCATATAAAAGAGTAGACAGTACAACAGCTCTGTAAACACTGATCTTTGTACTTTTCTTCAGGTGTTTGATTTGCCACACTCTTTTATGGAGTTCACCAAAAGCTCTGTATGCCTTTGCTAACCTGTTGTCTATTTCTGCATCAATCTTACCATCTGAGGAGATGATACTTCCCAGGTAATTAAATTGCTGGACCGATTTGAGCTCTGTTTCACCAATGGTGATATGGGGATGATGGGAGACTTCCTGAGGTGCAGGCTGATATAAAAGGTCTGTTTTCTTCAAGCTGACTTCCAGTCCAAAAAGCTGTGCAGCCTCTGCAAAGCAGGATGTTAGACGCTGCAGAGCTACTTCTGTGTGGGCGATGAGGGCAGCGTCATCAGCATAAAGCAGCTCACGGATAAGATAATTTAAGGTCTTAGTGTGGGCCTTCAGTCGCCTTAGGTTGAAAAGGCTCCCATTGGTACGATACTGAATGTAGACACCGTTTTCATCATCGAGGTCTGCTGTGGCCCTTTGGAGCATCATGCTGAAGAAGACTGTGAATAAAGTTGGTGCGAGAACACAGCCTTGCTTCACACCATTGGCTATTGCAGCTTACGATGTATCAAATCACTGGTTTCCAGTCATTCTTACATTGCACTGAATTTTGCTGGTCCATCATTGAGCAGGTCGTTTTCTGTGTCTGGCTCCTTTCAACAGAGGAATCTGTCCTTTTTCCAGCTACACTGGTCAGTCTAATGAAATATATTCTCTCTTCTTACAATGGATGTTTCTTTAAATTAAGCTAGGTATGATAGTGTTCTTTCAAACAGGCTTTGAGGTTGGAAAATGGCAGGGTCTGGAGGAAGAATTCTGGGCTCCTCAGAGCCCCTGGCATTTGCACTGGGGAAAAGAGTCTTGTAATGAGTTTTAAAAAAGGTTTCCATAGGGAAGCAGTTTGAGAATTGAAAATTTAGGAGAGGAGGGGAAAAGTTGCAATTAGTGCAAGTGTATTAGTATACTTAGCAGGAGGTAAAAACCCTGGCAGCTATAATTAGATGACATTATTCCCCCCTTTTCAGTGAGTCATTCCATAAAGAATGAATTCAATATATTTTACTTTTTTTAAAAATCCTTTTCACTTGTTGAAACCCAAATAGAAAAAGGAAAGGGAGTCACAGAAGAATGTTAACAAAGAAACTGCAGACTCATAAAGATTACTGAATATTAACCTTGAGGCAAAGCAGAAATTTGCTTTTCTATGTGGCAGATATGCTGGTACAAATATTTTCTTCATCATGTCTGCTCTGATAAACAGTAAAGGTAAAGGAAAGGTAGCCCTGTAGTGAAGCATGGATAGATTTGTATCACGTAGATTATATTCTCTTGGGGAAAAGTCCTTGTGGATTCAGTTTTTGGGGTTAGGTGTAGTGTAAAAGTACCTGGTGTTCTCTTCCTGCACTCCATGCTGACTGTATGAGCCACTGTTGTGTCTCAGAATCAGCCAAATGTATAGCTGCAATAACATGGCATGAGCCTGAGAAAATAATTCCTCCATCTTATCAGCAGCTCTAAACAGCCTGGAACTTGATTAAAAAAAAAAGCTGGAAGGTGCACCTCTACTTTCTGATAATGGATATCATTATCTTTACTGATGTTTACAGTGTTTCAGCTACCTTTGATGGAAACCTTGTACAGATGTAATGTGTGAATACATTTGCCTGAGAGATGAATTTTCTCCTACAAAAAAACTTATTTTACCCAATATTAAGGATCATCATATCCAAGCTGGGAAGTTCTGTCTTGAACACAGGAGATCATTGTGGTCAGCTGAACCTCCTGAAGAGCAGTTTGTTTCCAGGTTGTAGCATTGTAGAGTAATGAAGGTTGGAAGGGATGCCATTTAGTCCAGCCCCTGCTCAGGTTACATCCAGTTAGATCATCTTGCCTGAGGGCTATATCTGGTTGAGGCTTAAAAATATCTCTGAGAGTGGAAAATCCACAGGCCTGTGTGAATTGGTCCAATCTTTGACCAACCTTACAGCGGAAGAATTTTTCCTCATACTCGGTCAGAATTTCTTGGGTTGCAGTTTGTGTCCATTGCTTCCCCTTGTGTCACTGAGCACCTCTGGGAAGATTCTGACTGTCTTCTCTTGTGCTGCCCATTAGGTAGTCAAAGACAGCAGCTGAATAGGAGCTGAGGGCCATGACTCCCTCAAAGGCACATCTGGTCTGCAAGAGCCCAGCAGGAATGAGCAGGAGATGTTGGCATGGGGTTGGTGCTGGGTGGCTGCTGCAGCAACAGGGAAATTTGACTGGGCAGAAAGCAGGGCAAAAGGTCATATTCATACCTGCAGACCTGCAGCTCAAAAAAATGCACAATTCCTCGGGTCTGTTGTCTCTATGTGGTTGTACTGAAGAACGTGTGCCATGCATATTTATATTGCAAAAGAGTAATTTGTGCAATATCACAGATGAGGAGAAAGGCATCTCCAAACACTGACCTGGCTAAGTTACAGGGGGAAACAAATAAAAACATGAAGTCCCAAGTGACATCTCAGGCTAATTTTGTTTTTATTCTGCTGTTGAATATCCATTTTTACCATTTCATGCAGTAACTTTTTAGACATGTCCCAAAACTTGAATTTTTGAATTGTTGTATTTAAATTACTAAATTAAGTATCTATAGAATATACTATTTCATTTCAAGATTTTCTTGAAAATGCCATAGTAATTGTTAAACTGTTCTTTTCAAAGTATCAGCTTAAAGTAATATTGGGTAAAAGTTATACCAAAAAATCAACTGGTTTTCTTCATAGAGATATCCACAATAATGACAATTAATACAAATGTCCAAACACTTGCAAATAAATGTTTTAAGTACTGCAAAATCACTATGAGTCATTTTCAGGCTTATGCAGTCACAGACACTCTTTTATCTTTTCTACTGTTTAAGGGTAGTGGGTATTTAACAGTAGCAGAGCAACAGTAATGCTGCTAACACAAGAGAAGGAAATAATTTGTTAGAACTTTTCAAAGAGCATTAGAAGTTCTGTTATGTGTAGTAAGTATTAGATATACCCAGAAAGCAGTTTCCCCAAAGTACATGGGTGCCTAAAAGACGTATGAAGCCATGTACTAAGGGTGTCCAAAGCATTTCAGCACCCAATATTATAATATATAATATATATAAAGGTTTCTGATGTTTTCCAGTGCTTCTGAGGGCTGATGTGTGTCTTTGCCTTCTGACCTACTGCATCTATATCATTCAGTCCAGTGTTCAGAGAGGCACAAGAGGCTCAGAATGGGAGTGTTCTGGTATCTTCTGCAAAGCAACCATTCTCTGATCTGGATTCCCATTGATTTCTGAACTTGTCAGCTCTCAGGGATCTTCACTCATGATGAATCAAGATACTGTGGTAAATGTGTCATGCCTCTTAGAGAGGGACTGTCTCTTGCTGAGTTGCCTCAGGCATGCTTACCTCTAGTTTGGAACAAAAGAATTTAAATTTTATCTACTTTTCTTGAAATCTTGTTGAACCCTAGTCTACCTAGGTGTCATTTAAATGCAGACTGCAGAACAAGCTCAGAAGTACACTGAATAAATCACAAATGAAGGCTGTGGCTGTACTGAAACTGAATGGTGAACCAGACCTCCTCCCTACCAGCATCTTAAATTACTCGGCCTAAATCATGTGGGGGTTGTTAGCTGGGGCTGCAATGTAAATTCAAAGCAAAAGTACTGCTTGCTATATATGGTGTCACTTTGCTCTAGAGATCACTCAGCATATGTCTGAGATGATCCTGAAGAAGGTAGTGCTGACATATTTTGCTTGTACTCTTTGTACTATGTACAGGAAGAGAGGGGAGGCATGGAAGAAAGAGGTCAGGAAACTGGTTGTTCATATATATGTATGAGACTGCAGATTAAGTCGGCTCACAGCTTTGTGATCTCAGGCACGGAGGCATTTTGGACTTCAGAATACATTTCTTCTTGGTCTGACCAAAGAAACTTAGCAATAGTGCAGTTTTAATGTGTAAAACAATTTTGCACAAGGGGTTTTGTGGGATGCTGTTTCTGTGTTCTTGCAAGTCAAAAACAACTTCTCAGAATCTTGTCCTTGTGAAACCAGAATGAAAGTCTGGTCCCTGGGAGTGTTTCTGTGAAGCTAGCTCTGAGATGCTGCACTTGTGTCTTTGCAAAGAGGAACATCAGGAAGACATGCTGCTAATTCAGTAGTCTGCAGCATTTATGATCAGTTTTCAGCTGCCATTTGGAAAGGCTGAAATTTTGAAATAAGAAAGTAGTAGCAATTAGAAAGCTTTATTATCTTGTGTCAATATTATTACAATATTCCCTTCACATAGATTCCAAGAACTCTGTGTTATATTTAGATTTGTGTCCTCTGATGTATGCTTAACAGTTTGGGGATTTAATAATAAATTAAAATACAGATGGCACCCACTCGGGAACTAGATGGATTATCTCTTTGTAAGATACTGGAATGGGAGAAGATAAAAGCAAAACCAGTTGTATTTTATAATTTAAGTATAATTTAATCTTATATAAATTTAAGGGTTTATATCAATATGTTCATATATAAATTCATTAAATCTCTAGTTCTTATTTAAGAAAGCCTCAACTTTCTTAAAGGCTTCAGAAAGTGCTTGGATGAAAAAAATCACTATGCTAAATATTTTATACTGGAGGGATGAGAGAGAACTCCCCCACTCTATTTGACATCCTCCTCTTGCTCGGATTAACCAAAAAAACTCTCATTTTCCAAGTGCATTCATGTGCTCAGGGGTTTTATATCTTACAAATCTAATAGGATGCAGGAAAATTGCTCAAAAGATTTTCCTTATGCTCATCTTCATAGGTAGCAAATAAAATCAGCAAATATTTAGTCAATATTAATAATTAATTTATAAAGAATAATAGAAAAGAATCTTCTGGCTCTTCCTTTGATCTTCATCGATCCTCTCTCTTGAATGGATGAAGTTCCAAGCAGTATTTCTGAAAAGTGTCAAAGTTTTGACTTAGCATAATTGAGGTCTGAACTCAGCAGAGAGGTCTGCACAGTAAGGTAAGCTCCTGCGTCTTTGCAGAACAATGGCTTTATAAAATAGTGCAATAATCGCCCTAAGAAAATTCTTGTGTTAAATACTACATTAAATGAAATATTTTTACTCATTTTGCTATCTAAATACCATTCCTTTAATAATCAGAATGATATTCAGTGGAGAAAATTGCTTAAGAAATAAGAAGGTGGTGTAGGTTGCGGAAGGCAAATCCCTCTACCCACCTTTTGAAGAACAGTATGTTACAGAATGAATTAAAAAAGGCCACTGTTTACTAAAAATATAAAGTTTCTAGATAGGTAGGCTACAAGGAGGTAGACAGGCAGGGTTTTTTCTAGCACTGATTTCGAGCATCTTTCTCCCTTTCCTCCTTTCCTACTCTCAAAATGGATTCTTTGTATTGACAAGGTTAATATCTGTTTTTTTTTTTTTTTAAAGTGACAGGGATTTCTGGGGATTAGGAATCTTCTAAACTCCTATGACTTGTTCCCATTTCTTCAGTGGAGCTGCTTCTCTTTTGGCAAATTGTTTTGCCATTGTAATGCTGTTTGCCTGGCTTTTCACTAGCAGCAGAAAAAAACACAAAGATCTGGTCAGGTGCCACTTGCACCCCTCGTTTGCCTGTAATAAGAAAATAACCTGATGCAAAACTGACAATTTTTTTTCAAAGAGATGCTTTGGGATAGAAAACTGCTTTTTATTCTAGCTGTTAGCTTGACTTATTTGTTTGCACATCAGTAATCATCTCTCTTTAGAATTAAAAGGAAAACTGTGTTATTAGGAGCTTCCTCATGTTGATAACCAAGTTTGGCTAATTAATGTGAAAGATCAATTAGTATGCTCAGGAGGGGGAGTTATTGTCCAAAGTTTCTAGTCTCCCTGACCACTTCTTCCCAAACAGGGATTTGTGTGGGAAAACAAATTACTATTGACCTTGTGGTCTGTAGTGGATGCAAGAAGCAAGGAGGATCACAGCAAGACATTATTTTCTTCTCTTTGATCTTTTTCAGTAATGATTTATTTCCACTGGAACTATCTGAGGAGGAGCTGTACAGTTTGGCAAGTGGGTTAACAGGTCTTAATTAAAAGAGAATTAAGCTGCAACTGTAATAATAAATTATATCTGGGACTGTTCTCTGTCACTGAGACATAATGTCTTGAACAGTCCATATCCATACAGCTAAACCCTCTTTTTCTCTGACACAGGTTGGAGATACCCAGACTTGATGAATTGGAAGTATGTCTTGAAAGTCCCCAAGGCCATCCTGGAAGCTTTTTAGGAGAGTGATGGTTAGTTTGGGGACTCTTTTAGTAATTTAACCATGTAGTTGAGAGAGTAAATGTTTGAGCTTAACTTGTTGCTTCTTAACTTTTATATTTTGAAAACAAGTATATTGCTTGCTTTATAGAAGTAACAGAGTACTTCTAAAAGGACCATTTCCATTCCTATGCAGCACATTCACCTGCAGACCTTCCCCAGCTGGGAGTGGTTGAGAGAAAACTCCTGCTCTCTGAAGAGTTACCTCATTTTCCTCAACACATATTTCACTTCCTTCTTCCCTCAGGCTGAAGATCTCAATGCCAAGTCATTAACCATCTCATGTGCCTACAGTCTTTCTGCTGGAATATAGACACCTTCCTCTGAGGATAAAGATGAATGCTCTGACAAACTGATAAGAAAAAGGCAAATTGAAAGTGAAGCCCGGTCAGATTTTCTACAAAAAGCTAACAGCATGTGTGTGCTGTCTGGTAGAGCACACTACACGAGAAACAAGTGCAATTTCCTTCTGTGGCAGTTGTGGGCTGCAGCAATACCACTGGAATCACAGGTGAGTGGCACCACCACTCCCATGATGCCTTTCATGATAAAGCCACACTCGGATAATCTTGCTCCTGCTCACTATCTCTCTACATCTCAAAAGATCTTACCGCTTGGGAAGCTTCAAAAATTCACGTCCACACAAAACTATGATGGCCTTATTTACAAGCAAAGAAGCTTATCCTTTCAGGTAAAGACCCTGAGTATTAATGCTGCGCTGAAAGCAGGAAATCTGAGGTTTAGTCTCTCGTGTTTTGAGGGAAGTGTCTCTCAGTTTTTGTTCCTTATCTATAGAGATTATTTCTGGTTTTTTTATGTGCTTACGTCACGTGCTTGTGACAACGTGGGCTTAGTCACAGCGCAAGCAGCTACAGACCCTCTGTGGAGGGATTTTGTAGCCACTGGAGGACTCCACACACTGTGAGAATTATGAAAAGTAATAACCAGGTATACAGAGCTCTCTAGATGATGGGGATTTGATGTTGCAATTCCTTAGAATAAATAGAAAACTTCCTGGAGGAATAAGGACTGTATTTATGTTTCATTCCCTCAGTGTGCAAGGAACCTTCTCTGATTTTAAGTAAGGAAGGGATTGATGCTAGATGTTAACATGTGGCAAAACAGCTTGTAGCAACAGGGAACTAAACTAAAGTAAAAGGAGGGAAAGCATGTTTAGTCCAGCATCACTGTGATTTGGCTGTCTGTGTTTGTACATAGAATGTAATCACTTGTCTACAGCTCTACAGCACTGAAATCCTACAGAAATATGGTATTTGTACTGCCTCAAAAAGGAGACACTAGCTATAAATGTTTGCTATGAAATATTCAGCATGCCTTCCTACCACAGGGAGTTTGAAAGGCTTGCTGCTAACGCTGGTGTAACAGTGTCTCTTTTGATTTCACACTCAATACGGTTTGTGCCAGATGAGGATGCTGCATGGACAGATGATGCCTGTCAGTAGCTGGCTTGGGGACTGAGAGTGGTGAGTAAAGGTAATTGAAAGAGTAATTAGATTCTAATTAGTAGCTGTTAAGGCATCTGCTTTCCTAGCTTGTTTTTCCTTGCAATGTTATGCAGGACATGTTGTGTGACAACCCACAAACAGGTTTAATAAATGCTGGGTGTTTCAGATGACTTGAAGCTTCACGGTTCTGCATTTCGTTGACTTTTTACAAACTAAAGGATTTGGAGTTTGGGCTGTGACACAAGCAGCACATAATGAGCAGTGTCAGCCATGTGTAAAGCAGAGTACCTATATATCAATGGGACTAATGCCTCTCACAGTGTGCTATTGTCTTAAATAGTCACAAGAATAAGAAGGGCAAATATAAAAAGTTGCTCCAGCCTCACTGATTTCTTGACATCACAGCTTACGGTGTCTACTCCTGGGCACAGGCTGTATTTGATACTACCTGCAGGCCTAGCTCTGTGTTATCTCTCCAACCCTTTTCTGACCTTTCTGTACATGCCATGGTAGTATCTGACTGACCAACCTGGACTAGCGATTCCTGTAAGAGAGTGGTGGGTTTCAACACCACTCAGTATTACCTGAGCACGTGTATAGTTTCATTGCAAATTCCAGTGCCTGAAAAAAGGGGGTGTCTTTGTGCTCGTATGTGAGAAGTCTCTTATATAAAACACGTATCCTTCAAAAAGATGTGAATAGTTTTGTTTCCTAAATGTCTTTAACTGCTTGAGGTTCCTGCAGCTCCCAGTGCCCACATTGATCTCTAGGGTGCCCCTGAAACCCTCAGGATTATTGGTCTACCCTCTGCTTTTCTGACTGTAGGTTAGGACCATTAGGTTACGACCAGTTAAACCAAGCCTGTGCTAAGAGGGGATGTGCCTAACCCTTATGTTGTTTCTGGGCAGCGCATAGAATATTCTAACATCTGAGTTGATGTCTTGAACTTGATTGGGCTCATGTGTATGTGTGTGCCTTCCGTGAGCAAACACTTCAGTGACCTTCCAAACCATTACTCTGGTTGAGCTCACCTAACTTTAATTGTCTGGTTGTTTTGGTTTTTAGCAGAGTCCCCTCAGTGGAAATTAAAGTACAGTTCACCTGATCATATAAAAGGTGTCTACTTCGGGATGTAATGAAGCAGTTCCTGAAATGTCCCTGCCAGCTCCCTGCTCTCTACAGGACAGTGGAAGGATCCTATGGTGACTTGGCCCAGACACATGGTAGGCATAATTCCCATGATTCAGTGAATCCCATCCTTTGCTGTCTGCAGCTTTGAAATCTGTAGAGTAAACTTTCTAATCAATATCAAAGACATAAGATCATGTTTCTGGGCTCAGCTGCTGACATCACAGGGTAAATGTGGCACTGGACGTGGAACAGGTTCTGTTTCCTCTTTAATCTGATTCAAGCTAATTTCTACCTACATTTCCAAACCCTGTCTTTTCCGTCAACAGCCTTCAGTGACTCAAAAAAAAAAAAAAAAAAAGAGTTAGGCTCTACCATCATCACAAGCAAGAACTCTTTAATGTTGTAAGTAAATACATTATGCTATTTATATTTCATTGGTCTCTACTCTAAATAGGCCCCTGTCCCTAACAGAGCAAGCTGTCCTGAAACTTGGCTAATGCAGATGTATTACTATCTTGGCAACCACCTAATTTGTACACTCAGATTTCCCAGTAACTTAGGATAGGAATTACCCAGGAGTTAAGGAAAAAAAGGGTCTCAGATGTAAAGAAGAGACTAAGCATAGCAAAATAATTATTTAAAAAAATTTTTTTTTTTCTAAGCATTTTCAAAAGGATTATAATGTGGGGCTCGTTAGCCCTTAAAGGCAACCCACCTACGTCCTAAGGACCTCACTGCCACCGTCCAAGCTCGCTTGGCCCCGGCAGATGAACCTTAGGATTAAAGGGTGGGCTCAGTTCCGCGCACACTGTGTCTCACCTAAAAAATCCACTGCGCAGGCTGGAAGGTGTAAAGACCTTCCCCGGATCTTCGCTCGCGAAGACTGGCCATTATTATTATTATATAATGCCTTTCTTCCAAGTGATAAGTACTAGATTTCCTGTTTGGACACTGGGAGGCTTTTCATTTTCCCCTTCTACTTCCAACAGTACAGCCTTAGTCTATTGCCTTTTAGCTGGAGGGACAAAATAAATATTGCAGCTAAATGTATGTTCTTCCAGGAAGCAGTTCTTGCAGGAGAAAAATACTTGGTAGAGTCTCTCAGGACTCCTCCATCACTTGGACAGCTTATCAGTTCATATGCTGCTGTTGTTTATTAACTGCTTTTAAATCTCTGCAAGTCACATTCTTGTAATAATTTTAGTTTCAGATACCTACAACCTGGAATACTTGGCAATGCTGGTATTCATAAAATAAACATGCCTGGGAATGTTCTCCAGCACAGAGACCGACTGGCACAAAATAGCCCACATCCAACTGTTAAACTAGTTTAACCTAGGATGATTGCATCCACGCTGCCTGCAGGGAACAGTCACAATGGGAGCTAACTCTTAAGATGTGCCTTTAAATTTTTTGTGAAGGTGCTAGTTGGTCCAGGTCAAAATAATGTTAGGGACCTTTCTAGTGATTAAACATTCAGAAAATTAAATTCTAGTGCCTGGGAATTCTTCTTAGTGCTGCTTAATAATTACAAGTAGAAATAAAACTTCTGTTGCTGTTAGTTTCATTGCTTTTGTTTCAAACTACAGCAGTTTTTCTGTCCACTAGCAAGGTGGTATCTAGGTTTGGCCTGGATGGTTTTTCTAAGCTTAACTGAAATTGGATACTGTTTTGGATAGTATTTTGAGAACCTTTCCCAATAAGTCAACAATATTTCTGGCTCCAGGGTTGTGTTTGAGTTTTTGTTTGTTAGTTTTGTTGTTGTATTTAGTTTGTGTTTTTTGAAGGTCACTTTTAGCACTTTTGATTCAAACTGGTGTAGGTCAAACCAATATCAAGCCTCTTATGTTTACATATGACTTATGCTTATTACCTTGAAAGCATGAGATAACTTTCACTGTGTGTTAAAGCAACATATCAGATCTTAATTTCAAGATCATGAGACTTACTCTCTCAAAAATCTTATCCAGGAATATTTTTACACACTGTAAAAGTCTAATGCCCTACTTTGTCCATTTCCCATGTTCTCCATGTCAGTGATTTAAATTTTTCTCAAGTTTAGTCTTTAGGTATGTGACTTTGGTCTTTTACTTCAGGATACAACTTTATAATTGCATTTTCCTGTTCTGAATCTCTTCTGTTCAGCTGTTGTGAGACTCCAGAAAGGACAGGTTCTGTTTTTAAACAGTACTGTTTAAATTCTTCAGTCAGCATGATTTCAGCAAGGCTGTTACAATGCTTTTAGGATAAATGTAATACTTTTTTTCATGTAGTGAAAAAACAGTGACACTGTTTCTGTCAAACTCAGCATCTATAACTGATACATTTTTGCCTGGTCGTTTTCAGTTTTCTGGTTTCAGACTGTGAATTCTTGGACCTTTATATAGTGCATTTAAATAAATTTACCTTCTCCTAATTAAAGGTCATGCATCCTTTAAAATGGTACTTGGATGTCACAGAGTGAAAAAACATTGTTCCAACTCATTCCCTTTTGGCACTTCTGGAATCAGGATGTTAGTACAGATGTATTTTTTATCTGATCATTCTGGTCCAGTTTCTTTAAAATACAGACTGTGCAACTTGTAAAAGCAGTTCCAGTCTATAAGAAAACTTTTCAGGTTCTTATACATTTCTCCCATGGTTTTTGGGATATTGATCAATTTAAGACACACAGGGAGACAATTTAAGACACACAGGGAGACAGGGGACTTCATTGTTTTCTCATATTCCAGAATAAGTCTTTGGGGAGTCTAAAATAGGAGTATGAATTATGAGTACTTTGAAAGTAATTTAGCTTTTACTCAGGAGAGCAAAAATTCTTTTCATTCTCAAATTCCAGTGGGAACATTCTGACTTAGAGCTGCACTGCACTTGGCTTTGTCCCATCTCAGTTTCAAAGCCTGAGAGAACAGTAAAATGAGCACTGGGAAGGATTCCCATCATGCAATTTCATTCTACATAGAACTAAATTAGATAATCAGTGGGACAAGACACCTGACCTTAAGCATATTGTAAGTATTTGCAGGATCAGAACCTAATACAGATTTCTAGAATGCATTAAAGATTAAATACGTCTTTGATTAAAGAGTGGAAAACAACAGGCAAAACAAAAGAGTACCTTCCTCTTAAAACTGCCTTTTTTTTTTTTTTTTAATTTCATGCCTCTGCTGATTTGTATTTAAGCAAGTATTTATGTTGTTGCATTTTCTTTTCTGCCAATGAAAAAATATGGGCAATATTACTCTTTAAAATAATCACTGATATCTTTCCTGACAGAATAACTGCATACTTGAGAACAGTTTGTGCTGCCTACATATTCTGCAGAATTAAAGCTTGAAGTTATTTTCTAAATATGAGTCTCCACAAAATGGAAAAACAGATCTAAAATGAGCAGAGAATTAGGACAGATAGGAAACTGTCAATAAGAATTATGTTGTTATTTTGTCATTTTCTCTGCAGCTGCCATTGTTTCAGAACTTTGATGTACATTTCTTGTTTCCAGAAGGGGATAGTAAATTAAATTTATCAGTGTAAATGTTTTGTAAGCAAAATTTCAAGGTTTGCTTTCAAAGTAGTTTCACGGTCCAATGAGTTGCAGAACATTTACAATTCATGGCTTCTTAACACTGATGTTAGAGAAATGCACCGAAGCCATACCTGGTTGACATTTCTATGAATTGTATTCCTGTTCACTTTTCCAGGTGGAGTTACCTGCTGTCAGTTCAAATAATGTGGAAAAATGGGAGCTGTATAGTGACAAACATGTCTTCTTACCTTGCAATCAAGGTCTTTCAGTGATCAGCAAAAATGCAGAAACTGAAGGTCACTGTCTAGCAATCCATTTAGGATGATACAAATTGACAGTAATTAGAACTAGAATATTAAAATTGGGCAAAATATTACAAATTGGACTAAATATTGCTTTGCTTAATTGCTGTATTCATTCCTGCCTTGTGGAATATATTCTACAATAAGTTAAACCTCACGTGGGATGAGATCTTCAGCTTAGTTTAGGATACATCTTTGATTCTGTTCAGATGTGTTGCATGAACATCTATAGCAGAGGAAGTCTTAGAAGCACACCTCAAAGGCAGTTCTTGTGCTGAAAGAGCCCAGACAGTTCAAAATACCAGTGAATCAAGAAAATTGGCTAGATAACCTCTTAGGCTTCTTCTATCTTTACTTTCCAACTCTCTATTAATGACTAATCATTTCTTCAATACGTAAATTATTTTTGAGCAAATAATTTTTCTTTTTGCTTCTCCAAAAAGTCCTCTCCTTTTTTGTCTCATAGAATACTATTACTTTGTTTTTATATTTTACTGTTTTCTAAAACTGTTGTCTGTTTTAATTTTTTTCCAAAGGCTCCCATCTACTTCCTTTATCAGGTTCTTCTCCTGTTCCTATATTGCAATTCATTTTACATTGCCTGTAGTGGTGCTGGCTGTGTAAATCCTGTGATGTTTTTGCCAGCTGCCTGGAGAGTACCTAGTAGGAATATGGAAACAGGCAGAAGTGAGAAGGTAGGTTTTTGCAGGTATTTCTAAGTGCTTATTTTCATATTCTTGCTAACAAAAGAAATTACTTTTTCAGAAAAACATTATCTCACATATACCATTAAAAGTGAGCTGGCAGACTCTGAGGAAGAATATTTATTTTTTTTCCCAACTGCTGGAGTTACACTACTGTTGTTATATAGAGGCATATTTACAGTTGATGGGGTAGGATCAGGAGACTTGTCGAAGGAAATCGGGGATCAAAATGAAAGTCTAAATGCTAACATGAATGTGTTTTGCTTTCCCATTCTCTAACCTACATGAGTCATATTTACAGCAAGGTTTATCTATTTCACCATGTTTTGACTTTGAGTTCTTTCTGTGGTCAAGTAAATTCCTTGGATAAGATTTTCATTTCTCCTTCTTTAGTAGGAAAAAAAAAAAAAAAAGCATGAAGGTGCTCCAGAAACCCTGGTTCCAGCTCTAAAGGGGCAGGGGGTGAGAGGGAAGTGTTTCCCCTAATGTAAACACTACAGAGGGCAGCTTAATAGATTGTCTTCCAGGTATCCCTTTGCAAGCCCTTGTGTCTGTGGGGAGGTAGGTGACACAGCACACCTCCCAGCACTTCTGCCCTCTGGGTTACACTTGCTATGTGTATTTGTAGGTAATTTAATTCCCTGCCTGTGAGAACTGAAATAGCAGCAGCTGTTCTAACATTTCCACGAGAACAGAGTGTGATCAAAAGTTATATTTGTCATCCCGAAACTAGTCTGGGGAATGCCAAGATTACAGTGTTGAATATTCATCCCATATATATAGTTATGAGTACTGGAGAATATGAGTGGAAACATTACATCTGGAGACTTGTATATTTGGATGCAAGGCAGATTAGGCTGGTTGTGGAATGAATATGCAGACATTAGGGCAATGCAGTACATAAAGCAAGTGCATGATGCTGGTGTAACAAGGCTTGCTCTAACAAGGGCCTCGACTCATTCCCATAACAGGCAACATTCCATTAGAATGACTCAGTGTTACCTCAGACACCAAGATGCTAGTGAAGGTAAAATAATGTACACTTCTCTACAAAGTGAACAGCTGGCAGGGACATATGCACTCCTATGTATTTAATTTTGACACCTCTTCTGAATTGTATTCTGGAAAGGTTTGCCTCTCTCTTTATTAACAGTAGAAGACCAGCCTCCTACAGTAGGTAGTAGGTTCTGACTCACTCGAAGCTGTGAAGTGTTGAGGCTCCCTCTCACTTGCATTTTCATTATCCATCAACCTGGCAAAAAGACTGTAGGGCCCTTGGCGCCACAGGGACTCTGCAGCAGTCTAACTGCTGTGCAGTAATTATCCTGCTGGCAGAATGAAACCCAAGCCCTTTCCACACTGATGGCAGAGTTTTATGGTCTAGTGCAAAAGAACTTTGGAAAGAGAAACCAGAGCGTACTAAGCATCATCCATCAGCCAGGATAAATCTCTCAAACAGGCACAGATAGACTGTTGCTTATGATGGCCTCCAAATCTTTGTGTTGCGTATCGTGGAAACATTGGTGGTGAAACTGGCTCTCCACCACAAAGGACAAAGCAAAAGATGTGTCCCAAACCCACACCAAGATCTGCAAACCTGTTCTGTGCTGGTGTGAGGAGCACTCAAGGAGCATCCTGAGGCTGGGAATCACCAGGTGACGGCATCAGTGCCATCATATTGGAGCTGCTGCTCTTAGTGACTATAATCAGAAATAAAATAGGTCACTAAATCACAGAGAAACTGTAATGTTATTTCTCAGATTCCTGGCTGTGTTTCTATTCATGGATTGCATTCTGCTTACGGAATTCCCTTTGCAGCTGTCACTAGATAGAATCCTTTGCATCATGACACATACTGCTGTGTAAACTTAGTCACTCTTTGTAAATGACTGCTGTGACTGTCTCTTAGCTGAGTGACTTGACAATGAAAATAGAAGAAAGCCAAAAACTCCATTAGCACAACAAAGGATAATCACAGAATTACAAAGTATGCCAAGTCAGAAGGGACCAACAAGGATCATTGAGTCCAACTCCTGGCCTTGTACAGGACCAGCCCCAAGAGTCACACCATGTGCCCAAGAGTACTGTCCAAATGCTTCTTGATCTCAGTCAGGCTTGGTGCTGTGACCACTACCCTGGGGAGCTTGTTCCAGTGTCCAACCACCCTCTGGGTGAAGAACCTCTTTCTAATATCTAACCTAAACCTCCCCTGACACAATTTCAGGCCATTCCTTTGGATCCTGTCACTGGTCACCACAGAGAAGAGATCAGTGCCTGTCCCTCCTCTTTCCCTCATGAGGAAGTTGTTACTGCAATGAGGAGTCCCCTCAGTCTGCTCTTATCCAGGCTGAACAGACTAAGTGACCTCAGCCACTCCTCATACATCTTCCCCTAAAGGCCCTTCACCATCTGTGTTGCCCTCCTTTGGACACTCTCTAACAGCTTAATATCTTTCTTATATTGTGTTGTCCAAAACTGCACACAATATTCAAGATAAGGTTGCAGCAGTGCAGAGCAGAGCAGGACAATCCGCTCCCTCGACTGGCTGGTGATGCTTTGCCTAATGCCCCCCAAGACATGGTTGGCTCTCTTGGCTGCCAGGGCACTGCTGACGCATATTCAACTTGCCATGGACCAGGACGCCCAGCTTCCAGCCAAGGAAGTGGTAGAGTGTCTTTGGTGGGCACCTGGCATCCAGCCAGGGTCAAGCCATCACACAAACAAACCCAATGTAAACTACTGTGAGGATTGAAACAACAAATAGTAGCAGTCAGCATGCATCAACCTCATGCAAGAGTGCCAACAAAACAATATTTAATCTGATTCCAAAAACAAAGACCTTAAACTTCCCAGTAATATAGAGGGCAAAAGTAGAATAGAGCCAGAAATAGAGCAGCAGAATACAGCAGAAGATCAAATAAGAGTTAGACAGTAGGTCAGAGAGTGGGGGTACCATTGTTCAAGCAGTTGCAGAGAAGCAGAGAATGATGCCAGTATCAAAAAGTTCGGTATTTTCCATCCACAAAGGTCAAATGTTTTTTGCTCTTTGATCAACTTGCTGAGAAGTGTTGATGAGTTATTATAGAACTAAGGCAGTTCTGTGTTGGTTTTTGTTTGTTTGTTTGTTTTTCTCAGAGGAAGTTGTGCAGCTGATTAAATAAAGTTTATGTATATTATCTCACAGAATGACATGTCTCTGGAGTAAAGGATAAATGCAACAAAGATAATCTGTGACCTTCAAAACCAACAAAAGCTATGTGTGTATTCCAGACAGCACTAATTGTATGAGAAATAATAGCCTCACGTTTAATCTCAAATTCTGAATTTTCAGGAGACTTTTTTTATTATTATCAGTCAAATGAAAATCCAAGTATCTGAGTGGGTTTAATTTGGTTGAAATTTGGCAGTATTTTGTAGTTCCAGTAGTAAGGATGGGTTGGCATAGATAAAACAAAAGATGCTTACATTGCTTCTAGGCTGAGCAGGAGGGCTTGGACAATAGGAGTTGAAGCAGTTGACTGAAGCTACCGAGGTGAGACTAATTTCCTGACAGGTATTTGAAAATTTCCAGCAAAATGGAAATAAAATTTCCCTTCAAACTAATTTCTCCATCATGGATCTTTCCTATGGGAAATTCTTTTCCAATTCTTTATCAGAGGTTAAGAGAAAGGTTAAAGCTGTAGACATTTTTATTACTCCCTAAAGCTTCCAGACTAATCTGGGATTTTTTTTTTCATGTTAGTTTTAAGAAAGTTCTGTTCCTGAGTGTAATTCACCCCATTATCCACAGCCAGTTAAAGCATGATTGCACAGCATGTTAGTATGCTGGAAACTGTGCAGGATCCTGTACCAGGGTCTGGACTACTGAATGCCATGGAGATGCAAACCTACATCATTCTGAATGTTTTGGACTGTCCTTGGATATATGAAGTTAAAAATGCTTTTGTTGAGTAATAGTGAGCTGCTGCAGTTTCAGACAATAGGCACTGAAGGCAGGGGTTAAGGCTTCGTCAGCATCCACTCATGCAGAGGATTAGCTGTTCTTGCTTTGGAGACCTGACAGAAAACATATATTCCTGGATGGTAGGGTGGAAACTTTACATTGTCTTTTCAGGTGTGTATTTTCTTGCAAAAGGCCCATATGCTCAAAGTCAGCTTTCACCTTCAGCTGAACAGCTTTTCTCACTCAGTAGCTGCAAACTTCCCATTACACTTGCTTCCCTCTACTAATTTAAATAATACTCTTCCTCAGATTTATGTAGCTGTTAATCATCTACTAATTGATCGTTTCCAGTCAACTCAATGAATGGCATTGTTGTATGTGGTGAAGGACAAAGAAAAGTTTGAAAATGTTGGTGTTTGCATCCATGATGCTTCTCTAGTTCTTCTGCCTTCATTTAGATATTGCATGAGAATGGCCTGGGTCAGCTGGTGAAGCTGTGTCTTCCCACCAGGACCTCTTCCAGGAAGGCTTCAACTCCATCCATTCCTACACTGAATGCATTTTAAAGAATTTCCTGAGTCTCCTACTCCTCGCTTGGTCAATAATACTCTACAGTCAGCAGTACTAAATGCTCTCAGAGAAGGCCACAGTTGAGGATGGATATTCTATCATGCCTTGGGATAAAGCCAGGCTGTGCTCCATCCAGAACTCTGGCTCTAAATCAGAGTGTTTGTGAGTGGCTTTTGTTGACTGGATCTGCTGTAGATCTTTTTGAGGACAGGGTTAGTGCCACATGTCCAGATATGTAGCTTTTTCTTTTTCTTGAGTTGTATGATGAGTAGTTTCAGAAAGGATTAGAGAATTCTTATGAACAAGTTAAGGCCATTTCTCTGGGGCTAGCTGATATCTTGAAGGAAATTTGTTGAATCACCTCAATACAGAGACAGAGACAGGGCTAAAGAGAGAAACTGTGAGATCCAATGCTTCAGATTGGACCTAGGACCCCTCTGCACAGTGTGCACAAGCACTTCATGTAAGTGCCAGACACCTTGTGACATACAGGACTGGTGAAGGGAGCTGTTCTTTGTCTCGTAAAAGGTTTTCACATCAATGCACAAATGATACAGCACACAATAAAAAGTGTAGAGACCCACTCAGTCTGCAGCTTGCAAAGTTTATTTGCACATCTATGGAGGAAACTCCATACCTCCCACTGTGCACAAGCAAACAGATATTTGCAGACACATGTTCTTCATTGTCATGACTTTTTGCACATGGGTGCACATCAGAAAATGTACAGATGAATGCTTAAGGTAGATTTTTGGGCAATATTAGTTCCAAAGATGAAAGAAGGAAACAAACAGGATGTGTGCTCGAACAGCAAGGCACTGCACAGTGTAAGGGTCCACTCAGAGGCAATGTGAGAGCCGTTCTGCCAAATGCAATGAATTTGATCCAGAATTGCTGAGAGTAGAAATGTACCCACTATACATTTTATGAATTACATACCAAAGCAGAACACAGAGAAGAGATAAACAATGCAAGGCTGTAGTAAACCTTCACACAAAACAAAAAAATTCCTTGGAGTAAGAAAGTAAGAACAGGGAAACACTAAATTGATTTCTCTGGGATAATGCATAGTCCCCATCACTAGTAAGGTTTTTGAGAACAAGCTTAATAAAGAACCGATAAGGTGGATGATATCTGAAAACTATATTCATGTAACTGTTCCTGCTTTGTGCAGAGGAGCAGACTAGTCTAGATGACCTTTGAGAGCTCTACCAGCCCTATTTTTCAAGCCTGTAACAGTGTTCTCTTTACCACCCACCTTGTCAGCACTAGAATCAAGTCATGACTCAGATTTTTTGGTGTAACTAATGTCGGTGAAAAAACTGGCTTTCTGTGTAACAGCCCATTGAGTCGTTTCTGTTTAGCACAGATTTTTTACCTAAATGGACCCAAATACATGGCTATAGAGAGGAAGCGGTCACTCACCTTCTCTGGGCTTACCCACTGAGCAGGGAGAGGTCTGTGGAGTGGATCAGATGTGAGTGCCAGGTTGCTATTTTTCCTCTGTCCCATAAAAATCCTATTATGCCCTTGTCATTGTATCAAATTATTTTATGATACAATACAAATGCAGGAAGCCTTATCATCATTATTTTTTTATTGCTTAAACATAATGACCCAAGGTAGGAGAGAGTCCTCCTGTGCTGCAAGGCAGCGGAAACATTCATCACAGAGGACAGCTCCTGTGCAAAATGTGCATCGGGATGTGGGAGGAAAATTTGCTGCATTCAAATGGATAACCTGTGGCAGGAAGCAATGCTGAGATAATTACATGTGCTTGATGCTATTCCAAGGTTAGGAGATATAGGTATCTCCACTGCTACAAATTAAACAAGAGGGTTAAACTGGCCTGTCAGCTCCTGTTGGCCTGGACCCAAAAGAATAGTCCTTAGTAGAGGCTTTGGTGTTGATCAATTCACAAATTTAGATTTGCTTGAAGTAAAACATATGCAGATAAAATGGCTAAAATGGTTTTGAAGAGTGAATTGTTCGACCTCGCAGGGGAGATGTGCAGCTATCACCCTTGTGAATGTGTTGAACTTTTGCCCTGGAAGTCTAATTACATCCATTTCTCATCAGTTTGGGCAGCTGAGTAATAGCTACAGCATGTGCATAGCAGAAGGAGGGCATTCTGTAAACCTGTGGAAATTACTTCCACTGCAGACAATGGGACTCTTCTTATGAGTAACTCTTTACAGGATTAGATCTTTGGCTTTAGAGAAGAAACACCAAAATCCATC
This sequence comes from Myiozetetes cayanensis, assembly GCF_022539395.1. Classification (NCBI taxonomy): domain Eukaryota; kingdom Metazoa; phylum Chordata; class Aves; order Passeriformes; family Tyrannidae; genus Myiozetetes; species Myiozetetes cayanensis. The sequence continues at coordinate 23,995,837 of NW_026086604.1, forward strand.
AGTTGTTGAAGAAAGGGGAAGAGCCAGAGGCTCTGATTACCTTTGACAGCTTTGACTCATTTCTGGTCATAAGTGGAAAATGGTAGAAGGCTTAATGAAGAAACAGAAATGCTGTTGGTGAGAAAACTTTGTACTGAACCTGCCGGTGGCTGGCTGCCATTGAAAGGACCTAAATGGTCAATGATAGGATGGCAACAAATGCAAAACCTTTTATCAGGGCAGGTAGTATTGAGTTGCTCTGCTCTGGGGACAACATAACTTCCCATTTTGTGAGTTATGTATTGGATAAAGTTACACATGGATGCTTAAGAGTTATAACCTGCCTCAGCTGGAGCAGGGATAGTTCATATGCTTTGTGGAAATTTTAAATAATGTCTTAGGGAATGTCTTGCTTCATCTGTATAGCTGGCTAGAGATTTTCAGTGATTTATTTTCAATCACATCTTCTAATTTTAAGGTTTTAGCAAAGCTGTGAATGTTTTCTTCCTGGGTCCCTGAGCCTTTTTGTTGTGTGTGTTGCTGGGGTTTTTTTGGTGGCTTTTGTTGTTTGTTTGTTTGTTTTGTGGCTCAGTGTAGTGTTTTAACCCCACTCACTTCCCAAAAGCGAGAAAACTTGCGGGTTGAGATAAAGGCAGTGAAACAGGCAAAGTAAAAGCCATGTACCGAAAACAAAATAAGGAATTCATTCTCCTCTTCTCATAGGCAGGCGGGTGTTCAGCTGCTTCTGGGAAAGCAGGGGTCCACTGAACAAAACAGTGAGTTGGGAAGACAAATAACATCACTCTGAACATCCCCTCTACCTTCTTCTTCTCTCAGCTTTATATGCTGAGCATGATGCCAAGTGGTAAGGGGTATTCCTTTGGCCAGTTGGGGTCAGCTGTCCCAGCTGTATCCCCGTCCAACTCTTTGTGCAATCCCAGCCTCCCTGCTGCCTGGGTGATGTGAGGAGCAGAACAGGCCCTGCTGCTGTGTAAGCAGTGCTCAACAATAACAAAAATATCTTTGCATTGTCGCCTCTGTTTTCACCACAAATCCAAAACACAGCACCCTACTTACAACTGTGAATAAAATTAACTCTATCTTAGCCAAAACAAACACTCTCAGGAGCACAGATCAGTTCTGTATGAATTCACTTTCATGTTGGCCAGCTGGCATTTAGATGGTAAAGTGGCATCTGTCAGCAAGGGCGGTTAGGAGCAGGATGTAAACTTAACATAGTCTAGCACTAAAGAAGTGGATGAGAAAAGAGATTCCTTATTTATGTGGCTTGAAAGTTTTCAACTTCAAAGTTGGAATTCAAGGCTCGAATAGAATCTGAGGGGCTGTTACTTCAAACAGATGTAGTTGCATGAGTCTTCAGTACAAAAGGGGAAAACCCCATTGTTGTCTGTGCTCACTTACTGGGATTTAAGGGTATGTGCTTGGATATCTCACTGTTGTAGAGGAGGGAGAGGCTGGTGCATGCCCACCATGCTGGGTATACACCCAGACACTGAAGGAGATTTTGGCTTCTCTGGCCTAAGCAGAACAAAAAATTTCCCTCCTCTTCCCATCTTGTACTACATGTAGTCTGCTAAGACTGGGTAATCTGAAGCAGGACACCTGATTAGAACAGCTGATTTCCCATAGCAGTGGGGTGTAAGACGAACGACTTTCTGCACAGTCTGGAATTGAATGAGGCTGGAACAAAGGAGGAAAAATCCAAGACTGTAATTGCTCATTTTTCTTCAAGTAAAGTGTTATTGTTACCAATATGATCAAAATAGCTGTTGATTTACCAACTGGTTTGTGTTATAGAGCATCGGCTCCGAAGTAAAAGAAGCAAAAACTGTCATTGTATCACATTTTTATATATGAATTAATCACTCTCATTCAGCATCATAGCAATTTGATAATTCCAAGTGCTTAAAACCTGATGTCTTTATGGCAACATGCATGTTTCTAGTGATAGAATATCCAAATTTTAAAACTGAGCCATAATTTTGGTATTAAATACAGACTTTGTGAGCAGTACCTCGAAGTGCCACACGATGGCAGGATGATGACATGTTAAAGCAAATATCCTTAAGCGGGTTGTGGTAGTCATAGCAACTAGTTTGAAACGTAGTCTGTTTTCCAGAGGAAAATATTTTTCATTTTGCATTTGGAAGTGCAAGTGATATTGCCTAAATTTTTCTTATTTTATTTATTTTTAAGATAGTGTTGAAATCACCTGCATCGTACAGGTCTGACATTCTATTTGATCAAAAAAAAAAAAAAAAAAGAACATGATACATGGAGTTCCTGTCACAAACCTTTCAAAGAATTCAGTAGAAATCACAACGTATTAGTTTTCTACTGTTGTGGTTGTTTCTTTTGTTTCTTTGTTTGGGTTTGGGTTGTTGGGGTTTTTTTTGGTTTTTTTGGTGCGGTGGTGGTGGTGGTGGTGTTTGTTTGTTTTTCTGTTTCTTGGGGTTTTTCTTTTTGTAGGTCCTTCTTTCAGGAAGCCTTATCCTTATTATATTGCAACAAACTTTTACTTCTTCACATGAAACCAAAGAGCCTGAGTTCCTCACCAGTGAAGAGGAGCTGGTGGTAGTGGTGAGAAGTATTTTTCATTTGCTCCTGCTGAAACTGTCTTAACCACCCAAAAAGTCTTTGAGCTAAATGTCAGCCAAAAGGCAACAGGTTTATCTCAGTGGCACCCTCACTGAAAGAGGTGTATGTTTCTTACAGAGAACAGGCAGAAGAATTTCTTTACCGTGAAGGGTGACTGAACACTGGCACAGCCTGCCCAGAGATGTTGTGGGAGGCTCCTTTCCTGGACACAATTCAAAAGCCATCTGAATACAATATTGAGTAGCTCTAGGGATCCTGTTTGAGCAGGAAGGTTGGATCAGATGATATACTGTGATCCCTTCCAACCTTGAACATTCAGTGGTTGTGTAACATGAAAACAATTAACAGAATCCAAACTGGATTTGATAATTTTGAAATAACCATGCAGAAATGAATATGCAAAGTCTTTGGTGTTTCTGAGTATTCAGATAGTGGCAAATTACTTTCAGAAATTAGTTCTTAAAACAACCCAAGAAGTTGGTGAAAAACTTTATATTATTATTATTTCTGATGTTTAGTTTTGCTCCATTTACACATCTGTTTGTGAGCGAAATAATCCACATACTCTATTATCACAGCACAGAGTCAAGAAAGAACACCATTAACCATGACTTGGGCCAAAAACAGTGGCAAGTTCTTCAGTGAAATCCGGTGTCTCCCTGATTTTGTTCTTGCAGAGAATGTTTCAGGGCTGAGATCTCTCTCTGCAGAAGCTGAAGTTAGCAAGGAAGGATTCAGTTATACAGGATACATTCCCCAATACTGGGGGAAAAATTTTTAAACAAGTTTAAAAACTTTTGATTGTGGAAAATTCAGACACTTAGTGATATTGAAACTTCTGGTAATTTCAGATTGCAGAAAACCTCACCTTTCTAATGTTTTTACTTGAAATGACTGAAAATCATGTAAGAGTTGCCCCTCATCATCTAACACTGCTGATTCTAATCTTTCAAAAACCTAAAAATTTCTACATATCTCAGTATATTCAAAATGCTTTGGTCCATATTCAGTTCGAGATAGGAAAAAGGAAGATTCTGAGTGAAGTTCTTGCTTATATCCTATCCTCTGTCTCCCAGCTGCACTAGCCTTTACTATGCAGGATTGCTATGTCAAATATTTATGCAGACAGATTATTCTTTCCCACATTGTCATGTTAACACTATTTTAAAAAACCCACACATTTTCTGAAGATTTATTTTGAGATTAAAATGTTATGATTTTAGGTCTAACTCTAACAAAAGAAGCAAATGAAAAACCCTCAGCCAGTGTGTGCAGAGTGGCTGGAGGGAAATGATGCATCTCGCTTTTTAATGGAAATCTTCAACTCTGTGTATTCAAAAAAAATCTGTAACAGCCTTACAACAAAGTTGTTTTGAGGTTTTGTTTTGAAGTTTCTGATTACCATCATACATATGCATAAAACATTTTTGTTATTCACATATAATTTGCATAAACACCAAGGCTTTATTTCAAATGCTCACGAAGAAAGCTGTTCTTATGTTGGGTCAACTGGAAGTTTTTCTCCTTTACTTTAGGGCTTTCAGTTAATTAAATTCAAAGAATCTCTTTGACTGCTAATGCCTGTTATATTTCAGATAAGAAAAAGAAAAATCATTTTTCATGAGTCTGAGGGGAGAGACACTGCTAATGTACCTCCTGAGCTGTAGTCATAATACACATTGAAACTTAGGAAGCATAACCTGTCCAAAGGTTGACTTACTATTTTAGGAGGGCATACCCATCTGTAATGAATGACTATTCTGATGCATTTATTGTACAAAAATGAACCATGTTTCTAAACTTTTAATGCAACAGAAGCTTGTCTGTAATATTATACTCTGCAGGTTATTTCCTTAATATAGGGCAAAAAAAAGGAGGCAGATGCAGTTGCAGGGTCTTTAGCTAAATAATCATTCCAGAAATTTGATTGTTCTTATTAGAGTCAGTAAGAAATTAAGAAAATTTTGTTATTTGTTTGTTTCTTTGGTTTTTTAATATGTTTTGGGTATTTGTTTTGGTGTTTTGGTGTTTTTGTTTGTTTGGTTTGTTTGGGTGTTTTGTTTTGTTTTGTTTTGTTACTTGCATCCCATTTTCTGATTGCCACTTTGGTTCTGGTAACTAAAGGAAAAGTCCTGGAGTTGCCACTTCCTGACTTATTTGTACCAATATAGGAATTCAGATGGAAAACTAAGTCAAAATCAGGTAATAGCTGACCCAAGAATTTGAAAGTGATATTAGTCAGGAATCCCTAAATGTCTGACAATTCTGTATAAATCAGAGCTGATAAATGGGGACATAGCCTAAAAACAGTGAAGATGCTTCATCCAGCAGTATCCCAAAGTTCTTCTCTGCAGGGCTGCACTCAAAGATAATTCTATAATGTTTCTCAAGGTTCTTACCATTCAGATATTGCTTTGCTTTAGGCATTCCACAAAAATGCACTAATGTTTACCATTAAAACTAGTATTTATACATCTTTAAATATTTTGTAAAGTGAATGATAATGCAAAAGGCACCCAGAGTCAGTGACTGAATTTGTACAGAATTTTATAGATCTGAGAACTTGAAAAGACTCAATTGCTGTCTTTGTTTCAAAGACAGAATTTGAGACATTGAGTAGGGGAAAGAAAAGGGTACGGATAGAGTAAAGGAAATGTGAGCTTGAAAACCTGAGGAAGAGAGAAAATTGGAAGAGAAAAAAGATGATACAATTCAACTGAGCAGAAATAGAAAACAAAAAATCATCAAGAGACTTGCCTTTAAAAGAGACAGTAGAATGAAGATATATTTTATAGGATGCTATATTGGATTAAAGGACGTCTAAAATGAAAAGCTATGTTGCAACAAAGGCATCTGTCAGATAGGTTTCTCCTCTTTCTTTTCACGGCTGAGGGCTTTCAGCCCTTTTTTGCATTTGGTTGCCTACAAAGTATGAAATCTCAGAGGGTCACAGTTATCTTCGGCTTTTGTTGGTGAGAGGTCCTATTGCATTTTTCTCCCATTATAATAAGAGACCTTTCCCTCAAGAGGAGTAGGCAGAAAGCTATACAGGTTCCTTTTATCCAAGTACATGGTAGAAATACAAGAGCCGGAGTGTAGACCACTATGTATCCAGTGGGCCAAGTGCGCTCTGGAGTTATTGAAGTAGAGTTCAGTTCTTAGTGAAGAGATTAAGATTTTAGCCAATATAAAGTTTGATGCAATGTTGATGCTCTTCTGTTATTTTATGGTTTTCTTTGGCAAACTTCAGCTTTTCTTTCTCCACTTTTCTACAACATCACTAGACCTGATCTTCTGAAATGTTAAAACGTCAAAAGCCTTACATCCAAGTGTTGCTCCAGACACAGGTGTATCCTGTCCCTTTAGAAAGCCAACCCTGCTGGGCACTGGTTCACTCTCAGTCAGATCCTCACAGGGTGGCTGCTGCCTGATATTGGCAGCAACGTGCTGAGGCTGCTGCTGAGGAGACATCACAGGGAGAGCCTGAGGCGTGGGACAGGCACAAAATAGATAAATAAACTATTCCAAATCAGTTCTGCTAGTAACATGAGGTTGTAAATTTTTTCCCTAAGGAGACTTTCCCTGCTTTAGGAGCCAACTTCGTGCAGCAGTTGATGAATCCAGAACTCAGAAATTCATGCTCAAGGGCTCCACAGGGGAGAGCAGTGTGGCTAGCAAAATATAAAGAACTTTTGCTTTTTAAACCTGTACTACAAAAAGTGAAGTCAACACAGCCTGGCAATGGGCACTCATATCCCAGAATGCCAACTGTATCCAGGGCTGCATCAGAAGAAGCATGGGCAGCAGATCGAGGGTTGAGATTCTGCCCCTCTGCTCTTGTGAGACCCCACTTGGATGCATCTGGCTCTGGGGCACCCAACAGAAGGAGGACATGGACCTGTTGGAGCAGGTAGGCCACAAAGATGCTCAGAAGGCTGGAGGATCTCTCCTATGACTGAGAGAGCTGGGCTTATTCAACCTGGAGAAGAGAAGGTTCCAGAGAGAACATATAGCGGCCTTCAATCTTCCAAAAGGGGACTTACAAGAAACTTGTAGAGGGAGACTTTTTACAAGGATGAGGGGTAATGGCTTTAAACTGAAAGAGATTAGGTTTATACTCGATAGGAAGAAATTCTTTACTGAGAGGTGGTGAGGCACTGGAACAGGTTGCCCGGAGAAGCTGTGACTGCCCTATCCTTGGAAGTGTTCAAGGCCATGTTGGATGGGACTCTGAGCAACTGGATCTAATGAAATGTCCATGACAGAGAGGTTGGAACTAGATGATCTTTAAGGTTCCTTCCAACCCAAGCCATTCTGTGATACTAAGGTCCCTTTATGTTGAAGGAAGCCTGGAATCTGGGCCAATGTAATTGAAATCTTTCTGAGTTTACTTCTAAAATCTTTTTCCCACCCTTTATCCTCTCAGTTTAATCTTCGTAACCCTCTCTTTACCATGGCTGCTAGCTTTGCACTTTCCTCTCATCAGCAATCTGCCTGGGTACTGTTTTGTCCATGACAGGTGTCTCTTTGGACAATCAGCTGAAGCTTATTTGAGCTGTACTTCACCTCCACCTCATTTCTGCTCTGTTGTCCCTCCTCTGACTGCTCAGACACTGTTCCTGCACATTTGTAGGATGCTCAATGCTTTTTTCAGCAGCTCTGTCCTCATTCTCTTTCATGACCTCTTTTGTGTTTCTCTGTACTCCAGGATTGCTGAGATGAAAAGGCTAGGACTGAGTATATCTCCTTCTCTCTTTTGTTGGGGGATTATTTATTCCAGGAAACCTGTTCTATTAGTCTCACCTATCCTTGTTCTGTTGTTTAGAACCAAGCACTTATCCAACAGTGTGAACTGCAATTATACATGAATTATACAATGTTTCTGCCCTGATTTTCTCTCATTTACATAAATGCTAAGCTGTAAGCACATTTTGTCTTAAAAACATTTTCCAAACTTAAAGATGGGTGCTTTTGAAAGCCTTTGGTGACTAAGGACACCAGAGTTTTGGAGAGATGTCAGTGCCTGAATAAAATTTAAAGTTTTTTAATATCTAGTCATTACTTCATGGACATTCCTGTGTTCTGCTGTGGCTCAGATTTGGGTTGATGATTGGCTGGTAAAGGTGTAGGTAGTTAAAAAAGAGCATATGGACCATGCTGGTTCACAAAGTTGAAATCCTGGTGTAATTGTGACTTTTGTTTCTGCTTGCATTACTCAAACTAACTTTTATGTAATATAAATATGGTGGGACATGTATCTTGTCTGAGTAACAAATCATGCCCTTGTCTAAGCATGGCTTTCTTTACTATGCTGTGCATGCTACATATCCTAGAAAACTGTCTTTAAGCAGTTTAATTCCAGTATTTGAAACGCATTTTCAAACATACATTTTCAAATCCTAAGATGGGCCAGTATTTTCCTTTCTTTCATTAGGGAATACACAGTTTATCTTATCCTTTCCTCTATTTAGCAGAGCACACATTACATTTCAAAATGTCTCATTTTTTTTCCAGCAAAACTGAGATGGTGATGCTGTTCATGGTATCCTTAAACCCATGAACATGCTGTTCATGGTCCCAAAAGCCAATGCTGATGTAAGAACTGTGCTAAGACCTGGCCTACATGACGTTGCTGTTCTGTCTGAAGGCATCTTTCTCTCCATGCTGTATAAACCCAGAGTTGTAATGCTCTTGCTTTCTTCAACCTTTAGCTACTGCCTAGCACTTATGAGTGAGGTGTCTTTTGTACGTTGTCTGTGAAACCATGTTTGTGCAGCAATTGGACTCCTTTCAGAAGAGTGCTGTATAAATGTAAGTCATTAATGTTGTCATTATCTAAGGACAGAAAAGGATGCATAAAGATATGTTTAGTGCTGATGTAACTACACAGTTCTTTAAACCTATTTAAATATTATCAGTTTGGTATAATGGTGGTTATTTAGTTTTAAGGAAGAATAGATGCAGACAGTTTATGCTTCTATTAGTTCCATTTGAATACAGTGCTATTAATCTAAGGAAATTTTAGATTGGAGGGAGTGAAATAATAGGGTGATTTTAAAAAGAACATAGAATAAAAAATGAAAATCATAGAATCATAGAATGACCTGGTTTGGAAGGGACCTTAAAGATCATTTAGTTCCAACCTTCCTACGGTGGACAAGGACACCTTTCACTAGAACAAGCTGCTCAGAGCCCCATCCAACCTGGCATTGAACACCTTCCTCCATGAGGGGAAGCAGAGGGGCAGTTACCAACCTCTTACTCTTGTGACCAGTAACAGGACTCAAGGAAATGGCATGAAACTGAGATGGGGAAGGTATAGGTTGGATATCAGAAAAAGGTTTTTCCCTCAGAGAGTAGTTGAGCACTGGAATGGCTCCCCAGGGAAATGGTCACAACACCAAGTCTGACAGAGTTCAGGAAGCATTTGGACAATGCTCTCAGGCCCATGGTGTGATTCCTGGGGTGTCCGGTGCAGGGCCAGGAGTTGAACTTGATCCTGATGGGTCTGTTCCAACTCAGGATATTCTGTGATTCTATGATTCTACTTCCAGAGATGGGGCAGTGTCATGGTTTAGCTAGTTCTCTCAAACCAGTCGGGAATTTTTCCCCTTCCCCCTGACTCTGTGTGCAGAGCCACCAAATAGCTGTTAAGTGAGCACTCACAACACACAAAAGGAATGGCTGGTTGGCTAATGGCTGAAAAATTAATCTCCTAGGAAACAGGGGAGATGAGGGGCTACTGTTTACTTTTTTCTCTCATCTCCTGGGCAACAGGGGGAGGAGTTTGGTGGGCTGGTTGTTGTCTGGAGCACAGGTCGGAGTGGAAGCTTGGTGCTGCTCTCTGCCCTCAGCCGTTGGCTAGCTGCGGGCCCTGCCTGAATCCTTCATCGGATAGGAGATGTTGGGTTTTCTTCCTGGGGGTTTTTCCCCTCTTTTCCTGTTCCCATTTTTTCCCTGGCAGTGGTCCTTGTGCACATCAGGGGAAGAGAAAGGACTGTGTAGAGTAGTTTCGACCAACTGGAGTAAGTGAAGGATAGTTTTTTGTTGTTGTTGTCGTTTTCCTTCTCCCTCTCCCTCTCCCCTTTCCCAGTGTGTGGGAAGGGAAAGAAGGTCCAATTTTTTTTGGTTGTATTGGCTTCTCCAGCATACCCTGGTGACTGCTACAGGACACTGCAAGTTCTGCACCTCCAGTGATCCAACAGCGCCACCTGGTAACTGGCACAGGACATTACAAACTCTGGGTCTCCAGTGACCCAACGGCACCCCCTGTTGACTAGGGTTGGAATTGCACCAAAGGGCACAAAATTGAACTGTTTACATTTCCCTTCGCCTGTTTATTGGTTTGTTTTTGAAGGGGATTATTTGTGGGTATAGGAGTATTGTTTGGTTGTTTCACTTGTGGTTTTTTCGTGTTTCTGTTAATTCACACATACCTTTTAATAAAGGGCTGTTATTTATCCTTTTCCATAATTTACTTTTCCTTCAATGGGAGCGTCTTAATTTTGGATTTATAATTGCTTAGAGGGAGGAGAGTCTTTTCTCATAACTCATCCTCAGCAAAAGACCTGTGTCTTATTTAAACTGGGACAGGCAATCACAACTTCTCTGGGCAACCTGTTCTAGTGCCTCACTACCCTCACAGTAAAGATTTTTTCCCTAATGTCTAATCTAAATCTACTCTCTTTCAGTTTGAAACCATTGCCCCTTGTCCTGTCACTACATGCTCCCATAAAAAGTCCATCTCTATCTTTCTTGTAGGTTACCTCTAAGTGCTAGAAGTCCACAATTAGGTTACCCTGAAGCCTTCTCCTTTCCAGGCTGAATAATTCCATTCTCTTAGCCTTTCCTTATAGAAGAGGTGCTCCATCCCTCTAATCAACAGAGGAGGTGGCCCTCCTCTGGACTTGCTCCAACAGGCTGATGTCCTTTCTGTGGTGGGGACCGCAGAGCACGAAGCAGTGTTCCAGGTGGGGTGTCACCAGACTTTAGTAGAGGGGCAGAATCATCTCCCTTACCCTAATGGCCACGCTGCTTTTGATGCAGCCCAAAACATGTTGGACATTTTGGGCTGCAAGCACACACTGCCAGCTCATGTCCAGCCTCTCATCCACTCCAAGTCCTTCTCAGCAAGATTGATTTCAATCTGTTCAGCCCTCATACTGGGAGTTACCAAAATCAATAACTCTGGTTTCATATAGATACTACTTTCTTAAAGTAAAAAATAACAGTAAAACTGTACCCACCTCTAACTTTTTCATCTGCTTCTACTTTTTTTATCCTGAGATCCCAGAAGCTTGAAACCATAATAAAAACAACTCATTAAAAATCTGTCCAGTCCATCTACTTCTACAAAAGGATTATTCATCACCACATGTATTTCCCATCTGGCAGTAAATGGCCAAAATGCTGAGACCACCGTCTCACTTGCAAATTGTTCCACAGTTTAACCAGTCATACTATTGAAAAGATATGCCTCCAGCTCAATCCAAATTGTCTGCAATCATATTGCTTCCTTTCCCTTGTTATCCTGAGTAGTTCCTTCCCACCCATGTGTTTAACCTCTCCAAAATATTTGAGGATGGCAATCAGATCTCTCTGAGTCACTGCTTAGCTAAGCTGTATGCATTTTGAGCTTCCTTTTTTTCCCGTGTAAATCTTTTCAGACATTTAACTATTTTCTCCCCTCTCTTGTGAAATTCTCAACATTTAATGAAGTCATCAGAAAAAATGTGTCTTCCAGACTTCAATGGTTGACCCATAATTTTATTATATTACCAGTCTGGGGAACTGTGTGTGACTAGACACACAGGGAACTTTCGCTATTTTCAGTATATTTACATTTTGAATTGGAACAACACTTTGATAATTGTAAATATTCTATGGAATGGAAAGTCAGTAGAATTTTTCCTTTGGATAACTAATGTCAAACAACATTTTTGAAAAATATTGTGATCAGGGAACTCACTCTTGGCCAGAGAAGGAACCCAGGAAGCCAGGCAACTGGTCAGCATGTTTGACTGCTCCCTTCCCAGTGAAACTGGTAACCAAAAAGCTGTCCATCCTGAGAGCTAAGGAGCCTGAAAGATAAGGCACGTCACACCAGCCTCACTGCCTGCTTTCCATAAACAATTTTGACAGGTCCCCAGAGAGTCTTGTTATTAAATCAAGTCAGTATTAGTAGCCAGAAAACATCTGTCAGAATATATTTTTAACAAGTTGAACCTTAATTCTTCAGCTGTCCATTACAGGCAATTTTTCATTCCTCTTTCCATCAAAATGTTTTCAATTTGACATGCCAAAATGATCCTTTCAAAAAAACCCTCCAAAACTAAAACTTGTAATATAGCAAATATAAAATCATTTATCACCTTTTGCATACAATAGGGAAGCTAACTCGTTTATTATCCACGATGATTATTTACCAAGTTATTGAAGCTGTATAAAGGGAAAGCGTGAAACATTGAAAAGATGACATGAAATGATAACACTGACAAGACTGTGTCAGGTAAAGTAGCTGCAGGAAACTGCTGTAGTGCACATTCAGACTGCCCAGCCCCACTATGTAAGGTAGAAGCATCAGATAAAGTACTTTGAAAAGCCATTAGTACAAATTAGCATGTCTACTGAGTTGGCCTAGATTCCACAGCAGTCCTAGCTCTCATAAAAAGAGCAAATACCTTTTTTATTTCTGCTTTGCTTTTGTTAAGGAACAGCAGTGAAGATCTTGTCCTTAGTTTTGCTCAGAATTTCTCATAGATCTGGGATGAGATTCCTGTCCATGACTGTTTGTGACTAAGTGAAATTGGTGTTGTAGGAAGACAAGGGGAAGAGGGCAATGTCCCAATGTCATGGGGACGACACTTGCAAACAGAAGGGTAGAAAAAATCTCCTGTTTGTTTTCTTGGACATGGCTCAACAGAATTGAATTTTTCTTTTTAGAGTTGTATAATGAACATAACACTGATGAAATATTCTATCTGCAGATATGCCACTTACATATGTATAAATTAGTTGTCATGCTTCTTTCCCTAGGTAGCTTACAATATTCTGGCTCCTGTGCTGGTTTTGACTGGCATAGAGGCTACATCTGAGGCCATGGATAAGTCCATGCCAGAGCAGGTACATCTCAAAGCACCTGTGGACGTGGTTATGTCTGTGCCACAGTAGCTGTACGTTTGAAGGGACTGTGACCCAAGGTTAAGTCCATGCTGAGGAAGGAACCTCTTGAAGCACCACACTGCAACATGGATTTATCCACACCTTGAACAATCGGTGCCTGTGCAGGAGGTCATGCTGGAGCACCTCAAAGCATTTGAGTTGCATGTTACAGAAATTGCTGTAGCAGGAACGACCTGGACCAATGGAGGACAAATCTTAAAGAAGCCGTGCAAGTGCTGGTGGTGAACAAGGAGTTAGAGGTGACACATCTGGAACAGTTGACTCTCACTGACCAAAGAGATGTCCCATACCATACGATGCAACGCTCAGCCATAAAAGCTGGAGGAAGAAGAAGAGGGGACATTCAGAGTTCACAGCATTTTGCCTTTCCAAGTCAGTCACCATGACACTTGACGGAACCCTGCTTTCCTGGAGATGGCTGAACACCTGCCTGTGATGGGATTGCTGATGAATGAATTCCTTGTTTTGCTTGACCTATATGCACAAATTTTGCTTTACCTATTAAACTGTCTTTACTTCAACAAGTTTTCTCATGATTACTCTTCCAGTTCTCTCCTCTGTCCCACTGGGAAAAAGTGAGTAAGTGGTTGGGTGGTTCTTAGTTGCCAGCTGGAGTTAAACCATGACACTTCCACGCACTTCCATCATCCCAGTTTAGGAACCTCTTAATTAGGGAGAGTGGCAAGAAAGACTTTGGAGTGTACTCAAGGGAAGGGACAGGTGTTGTTGGGCCAAAAGGAAAGACTGAAGGATTTAGCTATGGAAAGATGACTGCATCTTGAGGCACGTATTCACAGCTAAAACAGTGGGAAAAAACAATGGGAGAAGGGACAAATGGAAAGGGAAGATCAGAAGTTTGTCTATGGGTGTTCATGAGCCTCTGTAGAGACTGCAGCCTAGAAACTCTCAGCAGAGCCTTTTCCAGACCCTATTGTGTTGTTACTGGATGATTTTGCACGATTTTGCTTCAGTGAAGTGGTACCTATCTTGGCAAACAAAACTTACATTGAAAGTGCTGTCACAAGCACCAATAAATTATCTCCTCTAAATTTTCATAGAGCCCTTTACCCTAAGGAGCAGCAGTTCAAGGCTGTAGAAGAAGAGTTGGGTCTTACTGGCAGTTGTGGATGGGAACAGAAAGGGGGAATGCTCTGTCCATCAGCTGAGCATGGCACTTAAAAAATGCAAACAGTTCTACACAGAAATATGTGTTTATATTGTAGTCACTTTCAAAGAAATATTTCCTGTATGGGCAGAACTTTCTGTGGGTCTGCATTAAAGCTCAGTAATGGTCTTCAGTGCTGCAGCCATCACCCAAAGGAAAGGGGTCTGGTTACGTGGAACAATTATTGTGAAGAAAGTTAGGGAACAGAGGTCCTGCCTTTGAGTGCTGCTTTGGTAACTGTGGTAATCTGTGGGGACAGGCCCACTCCATAGGTTGGCTTTTACTTCCTTCTCCTTCCCCTTTATGGGGGCAAACGGTAGTCTGGTGGCAATACTCTTGAGAACAGCAACATAGTTATGTCCTGCTGGCACAGGATAAGTGGTAGGTCCTTGCAGAATATGTATATTGTAGAATCACTGCTCCAAAGGCTGGCAGTTCTACCAAAACCAGGAATGTGAGCACTTTGGGGTCATCCTGGTAGAAACTTAGGCTATTGTTGGCCTCAGGCATTTCTGTTAGGTATGAGCTGACTGGCCTTGGGCATATAGTGACAGTCAGGGAGCCTGACCTTTTCCATTATTCCAACTTCAACTCCACAAACCTACTGCTGAGTTCCTAAAGTTCAGTTTGTTACCTATGTTTGACTCAAAGTATGAAAACGATCTGGAGAGAAACAAGAGAGAGGCTAAAATTGTGGAAGCTAAAAAAGTTCATGCACAATTCTTAAAATCTGACAAGTTTTAGGAAGGGAAATAGAAGACACTTTGCTGTTTATTTTACTCTATTCTCCTCACTGCATGTGATTTTTCTTATTTTCCTTTCTATGCTATAAGTGGGTGATATTGGTCAAATTCCTACAAAAACACTTTAGATATTTTTTTGTTTGTTTACCTGGGGCCACAATAACAGGGATCCAGCTGTGAATGGACCTCAGGATGACACTCTCATTTCTAAACAGATGATTTGTAATTGGAGTATTGATTAATATTTTGTCCTCAGGGCAGCAATGCCATTTCCTAAGAACAGATACTTACCGCTCACAAACTCTGGACATCTTTAAATTGTTGAATCTCACTGCTATGAAACCACCTAATTGCTGCTGTATACACACATGTCCCTAAATCAGTTGAAATTGGATTCAGATTAACACATTTTTGTATTTATAAAAGTAGTGTATAAAAATATGTTAAGAAAACCTTAATTTCAGAAGCAGATGCATTCTATTCCTGAAGTTTCCTGGTTTTTTCCTTTTCTCAATACACTTGTAGTTTTTGAGTGTCTAATGAACATAGGGAAAATTGGAAATGAACTATAATCTGTATTTATTTTTTACATATCTGATATAAAACTGCATAAATTTGTTTGTATCCATTAGCAAAACCATCTTTCTTTTCCTTCTACTTTTAGAACTTCTTAGTTACTGAAGTATGTCTATACACTTTGAATAATCTAAGCAAACCTTTCTCTTTTCTACATGTTCATAAAATTATTCAAGAAATCTTAGCAACTATGCATGTAGATGGCTGAGTGAAGCTGACATTTAAACTACTGAAAATTACATAGCACGTACTAATATATAAAAAAAATTATAACTGATGAATGAAGAGCTGTGAATTAACATTTAGAAATTCAACAAGCTGGAGTTTTTATGTGAATGAGGATGAAAGGTGAAGCGAGATATTTTTAAAAGCTTTTATTTTACGTCAGCAGAGTGTGTGTCAAAAAGAAATTATTTTGAGAATGCCTTAATATCATGGTTGCAGTAATTAGCCCTTAGGTATGTAAAAGGGAATGAGGGGTTTTTTTGGTTTTTTAATGGGAAAGTTTTCAGAGCTTCCTTTTTACTGGCTCTAGACACATATCGTGAAGACAAGAGAAGGGAAGATCATGGATCACTTAAATAATGTTATGAACCACTCTGTTTTTTGAAGTTCTTTAATGAAAAACCTCAAAGCAAGGCTGTGATGTGCCACATAATTGTAAGTGTTTTGATGAAGTAATCATAGGTGGTTGTAGTAGAAAACCACATATTTTGAAAGGGCAGAGACAAAAACCATTACCAAAGGTAGAAGTTAAGGAGCCTTATAGAAATACAAACTACCATAAAATAACATTAAAATAAAATAAAGTTAAAAGTAAAAACCTAAATGAGTGAAGTTATATCTACTAATCCCATGCTAATTGTGATAGCTTCAAGCTTTGTTCTAGAGGACTTGGTCATTGGCAGAACTATTTTCGTGAAGTAAAGGAATTTGACTGCCTGAGGGATCAGTTGTTGTGGGGTTAAGTCTAAAACTCACTCAGACTTTGCTTGCTAGCTTAAATTCCAAGCAATACTTACACCAGCACATGGTTGTCTGGGGGCAACCTTGAAGCAGACTGAGCTCCATGCTATAAAATATATATCACTACAACTGGGGTGAACCAGAGAGAGTGGGCTCATTGAATTTGGGGGCATGTGCAACTGACATGAATCTAAAAGTGAAACCTGAAGGAGTCATGTCCAGATGCCAGTCCATCAGGCTGGTGAGTGTCCAAGAGGGGACACTCCACAAGGATGACGACACATGAAACTTCAAAGATGTCCAGAACATAAACTTTTGTCCCCCGTTAAAGCTTAGCAATGTCAAGTGTTGTCAGTTGGTGGCTTGCTTAATCTCAGTGGAAACGATAACCTGTTATAGGTTATTATTGAATATTATTGAATATAATCTTCCATCAAGGCAGGGAGGATGTACTTGATGCAGGTTTTTCATATTGAGGACTCAGTAAATTCCATGAAAAAGAGTTCATAGGAAATATCCTTTTAGTTCAGCAATTACCTTTGTCTGAACAATGACTCATTTGCTCTGCACTGAAACCCAACAGCATTAAGCATAGCTATTCTCTTTCAAACTAAAAGTAGAATGCGGACAGGATCACTGGAACTGCTTTCTTCCATTAAGGGCAAAAAATGTCATAAATGGTTGCAAGTGTCCCATCTTTCTGTGCTGCCATTAACTAATTTGAAATATTTAATTTAACACATTTCTGAAGTATGCTGATTGCCTCTTACTGCTAACTTACAGTTCCTGCAGTCTATTTCCTATACCCTTCTTTAGATACATTGACTTGTCTGTGATGTAATAATAATAATAATAATAATAATAATAATCATAATAATAATAATGGCCAGTCTTCGCGAGCGAAGATCCGGGGAAGGTCTTTACACCTTCCAGCCTGCGCATTGGATTTTTTAGGTGAGACACAGTGTGCGCGGAACTGAGCCCACCCTTTAATCCTAAGGTTCATCTGCCGGGGCCAAGCGAGCTTGGACGGTGGCAGCGAGGTCCTCAGGACATAGATAGATTGCCTTTACAGGGTTAACGAGCTCCATCTGCCCGGGAGTGGCCCTGACCGGGAATCGAACCCGGGCCTCGGCGGTGACAGTGCTGGGCCCTTACCACTAGACCACCAGGGGCTCCCTGCTGGAAAGTAGTACCATGGAAAGGGATCTGGAGGTCCTGGTAGATGGTAAGTTGAATATGAGTCAGCAGTGCCCTGGCAGCCAGGAGGGCCAGTCGTGTCTGGGGGTGTGCGCCTGTGTGTGTTCATCCTAGTACACAGCATTCTGTCCTAGTTTAGCAATGGCCTTTCATGAGTGGGGGAGCAGCAGAAGGGAAGTAGAGCCATAACAACTCCTTGGTCTGGTCAGCGAGATGTGCAGAAGAAAGACTCAGTTCCTTGCCTTTGGAATGTGTGGCATGCCTCCTTCAGATATTCTTTAGAAAGGGACCTATATCATGGGAATGACTCAAACACCTAAGTTATCTGTGATACAGGTGTTGTTCTAAGAAGACTCTGAAAGTAATAGCCTTTGTTTGGGGATAGTGGGAATATTTGGAGGATGTGTGCTTCCACCTTTGTTTCCTCCCTTTCTAGCAAACAGCAACATTTTGTCAGCATTCAACATTTAGAGAAGTAGCATAGTAAAAGAGAATTCCTTATCTCACTGTCTCTTAAGCCATTTACTTTAAGTTTCTTGCTGGTTCTTAAATGTCAGATGCACAAAACATGCATATGTTTTTGGGGGTTTTGTGGCTTTTTTTTTTTTTTTTTAAGAATTGAGAATTTACAAACATAACTGCCTCCCCTTCAGAAACAAAACCAAGCCAAGTCAGACCAAAACAAAACCTCTTTTCCACACCAGTTTTCCCCAAAATTCAGCTATGTGTTGTAGCAGTGGAAGCAACCATGGAACAATGAATGCAGTTTGAGAGGAGAAGAAAGTTCTATTCTAGAAGAATTCAGTTCTATTTACTTCAGGAATGTTCACTAATATTTCAGGATCTTCTTGTGAGATATGGTACCACAAGAAAGGTTCTGAAGAGCAATATCACAGCATATATGCTACCTGAGGGAAATAATCTTTTGAACTAGTTACAGTGGCTGTTAACATAGCCGTCCATAAAATGGATGACTATTTCAGAAGTGAGCTGGGAAGCAGAACAGTATCAGTAAGAGCTGATCCTTTCACTGTTTTTGAAAACTATACTGGTAACTAGGAAGCTGTATAAACTTTTGAGGAACCTTGCCAAAAAATATGATAAAGAATTTCTTTTCATTCATTATTCTTGTTGGATAAGCCAGGAGAGAATAGATAAGGTGAGATCAAGTGATTATTAGCTATGCATAATGAAAGGAATTGCTGGCTTATGCAATCAAAGAAACACCTTAAAATATCAGTCTGCTAAATTTAAATTATTGCAAGGATCCAGAATCTTGTGAAAAGAATCTGGTGTATACTTAGATGATAATGGGGAAAGAACTCATTAGTAAACAGCCTGTATGAGAAGCTACACTACAGACTCATTGAGGAGCTGGGAATTATTCAGAGAAACTGACCCTGGGTATTCTGCAGAGCTATAGAAACAAATAGCTACCAATCTAGTTCACTAAAGAAAATATGGATCTGTGGAGGGTACGTAGAAACTGTGATTGCACTCTTTTATGGATAAAGGTTACTACCAAAGTTATGAAAAGAGAGATCATTTTGAAAGACATTTTCTCTAATGTGTTGGAACAAAATTCAGGGCCTCTCTTAATTCTTATCATAAACTGAGTACCAAGAATAGAAATTTAACCTGACATGTTTTGAAAGTGATTGGATTTATAGGTCAGTAATTTAAAGGCTTAAAAAGCTAAGTCCCAAACGTTTAAAGTTATGGAGCTAGATACCTAAATACCCTGGAAGATGTTGACTTTGTTGTTCAACTAAGATACATAAGCTCATGTAAGCTTAGATAAAATATATACATTACATACATGTTCATTCCTTTTCTTCAAAGAAGAGGTCCTTCAGAATGAACTGAGGATTTCAAGATTTCAACTTCAATGTATAAGGTTGTGGAAAAAAAAAAAAAAGAAGTGGTCATATTATTCTATGTCTGTTCTTTTATCTACTTATCAAATAAAATAGCAGGTCATTCTGGGCAAAATTAAAGCTTGAAAGAGGTCAACCTCCTAGAAAGAATATCATAAAGCTATAGAATTTAGAAATTGGAGAATTATTGTGAACAATCTTAATTGAAGAAATCATAGCAGTTACTGGGCTGGATTCATTACAGCCATCAGAATTTCTTCTGTGAATTAAAGGTATTTCTCAGTGCCTTCATATTCATTTAGGCAGTTCTCCTGCATTTACATTGAGGTTACCTATGGCTCTCTGGTTGGGAAAACCATATATTGCTCACATGAACACTTGTGATGCTCCTACATTTGCCTTGTTGAATCCACACAGGACAGACTCTGCACTAACAGGTAGAACTCTGGTTTTCATGTTACTGCAGTTCCAGTTCCCAATGTCAACAAGTTTTAACGTCGTATTGGAAGGCACAAAGAGGTAACAAGCATTTCCAGTTCTATGTTTCTTTTCTGTGAACTGAGGTCACATTCTGAGACAAAAAGAAGCCAAAGTGGTTTAAGGAAGTCAGTCTGTTAAAGACTGTTGCTGTTCAACACCTTTTGTCTCAGCTGCTGGTTGAGGTGTTGCTAGTTGCTCCCCCAGCAAAGTCCAAGGAAGCCCCCATGCAGGTCACCATGGGCCCTGGAGCACCACACTGCTTCTCTTGCAGGAACACCTTCCACCAGACCTGGTTGCTCAAAGCTCTGTACAACTTGGCCTTGAACACTTCCAGGGATGGGTCAACCACAGCTTCTTTGGGCAACCTGTTGCAGTGCCTCACTACCCTCACAGTAAAGAATTTCTTCCTAATATCTAATCTAAACCTGCCCTCCTTCAGTTTGAAGGCATTACCCCTTGTCTTGTCCCTCCATACCCTTGTAAAAAGTCCCTTTCCAGCCTTCTTGTAGGCCTCCTTTAAATATCATAGGGCTACTATAAGGTGTTCCTGGAGCCTGTGCTTCTCCAGACTGAACAATCCCAAGTCCTTGGAATTATTTCATTTTAATAAAGCGACTGAGGTAACTTTGGCACCTGAACTTCACTCATTAACTTAAATCAGTAATTTAAGAATACTTACACTGCAATATAAAATGAATTATGGAGACAGAATCTGGCAGCGTGCTTCTAGTTTTCAATTATTATCCAAATATCCCAGTCTCTTAATTCTAAATTTAAATTTCATATTTTTATATGGTTTTATATTTTATATATTTATATATTATAAACCATATTTCATTGTTTCCATGCTGTGGCATTGCAAACTCTCTGTTTCTGTACATTGATAACGTTTTGAGGCAGAAGTTTCAAAATGACCGTCAAGTCAATTTTATGAAACCCTTTATTATTGTGTATTTTTTCAGTGAGTCGAAACACCTGCATGAATTTATCTGGACTTTGGAAATGTGTGTGAGGTGTAAAACACAAAACTGTGCATGTGTGGTTGGTGGTGTTATTTGTGCAGTTCAAGATCTAGCTTTGTAAAATTCTGCCCTCATATGATCATTACCTTTACAGGAACAGCATGTTAATGATACAATTTTAGCTGTTTTATGAATGTACTAAAATATTTGTAAACTATTGCTGTACCATATACTGCATCTCTCATGTTGCTGAAGACCTTGTCCCTTTCATATCCCACTCAATATTTTTAAGGGAGTGCAAAATTAATTTCCAGTAAACCTGGAAAGTGTTAACTCACAAGAAGAATATTATGCTCCACTTTTTTGTCAGCTAGGCAGATAATTAACTGACTTAGTTTGGTACAAGTGGGAGATTAATAAAGAAAAAGAGGGAAAAAAGTACTTAAAAAATGTGTAGAAAAATTTCAGGTAGGGATTTGGTTCTGAATGATGGAAGAGCTGCAAAATAGGTCATCTCAGACTGATATCAAGGGTCATTTTTAGCTTTTCATATGTGTGATAAGCATCTGTGTTTCTTAACCAAATAATGGAAAAATTGCAAATTGTGTCAGAATAGAGGAAATATCTTACAGAGTTATTTCTGGGACACTGTAGATGCCAGAATAATATTGAGGTTAGAAATAGTTGTACGAAAGCCAGAGGTATCTGTGTCTAAAATTTATATGTTTATCTTCCATTTTCATATGATCAAAAAAAAGGGGGACTATATAAGCAGAGCTGCATAGAACTAGTTTTTATTATTGATGTAAAATTATTTTGGTGACCTCTCAAAGATTTAAAGCAGGGAGGCTACAAGGCAAAAAATATTAGTTTAAAATATTTTATATAAGAAAAGACAAAAACCATTAAAATTCAAATGAAGCTTTAAACTTTGAATGGGGATTGTGTTACTTAACTCAAGGGGCTGCAAATGGACCCACACAATGCCCTTGCACACCTTAGCATACCCAGGACACCTGCACAGCTTTGGAAATGTTATGCAGGACTTACGGTAGGGTGTCTCACTTCTGAGGGTGTCATTGGAAGCCAAATGACACAGCGTCAAACGTGCTTGTGGATAGCCCTGCTGAGACAGCTGAATCCCTCCTCTGATACCCAGGAGTTAGAGGTCTCAGGCTGACATAGTCAGTCTCAGCCTCCCTGCAGGGTCAATAGGGAGTGACAGATATCCAGAGGTCAGCTTTTCTAACCCTGAAGTAGGTCTAATGTATTTCTGCCTGAAGCTGCCTGTTTGATGATAAGGAGAGTTCTAGAATGACCAACTCAGACATGTGGAGTTCAATTCATTTCTCTGCTCTGCATCAGAGCTCCAAGTTCCATGTGAAGTGTCCCGGGTCTCCCACCTGAGGCCCAACTACTTCCCTAGGAGGGTCCCTCCTGATAGTCAGCCCCATGAAGTGGCCTTGGCCCTATGGCAACTTTAAACCTTTAATCAATATATTGGCCCTAAGAGCTTATTTTAACAAAAATAAGTAGAAGAAGTTTTACAGAGAAGTTTTATAGTCCTAATTCCTCACTCGCAACATAGTTTATGCCCCTGCTTAAAAGAGACAGAGGCCAGAATGGAAGATATTGAAAAGACTTCTTGATAAGGCGTAAAGTGAGTGAGAATTGCTTGATGCTCAAAATAACCCTGGAGTTCCAAATGGGAGTGTGTGTAGTTTGCTTTAGTTGTGCTGAGTCACACAATTTATTAAAACTCTGTGGAAGTCCCTTGTTAAAGCTCCATGACACTCTAGAAGTACAACACTAGCAAGTTGTTTAGAGTTTTATATTTTATTATTGCCTTAAAGAACAAAGCTGTCATGTCACTGAACACCTAAGCTGAACTCAATTTAGAGTAGTAGGGGACATGGGAGGAAAGGAAAGGGTCAAACTTTTAGCAAGTGTGCTGATACTTGCAGAAAGCAGTAGCGATCACAAGTTTTACTTCATAAAATGGTTTTCCCTGGTCTCAGGCTGACTGTTGCAGATTAGGGAAGGCTGGCTACCACACTGGGAGAAAACATTTTGAGAAAGATGTTAGCTGGGAAGAAGCAAGCCTAGTGAAGAAGGTGTTGTAACTAATGTGATAGGGTGTGTCTTAGCTGAAGCTGTCGACAGGGCTGGGGTACTGGAAACTGCACGGTTCTGCTAAGTTTTATGCCGTGTAAGCCTTGTAAAGCTGTCACCCTGGTATAATTGTTCACTTACTGGAAGGTAAACAGTGAACTGCAAGCATTTCCTCCCCTATGGTTAGATGTGTCTCCTTTCGAGCGCTTCCTGAGACTTTTGAGAGAGAAGGCATCATGGAACAAATGGGTCAATATGTTGAATGAACTGGGATAGCAGGCTTGATTTGGCTTATTGGCCATTCTTTGTCCATCTCTGGTCTAAACATCTACAAATCTATCACAGCTCTTTTAGTTCTTTTGCTGAAAATCCTCCAATTGTTCCCCTATGTTTAGGAGAAATTTATAGAGAGAGGAGAAGAAGAAAATACCAAAGATAAACTTTAGATCAGGTGATTTCTAATGTTTTAGTTTATTTCTTTATTGCCTTTCTCTCTTATGCAGAATCCTAGATGCAACTTCAGCAGAATACACAAACTATCATTGCAGAGACTAGTTGTGGCTGCACTTGTGGCTCTTTTGTCTTATTACCATGGCAGTTTCAACTATGGGAGGCACATATAAGCTTTCTCTGGGGAACTATAGCCAGGACCAAGTAATATACTAGAACCCTGCTTTCAAAACAACACATTACATATTCATTGCCCTGATGGCACAAAATATGTACACCAAAGGATAAAAGCAAACTAATCAAAAAGACTGAGTCTTGGGCCTGATTTTTATTTTCAGCTTGTTCTGAAGGGAGAACTGGCAGGGAGAAAGAGATCGTGCAAATCATAGTTGGCTCAATGTAATATTGGATTCAGTTCCATCCCACAGTCCTCAGCAGACTAGAAGGGCACTTGCAGGTAAATGCTTTTGCTCCTACACAGATATCCCACCCCCTAAGGCACAACACACAGTCACTCTGTGGGAATGATGCACATCGTGTCTGGTTGGTTTGTAGAAGCTGAGAACGGCTGAAACATACTTAGAGCAGATGGTGTCTTTCGAAACTGCCAGCATGTAAGAAGTCTCTAGTGACCATACTGAGATCTTTCAAAATCCTCTGAGTTAGTCAAATTTGGGTGGATTTCCATGGGATTAAAAAAGTGCGCATCCCTCCCACAACGAGGATTCTTGTCAAATCTCAAGTAAGTACTTCGTTCCACAGACCATCTTGATATTTTCAGGAAACAATTATGAATTTTAAAAACTTTATAACATTAGTCTAACATATTTCTCTAGCTGCAGCAATAGTTCCATCCTTTTAATGGACACTTTTCCAACAAAATCGAGACTGAGCCAGGACCTAATACAAAATTATTGAATATGAGCAGTTAAAATGTGACAGGCTTACAATATGAAGAAAATCTGGTGAAAAAATACCAGCTATGGGATTCATTATTGGCAGAATCTGTAAAAGTATTTCATAACAGTTTTAAAAATGTGTGGTGGTATATTTTTTAATTTATATTTCTTAATTAGGAAAATCAATATATTTCAGCATCTGGGAAAACATGGGATATTAGAAAACACAAAAACTGTTGAAATTTTGTGTGGATTAGCAAAACACAGATGAGTTTGTTACTGTTGGATTCCCTTCTTCAGCAAATTATTTCCATTAGGAGTGAGATCTGAAGTGCTCAGTAGCCACAAAAAAACAATGATTGAGGCTCACTCAATATTCTTGCACACGATACCTCTATGAGGTTCAATAACAAAAAAATGTTTATATTATTGAAAAACGTCACTTCCGTCTCATTTCCAAAGTTCTCCATTGTTCTCCACTTAGGCTGTTACTAGGTTAACCTTGGATCACCCTTTGGGATTTAAAATAAATTATATTCAAAAGTTATCAAGAATAACTTCTGCTGCTATGAAATCAAGAAAATAATCTAATGATTTGATTTAATCAAGAAGCAATATGTCTACCTACACCACCTGCAGAGCATGAAATGTCTTCGTCTCACATCTCTTCAAGGTTTTCCTTTCATTGGCTGTTGATTACATGACCTCTGGCAATAAAGTATTTAATAGTATTATTTCCATCTGTCCACCTGGATCAGGTTTGTAGTGACATGTTGGAGTTGGGGGGTTTTTTGGCCACAAATTAAATAATGACCTAATTTGTCATACAGTGTATACTAATTTTTTTATCTATTTGGAAAACTCAAATACAATTTAAATAATTGATCTTATTTTATTTCTTTCACTGAAAGTGAACGTAAGGTCATATAAAAATTGACTTTTACTTCCAAAAAAGCATTTTTACTTTCTTAAAGGTCAGAATAGGGTTTAATTTATATCTTCTTTCCTGTAAATTTGTTTTTCAGAAAAGAACCAAATCTCCTGAGTGATTCTGGATCACTACAAATTCAGAGATACAATGAGCCTCAAAAGATGATCTGTCCCACCTTTCTGCCCCAAGGACAGTTCAGTTATCTATGAATCAGTCACAGGTAGATGACTGTGCAACCTTTTATTACAAATATTGGTGATGGAGAGTTCAGAGGCTTTGCAAGCCATAATTCCAGCATTTCACCATCCCAACATTTGGAAAGGTTTTCCTTGTGGTTTATCTAAATATGTTCATTGATATCAATTGATAAGCACTGTAAGCCCTTATTCTACTAGCAAAGGTATTTTTTATAGTGTTTTCATTAATAGGTTAGATAGAAGAGAGTCTTGATAGTAGTAAAAAGGCTTTTCATGAAGTTTTTTTCCTCGCGTCTTTTACTTGGAAAATGATCTTTTCTTAGTAGACTTGAACCTTATAAATTTTCATCTATGAAACTGTTTGCATTGTGTTACTACGATAAGAATTGAAAGAAATAATGCACTTGTTTTTCATATAGCTACATAGAGTAGGTCAAGTGAAAATTCTGAGGTTTCATAACCCACTTGTTCTAACTGTGGCCTGGTCATCTATCGGTCTTCTCTTTACTGTCCTATGACTGTTGTGTGACCTGCAAAAATCACTCCTCTGTCAATCAGGGCAAAAGTTCAAGAAGTGTTTGGATGATACTCTCAGGCACATGTTGTGAATCTCAGGGATGGATCTATACAGGGCTAAGGATTGGACTTGATGATCCTTGTGGATTCCCTTGCAACTTGGCATATTCTGTGATTCTGTGATTCTATGAAGGTCTCAGAGACTTGTGTAGCTAATCTGATAATATCAGGAAACATAATTTTTTTTAAGTATCGAGGTGAGAGATTTTATTTGGGATACTGTAATTATAACTGGTTTGGTTTCTCATTATTTATTAATATAAAATATGGTTACTCGGTCAAAGCATTGTCTTTATTTCAGTTTTTTACCATTAAACAAACACCTGTTGAATTTTCATGACACTGGGGTTGTTCAGGTACTTGGAAAGCTTTACTGGACCAATCAATTTGACACTGACAATTTGTATGCCTGTTTGACCCCAGCCAGCAACTAAGCACCTCATAGCCTCACTTACCTGTGGGGGAAAGAATTAGAAGAGTAAAAGTGAGAAAACTCATGGGTTGAGATAATGACAGCTTAATAGGTAGGGCAAAAGCTGCATGCACAAGCAAAGAAAAAAAACAACAAAGGAAGACAAATGCCATCGCTCTGAACATCCCCCCTTCCTTCGTTCCCCAGCTTTATATGCTGAGCATGACACCATATGGTCTGGGATATCCCTTTGTTCAGTTGGGGTCAGCTGTACTGGCTGCATCCCCTCCCAGCTCCTTGTTCACCCCCATCCTCTTCACTGGTGGGGCAGGATAAGAAGCAGAAAAGGCACTGATTTTCTGTAAGCACTGCCCAGCAATAATGAAAACATCCCTCCATTATCAACTCTGTTTTCAACACAAATCCAAAACACAGGCCCATATTAGCTACTGTGAAGAAAATTAACTCTATGTTGGCCAACACCAGCACAGTGCCTTATTGGCTTCTTAACTTACAAACTATGCTTCTTGGCCAAGTTAATCAAAGGAACTATGTACGTGGTCATAGGGCAACTCATATATTCCTGGTGGGGTGTCCTTTAATCTAATTTATGACATGTCCCTGAAACCCTTCAAGTAGGCCTACTTTTTTCTCCTTAAACCTAAGAAATTCTACTCAAAAACATATTATTCTGTCCTGAAGTAATGTGTTTTATATTCAGATGGAGAGGGATAGGTGGCACTAAATTCTCTATTTTCCACCTTCGTTCTTCAAATACTCTGTTGGTTTGCGTCTTGAAAGGTTCTGAGAAATGGAGTTCTGACACAAAACCAGAGTAATAGCTTTTGAGGATAATCATGCTATTTCTACCAATGCACACTTTCTTGGATTGTGCAGTTCTTAAGGGAAGAATTTCTGAACCAATATGAGGGTTTTTTCCCCCCTGAAGACAGGTGATGTTATTGAAGAACAGAGGAGTTGCCATACAAGGCCATGTAAGTGCTGTAAGGTGCAATTATTCTAGTGTCAGTCAGAGATGCTTCAAAGGAAAACATACAAGCATTGTCATAAACAGAGGTGGCAGATTCTACTTTGTCCTGATCCAGGAGAATTAAAAGTTTTGTTTAAGACCTGCATCATGAAGGTTAATATTTAGCCTAGAAGTGCATTGGTATGAGCTGTCTGTTAGCAATACAAAATGTTCAAGCTTCTTCCAAATTCAATCACATTCCTGTATTGAGCAACTTCCTTCACATACAAGTTTCATGGGTTATGCCTTTACTGTGGGTAAAAGTATTTCCTCATAATATTTTTTATTATGCCACAGTGGACAAAGTGATTTCTAAACACAGGAATATACTCTAAAGAACTCATACTCTTGGCTAATAAAAGAGATTGTAAAACAAAACATTGCAAATTTCTGTTTTCTGACCAAAAGTCAACCACTTTGAAAAGGTTGCAGTTGTGTAGAGGAGTGGGGGACACAAACAGACCAGTACATTGACTCAGAAAATTCAAAATTAATCATTAGACTGGAAAACAGTAGAAATATGAAATGTGACCTGCTGTTTGATGTGAAATTGCAGAAGTTAAAGCCCACTTGCTTGTTCTTAAAACAACTAAAGGTGCCCTTGAACATGTGCTTCCCAGGTGAACTGGGAAGATAATTACTGTGGCTGACCAGAATACCTGTTTTATATTTCCCCAGAATTGGTTATTATGTCCTTAAAACTGTGGTCAGCAGGAGATAATTTGACAACAGGAATCTAATACTCTACTAGAGATTTGGAAACCAGAGGATGATTATCTGTAACCAGCAGACAGTGACGCTCCTACAGACTGACAACAATGCAGTTAAGTGTCAGAATCTAGTCTGGTTTCTCTCTGTGACCAATGTTACTTAAAAAAATGTAACACAGGAGTGGTTTGTAAGGAAGGAAATAGTTTGCTTTTTTTCCCTTTACTCTTGAAACAGAAAAAAGAAGGCTGGGTTGAAAGGCAAATGCAAAATAAGTAAATTAAAACCACCAGTATAACTACATTTAAGAATATGTATTCTGTTCTTACATCTCCTTGAGAAACCAGAAATAACTAATCCAAGTGAAGTGTGGGAGTATCATGAATTATCCAACATTTCACAACAGTAACTTTTGCTTTCTGTTAATGATAGCTAACATAGTTCTTGTCAGTGGGGCTTTTTGTGTGGAATCAGGGTTGAGAGTATCATATAAAAGGTTGAAGAATATGTTTTAAGAGAATAGATTTTAGTTAACTAATGTGTTGTTAAATATTTTACATTACAGATTCCGTGGTGTGAGTCCCAAGTCAGAGGGATTTCACATGCCAAAGAGATCCACAAACACAAACATTAGGGAAAGATCAAATCAAAATAACAGAAACCAGGAATATACTACATGTATTTTTGTATTTTCTGAGCTTTCTTTAGCATACCAGATCTCCTGACTGACCTCACTTTGAACAAGTGACCTTTGAACAAATAGTTAGATTACAGATCTACTGGAATCCTTTCCAGTTTGAAGGATCTAAGTCAGAAAATAAGGAAATAAGAAATTAAAAAAGGGAATAAGTCAGAAATGTTCTAGAACTTTTCATATGTGCAACTTTACATCAGACAGAAATGTTACCTTACACTATTTTGAAAAGTCATTTTTAAAAAGATTCACAATGAAAATTGTGAACTCATACCCACAATTTAATTTTTAACTGCAAGTATGTGTAATCATGTACAAAATATGGATTATGATCAAGACCAGCTGGATGATGCGTTGCTTCCACATTCAACTAATATGCTTAGAATACAATCTACTTATGTCATTACATCTTTTAATTAATATTTCTATTTATAGAGGGATCACAAATAACGTTTAAATGTTTCATTATCCATGAATGGCTTTATGGGATGATGTAACCCAGTGAAAAATGAAAACATAGATAGCCAGATACTGTAATGGCTTTTATTCAGACCTACTTGAATTCTGGATATTTCTGTAAAATTTATATTGAATAATACTTCTCTCAGATACTAATTCTATAAAAGAATTTGGCAAGTGCTCACCACTCAAACAGAGCACCTTGGAGAGTATTCTGAATAATTTGTTGTAATACATTTTAAACTCAAACTTCAAAACAATTGTCAGGAAACTTGATTTCTGCTTCTTAGTGTCTTAAAATCTCAAAACTCTAAATATTCTGGGAGAGCTATGATATCAGAAACCTACAAATATAACATCCCCTTTTCTGCGTTTTCTTACCTTATTCTTCTCTTATGCCCAAAAGAATGCTAGTTCTGACTTCCATACTCACTGGGTATCTTAAAAGTGTGGCTAATTTTGCCTTTGTAATATCTGTATCTGCTCTCATTGATCCTAACTGGAGTTGCAACTTGTTTCTCATAGCGGAGATTTTAGCTTTTTTTATTCCATGTTTTATTTCAAGTCTTTACAGTGACACATGTATATATGCACAGCACCACTTTTTGCCTCTTGGGAACTACCCTAATTGATGATAACTGAAATTTTAATCCTTCTAAAGCTAAGTGAGTTCAAAGTCATTTTATTATAGTTTTGTTAGAGAGTAAACAACTGCTAAAAGAATTGTTGAGAAATTAAAGCAACCACAGTAATAGACAATTTTAGTTTCTTAATTGCATAAATTACTTCTTACCCCATTAGTTTTAACCCTGCCTTTCTTTACAACGTCTCTTTTTATAATAACATCCAAAAAAAATTCAAAATTAAGAAATAAGAAATGTATTAAAATTCTTATAATGCTGTGGCTCATCCATGTGGCAGCTTCTTTTTTGTGAGGAATCCTTATGGAATTAAATTAAATTTTGTGTGAAAGATGTTCCAGTCTCATATTCACTAAAATGTTCTTTTGATTATTTAATTTGTTTTTATGCAGTGCAGAACAAATGAAGAAGTAGATATGTTTTCTTATGTGACTTTCTCTTCACAGCAACTACTGCTGCAACAGAGCTACTCCACTGGACAAAACTGGGAGGGGGGAAATAAGTCTATACAAAGGGATGCAAAGGAGCCTGAAAAGCTTTTGTCCTTCATCCTTTCACCACTCTGAAGAGTGAAACTGTGAGTCTCAAAAGTTTCCAGTCCCTCTCAGCTCCAATAAGCCAACTTCTGGGAGCACAGAAAGCCCTCAGATTTATTCTAGTGAGTCTTGTGTATGAGTCGAAGTCAGCTTTGAAGGAAAACGCAAATAATGATTTGGGCTAAGAGTAAAGTAGAAAAAAATCTTTATCACAGTGTCGGTTTCATTGCTTTTCAGTAGCTTTAATTCTGTTTTTTCAGTATTCAATAACAATGATTTGACTTTACCGGCATTTTCTAATGGATGACAACTCACACTGGTAAGACACGTTAATGAGTACAATGAGTCAGACAGTTTCTACTATTCTGTGTGCAAGTGACACCTACTGTTTTAACAATATCTGTTTAACTACATTTTTATAGCAGTTTCAGTGCTCGAGGGGAAAAATTCTTGGAAGCAAGAGTTGCCTTTTATAGGCTTTAAAAAGAACCCCAACAAACCACTAAGACTCCAACACACACACCCACACACGCACGCACACAGAGAGAGAAATCAAAGAGAGAAAGAGGTAAATGTGATAGGAATAAAAGTGTGAAGTAGAGGGTCATATAAAGAAATAAGAGACTACTGGATAACTCTTTCCCAGAGAGTTCCAAGGCCCCGAAAGCACCAATAAATCCTGAATTCTCTTCTGCACTTTTTGACACAGCTTTGTTGGAAAGCTGGTGACTCTGCTTTATTCCTACTGCAGAATACTTGTTGTCTGGGTGCTAAAGGTACTTAACAGAAGGGGGAAATTGCATCTTAAAATTCCTTCGAGGAGAGGAAAGAAATGAGTCAGCCTTAATACATTCAAAATCAAAAGACTTAACTTTGACTCTTTAAAAGAATGGTCAAACCCCTTCTTGAAGAAATTCACAGCTGTGACTATTAAATGGACAAAAATGCTTCTTCCTTGAACTGCAGGGCTTGTCAGCATCAATAGCATCTCTAACATCATCCTGGATTTTGAATTAGAGTCCTTCTGGCTCAGGGTACTGGGTGTTTGGACTCTTATGCTGAGCTTTCTCCTGATATATCATGTTCCATGGGACTATCTCTTGGGCAAGCTTCCCTCTTTGGACATTTTCCACACATTAGATGCTGCAGCATCTGACCTAGAAAGGTCTTTGTTCTTTAGTGGATCTAAGGGAACTTGGAAGATTATGCAGAGGGGTATGGAACAGGAGAGGAATGGAACAAAATGAATTGTGACTGTGCCCATTTCCTGTATAACATTGCAATAAGTGGAGCGTTGAGCTGGGATATACAGAACAGCCTCATCTGTCTTTATAACTGATATCTATTGAATTGTTTGAGACTGAACTTACATAAAATGAAACCTTATTATCTTCTCCTATTTTGTATGCACCTTTATGCATGTTCAAAGACTGAAGCAACCAGGATGCTGCCCTGGACTGAGAACCCATCAGCATCTGCAGTAATCTTGCAGAGAAAGGAAATAGTTCTGTAGCTGTGACCCTAATTTTATCACATATCCAGCTGAAAAAGGGTGAGGGACTAACCTGAATCCTCATCAAAGAGCAGTTTCTTTATGAAAAGAGTGACAATAGAATGCAAGAAGAGAAAGCCAAGAGTTATGTGTTTGCAAGGTTAGAAACTTCTGATTTTCTGTACCATTTAAGAACTGAGACTCCTTTGCCTCATCTGACATCCCTCTTGAAGGAACTCTGCACAGTCAGAAATATCATTTTTCAGATGCTGAGGGATTCTTATATTTGCTGAGGCATCATTTCTTTTTTGCCTGGGACAGCTTCGTTTGCTGACCAAATGGGTGATACTATGGTGAAGTGGATGTGTAGTTTTGTTCACCTTGTTCTCAGGGAGCCCTAAAAAAGCAGAGCTCTTCATCAGACTACCATTTGTTTATCATTTTGCTTCTCATAGTGAAGCACTTCTGGCTGCCTGAGTGACTGATTTGCTGCCTGTTGTTACTCTCAGGGTAATAGACTTTGGGATAGGATAACGGGGCTGCTGTTCTCCTCTGCAAGACAAATGACTTTGAAGGACAAGTTAATATCTGTGCTGCAATATTGATTTTTTTTCTGGTGTTCCATAACTGCATCCAAAAGTATGCTCCATCTCGTTACTGGGAAGGCTTCTAGCCCCATCTATTGTCAGTCTTGCTGGATACGCTTTGCAAGATTGCCGTCAAACACATATAATTTAGCCAAACTTCCTCCTGGGTTGAAGTTTCCTGTTGTGTCACTGCTCAGGTTGATCATATTTGCTTTTAAATTTCAGCCAAAATAGTTAATCTATTTTGGTGATTTAGAATGTTTAAAAAAATGGGATTTATTGCAAGTGAAAAAAAAAAAAAAAAAGGCTTTTATCTTCTTTCTGCCTCAGAACCAGGACATAAGATTTTGGAAAGCAGTAGTTGCTTTGGAGATCTCTCAGCCAGCACTACACTTGAACTGAAGCTGCAAATAGAAACAGAGGGACCTATGCTGTACAATACCATTATTTTTCTTACTTGCTGTAACAGCAGCTTGGAGATATATTAAACTGAGTGTCCTGGGTCGATGGACAAATTTCTGTTTGATCTCTGTGCCTGCATTGAGCCTGGCTGAGATGGAGTTCATTTTCCCATAGCAGCCTTCACAGTGCTGTGCTTCACATTGATAGCTAGAGAGGTGTTGATAACACACCAGTGTTTTGGCCACTGCTGAGCAGTGCTGGTACAGCATCAGTGCTGTCTCCCCAACATTCCACCCCACATCAGTAGGCTTGGGGTGGGCAAGACCTTGGGAGGGGCACAAAGCTAGGACCCAGATTGACCAAAGGGGTCAAGAAAAGGAGGAGAAAGGGGAAGGCATTTTTTATTTACAAAGTTTGCCTTCTGAAGCAACCACTACACGTGCTGAAGCCCAGCTTCCTGGGAAAGTGGCTGAACATTTCTTGCTGATGGGAAATAGGGAATAAAATATTTGTGTTTTCCTTTGCTTGTGCATGACGCAACCTTTGGCTTTTGCTCAACATACATTTTTTTTTTGCCATCTTGTTTTCTCTCCCCATCCAGCTGAGAAGGGGGAGTGATAGAGTGGCTTGGTGGGACCTACTGTCCAGCCAAGATCAACCCACCACAGCACCACAGGTCTTTGTCCTTAGTAGGATAATGTAACTGGACTAACAACTCTTTCATCTGTCGTAGGATAACTGGACTCTCTCATCTCTTGAGGCTTTTTGTTTTTGGAAATCCATTTATTTCTGGGAGAGAAGAGCAGGACGAGATGAGAGTGGCTTTATATTACGTTCTGTTACACAAGCATGAGCACAGTGGGGCAAATTTTAATCCTGGTATTTCATCAGCTTTTAATAACTGATTTAAAACAGACACCTGAAGAAAAGTACCAAGATCAGTGTTTACAAAGCTGTTGTACTGTCTACTCTTTTGTATGGGTCCGAATCATGGGTCATTTACCGGCACCACTTGCGTCTCTTAGAACGCTTCCATCAGCGCTGCCTCCACACAATTCTAAACATCCACTGGACTGACTATGTGACCAACACGTCTGTCCTTGAACAGGCAGCAGTCACGAGCATTGAGGCCATGCTGCTGAGAACACAGCTGCGCTGGGCAGGGCACGTCTCCAGGATGCAGGACTGCTGCCTCCCTAAGATCGTACTCTATGGGGAACTTGCCACTGGCTGCCGCAAGAAAGGAGCCCCGAAGAGGAGGTTCAAGGACTCCCTGAAACAATCCCTCATCCTTGGCCATATTGATCACCACCATTGGTCTACCCTGGCCTCCAATCGGGAGGCCTGGAGACACACCATCTATAACGCTGCTGCTGCTTTTGAGAACACACGCAGGATCACTCTCGAGGAGAAAAGACAACGCAGAAAGAATCGCGTCTCGTCTGTATCACCTGGGGAGTCTTTCTGCTGTGCCTTCTGCGACCGGACTTGTCTATCTCGCATTGGCCTTTTTAGCCATCAGCGCGCTTGTAGCAAGCGTGGGTAGAGCCCTTTCAAATCTTCGTTCGCGAAGCCTAGCCATGGCTGGCTAATAACTGATTTGCAATGTTCATAATGTTCTTTCAATGTGGGCGGGGTTGTGTGAGTTTTGTGTAGGCAAACC
Source organism: Myiozetetes cayanensis (assembly GCF_022539395.1). Taxonomy (NCBI): domain Eukaryota; kingdom Metazoa; phylum Chordata; class Aves; order Passeriformes; family Tyrannidae; genus Myiozetetes; species Myiozetetes cayanensis. Next base: position 24,030,375 of record NW_026086604.1, read on the forward strand.
CAGAGCATCACAGGAGCTAAGTATGTGCAAGGACAGCAGCAATGCCCCATAGACCTAACATTTTAACAAAACCCACTGCAGCAACTAATGAAAAGGTGGGGAAATGCCTGTGTTATGGGGAGGAAAATGGAGTATTCAGCTTTAGGGTAGGATAGATTTTTTTGTCAAGGATAAATAAAAGAAAATTGTTTACTCCTTATATTGTTTCTTTAGAAGTTAATTTTCTTTCAATTGTGGACTAATTTAAAAATGCCCTGAAAGTGTTAAAGAAAGAAGCTTCAACAGACAACAATGACTGCTTAGGTAGAGATGCAGCACTAATAAACTGGCTTGAGGGAGCCATGAGGTAAATTTTGAAGCTTTAAATAGGGATGTAAACAGTTGATTTGGGCTCCTATTCAATCAGCTCTGAAGGACTTCACTGAAAGCAAACCTGCTCTCCAGGGGATGCTGTGGCTCACTTATAGCTCCAGCTACTCCATAATTTTCCATACCAAACCTCTTAAACAGGAGCTTTGAACAGTCTATCTCCTTGGAGAAGATTTCTTTCATGGCCCATTTAGCTGTCTCTGAAAGACCACATGTCCTTAGTGAAATTAGCTGCAATTCCTACTCTAGACCTGGAGGAAAGTACAAACTTTCAACAATTTCCAGAGGATTTTCCTTTATTCCTAAAGGCAAAAGGACCCAACACTTCAGCAAAGACCCTGCTGATAGGGACAGGACTACAGTTTTGCGTAGAGGTCCAATAAGTTACCAGGAAGCCAAATGCTACTGTCATTTTCACCATAAATAGGATGAAATATATTTACAAGACCACATTCATCCTGTCCTCTGAAGTTAAAAAGCAAATTCCAACCTATTTTGTCTATTTCTTTACTTTCATATTTTTTTCTTTTACACTCTTCTAAATGTCTGATTTAAACCACTAAAACCTCGAAACTCTTAAAATCTTTGCTCTTAACTTTTGATAGAATTATTCTTTCTTACCTGTGATGTCTAAATGTGTGCTAGGCATATAACCAAAAATTTGTCTCCCCTATTTGTGACAAACGCGGTTTGAATTACCGAGCTCATAGCTCATGCTATGAGGTTTTGGCCACATCTATGACGTGCAGTGGGAACAAAGTTAGAAATTCCCAAGGCAAGCAATGGAGTAATGTGGTTTCTTGCTCTGGAGTAAGATTTAGCAACTTGTTTGCAATCACTAAGGATGGGTATAAAAAGACAAAATAAGCAAGGTGGAAACAACATCAGAAGGACAGAGCATGATGTGAGCATGAGTGAAGTGTCATGAGGAAACATCGGGAATGATATGGAGCTCCCAGCTCCTTCATTCAGTATATTAGAAGGAAGAGGAAGACCAAATTCCATATTTTTCTGCTAGATAATGGACAGGAAAAGTGAGTAACAAATAATTCAAGAAGGCAAACTGTATGTGTGGTTTTGAGCCTGTTGCCAGCAAAAAGGTCAACTGTGACCTAATACAGCTGTGGACAAAAACAAAGAGGTAAGGTCTCAGACTGGGATATGGAAAATAAACATTAGAGAGTAAACAAGGTACATTAGATGTTTTCAACCTATCTGATCCACCAAACTTTATTTCAAGATGCATGAAGACCTAAAGAAAGGAACCAGTAACAACTCTGTACCCCTGGGAAAATGGATTATATCTTTAGTGTAAGGAAGAAAAAAAGATCCAAGAAATAGTACAGTAATTGCTCTATTATCAGTTTAACTTCAATCCCAGGGGGAAACAAAATAACAGAAAATGATACCATTAGAAAATTTGGATAACTAACGAGAGCATGGTTAGTAGCAATAGACTCAGATTTCTTGAAAGCAAATCATGTCAGGCTAGTATAATTTTCTTCTGTAGCAGCAGCTGGCTTTTTAGATAGAAGAACAAAAATAAAATCAAATATTTAGTCTTCTGTATGACGATCGCCTAAGAAAGTTAATAATATCTGTCTCCTATTACAGAAATCGTCAGACCTCACAGACTGGTATGTTTGTTTCTAGTTAATTTGTGCAGTTCTTTGAAAAGCAGCTGTTTGTCCATTTGATTTTCTTGGATTTTTAATATTGCACACAGAATGAAAAATGCACTCTAAGTTCAAACTAATAAAAGTAGTGATCTGAAAGCTTTGAAAGTATTTAAACCCACATTTCAAAACTATTACAGGCAGGGAAACTGAGGCTAGATTTAGAGGGTGTGCAACAGGTGAAAGAGCTCAGGTTGGTCTTGAGAAATACTGAAGATGCTGCCAAAATCACATTGTCTTACAGTAGATTTTCTCACTTTAAAGTAACCTGGACCAAGGCTGCACTGCTCGCCAAAAAAAACCCACAGAACAACAAATCACAAGCTCAAAGCAAAAGCTGAGATAAAAGGGATTTTGTATTAAAATAATTGGCCACACAGATGTACAGAGCTCAATATATGACTGCTTCAAACAATAAACAGTTAAGATCAACACTTTAATGAGTATGTAACTGAAAATAAAAAATGTATAAATGCAAGTTTCTGTGATGCAAATGAAGAAGCTAATTGTCTTAAAACAGAACTTAAAAATTTAGTTGGAAAAGAAAAAGGAATTTTTCCTTCTGAAGAAACAAAAAGTCTTCAGTATCACACTTGTCTGGATTCAAGATGTACATTTTTGCCCTTTATGGCCATTTCCTTTTTTAAGCCGTATTGCTTGGTGTTACCATGGCTACCGATCATGAACTGAAATCGCTGTGCAACGTAGTTTATTTCCAGCCATAATTGTGCTGAGGGTCTAGCAGTCAGTTCTCGGGAATTAAAGGAGACAGGTTCTAAGGTGGACTTGGTGAAAGCCTTTAACCCTGTGAGTGGTAAAATCTGCTGGGATTTATGGGCTGGTTGTTTTTGACTTACAAGGTGCATTAGTATATACAGCATCATTACAGATGTAGCCTATAGTGTAGTAAGTCTTATTATAGATGTCATGAATTCATGGAGTTAAATTTGCTACTTTTGAAGACAAAGGGCGGAGAGCCAACTCCCATCCTTGAAATGCTCAACCCTTCAGTCCTAAAAAATTTAACTCATCTGCTTCCTATTTTCCTGAGTACATGTATGTTTGAGTGGAAGTCTTTCATCTGTTTTGGCATTTGAACAGAATAATTTCTGCTTCCTCAAATATTAAATCTAGCCTCTACAGGAGTTGCATCTTGGTACAGGTTCAATAGGAAACCTAGAAGTTTTGGCAGACAGGTAATTTTCATGTTTGAAAGAGGCAGAACTTTATTCTTAATTCTGATTATTTTACATTGCACTTGTCTAAATTATATAATTTTTCCTTGTATATTGCTTGCAGTGATGTAGGTAGGACCAGGTTCAACTTGAAATAGAGAATACATTATTACTTAGTGCTACCCTATGACATTATTACTTAGCGCTACCTTGTGATTTAGAAGACCATAATAATTTCCTGATTGCCTTAGTTTTGGTGATAACAGTCCTATGCAACAGGCTTCACAGCATATCAGCTTGTACTCTGCTCCGAGGATAAGTCAGGCTAAAATAAGTATTCTCTGGGACAGCAGTGAGTCAACAATGTTCCTTCTGGGTAAGAAATGTGTCAGTGCCCCACCATAACCTCTTAATATAGTGAGGGATGCTGTCCTCCAAGTGTGATAAAAGGCATGGGATAGCTGCCTATTGAGAAAAGCAGGATGCTACTTGCCTGGCCACTCACTGGTGTGGGTGACACTCGCAAGCTCCTGCTCAGCTGATTGAGTTCTGGAGCCATCTTTTTGTGTCTGTAATGACTTCAGCATAACTGTCTGTTTCCTGGGGTCACTGTCCTACCACAGAGTAGCTCTGCTTTAGTAGGGAGGATTAGCCTTCATTTGAAACCTGTTCTCTCTAGAGAGTTGTTGTCCATCTTGAGGAGATAATGGTTGTAAAGAAACATGGAGATTGTAAGCTGAAAATTAGTTTATATTTCACATTTTCTCATAGTTTTCTGGTTTTTTCCAGTGCTCGCGTTTGTGTCTCAGAGAGTTTTTGCAGTTGATTGAAGAGATTTTGCTCTGCAGTATAGATCATTGCAAAACAAAAAGGCTAATTCACAGAATTAAATAGACCCAGATTGTTCTCTTTGAAGCACCTGTGTGCAATCTGACTGTGAGAAACTGGACAAAATAGTCAGAGTCACACTGTACAGATGTGAAGTCTAGATTTCCAAGCCCCAGTGAACTAAATTTCAATACCATTTATCCACTACCTCTCAGTGCTTCCTCATTACTGTAGGTTTGGTTCCCACGTAAGTACAACAACCTCATGATATTGATACTGAAAAGGCAGACAGAATCCAGACTACTACTATACCCTATCCTTCTGGGATCAACTTGCAAACAGATTATCTTTGCAATACTGAACCTACTACATCACCTTAACAAAGGCGACATATACTGGTACAGGTGTCTAATATCTACTCATGTAAGCATCTAAAAGCTGGATGTCTAACTCTGACCTAGTTACTTCAGGTTCTCTTTGCAGTTTCTGGAGTGGAAAAGTTACCTATTGAGCCACTGCACTCCAAGAAAGGTATCTAAGACCAAGATCTGTTAGGCAGCTGAATTGTCACTCAGCTTCCTACATAGAGTTCTCTTGTCACCCTCCATCTCTCCTGGACCAGTGTTGTTTTGCTTTTCTGCACTGGCTCTGACTCTCAGCAACTCTCCTCGTTGTTCATTCAAGAGCAGGTGTTCTGGTTTAGTTCTCTGTCAGGCTCAGTCAAAATGCCTCGCAGAAAGGACTCACAAGTGCTTAGGTCACAACAGTACAAGCAGTGGGAATATAAGGGTAGATATGTGAGGGGATGGGACCCTTCAAGTAGCTCACAGTCACTTTGTCTTGCTGCATTTTGGATAGGCAGGTGCTGGGCCCATATTAGGACCAGTAGATCCAACTTTTTTGTGCCACATCCATAAATTGGCCCAATAGCCTGTATCTGTGTACAAGCTTGTGCCCAAAGTCTGTGAAGGTGCTAGGTAGATTTAGGCTTTTATCTCAAGTCCTACACTCAGAATACAATTATATTCCCTGAGTATTTTCACTTACCACTGACTACAGTTCTCCTGGGAAACAGGCCACTTGAAGAGGACTTATTTAACTTCTTCAAGCAGTCCTCAGAGTACTGCTGGAAATCCAAGTTAATTCATTTAGCTTGTCCTTCCTCTGTTCTGGAACTCCGCTGCCACTCACTGTTATAGGAAAATCCTCTTGTCTCTATGAACCTTCTTCCTGTTCCTCTGTGCTGTGATCACACCAAATATTTCCAAACTGGTTATAAAAATCATCAATTTTTGCTCTGCAATTCTCCTAAAAGTTTTCAAAGCCTGTGTTCAAGTGTCTCCTGCATCACTGGTTCTCTGCATGTTCTTTTCTATTCCTGGGGGATTTTAAAAGTTTGATTTTGTAACACTTCTCTCGTGGAAAGCAACACTGACATAAGATTGACTGTCTCTCTACAAATTCATTGAAAGGAAAATGGACAACTCTCCAAACTGAGATCAGCTCATGGTCAAAGGTCTGCAGAGGACCTTCTTGTAGTTTTGGAAGCTTGTTGCTGTCATACCTGACTGCCTGCCTACCTACCCATCACCTGCTGTGCAAGTAGTCAGAACTGAAATTAATCCAATGCTTTGCTTGAAATGTCACGGTACTAAATGCCATCTTCACCTACCCTCACATAAGTCTAAAGCAACTTTAACAAACAAAGAGCACACTTTTATTCTGGCTGAGAGCAAGCAAAATTCTTATCCTTCACTGAAAACAACATGTTATGTGTCTAAAGGACCTTTTATAATAACTGTGAAGGAAACAGCTAATCCTACACACTAGAGAAATAAGTTACAGTAAAAGAGGTTCCTGCCTTTCTAATTACTTCATCGTAACATAGTCAAGTTCTGTTCAAGTGTGGATCTAGCAGTCCTGCCAAAATACAGAATAAAAGGCAATTTCTCAGCCTTTTTTTTGCCAGCCACTTTGAGATTGCAGTATCTAAGCTAATTATTCCATGACAGGGATCAAAGGCAAATCAGTTAAGTCACTTCCCAAAGACAGGTTTTGATAATGCTCTTTTCTGTGTTCTTCTCCTACTAAAAATATTAATAAATTTGATTATCTAAAGAGAAAGGCATGGGAATGGGTGGGGAGTTGGAAGGTATTTTAATGCAGGTTAGGTTTTTTCATGTAGATTGAAGGCAGTTATGGAAAATATTTTATTTTATAAAAGACATCCTAGACACCCTGTAGATAATATATTGCTAAGGCTAATATAGGCAACTTTCAGTCTTCCTTCTCTGGACTAAAAGCCACATTTTATATGTAGGGTGATATGACACTCCCCTTCAATGTATCAGTTTTAACAGTTGAGTCATGGGATAATAGAATCCCATGATTCTATTTCATTCTAGAGATTGGGTGGGACCTCTGGAGGTCATTTGTTTGACCACCTGCTTAAAGCAGCAGCAAGGGCCTTGTCCAGCAGAACTTTGAATGCTTCCAAACTTGGATGTTCTACAGGCTCGCTGGACAACCTGTTCCAGCATTGAACTACATATATTTTCGTGCATCTAATTGTAAATACTCTTGTTGGAACCTGTGCCTATTACCCTTTGCTCTTTTGCTGCCTGCCTCTGTGAAAAGTCAGGTCAATTCCCTTTACTAGTAAAGCTTTCACAGGACAGCTAATCCTTGTCCCTCTTCTCAGGAGAACTAAGAACCCTAATATTCTCCCCAGCAAAGGTTTCCTGCAATTATCTTTAAAACCTCCGGTAATGAAGATGCCACAACTTAGGTAGCTTATTGATGCTTATTGATCTCTGTGGTTAGGAACACACTCCATAACAGCTAAACTGTATCCTGTCTGGCAGAAAATTAATTATTGTTATTTTCTTTCACTCCCTGGAAATGAAAAGTCACATATCGCTATCCTCTCACTATATTTTCAATATTGGAATTTTTATCATGTTCTCCTATTCTTCTTTTTTATTCCAAAAATAAACTGAATTACCTCTGCATTGATGGATAGATCACATTTTCTAAATCTCTCAGTATTTCTGTTATTCTTCTTAGTGTGGCTGCATCTCTCGTAAAGTTTAGTGCCTCAAGCTATATGGAGACAAAAAGATTAATTGCTTCATAAGTTCTGCAGAAGACAGTCCTGTTCATTTGGGATAGTGATTTGCTTTGTTTGTAACAACATTGCATTGTAGTTCTGTCATACAGTTTAGAGTCCACAACAGACTTTGATACTCCAACGTACTGTTTTACTTTCTATCTTTTTTTTTCTTTCTCACATATATATTTGTGAAGTTACCTTTTTCTTCCTGTGGATTGGTCATTTTTAGGTGGGGGGTGTTTTTGTTGTTATTGTTTTCAAACCCTTTCTTTCCACTCTCAAGTAAGTATCTTGAATTCTAATCCTGTCCTGAGTGATGCTTAGTCTACTCTGTGCATTGTTATCTATGCACTTTGCAAGATATTCTGTTCCATCAACCTTTCCATTAATGAAAATATTCATTGGCACCTGGGTGAGTGCCCTGTTAGATCTCACCTGAAATGCTATGCCATTTTGGTACGATCTACCAGTATTTACTCTGGTATATTTTGCTGCAAAGCCACCTTTTGACAATTTTATCTAGACAATTTTTCTCCCATTTTTTCTTAAAATGATGTTAGAGAATGTGGGCATCTAGAGCAATATTTGAGGGAAACTGAGACACTGAGCTCCAAAACATCAGTCTAAACTGTCCTCTTTGCTAAACACTCTGAGACTACAATGTTCCTAACACCTCATGCTTAAATCCATACAGGATCTTGAAACTATACATAGGGATTCCCACTTTCTGAGAGGCCTATTGAGACAGGAGCACATGTCAACAAAATCTTGCCCCAAAACATTTTTCTTTTCATCAGCATAGCCATATCCTTTTGCCTGCACAGCAACAGCTTTGTTACAAGCACTCTTCTTTAAGCCTCCCTGTGTCTTCACTATGGATTTTGCCAACAGACCAGTGTCAACTCTGTGGGTGATTTTCTTACACCTCTAGACAATACAGGTATGCCAGCAAAATCCTGTGGCAGAGGCCTGGCTTCAATTTCTTCAGCTTCAAACAATGTGTTTGCTTTTAAAAGCCTCCTCCCTTCCCCTTGGCTCTAAATTTACACTTGTCATTTGAGTGGTGACTCATACCCTTCTGACTCAGCCGCATCTAATCAGTGGCCTATTGAAAAAAATTATTTTTCTCTGACTTTGAAAAGCCATGTGTCAGTTTGCACGCTAGCAGCCAACATGAAGAACAATCTAGACCAGACAGTCAGCCCCACACCTAGGCTCCAAATAAATAGTGCCCAACTGCATATTTGCTCCAAGCTTGTCCAGTTCAAATAGTTTTGCATCCCTGAAAAGAGCTTTTTTATCTTTCAATGGCAGGAAGGAAAAATGATGCTGCCATTTTTCTTGCTGAGGGTTTCCTACATGCCAAGCCAACAGATTCAAAGAAGCAAGAATGCAGTGTAGATTTGCTAGCAGAGTCCTGCCCAGACATGAACAATCTCTTATCTATTTGTGTGCAGATGAAGCCTAAGAGTGTCTTCACTAGCATTTTAGCTCAGATAAGGCAAGGTGTTTTAAATCAATGCCCTCTTACACTTGCCATGTTTTGTTTTGCATCACAGAACATTCATGGAAGACAGAAACTGGATTCCATCTGGCTAAAACCAGAGGGGAAGATAAACTCTAGGTGTGCATATATTTCACTGTAGCTGTTAATGAGTATACACCCCAAAAGAACAAGTTAGAGACCCCCCTGAAACACATACCATGTTCATACCAAGTGTTTCCTCGTCAGATCCATATATATTGGGCTGCAGTACTTGCAGTGGAGACACTGACTTTGTCAATTGTGCTACAATTCTTCCCACACAGCTCCAAGTTCCTTTAGTGTGCTTACTGCCTCATCCCAGCAGTGTGTTTCTGCTGTTTTCCTAACAGTGCATTGGTGCCTTGCTGAGCACATCCTCTCCAGGACCTAAGTCATAGAAAAGTTACTTATTATTTACGGAAGGTAATTTTCTTTAATGATTTTAAAACCCCTATGTCAAGGTTAATCCCTGTCTTGAGGTCCTCTGTGTTTCCTACGAGTTTTCTTTGTATTCTGGAACTGATTGTCTGTGATTCTGGATGAAATGCTTTTTTAATATTCTCATGTTATTCTGCCTTTCACAGACTTACAGTTCTGGTGGGGCTTTTCCTTGCTCCTGTTCATTTTTGTGTTGAAAACCAAGTGATGTGTGGTAATCACTAAGATTTTCTTTCATTCAGCAACTAAATTGCAACCACTCAGCCTTGTATAATGGAAAAATCCCTACCATAACATTTATTTAGCTTTGGAAACTCTTTATTCCAGATTCTTACAGCTATCTTCACTTATCCTATACAATACTTCAGAAGCTGAGGTACCTAACTCAGAGCAGTAGATTTCAAACCCTAGGTTGCCAGATTTCTATTAACTCAGAACACCTAGAAAAGAACTAAAACTTGAAAACTGATTCTGCTAAAAGTACTTGAAACAAAAAAACTCTTCCCTTTGGGCCACTAAAGGAAAAGAACTGTTCTTATGTAATGACAGATAATAATTAAAAAACCAGTTGTGCATCCTTTTTCTTAGGTAGTATAGTTTGAAATACGTATTGCAGTTTTACAAAATAAAAAGATCAAACTAGCCAGCAAGGAAATGGATTCATTGAAATAACTATTTCACAGTGTGTCCATTTAAAAAGGCAGAGAGAGACAGTGATAGTTTTTATGCCAGCATGGAAATATGTCACAATCATCAGAATTACTTTAAACTGCATCCTTCATTATGAAGAGCGACCAACCATGGCTGCCTGTTGTCATATTCATAATTTCACAATCCTTACAGATTTCTGTAATGCACTTTTGTGTCATTTATGAAACACGACAAGAGAGAAGGAACTGGTAGAAAGCAGCACATTCAATGTAGGTGTGTCAATCAGATTATGCAACAACGAAAGAACAATTTACCTTCTGCCTAAGGAGGATGGCAGTATAAGTCTCTAGAAATTCTGTAGGCACTTGACAGCATCAGGATTTCCTGCTCACAAAACATCTAATAAACCAAAGAAAGACAGTGATAATGTCAATCACAAGCAACGACTTTGGTATAATTTCTATGTGTCATTGGCATCACACTGTAAAATGCAGCAGACTAAAAATAATTGAAAAGTTCTCAACAATTCAAACTAATAAACTAAATGGTTGTTAGAGGAAAACAAAATATTAATTACAGATTATTTTTTTCCTGATAAAAGCTTCTTGCCTTAAAAGTCTGAAATCTTTTTACTGGATGACTTGCTTCAAATACTAGCACAAACAAAACAATATCTGAAAAATGAAGAGTATATGAATGAAAATTCTGTATTGATCTTATTATTTTCATTTAGATTCAGATGGATGAATCCCAGAATTTTAAAATCCTTCTGAAAGTTCATAATTACTTAGTTCAGTAGAAAAATTATTTTCATAACTTATTATTAATATCTTTAAAATTAACAAAAAAATAATAAAAATAAGGAAGTGAAAACATCAAGAGAGATTAATTAGAGATATAGAGCAGTATCTCACAGTTTCAGTGTTCTTTTTTTTAAAAATATATTCTTGTTTAGAATTTTAAATTTAAAAAATCTTTATGTAGACAAGTTTTGTGTTGAGCTTTGAAGTTTTTTCTAACAGTTCAGCTTGTCCTCGGTCTTTTACTTTTGAAAACTGAAACTTTTTCCTGCCTACAGAACATCCAGGAATTCAGCAAATGGAAATTTTGACACACATTCTTTCTTATGAATATACATGTGTTTTTGCTTCTCTAACACCATTATTACTATTACCTCAAATTCAGTGTTTTCAAAAAAAAAAGAGGGTTTTGACAGTGTACAACACTCACCAGCTAGTACTGAGTTATGAAGAACTTCAACAGAGCGATTCTTTCCACTTTTCTTGTGGGAAACTGAGAAAATGAAGCAAACAAAGGTTGATACACTTACAAGGATCTCAAGGATCTAAAGATGAATTTTCCATCCTTGAAATTCTTCAAAATTTGTTGATTGAAATGATCTCTGGAGTCCTGTTCAAACTGCAGTTGTTGTAGTATTCTATGATTATTTTTCCTAAAGGATAAAAATACTGAAAAACATATTTTTCCTTCTCAGACTGCAGCAAGCTCTGGAGACATATGCAAACCTCATTAGAAGAAAAATAAGCCTTTTCTGTCAGCTTCCTACCTGTCAGCATGTCCTAGAGGTGTGCAACTCTCCCTGATTATTTCCCTGAGAACCTCAATTCTTTTTTGGACTATAATATACAGAATAAATGAACCTATAGCCCTACCTCACATGGGTTTGATGAGAGTGAACAGACTGCAGGTTATGAAGTAACACGGCAATAAGGTTAGCTCGATAACCACAGTAATGCCGTGACATATCCTGAGTTGCTGAAAAAAACCATGCCTACCTATTTGCTCAGAAATTTCTGCATAAGGTATTATCCCAGGTACAGCAGGATCTGCATCTCACATGCCATGAGCATTTTCCCAGTCATGGGCTTCACTTCCTTCACCTGTCTGAAGGCAGAATCCTGTAATTTGACTACTGAGAAAAAGATGAATGTGTTGTCTTGGTTTTCAGTCACACGGAATGAGTCAAGTCAGCTTCTTCAAACAATTCTAATTTGCTCAGTCAGAGGTATGTAGCAGTGTGATATAGGGTTGTGAAAGGTTTATGCATCTAAGTTTTATGCTGAAAACTTCTTCAACTCAAGATGGGGACTGATACAACTGCCTAGGCCATCCTTTACAGCCTACATCTCTGTCAGTCTGTTCTTCCCAAACAGGCCAATAGGCTAATTCTCTTATCTGCCCTCCAGGAGAAGTCCATTAGCTCTTAATATTCTTTTAGTATTAGGTCTTGACAAGCCATATTACTTTCCTAGTACCTGGTAAAAAAAGGTTTCCAATGAAAGTTCCACCTGTGGCTGTCTTTCTCTCTTGGAACTGTTTACCTTATGACTATAATTTTTCTTCTTTTTGTTTGCTTTAGAGCTCCTTTATTTTGACATTCATGTGACAGAATAATAGCAAGTGATGGAATAAATTCAGTTATACATATTATTCATAGAAATGATAGATATAAGACTGTAGACTGCAATTGTTTCTTGAGTGATGAGAGGGCATGCTGTGGTTAAAACCTAATGTGCTGATAAATAAATTGCAACTGTCATACTTTGATGCTGTTCAGATATTGGCAGCATCTTCCAAAAGGCTATTTTCAACAAGCCATTGAAGGGGGAGAATTTTAATGGATCACCGCAAATCAGATGGAAATTGAAATATAGAGGGTATGAAAACAGAATGTACATTACAGCCACTTCAGTCAGATAATCAACCTTTGCGTCAAAGTGCAAAGGATACTAAAAACTCTCATAAAGCCTAGAATTTCCAAAGGTAGACAGTATAGCTGAGAAAATGGTGATGTTGCACAAAGATTAGTGAGACAGGATAATATTGCAGAGACACATACTAGTGGGACCCGTATCTGGTGACATATGTCCACTCCAACAGCGCGAGTTATCTCTGCAGAAAAATAAAAACGTTAGGAGAGAGGGAGAAGGAGAGAAAGAGGGGATGTAAAAGGGAAACTTCTTCCCTGTGTCCACCCAGGAAGAGTCAGAGTCCCAGGAAACTGTTCTCCTCTGGGGAGGCAGTGGTCGTCCAGTGCAGCAGACAGTAGGGATGTAGACAAGGAGACTGATGCTTTTTGTCATGTTTTTTCCCTAACACTGTATACTTTTCATTGTGAGTCACTCATATCCCCCATTGTTTCCACTTATGGCACTATTAGCTCTGAGTGGAGTATAGTAATAGGGTGCAAATTTAGCATACTGGCAAGCGTGCACATAAATTCTTAGATAATATTGATTGATTGTTTAAATTGCTGCTCTACACTGTGTTATTCAATGTTTAGTTTTCTCAAATAATAGCTAAGGTCTACAAAACAGAGGTGAGGAGTGAGGAAAAAGAGGGGCCAAGTGGTAGTTGTTTCCCATGAGAACTCGCCCTGACAACACTATTGGGGTTTTTGAGGTGTTGGGCTGCAAGGTCAATGCAAGAATAAAAGCAGAAAAGAGTCTCACTACTGAGAGTCTTCAAAATGCATGGGAAAAAGGACAGCTAAGAATAGTGTAAGGCAATGTGCAAAAGTAATAGCCATTTTTTCATACATTTCTCACATGTTTATTTATGAAATATCAGCTAACTCAGTAAACATTCCTATTCCGGTTTTACCAGGACTTCAAGAATTATTTTTATCACTTGACAGTTATCATTAGCAGCTTCCCAAAGCGGTCATTTCAGCCCCAGTTGAATGCACAATTTTATGTAGGTGGATGCACAATCCTATATTTGCTGTGGTACCTGTAAAAAAATTGCAAACATATTACTTCCACAGCATTTTTTTCTGAGTTGTTTTAACCAATTATTTCCTAGCCACCAGGTGTCTGTTTGCTGTAGTTGGTTGCTGTTGGGTTCCTTTTTCTAAACTTAGAAGGCCCTAAAATCAAGGAATACCTTCTTACTGTGTATTTGCAGAGCACAAACCTACCCGAGGAAGCAGGTAGTACCACAGCACAAATAACAAATAATAAAATATTTGACTTGTTCTTACAACATCTATGAAAATTAGTGCAAAGCAGTCCAAGTTTGCATGTTGTCAACTGTTCTGTACCCTCCTTATTAACACTAGTCGTAGATGAGCACTGGTGAGACTGGTGGGTCTGTTCTGCACAAAGCAAGAGCAGGGTGCACCACCAAAGCACAAGAAATGCCTTTGCATTCTTTCTGGGCCATTATTTCATCATGTCAAATAATCTTAATGAAAACTGATTAGAAGACACACTTTTGTGAGAGACATAGTGCTAAAAACTGATGTGAGACTGTAAGTTTAATTTAAAAAAAAACAAAAAAAAACCCCCAAAAAAACCAACAAAGATCAAACCCCAAAAACTTGAGGTTCTCTCAGATTCCTCTTGAAAGGAATAAAACTTCTGTATAACTTGTCATTCTATGCCAGAGCTAAAATGTTGGATGCGATTTTCATAGAAATGTGACCTTTCATGACAAGATTTTTGAAGAGTTTGACATTTGAAAAGAATGAGGTTCAAGTGGAGAATGGTGAAAGTGGCCACAAATGAATATTTGTTAAAAGGTTTTACCTTAATGGATTGTAATGAATATAAAGATATGCAAAACTATTAGGCGAACGAATCCAGTTGAGATGAACTAGAATAAATTAAAATATTGCTCAACATTGTAATTAACCTTTCAAAATTGCAAGAGTTATCATTTAGTTTGATAATATTCAACTCTAGCCCTGAAAACCAGCAAGTGCTAAATTTTACACTCAGTTAAAATTTTTCAAATTTCGTAAATTTAGAGGAATTCCTCTTACTTGGTAGAGTCCACATGGAAATTGGTGTAGGAGTCTTACTTACACTGTCTCTTCCCTAAATTCCTTCTAGTGCAATCACTGTAACTCCAGAAACAGCCCACATTTTCCTGTTTATGCTTTTTTCAAAAAGCCCAGTCATTTAAAAACCTAATCATTTTCCAAGCTGGTTGTTGCTACCGGTAGCAAAATTGCATGTTTGCTGTGCATAAAAGCAGAAAACCCAAACCTAGCCTTCTTTCATAACTAGTTCTTTAGACAGAAAAAAAGTCTTACACCCTGCAATCAGGGCTGAATATTACATAAAGACTAAATACTTCCACAAACTAAGGAAGAGGAGATGAATGGGACATTCTAGAGAATTTTACCTCAAAGGATCCTATAGCACTTTCTGTATCAAGATAGTATTTTTCAAAGCATCTTAAAAGAGTTCATCTGACGAGCCCAGTGAGGATAATTCACATGTGTACATCAGGAATGGGGGAGATACGTAGCTCGGTTTTAAATGACCGTGTCCCTTGGTCTTGCCGTACATCTGCAATTGGGTGCAATCTGTTCCATGCTCCCCAAGCCCCCTAGGCTACAGTCTTGTTACTCTGATTCCTCTGCACTGGATTTTTTTCCACCCAAATCATTAATAGTCTGCAAAATTTTAAGCAGCTGAAAATACGACAGGAAGTATGAGAATCACCATTACTACCACTGGAGCTATCAGCTCCATTTGTCATATCCTGATTGTCCCCACTGGTAGAAGCAGCCAAGCCAGAACTCAGCACACCACCACATTGTGTTCCACCAGTCACTTAACACTGAGCCTGAATAAAATGGGAATGACATAATCGAAATGTGCAGCATGTTGGAACAGATAGTCTTTTTGTCCAGACATTTCTTATCTTTGATGGTTTTCCCTCTTCTCTCACTATCTATTTTTTACCACAGAAGGCAACAAGACGTCTGAAAATTTAATGTAATATTATGACATGTCATGTATAGAGTGCCCCAAAATATTAAAAGAACACATTCATTCACACTTATCAGCTCTGCCTTGCTAATTTTAAGCCTTCAATCAATGAGGTAATTTATCCCGCTCTGAAGAGGCTACTCTTACAAGAAATTTTTAGAATCATAGGATCATAGGATAATTGGGTTTGGAAAAGACCTTTAAGATCACAGAGTCCAGCCATTAACCCAATACCGCCAAGTCCACTGACAAACTGTGTCACTAAGCACCACATCTATATTTGTTTTAAATACCTCCAGGAATAGTGACTCCACCACTTCCTCAGGAAGCCTGTTCCAACACTTGACTATTCTTTCCCTGAAGGAAGCCTTCCAGATATCCAATATAAACCTCCCTCAGTGCAACTTGAAGCCATTTCATCTCGCACTATGGCTCTGTGTTCAGAGAAGGAAGGCAATAAGCAGATTTTCAATGCAAGGTGGATGTACTTCATTCACCAGTTGAACTTTGAACAAAACAAACCAGAAGGTTGAAGAAGGTGGGCCAGAAACTTAGAGGAGTGCTGAGTTGGCTTCGAGATGTAACTTAAAATGTAGTAATGGCACCACAGCTGACCAGACTGCTGTGCAGTACTGCCTTGTCTTGGAGAACCCCAAAAGACTTCTGTCTGAAGAAAACAAAGACTGAGAAGAACATTTACATTAAAAATGCTTGCAGTTTATTATGCTTTAAAGAGAAATCTATTTTTCTGTCAGGCATACAAACCTTGAAAACAAACAAACAAAATCAGATCAAACGTTAGATCACTCTTCACTTGCTCCAAAATAGACTCTTAAAATCTGCTGATAAACATCAAAGGAGAAACTGATTTGTTTTTTGCACAAGTGGAGCTTGTGTTTTGCAAAGGAGTCTCAGCTGAAGCATAGCAAATTGTGAGGAAATGATGCCTCTGTTACATGGCACTGATTATTTGTGTCTGTATGTGTATGTATGCTGCTGCTGCTTTCTGTCAGCTGGTTTGAGGGTGTTCTGTGTGCCCCTTCATCTACCTTATAAAACAGAAAAATCCTAATTGAGCTGAAAGAAGGATATGTCTTTCCCCTGGCAAACCTGTTAGCAACAGCAGCAGAAAGGTAGGAATGCAAACCCAGGAATGTCTGTTTTCTTCCAAAAAAACATTGTGGAAGCATGAAAAAAAAAGTGAAGTTGGGAAAAGGGAAAAAAAACACAATGAGAAAGCTTCTGTTACATCAGTGTCTGTCCATTATCTGTTCCCGGAGAGACACATCTGATGGATTAGACAAGGCCCTGTGAGGAGGCTGAATAAATAGCGAGGGTCACAATAGTGGGTCTTTTATTTGCAGAACAAAGCTATGAAATGATGGAGTCCCAGCTTCCTGGCTTGGATAAACTGTTTTAAAGATTTTTTTCTTGAGATAGGTAAACAGTCTCATCTAATGGTGACATTAATAAAGTAGGTATGTTAGGGGTTGGACACTGTATTGACAAAACCGAGACTGCAGCGCTGGAATCCTTCTACTGGAAAGATGAAATCATTTCCATGGTAACACTGAATAAATTGTTCCATGAAAAAAGAAAGAGGAAAGGATTGTGACTCAAACCAGAACAGCTCAATCCAATTCCTAAGTGAAAAAAACCAAAACAAAACAACAACATTTTAAGCAGAAGATGAAAGAAACATAGCAAAGAAATATAGCACATGCAAAGTGTCTTAATAACTTTCCTCCAGAAAACTTACTACTTTCCTGGGCCTGTAATAGCCAATTTTTTCTTTTTTGAGACTTGAGTACATCAGTAATCTTTCCTCTTCCTCCTCTATTATATAATATTTGAGAAGGCAATTTTTTGAGTTTTTTTGGATGGATGGTGGGAATGTTTAAAGGAATATACCATAGTGGGGCCTAAAGTAAGGTATATTTTATATCTCAACATGGCTCTAAACTGACAGCCATCCAAAACAAACAACTTATAGCACTAGTGCTGAACCACTGCAGTGGTCACTTCAGCTGCCTCTGAAGTTGTTTGAGCTATCACTGTTCAGCACTGCCACAAAGAGAAGCAAATGGAGAAAAAAAAATGTTAATGTGGCCTTTTTAGAGATGAACTTTCACTTAGATCCACAAAACACACAGATTTTGTTCCTGCTACTCTGTTCTTATTGTCTCTCAAAAGTAATGTCTTTGGGTCAGGAATAGTCAAGTGTTTTCCCGTGTATGTTATCTGCATGAATTAAAAGAAAAGGTTAAAAGAAAGGCAGGGAATGTGTCATTTCTTCTGCCAAAGTACGCTATTTTATCCTAAAACCTGTGTTCTCACGTGCAGCTAAATAGCAACTTCACATATAGTTTTCTTTCTTCAGATGTGTCTGACCTGGCCTGGATTTCCAAATGAGTTCACGTGTCAACAGCAGTGCCATGGTGCCACATGGTGCCTCACAGCCTGCCATCCTGGATGGATGAATCTCTGTGTCTATGGTGGGAATGGTTCGTCCGGGTTTAGAGACCACACAATATTTGTTTTAGGTGAAAGCCATGATTTCTGAGTTGTTTGCACTGTCTAATCCTCCAGTCTGCATCCTTTCCCTTGTTGTGCTCTGGCTGAGCACATCTCAGTACTGCAATGGCCATGCTGTCACTGAAGTTGATGTTGCTTTCTGGAAGCTTTGTGTGTTCACTAGGATACTGTAGCCATTGTATATTTGGCCTTCAGTTTGCTTTTGTGTGAATGCTATTGCTTTGTCTTTGTTTCTAGTGCCAACCTGGTCTCACCAACCATTTATTTCTAATTAGTATTATGTTATTTTGTGGTTCTTCCTGTGAGTCACTGCTTGTTTTGTTGGTATGGTACATTTTCACTAGGCTTTTCTTGTCTACAAACTTTGATATAATGATTTCCCTAGCCATAGCTATTGCAAATGACTCCATATGTTGCACAGTAATTATTAGATATTGGGGAATTTTTTCTCCCAAAATCTTCCTTTAATTATAATTTCCTGGTTTGTATTTGTGCATTTTGAAAATACTTGGTGCTATCTTTCCTTGTAAATTTTTGATCTTTTCTACTTGGAGTGTTATTTTTTTCTCTAAGAGAGTTTATTCACTGGGTTTGTTCATATCTGTAGCCTTAGAGAGCCTGTATGTTCTCCATATTTCAGATACAAACTCTTTGTCTGTTATTTCTTGTCCCTTATGAAGTATTTAATCTCCCAATATCTAGGAGCTGTATGAATTGGTGACTAGTGTGGTTTGATAATGGGAGGGTATGGTGTTTCCATAGATCCTCGATTACGTATGTCAATGCAATCAAGAACTTCTAATATTTTCCTGGGTCCTTACTCTACTGTCCATATAATACATTGTGGGTGGAACATTTGACAGTGCAATGGGTCTCACTCTGTTTCCTTCTTTTGTCCTGACCTCTTTCCATTTGTATGCATGTGAAATTGTGTACAACTTCTAACAATATCCCTATTTCAGGATCATCTAATCAGGATACACCAGCATAATAATTATTTATCTTTTCCTTTGTGGTTTTTTTTTGTGTTTGTCTACATTCCCCCCCCCCCCCATTCTCTTTAGTCTCTGACTGTAGATCTTGAAAAGCCTGACAAATTACTGTTTCTGAAATAATTTTCAGGATTTTAATTCTGCAAGTGCAGAAAGAGTTCAAGAAGCATTTTGCACAATACCCTTGGGCACTTGCTGTGACTCTTTGGGAGGGTCCTGGGCCAAGAATTGGACTTAATCCTTGTGGGTCCCTTCCAAGTCAGCATATTCTGTAATTCTGTGAAAGATATGCAACATTTAGCCCTTGTGCGACACTCTAGATGTGCTTTCACAGTAAGCAGCTGCTGAAAGCACTTACTATTCAGTGCTGCTAAATTAAAACACAAACCACAAACACCTTGGTAAACCTTGAGATCCATAAACCTGACATCAGCTTGTAGCAATCAAGTGCTCTTGAACCTTTCTTGCCAGGGTTTATGTAACTATAGTATACATTAGCCTTGTCCATAAAGCATGTAAACTTAGGTACAGCCTCTGTCTAAAACATTCCTGATACGTCTTTAGAGGCAGAAAGCTTCTGAAACGGACTGCACAAACTTCAGTCTGGGTCTGAATTTTACAGAGCTGCATAGAGACTTGCACAGTTCAAAAATTAGTGCTTTAGAGCACAGGTCTCCTGTTGTGGAGGAATGGAGGAGCTAAGAGTATTATCCTCCCTCACGGGTTACAAGTGGGAGAAAGTGCTTTGCAACATTCAGCATAACCTTTTCAAAAGGCATTTTATTTCATCGAACAATTACATTTTTAAGAATAACTTGATTCCTTATTCAGAAGTTTACCTGAAAATTATGAAGCTGTTTTGATAAGGATGTATATTCCTTGTTGGAGTTCAAGTTAAAATAAAACTTGACCTTTCAGTTAACTTCTCAAATTATTAGATTATTTAACATATTATCTGAAGATGCTGCACTATAGTGCAAGGGTCAATAATTGGAATGGGCTGCCCAAGGAGCTGGTGGATTCATCACCCCTGAAGGGTATTTAAGAAGATACTGTATGTGGTACTTAGTGCCATGGTCTAGTTGACAAGGTGGTGTTGGGTCATGGGTTGGACTCGATGATCTCAGAGGTCCTGTCCAACCTAGCTGATTTTGTGATTCCATGTGATTCTGGATGCTGTAATTTCAAAGTCTTCCAGAAGTAGCTGCGATTTCCCAAATGATCAAGCAACTTAGGAGCTTGGATCCCACTTTTAGAGGCAACAGGCACCCTGGAGCCTTAGTTTCTTGATTTGCAATGCTACAATGCTGTTTGCTACCTAAACCATCCTTACAGATGAAGCTTAAGCTCCTATATCTTTAAAGACAATTACACTAAATCAATTTGTACATGCCTTAGTTGTTGGGGGTCCTAGTAGAAGTTTGGCAGCCTGTCAGAGACACCTGCACCCATGTGGAAGAATGGGTACATTCAACAGGTAATTCATCTCTCCTGACTGTGTTCTGATGAAGGCATAAATCACATTTTGAGGAGGACAAAAGTTTCCATTACTATGTCCACATTCCAAATTTCTAGGTTAGACCAAATGTCTTTTGGAGGACTAAAGTTAAGAAAGAGGAATTTCATTGTCAGTCATTTTCTTTTAATTCCCTGCCACTAAAATCCAGGGATCTTACCTAAACTAATGAGGCTGGTGTGTCTTCATTTATCAACATCTTCCCCTGAATTTGGTTATTTTTTTTAATGTTTGCTTCCTCTAGATTTAGCAATGGGGCATACAAGAAATGTGATGCATCATGTCCTCTGGGCAGAAACTGACAGTATGTGGCTTTCTTTACCGTAAAGAGCAGAAGAAGCAAAAGCCATCTGCAAACCAAAACAATGCTCAGAAGGGCATGACAACGTGTTTCAAGGATCTCCTGCTTGAATATTGACTTTCATACTACCTGTGAAAGCACATAAAGCATTTGGAGAATGAGGCAGGCATTGATTAGCTTTCCACAGCTCTGCAGGTTCTCTCCACAGCTATTCATCTTGTTTGGCAAGTGATTTGAGAGGGCTGTAGCAGGAACCTTTGGGGCCAGCCCGGCAATATCAAACCTGAACACAGCTGAAAGGTACCAGCAAGAAATGTTGAACTGGACATTTTTGTTTATTGATCTTAAATGCCAAGTTGTGTGGGAGAAACTGTAATTTGTGGGAGGCTGTAACTATTTCTTGTTCCTTCCCAGTCAAGAGCTCAGAGACTCCTTGGACACAGAACTCTGGGGTGGCTGTATACTACTCCATTGAGAGTGGTATAGCCGAACCACAAGGTTCAAATCCCTCACGTTTGTGATGGTGTCACCAAACCCTCACACAGCAAAGGTTTTGGGGTGTCAGGTGAACAAATCATTGGCAGGTGAGTAATGCAGCTCACATGTACCTTCCTCTGTTGCATTCCTGCTGCCTCTCCTCTGCAGATTTCAGTTTCCCTTGAAGGAACACCTGAGCAAACCATGAGGCTAAACCTGTGCAACCATATTTACAGTCAAGCATACTGTGACATCTCAACTATGCTAAAAAGTGGTTGCCTAGCTTGGGTTCACAGTCCTCTAAAACATCCCTGCTGTGGAGGTGGCAATGTCTAGGAGAGAGGGGATCAGGGTAGCTGATAACTGGGATAACTGCTTCTGGCATCTGCTGCTGCACTTGCTTGGAGCAAGTAAGACCCATGTGGGGCAGACATGGACACCCAGACGTGCACACATATAAATAGCACCCTGCACACCACAAACTATAAACTGCAATTTTAAATTACCCTTTCCCTCACAGAAACCATCTACCTTATGGCACTACTCAGGATCTCACATCAGGAAGTTACTAGTGGTGTCTAGGCTGGTCGCCTCACATGAGGTTACAAAACATGTCAGAATGTGCTTCAACTAATTTGTACTCCCTCAGATTAGCTTCGTTATCTTGTTTTAGAAACAGTCAAATATACAGTGATGTGCTGAGGTACCTTAGCCCAGGATTTGAAATGTACCTGCGAAAAGGTTTATTTGGACCCCTTTCCTACCCTGGAAATTTCTTCCTGCTCTTATGGTTGTATAACAAATAAAAAGGACAACACTTTGCAGTTCCACTTACAAAGTTCAGCTTCAGCACCTGCAATCCCCATGGTGCATGGGGAGGGGTGGGAATCTCATCAGATCTTCCAGTTCCTTCCAGTTCCAGCTGTAACCTTTAAAAAAATGCCTTGAGGTGCAATTAGCTGCTGTACAGTTTTGTTTAGTTTTGTTCTAAGTTACCTGAGATTTCAGAGTGTAAAAGACCTTCAGACTACAGGGATGCAATAAGAACAAGTTCCTTGACCTTTTATTCTCCTTGTAAATCATTTAACGGAGCAGACTTCTACTGAACTTCTTTAAGACACTGTCTGTTCCAAATCTTTGCACTATCGTTTAAGTATCAATCAGATGATTTAGAATTACTTTACTACAGATAGAGGCTTAAAGGAAATCTGCAGTATGGCACAAAATCTCTTGTAAGCATCAGAATACATTATAAGAACACCTTATTGATAGGTTTCTTTGCAGGAGGGGAGAAGATGAATCTGTACATGAAATGCAATCAGTAATTACTAACCACACAAGAATTTACTGCTTTTCTAGGCATGGGTAGGCATCAACAGTGAATCCAGGCAGAGATTTGCTGTGGTGGATACCACTGAAACAATATTTTATAACTGCTCAGTGTCACATATACTTTCCCTTGGCTGTTCCTATTAACCTTTCTTACCCAGGTGCTTCCAAGTAAGTGGGATTGCTCCATCATGGCTTTACTGCAGTTAATCTTAAATGGTCATCATGATACTAAGGATTTATAGAGCTCAGAACAGGATTTTGCAGAGATCAAAAAGTGAATCTCGCTGTAACAGAAACCACAAAAAAGTAACAAAATTACTGGGGATTCCAAGTACCCAGCATAGTTTATTTGTTTTAATAGGGGTCACTAACCTTTACCAACAGTCATGTAAATTTTTGCATCACTGGGACAAGGACTTAAGCTGCTACATTAGGATGAAATTTGCCCCTGAGCAAAGCTGATCCTTTGCTACAATTACCAAAACTGATTATTTGTCAAAGGTGATGCTTTGTCAAAGGTGATCCTCTACAGCAGTAATCAGATCTGCAGCTATGACAACTCATAAAGGAAAATACAGAGATGACCTTTATGCCCCTTTAGCCTTGATTCACTCTTGTTGGGAGAAAAAAAAAAGAAGGACTTCTGCACTAAAATTAGACTTTTATTGGCCCTCTGTTCAGAGCTGAATTTTCCATCAGGTGATGGATCTCTAGGGATAGTGTCATGTGACACTGATGGCCTGGTTTACCTTTTCTAAATAGGAAAATTTTTTATCTGTATTTTAACTTTACCTGCATTTTAATTATCCCTTTGGATAATTGCTACAGAAAAGCAGTATGCCTTGTCCTTAGCCATTTCTCCAATCTCTAGGAATGTGAGGTGATACTAAATATTAACATCAATTACTTATACTGAAGTTCAAAAGTTTGAAGAAAGTTCTAAAAGTTATTGAAGAATAATATTAATTGGTTTTTACTGAGGTAACCAAGATTACATTTGGGTATCTTCAATTTTAAACTGAATTCTTATGAGAAACCCCAGGAAAACTTTATTGAAATGTTCGAAAAGAATCACTCTGGCTTCACTGTCTTAACAAAGTAACCACGTGAGAGCTCTAACTAGAATCATAGAATCATAGAATCAGTCAGGTTGGAAAGGTCCTCTGAGATCATCCAGTCCAACCCTTGATCCACTACCACTGTGGTTACTAGACTATGGCACTAAGGGCCACATCCAGTCTCATCTTAAAACCCTCCAGAGACAGAGAATCCACCACTTCCCTGGGCAGCCCATTCCTGAATACCCACTCTGTAAAGAATTTCTTCCTAATATCCAACTTAAACCACCTCTGGCAGAGCTTAAGACCATGCCCTCTTGTCTTACGGCTGGTTGCCTGGGAGAAGAGGCAACCCCCACCTGGCTACAACCTCCTCTCAGGTAGTTGTAGAGAGTGATGAGGTCACCCCTGAGCCTCCTCTTCTCCAGACTAAACAACCCCAGCTCCCTCAGCCTCTCCTCATAGGACTTGTGTTCCAGTCCCTTCACCAGCCTGGTTGCTCTTCTCTGGACCCGCTCCAGCACCTCAATGTTTTTCCTGAACTGAGGGGCCCAGAACTGAACACAATACTCAAGGTGCGGCCTCACCAGCACTGAGTACAGGGGAAGGATCACTTCTCTGCTCCTGCTGGCCACACCGTTCCTGACACAGACCAGGATGCCACTGGCCTTCTTGGCCACCTGTGCACACTGCTGGCTCATGTTCAGCTTCCTGTCGATCAGCACCCCCAGGTCCCTTTCCACCTGGCTGCTCTCCAGCCACTCTGTGCCCAGCCTGTAGCGCTGCAGGGGGTTGTTTGGCCAAAGTGTAGGGCCTGGAATCAGCCACTGGAATCAGCTCAACTCTCCAGTCTGTCCCTGCAGAGCCCTCCTGCCTTCCAGATGATCGACACTCCTCCCAGCTTGGTGTCATCTGCAAACTTACTAATGGTGGACTCCATCCCCTCATCTAAAACATCAATAAAGATATTAAACAGAACTGGGCCCAACACTGATCCATGGGATGTAGATTTTCTTCCATGCAGACTGATGAAGAATGTTAACGTTATATCACCACCTTCTCAGATTTGCTGGCAGTCACTATGTCTGGTGGGAAAAAAAGATTCTGCTGCTGCTACACACTCTACAAATGCCCAAGGTTTCAACAGGAGCAAAGCCTCCACTCTCTGGTGCGCAGTTTTGGCAGTACCATGCAGACACTTTCTGCCACAGCTTCAGTTACATTTAGAAAAAAACATTTCTTTTTTGGTGAATTCACCGAATTTCGATGAATTTACCGTGGTTCCAAAACTTTCACAATAAAGAAGTCTGATTTTGGGCACTGTCATAAAACTTGTGTGCCCGAGGTTCTATTGTGGTTTGTTGTCTGTAATGAATACTTGAGAGAAAAAACAACCCACAAAACAGCATGACACTCTACTACTTTCAAGTTGAGCAACAGATGGCAGGGTAGTGAGATTATCCAATTTTAATTCTTCACATTTAATTTGTAGGCTAATGAATATTGAACAATGTTAGCTCAAGTAAATGCGATGAACATTCTTAATGGGAAAGACTATTCACAGGTATTAAATACAGCTAATACAACCACTTCTCAAAGCTGTAATATTATACATCTAACTATCATATCTGTCTGTATAATTTCTCTTTATATATATATATATGTGCTTGCAGCATTTGATAAGCATCAAGTTGTGTTTCATACACTGATCAGTGTATACTGTATGAAGGACTATTATCAATTTACATAGAGTAAACATCTGTATAGAGGGAACTGATAAAAGAAACCTTCCACATTTCCATTGTATCAGTAGCCTTTGTAGGTATCTATCATTTTGTGAATATAGCAAAATGGGTCTTCTGAGTTGTAAGTAGAATTATCTTGTGAAGAACAAAAGCCATATCACAGCCACGCACTGTTTGCTGGCTGTGATGCCTGGGCACCACTGGGGTCAGAAAGGGGCAGCAACCAGATTCAAATCACGCTTTTGACATAAGCATGGGCACTGATCTGACTTCAGAGTGTACTGAGGTCAGCAACTAGGTATTAGCCATTATCCCTATCTCACTCTTAATACATGAATTTCTTTCATATGTGTGTACTATCTTTCATTTGGATGCTGCTATGTTCATCATGCATAGGTTCTCCTCGGCAGCCTGGAGCTTTAACTATCAAAATCAAAGATGGGAAATGACACAGGCCTTGGTGCTGCTCTCAGCCTCAGCCCTTCTGTGTGAGGCTGGTTCCCCAGAGTGATGTCCCTAACCATTGGTACCTGACACAGCTATTAGCAAGAAATTACTACAGTGATATATTTCTGACAGTACCTGGACACATCAGGTCTGGCTTTGAAGATTTAAAAGACCTCCTTGCTCTGAACTAATATTTCTGCCACCAGCTACACTGAGGTTCTTGAGGCTATTGTCAGTATATTGCTTCAGAGAGTCTGGCACAGGGTGAGTTTCATCAGGGTAGCTTGTCATTTGAGCATACAGTGGAAGTTGCTTGTCTAGAAATTCTTTTAGAGATAATGGGCAGAGTTCCTCCAAGATGTGATTCACTAAAGCAAAGAAAAAGGGTTGTAATGCCAAACTGCTTCTCTGCCTGAATTAACTCTCTCCCCATGGCTGTGGAAGTCCAGACAATTACTTGAGCACAGTTTTTCAGTCAAGTAAAGCGAGGCCAGAAGTAGGTGGAAAACAGTATCTCTGGGAATTTCTGACTGGTTCATTCACTCGAGAACAGAGACATGAGGATAACTGAACACATTATGATACCAAAAGATAGTGTCTAATGGTCAGTGTTTGCCTGCATGCTCAGTCTTTTATTGCTCACTGTAGTCCATAGAGATCTAGGGAGCAGAGCCTGGGAGGTGGCACAGCAAATCCTTCCACAGACACCATCTGCTCCATTTTCTGGCCTCCCATCAGCTAGTGACAAGAGTTTAGTTTGTTGTGTCAAGAGATCAGACATACAGTGCACCCACAGACACTGAAATTAAATGTGGGTTCAATCTCACCCCACATGTGCCAGAGCACTATAAAGGAATAGGAAGTAAAATAGGATCAGATATGAAACTGAACCTACTAGAAGCCAAAGAGCCCTTTAATTATATATCATGCTACTTATCTAACCTTGAACTTTGCCAAAAAATAGTATTAGTGCATTCAGGAAAAAACTGCCACGGAATCAGGTTTTAGTGCTGATGCATGATAATGTCTCATCCAGAAAATGGAATCAACAAAAAAGGGTCACACTGCCCTTTCATTGGCATCATTTCAGTCTATAGGATAATTTCTACAGCAGTTTTAGGAAAAAAAAAAAAAGTATTTTCCAAAACATCAGCGCCATATTCTTCCAAATTAGTTTTGTCAACTTTCATTCTTTCTTATTCTTGCTGTGGTTTCCTATGTCTTATTTGATGAGCTCAGGTGAAAGGTCAGCCAGAGAAAACACAGCTTAACTGAAGCTGATAGTAGCTTTAAAAATCTTCATCAAAATCACCTGCAGTGAAAAAGAATCCCTGCCTATGACTGTAAGTGACTCTAAGGTCAATCATAAAAAGGAACAGTTTTCAAATGTAAATTTTGTACAAATATCTGTCTTTCAGGAGCCCCTGGTGGTCTAGTGGTAAAGGCGCGGCGCTGTCACCGCCGAGACCCAGGTTCGATTCCCGGTCAGGGCCACTCCCGGGCAGGTGGGGCTCGTTAGCCCTTAAAGGCAACCCATCTACGTCCTAAGGACCTCACTGCCACTGTCCAAGCTCACTTGGCCCCGGCAGATGAACCTTAGGATTAAAGGGTGGGCTCAGTTCCGCGCACACTGTGTCTCACCTAAAAAATCCAATGCGTAGGCTGGAAGGTGTAAAGACCTTCCCCAGATCTTCACTCGTGAAGACTGGCCATTATTAAAAAAAAAAATCTGTCTTTCAACCATTTTTCCACACCTTGTTTCATAGTTGGTGGTTATGCAATATATTGGTAGGCATCATTTTTTTTCACAATCGGGATAAAACTATACCATGCCAGGTTTATTTCTGTTGTATCATTATACTGTAAACAATGTGTCAGATCATATTGCTTGCCATGGACCAACACAGTGTGAATAAATTACAAATGATTGCTTCTCCCAAGAAACTCATAGCAATATATATTATTTCCAGATGGAAGAGCCACTGTGGATTCATACAGCAATCTTCGCAGTGGGAAAACAGCAAAATAACATGGACTAATGAGAGAAAATACAAGTAGTCAGCACTGCCAAGCAAACCCTACTGCTTGTGTTTGATTGACTGGGAACCGTTCACTGACATAGCTATTTTTTGACAGTGTGTGTTTCTTCTATACCATTTGGATCTGAGGCAAGTAATATACCAGCACTGGGGTTTTTTTCACTGAAAAGCATCTTTACAAACACTGAAAGAAATAGGATGCTACAGATTGTAAAAAAATAACTTTACAAGGGAGAGCATCTGCAAGTAGCAATTTCTCCACTAAGCTATTTGAAGAAGAAAGGAACAGGGGAAGTGAGTCCTTGCAAACTGAAGCTAATGTTTTTGTCCTTGCAGTTCTGGCACTTCCTTTGCCCCACTGGAGCTTGGAGACAAAGTCTGATTAGACATGGCTCAGATAAATCTGCTCTCAGGTAGCTCATGCTGCCACTGTTAGCAGAGGAAAGTAATTAAAGTAATTTGCTTACAAGGGGATGAAGCTTTCTGTATCATCGACTGAGTCGGAGGCGGTAACTCTTAGCAGAGGAAATGGTTCATCTGGGGTGGTCCTGTGAGATGTGCATTAAATGTAGGTCACAGCAGGTTCCTTTGAGAGAGGAAAAACAAGCTGTTGCTGCCATCCTGCAAGGACTGCCTCGAAGAACCGTCAGCCTTCAGGAGGTTCCATTTCACTCTCTACAGGATCAGGGTTTCAGTCTCCAGAGAAAAGTTAGTGCTTTCGGGAAAGAGCCTTATCAAGTGACAGGATCTCCTTTAATGCTACAGAATACTTTTTATCCAAGGGAAAAAAGTTAACTTTCGCTGTACATGCAGCTCAGTTACTAGGGCAGAGTTATCTTGTAAAATGCTCCATGGGCGGTACTGTCTGTAATTAAAGGGATTAGTGCCTTTACCAACAAACTTGAAATGGAGATGCAGAATAAACTGACATTTGGCCATGCACAATTGGCATTTTCTAAACTCAGTCCTTCTGCATTCTGTGCTCCTGATCCTTGGTCATGTGCCTTGCAGTTATCTGAATTCACTGATATTGAGCTTTGGGTACCTTCAGGGGTGTCAAGCAAATACTTGTCTGACAAACTGCAGGCCTGCCTCATTGCTTGAGGAGGAGAGACACAAATTATATGGGCACATCCTTGCATGCCTAGGCCTAGGGCCCATCGGTGTCAGGAGCAGTCCTGCCAAGGACCAGTCTGAAACCAGACCCAAGGACTTAACGGGACGATCCAGAAAAAAATTAGACTATTTTAGATGGTCACACGTTGCTCTGGTAACTGAACATCTCTCAGAACCGAACAATGTTTGTAACCGTGCACTGTTCTAATTATAAGTTTAGGTAAAGTGTTATCAATAAATAAGGTCCTTCGTGATCTTCATTTTATACCTCTGTAGAAATAATTTGTCTTCATCACAGCTTTTAAATATTTAAGATATCATAATGAGTAATGGATTTAATGTTATTAATGAAGAATCACATTGCTAGAAATGTTATATTGTTTAGATTATCTATCTGTTTATTTTGCTAGCAAACTGAATGTTTTATGCTAGAGATAGAAATCTTGCTTAGTTCTTGTTCTCATTTCTGTTGTCATTCCCATTTCTTGTTTTCTTTCTCTCCATGTAGAACTTTCAGCAGCACAAATACTTCAGCACAGTAGAGATGTTATTGCAATTTTTGCCCATAGATACTGGAGAGAAAAATCTCTTACCTATTATGTCATGAAGGCTATTATGAAGAAAAAACATATTGGTAGAATACAGAGCTTGAATTATGTGACCTTTTGTGCTTTAATCTGAGGTAGGAATGTCAGTTACAATATTAATTAAACACAGCTTGATAGTAAGTTAAAATTAATTAAGTAAATATTTGTCATGGCAAGTGGGAAGAAGATCCCAACCTGAACAGAAAAAATGGTGATTTTTTTTATTACTTTGGTATCAGGTGAAATTGTATTAAAAAAGGAGGTTACTTATAATCATTAGAGCTGTTAAAAATCAGTGTCATTGGAAAGAGGATGAATACACAGTATGTTTTTTGTGAGGAATTTATTTGTTGGTAATAAGGCTTTTTGTGGTGTGATCTCAAGATCATTATGCTATAAAAGCACTACTTTGTACTGGAAGATTGTACATTTATCTTGTGCAAAGTCTTGTGATTGTAAATCAGTGCACCCACATACTGCTGTTCAAGGTCTTCTACAGGGGAGCCATCCAGCAATATAAGCCATACGCCAGGATTATATAATCTGCCTGGAGGCTAGCCTTTAGGAGCACTGGATGCTTCCCATAAAGGGATGTACTTTCACAGATAGATCTGTGAAGAACTGATACAAAGTGAACAGTAGCTGTATGCAAAAAAGTTAGGCATTCAACTCAAGGAAGCAGACTGTAAAAGAACTTTCTCCATCTGTCTTCCTCTGATTGACACTATCACACTAAATGTTTTCTTGTCACTTGAAATCGATGAGAAGAACCCCAGGCCACTTTCCTTCCTGCTCTCTATTTATGTCTAGCATTTTCTGGGAAAGAACTTTAGTTTCTGTAGTTATCATCATCTGGAAGACTCAACTGGATGACATGTGAAAATGGTTTGCTCAGAAGGAAATAGATATTTGTCCAGCCATACAATCTTCCACAGTAGATTCAAGTGGAGAAAGAAGGCTAACTCAAGCACTGACCTCCACTTCCTAAAGCTAGGTGAGGTATCCTTATGCAAGCTGGAAAATGAGCAGCTTCCAGTATTTTTAGTATTTCCATTTTAAGAATTTGCTTTACCCACTTATTGGGCTGGGAAAAAACCCCTGGCGAATATTGGAAGGGAGCACTTATTATTCCCGTCCTTTGTGGTGTTGCCTACACAGCAGCAGAGCCAGTGCTCTTGACTCTCAGGGTGCGGGTAGTGGGGAAGGTGCTGGTTCCCATGGAGACCGTTTGCATCTCAGCGCAAGATGAGGGGAAGCCAGGAGAGAAGGAGACAGAGGCACTGCGAAGAGCCAGAGCATCCTGCACGCTTAGTCACCCTGCTGCTGGGTCATCATGTCCTCTTTGTGGACTCTCTCAGTCTTTTGTCTTTGTCTTTGCCTTTGAGAGTCTTTGTGATCTCTTAGGCAAAGCAAAGCAGGGTGTTTGTTTGTTGTTGCCCACACCTGTGCTGGGCTAACCTGAGTGCATGTTCCCTGAAGATGTGATCACTCAGAGTCGTTTATGCTCAGTTTTGCTTTTAATAGTTAGTATGAGACCCATCAAAAAATGCTTATATTTACATGCTAAATCTGGAGATAAATTTCATAATTCATGACCCTGAGATTAGCTCAGTTGATTAGAGCATATTCCTTATAACACCAAAGTTGTGGGTTTGATCCCCATATGGGCCATTCACTTAGGAGCTGGACTCACTGATCCTTGTCAGTCTCTCAACTCAGAATGTTCTGTGATTCTATGTGTTAGTTCCAGGTGTCATCACAATTTTCAGTGAGGGTATCACTTAAAACACAAATAAAGGGTTGTTTAAGATTCCCCATTTTCTTTGTTTTAATTATCCAACTTGAATTCCTGAACTACTTCTATTAAAATTAATTTCTTCAATCAATGTTTAAAATTCAGTAGTTTATGTGTCTTTCACATTTCCTCTCTTCATTTTAATTAGTATACAACAGATTGGGGGATGTGAAATTGTAGCATCTGAAACAATATTTACAGTAAGTATTTTGAAAGTAACTTTTCCATATTACAAATGTAGCAGTTGAAATTTCTACTACAATGAGTGTTTTTTAAAAATTATTTTATTAACAGTTAGTCAATTGACTCACTGAGGCCTGAGGACTTAATTTTACAGTAGAGGAAATCTAAACATTGTCAGCATCAGGCTGCATTAGTGACACACAGAAAAGTTACCTGGACTATGCAAGTGTGAAACCTAGTTAGGAAGCTTAATTAAGTCAAGTTTTGTTAGGTAAGTAAAGCTGGAAGAGACAATGTGGTTTGGCTTATTTGACTCAGGCAGAACCAGATTCTTTGTGCAAGGTATTATCTGTCTGAAAGATCTTCCGTGGAGGAGATTCTGTACCCTCAGTAGGTAAGTGTCTGCCAGAATTTCAATGCACTTATAGAATCATAGAAGGCTTGGGTTGGAAGGCACCTTTAAGATCATCTGGCTCCAATCCCCTTGCGCTGGACAGGAAACTTTCCAGTACATCAGGTAGCTCAGGGACTCATCCAGCCTGGTCTTAAACACCTCCAGGGGTGGGGAGTCCACAACCTCTCTGGGCAACATGTTCCAGTGTCTCACCATCCTCACAGTAAAGAATTTTTTTCCTAATTTTATTCTAAACCTGCTCTCCTGTAGCTTAAGGCCATTCCTCCTTGTCATGTCTCTCTACCTGACCGCATGAAAAGTCTGTCTCCAGCATTCTTGCAAGCCCCTTATCATTAGGAGTTATCTATGTGCTGTCTAACTTCTAGGTAGCAAACCTGATTGTAATTAAATTCTACTTTAATAGCACCAACAGATTTTTTGTTCGTCACTGAAGAGAGCTCATGAGAAGAAATTTGACTTACACCTGTTAAAATTTCTGTTGTTTTTCCCAGTGTGTTCTGTTTTGTTTTTTGCACTTAAAAAGAAACTTCACAAATGTTGTTTCAAAGAATGAATATTTGGCTTTAAACAATGGTATTGCTAGAACAGACACTTCAAAAGCTTGTTGGAGAGAAGATAATCAAGGGAATACTTAGCAGTATCATTCTGTGATGTAAAGTATGTAAGGTTGCCAGGGCAGGCTGTGCTAATGAAAAAAAATTCAAGTGAAGCAAGGTGAATTTTGTGGAAATCTGAATATTTGCTCAAAAGTATTTTGCTTAAGTAGGAAGAGTATGGTATCTACTCTACTGATGACACAACCTAAATGGGGACAATGAGCATGGTGCAGAATACTAAGGGAAATAAGGGATATCCTGGGAACAGAAGACAAATATTAAGATGAACCAGGGAAAAACAAACAAGCAAACCTCAAGACAAAACAAAAATGAAACTAAAATCTGAAAACCAAACAAACAAAAAACCCCCCACAAACTTAAAACAACAAAGCAAAACCAACTCACACAATTTTTTTTTAAACATCATCAGTGAAGGAGCCATGAAGAAGATAATCAGAAAGTCTTCAAGAAGAGGAACACTTGTCTAGTATACTTCTAAACATTGCAAAAGATTTGGTTCATGATGCATGGCTGAAGGCAGGACCCACTTAATCATAGCAACCGTCTCTGTAGGAAAGCCAGAAATAAAACAGTTTGACATGAGCATATTTTTTTAAAAAACAGGATCTGAATTAAAAAAAAGAGGACATTTTGAAAGATTACCAACAATAGTGAAGAGAAGTAAAAAGAGAAGCAAGTTGAAGGAGCTATTGGGAATGTTTAATGAGACCCAAATGGGGATTCAGAACCTATATACACTCTTAAAATCAGGATTTCATAAAGACCAAACACATGCAGAAAACCAACTCAGATGACAAAACAAAGATACTGGGTGTCAAAAAAGCAACCTTCAAAAAGCACAAGTAATTATAAAAGGCAATGAATTCTGTGTGCATGTTATGTATGTAATCACAATGTTATAAACCAGAAAATATTTCCAGAAACAAATTTTGCATAGAAAATAGCCATTGAACTTTGAGACAACTTTCCTAACTAAGCTCGTGGAAATGGGACTTGTAATTTTACAGGAGTTCAGCTTTCTTAATTTAGCTTCAACTTAAATAAATACAATTGCTGCTTTGGAAATTCAGAATCTCTGCCCTCACAGATTACAATTACCTAGTCTTTTTACAAATGGCCATTACCTTTCAAGGTGATAATTTCAAAATACAACATTACATGAAGATATGATATATGAGTGTCGGAAATACTAAAGGTCTATAATTTCCCAGAAACATGACAGAATTAGTGCAGTGGGAATGACAGGACTGAATTTAAATTTGTTTTTACCATTTTCAACCATCTATATGTAAACAAGAAGGTACATGTGTGCACGTAGGCCCACACATTTCTCCTTATAGTTCCCCCTACCTCATTCCCAAGAAAATGTAAACCTCGGTTGGATAAAACTGATCAAACTAGCTGTTGTCTCAAAACTTTATTTGCACATGCTACTTGGAATTTCTCTTTTTCTAAGCATCCAGTAATACCAGAAGTCTAAAAAAATTCTCTCTGTTTGAATAGGATTCAAGGGTCAATAAAAATAAAAACAGTCATAGCACTCCTGGAAAAAGAGAGTTAATTACAGTTCTATGAAGAAGAACAAGACTCTAGAATAAGTACCTGCTGCATTAGCACTCTCATTTCACATCTATCATGCAGGGTCCTTATACAGCTGAGCAAGAGTACTTCAGCCTAAATTGGTTGGCATTTATTGGCAAGGACCCTGCTTTAATGCCAGCTCCCTCCCTAGAGCTACTTCTAACTCCTGCTTATGTTTTCCCTGCCTTCATTCTATTTTCTTCTACAGGTTTACAATATGGGATGAAAGCACTTTAGTCTGGTATTGTTTAGCATTGCTTTCTGACCTTAACTGTGTTGAGCTAGAACAAACAGACATAATCCTCAGAATACAGGCAGGAGGTAGAAATTTATTTTAAAAATCAGCAGGACTAAGTTTTTGCTCTCTGGAAGGACTCTGGCTGCTTACATGTCACTGTCAGAAGTAAAATGAGACACGTGGAGGGATTATCATCTCTGCTCCTTTTTCCAAATACCACTGTGACACCAAAACCTAAAGACTGCAGACCCTAGAACCTGTGTGAGCCATTCCAGATCAACCATTCCTCTCCCAAACTGTTTCTGCAGGTTGGGAACTCACGTGTAAGAGCATCTTTCAACAGTAGGTTGGTTGCATTCAGAGATGAACCATGTGGAGAACACAGAGGTCAAAATGTAAGGACATGCCAAGTATGGAGCTAGGGTGAGGAGATCCATAGCTCATCCAATCTGTATGCCAAGTGGCACAAAAATTTACAATACTAATGCACACAAATATTACATATATCCTCAAATTATGAAATCATGTTTAAAGGTACCCCTCCCCCCAAAAAATAATCCACTTTTGGTTTTCATTTAGCTTCCAATTTCAAAGTTACAGGTTTTATATCCTGCGGAATTTTTCTCTAGTCACAGAAGATAGAAACTTGTTTATGCAACTCATAAATGCAAGCTGAGACTCTTACATAATTACAGGTCTCCAAACAATATGCATTACAGGAGTTGGCAAGGCCACGCTGGATAATCAGTTTTAAGATGGAGCAGCCTTTGAAATAAGCAGAGAATCTCATTACCCAGCTGCATAAATCCATGGTTCAGTCACATACTGAACTCTTGTGTGCAGTTCTCATCCTACGATCTCAGAAAAAAAGAGAGTATAACTGGGAAAGATTGAGAGTAGTGTAGCAGACATATTCAAAAACATACTATTCAAAATAGTATATTCAAAATATTAACAAATCGGAACTATTTTTGAAAATATGGGACAGTTACTACGTAAACATTAGCTTAGCAAAGAGATAAATTGGAGTGAGGAGTAGGTAGAAGAATTGCATTTGAAAAAATGCACAGTTCCATTGGGAATGGCTTTTCACAGTCTCTACCAAAGCAGAACTACAGGATATCAGAAGTAAGCAGATGGCAGTCTCAGAGCAAATGAAAGAAATTGATTTTTCACATTGTGCTGGTAAACTACAGTTTTTTTCAGATGCAAAACATCTATGTGAGTTCAAAAGATAACTGAAAAAAATCAAAAGGAAAAAAACCATCAGGGCCATTAATTACAAAGACACAATCTCAGACTCAAGGAGCCCTTTGAGCTGGAAAAATATTCTAAGGAAACATCATTATATTCTTGACCTTTTCTTTCTCTCTTCTCTAAGCATCTGCTTTTGTGTGCGTGGTGACAGGATACTAGGAAAAATGGATACATTCATCCCATGCTATGAATCCAAAATCTTTAGTTTGTGTTTCAGAACTGCCAAGAATCATGAAAATTAGAAGTAATCAAATACCCCTCAAGATTTTTTTCCTCTGCAGGAATGGAGGAAACAACTGCAGAAGGTAAGATGTAGATTCTGATTAAGAGTTCCGCAATTATTTATATGAAAATCACAGAATTACCTCCTGAGCTCTGAGTCTTTTTTCCCCCAGGAAGCTCTGAGCATTGCTGAGGGACCTTTAAATGATAGGGCAGGCTGAAGTGTAAAGTACATATGAGATGTAAAGCTGCTTTGCAGTATTAGGTCTCCAAGCCTTTGCACCTACGATAGTTTGTTTCTTCTGAGAGTGTTGGAGACTTCCTTGTTTACAAGGGCACTGCTAATTCCAGCACAAACCTTATGTGAGCTTGTTTTAAGCTATGCCATGAGTCCTGAATTGGCCCCAAACTAACTCACATAAGCGTGAGCACAGCTCACCTCCTCCTGCCTCTGGTTGGGAATCACAACTCAGCCTTGGAGCAAATGATTTGGTGAACTGAAAAGTTTCTCCCACAATACCAGAAGACAAGCTACCCTCTTACAGCCTGGTCCAGGCACCCAGCTTTTGCTTTTGGTTTTGTAAGGCAAATGAGACCAGAGCATTTGGATGAGGGAGAAGGAAGGCTGTGAAGGATGGATATAATGCCAGCGTGGATAAAAGGAATAACAAGGTCTGCCTCTGGAGAAGCAGGCTGTGGGGTCAACCTCAGAGGTGAACCATGTGTTTGGAGAAATTAGCAGTTATTATGAATGGTGATGCTAAGATACACACTCACACTGAGAGGTGTAAAGTTAAGAAGTAGCATAAAATTTCTCATTTCTCTCTTTAATCAAAAGACTGCTTCATAACATTAAGAAAGCAATCAACCTACAAATGATGTCTCTGAAGGAATAACTGAAGATTGTTCACAATAACAAATGCATCTTCTGTGAAAGATTGAAATAGCAATCAATTGGCACACTAATATCTCTGCTGTTATTTGTAAAGGGGAGTTACAGAATTAAGACAATATAAAGTATATCTGACATAAAAGTTGGCAGTTGTCTCAAAATATGTAACCTCTGGCTGGGGTGAGTAGGTATACAACCTAGTGCTTAGCAGGGATTTCTATCCCAATACTTCCTCCATTACTTTGCAGTGCATTTTGCTACCAGTCCTCAGATACATATTGTTTCATCTAAAATTAAGTTCCCTGATTGTCTCAGTGGGTACCTTAGGCAATATTTGAAGTAATTATGACACTTCAAAACCAGCACAGGAAAACAATGTTGTTCCATTTTATTTCTCTTCACAGCTGTCCAAACAACATTAAAATAAATCAGAAGTGCATTGCATTCAGAGCAACAACATAAATATAAAATCTCGCCAGCACAGCAAGAGCCATCAAACAAATAGCAGGAGTCCTTCTGACTAAACAAATATATTTTGCACTTCAGGAGCAGTCCAATGGGAATGAACACCCCTGAGAGAAAAAAAATAGTAATCTTTAACAGTGTTAACAAGTCATATAGTACAGATTATCCCATAATTACTTCAATAGCTATTTTTAGAGAACATATGTGTGTTTCTAAAATTCAGCACTTCCATGTCATCCTCCTTGGCCTGAATGGAAAATCATATCTTTGGTTTTTTGACTTTATCATCTTTGTTGCTTTAGTGTCCTCTGTCATACTCCAGGTAGATGTTTGCTTAACATAAAGTGAGAAAGCATAGTTAGGTCAAATTTAATGCAAAGATAAAGTGTGTAGATGTGCAAGTATTTAAGAAGTGAATATTAGCTGTAATAATTACTGACACCACAAACAGCAGCAAATCACATTTCTTGGGGAAACATTTTTTTTCCCCTTCTTTATACCTTCATATTCTTGTGATAGCACTTCTGAAACTGGGAAAACCACAGCTAGCATGGTCTCTAAAACTGAGATGTAGCTAAATATAGAAATATTTAAAAGGCAAATAATTATATTAATAATCAGTGATGTCACACTGGACTCATGACAAATAAAAGAGGTACCACCATGAAAGGTGTAACTGGAGCCTCAGCCCAGCATACTGCTAAAGCTAAATTTAACAAAATGAATGAGTTTCAGAATCAAGTGTCAGTGGATCATGGTTTACCTGTGAGAAGGATAATCAAATGAAATTAAATTCAATGAAATTCAAAGGTATTTACTTTACGTCTCATTCAAAACATCTAAGTAGCACTTTTACTGTACTGTAATACTCTACAATCAAGATGTGACCATGAATATGTTTACATTTTATCCATCAATGTTTTTAATGGGTGTTTTGTGCTTAATTATTGTATGTTGTTAATAAAGTAAAAAAAAATTACCTATCTAATTTATTTCCTACTGTGTCTATTGCTTTGTTTTTAGTGGCAGCTCTATAAACAAACAAACACTCCAGAGAGTTGCTCGTGTTGGAGATTGGACTTCAAATATACAAATTGAAGCCTTCAGAGCCAATTTAATATGCATAATGTGGTCTGATGAAAAATGGTATAGCTATCCTGGGGTGACCAGCACTGCTTAGCATTCATTTGGATTTCAAGCTGCAATGGAGGAATGGTGCAAAATTTGGATACACAACATTTATCAACACAATGAACAAAATGTAAGCACCTTCTCTTTTTAATCCATATTACAGAAGTAAAATCAAAGACAATTTTCTCACAAGATGGATTGTTATTCACAAAGCATTTTCAGGAGTCAGGTGAGAGATGGGAACAGAAGTTCCAGTTTTGCTTCCCTGTTGCAATGGGCAGGGCACTTCTGTGCTCTCTTTTCCCTGTTTGTAAAATAAGGATAGAGCAATAATGAGTTCTTCAGCTTTATGATTCTCTTAGTGTTTGCATAGCACTTTGAAATATCAGGAGTAACATAGAAATAATAACTACTGGACATATTATAGCAAACACAAACACCTCTATTTCCGGCATTTTACCTTTTATTAGTTCAATATTTTATTGAAATATAACTTGTGATTTTTATGTAATGAGAAATAGATTACTAGGTAGCATACTAAGTAAAAATTTGGTGTGGAACACTCTAAAACAATAACTTCCATCCCAGAAGAAACTAAGGTATTTACAAGATGTTTTTACAATAAAAATAAACCATTAAAAAGTTGGCAGGGATTCTCCGGGCATAATTGCAGTTGTGCTTGTTTCAAAATGCCTATTAAATCTGATTCACCAGGACTGTGCTATGAGCATGCCTCTGCCTATGGGAAAAGCCTGGACAATAATTTAAACTACCTTAAATTGAAAATTTAGAGCTGTTATAATTAATTGTGAATCATTAGAAACAGATCAATTAAAAAATAAACAAAACCACAACAAACAAAACAAGATTGTTTATAACATAACAGATCATTAGCAAACTGCTGTAGAATCAAAAGATTTGCCAGAGAAAAAGATATATCACAGGCATAATCATGCTTTTATATAAACCCTCAAATTTTCTGTCATATCCTCCAGCACTGAGTATCCCCTGGAGTTTAGTGCAGCCCATCCCCACCTGGGTTTTATAACTCTCAGTAAATCTTTGTGAGTGTTACCTACACTTGGACCACAGAAAACTTGAAGAGTTCCAACACACTGGCTGGTTTGATTTGGTTTGTGAGGCTGACTGATGAGGATTCTGTTTGGGAGAGAGAGTGATGAATGTGTACATACTATAGGTATCCCTGTCTGTTCAAGCCTCCTTTTTATGATCAAGCAATTATAAGATTAAATATGGGGTTTTCTCTGTGTCTTAGGACTGATAAGCAGGCTTAGCAAGTGTCACATCATTCTCATGGACTCATGTGCCTGGATAGGTACTCTTAGAGAGGATTTTATGTCTGTTCCCAAGCTCACAGGGACAGTAGTGTAGCAATTCGGAGAAGGGCATACAGGAGAATGTTAAAAGGTCTTCTGCTAAGTGATGACCATTTTTTTCTGTCTCCAATGCTCCAATTACAACTCTATGCTCCTATCTTCTTGGTATTAATTTGATAACAAACAACTCACTTATACTGGTGTTTTGTATAATCTTCTCCTAAACTCCCTCCCCACATTATAACTGTGCACATACACTCATCTAAGACAAATTTTCTGTTGAGGTTCCCATCAGCTAAAAAAACAGTAGAGCAGCCTCAGGTGTCTTCTCTCATGTCACTGGAATTTACACAAGAAAAAGGAAAGAATATCAAAGTATATGTATGGGATCCTACCAGAAAAATGTTACCCTTGAAAAGCTTGAGTAGTCAGCATTGATAACACCGAGGAACTACTTAAGATCAGATCTGACAAAAAAGGGCCTCAATCATACTGTCTATGTACCTTGGAATCAGACATTCATAGAGCCTAATCAATCTGAACCCACATATTTAGTAGAAATTAAATGACATACAAGCTTCTTGGCCAGTTTTACAGTCATGTATTCATTCAGCACAATCTCATTATACTTGAAGACTGTGAAAATGTGGAAACATGTGGGAATCATTCTGCCAGAACAAACGAATGCCTTACGTTCTGCATCTCATTGTTGGAAGTGACTTCCAACAGGAGTTTTACAGGGAAAGAGAAAAACCAGATAACCCCATTTTTCTGGGTTTGTAATTTTCTCCTGTTATGTAAAAAGCAGCTCCAGCATTGGTTGGGAATAGCTTCTGTGCTGGAACAGCAGGGTCTTATGTCTATTTTGTTCATAACACAGTTTTTGCAATTTAAAAGAGAGCAATAGACCAAAGAGGAGAGTACAGTCAAACTGTGGCCATCAGAAGTGAATAAACTCTGTCTAAGTGGTAATTTAGAGACACCTTAGCATTGACTTTAAATGTGCTTTAGAAAGTGCTTTTCATAAGGAAGAGATGTGATTAAATTAAATTCCTCTCCAACAATAGCTTACAGCTACCTATTATAAACTTGTGAAAAGTGTCAGTGGAAATATTGAACACATCTCTTGCCAATTTGAATTTCTCTTAAAAACTAAAATTTCTGTACATTTGCACAGTATTATTCTGTTTCTGTCTAGTGGCACTTTCTAGTCTATTCTAGAAGAACTGTGTTTTATTATTCATGGCTAATTTTAATTACTCCATCTGTAATTTCAACCACATCCCAATTTACCACATTGATTGTCCATTAAGATCCTGTGAACTGTAAACTATTATTTCCATCTCTTCTTCAGCAATCATGTCAGTTATTCACACAATCTTCTCACTACAGAGTTTTCTATTCAGAGATTAAGTTGGCTGATTATTTATTTTTATAGTAATAGTGTTCAAAACAGTTAATGTTCAGTTTACTGCACATTTTCCTCACTAGACTGGTTGTGGTTTCAAGCTGCACTGAGTAAATATGGAAGTCTGTACAGTGAGAGAGAAATACAGTTTCTATGCTCATTCTCCTGCTTGGAAAAATATGTTGGTTTTGATTGCATGAGAACTCAGAGTCACAATCCTTGCAAGGCCATTTAAAGTCTAGGAAGAGAGGTCTGCACATGGATTTGTGAGTCCCCAGCAAACACAATCACTCTTTAGCAAACTGTAGAAAAGTTGTCAAGTTTGGGGATTAAAACTGCTTGTTACTGATGTCTTG
Organism: Myiozetetes cayanensis; assembly: GCF_022539395.1. Lineage (NCBI taxonomy): Eukaryota > Metazoa > Chordata > Aves > Passeriformes > Tyrannidae > Myiozetetes > Myiozetetes cayanensis. The sequence goes on from NW_026086604.1 coordinate 24,071,935, forward strand.
GAAGGAAGACCATACCTGTGAGAGATATGAGCTGCTGTGGGTTTATTCTGCCATTCCTACCTGCCCCAAGCTTGCCACTTGCCTCTCCCGGTCTGTGGCCATGGCTCTGCCCTGCAGCTCCCAGCCCAGGAGTATCAAAGGAAGCAGATGACCACAAGCAGAAGGGATGTGGAGGTTTTTTCAGCACCCCACAGGCTGAGCAGGCTCCCCACGAGCAGGGCAGCACGGGCTGCATTAACTTACTCAGGAACAGACTGACTACCCATTCTACCATGGTCTTGGTTCTAGGAGGTATTATTTCCTCCCATTAACCCAGAGCCTTAACAAATTTAGCTCCCTCTTTCACCACAGAATGAACACATCTGTCAAGGTACCATTGGACCCTCTTCATTCATCCTTGGGAAATAGACTCATCTTTCTTTTACCTTCTGTTTCCTACCTTTCCTTTTCAATGAAGTTGCAGCTGTCAGAATTACAGTATTTCCCTACCCATTCTCTAATCATGTAATTCTTATATCCTGATGCCATTTCCTCTCATCCCAGGGCCTGTTCTCGACTTCTAAGGCTCCTTTCGTTGCTGAAAATCAGGTCTTAAAGAAAACCTCTATTACCCAATTTGCGAATTTTAGAAGCCCGGTAATCTTTTATTATGATGCACTAGAATGATTCCAGCATGCCGGCTGCCCTGGGAATTGTTTTGCCAAAGTGCTCAGAGAGGTATCTTCTCTAAAGCTTATTTGTCAACATTACATGATTATTTATTTTTCGTTCCCCACATTCCTGTTACATATTCACGACATTTCCCAGGACTTATTAGTATATATACATATCCTTATTAGGTCTCTGAGGGGCTTCACTGAAGGTCTCTAGTGGTCCTGTGTCTGGAGCCCCCCAGATTTCTAAGTGACTGCCTATGAGCTTCTTGAAGACAATATACCTGGTTATAGAGTAACTTGGTATTGCTTGGCTGGCTACCTCAGTTACGTTCTTCATTGTTTCTTTGCTTTGCTTGGTTAGTCCTTTTAAATCATTTGAATCATCTATATGTAGTTTCTATATGTGAGGACGCAGTCTGACCTTGACACATTTCACCTGAAGTACAGCATAGCTCTGGCACTGATTTTTCTATCTCACTTTGGGTAAGTAATGTGTGTTTGCAGGGCTTTCATTTACCATTTGAAAAAATGGGGATAATGTCTTTTTTTTCCTTTCCCTTGGCATCTGTTCTTTATTACAGAGACAACTCAACAATTTTAGAACTGGGGACTGGGACTTCTAGTGAGCTTATGGGACTAATGGCAGTTTTTATTTCAAAATACCCATGAGTGCAGAAGGTAGCGTTTATCCTTGTTTCTGTCTCTACTTACGGGCAGGTGTAGAATTGCCTTTGAAAGAAAGGCCAGACTGTATCACCATGTGGGTGGGACCTGGGCCATGGACATCAGCTGAACTACCTGCTTCTGCTGACATTGTAATAAAGCAGGGATCAGTTGTGTTTCTGCCTTTCCCTGGTCCCCACCTCAGCCCACCAACAGGTCTCTATCTGTGAAGGATCCTGTCAGAGCAAGCCCTGCTGGGTGCGGGTACTCATCCAACACGGAAAATTAAAGCTATCTGTATATTTCTAATGGGACAAGTAATTTTAAATTTCTATATTAAGTACACCAATAAATGAGTCAGTTTCGTCTGCCTGATGATCCTGCTTTTTCTTTTCCTTTTGAATGGACTTAGGGATTTTTAGCCAATACATATACAAATTCTTAACTTGTATTTTTTAATGACAGAAAAATGTAGCATGCTAAAGTAGAGATGATGTCGTTCAGTTTCAGAGATCTGACAAAAAAATTCAAGTGATGGAAATGAATGTGAAGCACGGAAAGGCCACCTAAAATTTCTTCAATTTACCTACTGTGAAATGATTCTCCTCCTGATATTATTACTGGAGCTACAGAATCAGGGAATGAGATTTTTTGATTTTTTTTTAATTGCCAACAACTCAGTACCCTTTAGTGTTTATAATGAGTGAATAGCTGCATCAGACATTTACTGGCTCTATTTGGGACACTGACAAGTATAGAAGGTTTGGATAGTGAAGCAGATTTCAGATGTTTGCAGATGAACTATCTGTGGCTATCAAAACCCTCTGCAATACCAAATGTGAGACCAATTCAAATACACTATAAAAACAAACTGGGAGAAAGGGCACAAATTGTTGGAAGCAAACATTTATCTGACAACAAATGAATGGAAAAATGACACCGAATGGAAAATATTACTGCTTGATTTCTCTGGAAAATAAAGGAAGAGATGGACCAGATGATCATGAACATCTCCAGCTTTCTGGGTATCAACAGGAACCCAGGAATTTTGGTTATTATGAAAAGTGTGAGTGTATTTGCCTCAGGACTGTAACACCAACTTCCACCAAACAGTTACTTGATTTTCAGGTAGGTTTTTATGTGTCCCCATGCTGGATTTCTCACCTGTGAAGGTTCTCTATAAGCATCCCAAAAGCTTGGGCATGAGAAAGCCAAAGAGCCTGCTACCTGACTGACATGAGAGAAGTGACCTGGGCATCCGCTTCATCTTCTTGCAAGAAATGCCTGAACGGAGAAATTATTATTTTCTGTAGATGGAGCTTTCTTTTTGTTGAACAGCTGTAGGCACAGGGTTTTAGTACAGAGCTAATAATCACCAGCCTCCTTCCAGCTTGACCAGATGGAGTTTAAAGCTATTGTCATTCCAACTCCACTCCTTCCCTCCTTCTCTGCTAAGAAAGGATGGATGTCCCACTGTTACTTATGAACCCACAGGGACACTGGATGGACTCACTGGGCTATTTGGAGACAACACTGTAGGGCCCTGCCAGGTAAAATGTTTCTATTTTAGACTACTGTATGTAATCTGCAAAACTGCCCACAAATGTCAGATGCCAGCATGTGCAATGCCTCCTGATACAGCTGCATATATAACATGGAGAAAAAGTCTATTAGTGAAAATGTCAGCAAGTCTGACATGGAGGAACAGGAGAGTTATATTCCTACTTTTCTTTTAGTAAAGATAGAAAAGAGATTTTGGGAGAGTGGAAATTAGTGATGTGGGACAGTATCATCAATGAAAGGCAAATTTTAAAAGCATCTACAAAATATTCAAGTCAGTGGGAAGTGAGGCCTAATTTGGATTTGAAAGGTATAAATACATTTAAAATTTAAAGCTTGATTGTCCTGTTTTTCAGAAAACAGCCTGTCTGCCTAGCAACATCTAAATAATCTATGACACGTCCTCACACACTGGAATGTCCTGACATATCAGTTGAGAATTGCATGGCAAACAAAAGGTCAGTGGGTCACAATACTTGAAAGGAAATAATGAACTTGTTACCACAGATAAATCAGAAAGGAACCCCTCATTCAGAAACAGGGTTGATAGCTAAAAAACATCTGCTCCTTACTTTACCGGTGGGGACTTTTTAGAGCTCTTCATCAAGAATATGATGTGGGGTAAGTAATGGCCATTAAACAAAGGACATTTTGCCCAAAAATACTGCCCTAGAATGAAATGAAGATCCGTTCATTGTTTTGGGAGGTGCAAAATACATGAGCAGGAAGCCAGAGCAAGGGCTGCTAAGGTGATTGCCCCTGAGCCACCCTGCAGCCACATCCCTGAAACTACAAGGGAGTCCTGAGATTTTATATTTATTTGTAAGGGAGAGACAGCTTCTTCCTGGCAGTGGGAATAAGGGTATGACTAGGAGCAATCCTGGTGTACTTACTAGGAAATTTGACTATGCTTCCCTTCAACAGGTGTGGATGCCCACCAAGATTTCCTTATCCCTGACAATACTCAAAGCATCTGTGTAGATTGGTGTTTGGGATCAAAAAGATTGCATCCTTGGACTTGTCCTTTGTGGAACTATTCTTCCAGCATTTGTCAGAATAAGAGGGATTGCAGAAAAACCCTGCAGAAATTGTTTGGCCTCAGACACTTGCAAAAATAACAATGCAGATCAATAAACTTCATATCCTTTCCAATTATAAATTATTCTCAGAAACTACTGATGTTTACAGTGCTTTTCCTTATTTAATAGATTCTCTGGATTGTGGTCATAACATATTAAAATGCATTGTTTGTCATTAGAATACTTTAAATGTTAATTCTTGTAAGTTTTGTTCTAGAGATCGAGTGTTCCTTGCCCTGATGCATTGCTCAGTCAAGCTTGCATGAAAAGCTTAGCTAGCAAAGGAGTGCAAGTGCTTTCTGAGTGAGGTGTTGACTAACAATGCAAAAACCTCAACCTTTCCAGGTCACCAGCATCCTCAGTTTAAGGGACTGTCACTATAAATTCCTTAATTTTGCCAGATCCACAGAATGAGTCAGGAGATAAGAGTCTGCCATATTAACTCCTTGGGCAAGGACCAACACTACATCTACACCTATGCTTTGACTAAATTTGGCAGAATTTAAGCAACTCTGCAAGGCTAAGGAACAAGAAGTCTCTCTTTGCACAGCAGAACCTGACTTACAAGAGTCCTGAAAGTCTCTAGGCACCTCTAAAGTCATCTCAGATTCATCTCAGTTCATGGTACCTAAAGTACCTCCCACATGTTTTAGAAGCTACTTGGTCCTAAGATCTATAATATTTTCTTCTTTCTAAGCACCAGTGAAAGTCAAAAGTTGTTCATAGAGATGACTAATTTGGTAAAAATTAGGTGAGCATACCTAAAATATTCTGATATGTTTATTTAAAAATTTACTGGAGCAGGCTTGATGTATCTTTTGCCAGTATCCAAATGGCTAGAGCACTTGCCTTAGACAGAAGAAACCCAGCTTGTATTTTCCCTGTTTGATGCATTTGAATCCATAACACTGACCACAGTCACTGCAAGAAAAGGCACTTTCCGTAATATCCCTTGAAGCTGAGACACTGCACAGTTAGTAAAGCTGGAGAAACAAAGTGCAGTATTATCTAGTGTTGAAGTATTCAGCCAAGATAAAGTCCAAAGTTCTCCTGCTCTGGGATTTTTCTGTATATATTGCACTAGATAACCACTGGATTAAGTGACAGTAGCAAGATGCCAAACATTTTGCATCGTCTGAATTTGTTTTTCAGAAATCCCATTGTCTTAATCAGTAGTTTCTTCCGCAAAGTGAGACATTTGAAATGAAACGTCATATTTTAAGAGGTGTCAGTATTTATTTCCATCATGTTAAGTCGTTGATACTCCTCCTCTTCCAGTGTATTTGAGTGTTCAGTCTTTGTCCCAACATCTCAAAGGGAGCCCATAGGTGTACACATGACGCTTAACAGCCCTGGTCAGGATATACAGGAAAAATCTACAGCCTGAGCTATTGCCATCACAAACAGGCAGCAGCCAGACTTTGTAATCTGTTGCAAAAATGAGAGAACCCAATGAATTTTTCAAGTACAACTAAATCTTATGGTAAACATAGTGATGGTCAATTTAGAAGTAAAGAACTCTGAGCTCCTATTTTAGAGGAAAGCTGAACAAATGCTTACCTTAATATTTAGATATCTATTGAAAAAAAAAAGTAAGATTTCAAACAAATCAAGACCATTGGCCTCTGTGACATATATATTCACACAGATTATGAATCATATGGGGAAGTGGGCAGTAAGAATATAAAAATATTTCCAGTTCCAGTGTATATATTTATGAACATCTGTCAAGGAAATTAAGTCATGGTTTAAGTGAAATTCCCATCCCAGTTCCCTTCACTAAATAAAATTCTGAGAAGCTAATTCTGTCTATGCAGTTTATTGTAAAGACATGACACTTAATTAGGCACCTGCAGTAACAAGACGCACTGATTTACACGAGTGGTCGGATGTGGTCTTCTAACACACACCAGAGGGGGTAAAAGACTGAAAAGACAGTCAGCCATGAGCATCCCAGCCCAATTAGCAGGATGGGAACTGAAATCCTGTAAAATGTAATTATTAATCATGTTGTCATCTTAAGACTGAACACAAATAATTAAGCAAAACACACTCACGGTGCTTACCCAGTCTCAGCAGCACATCGCCTTAAGACATACCAAGAGCTTCTTGTCACTTTATATTCAAACATCGGGATTACTCAGACACTAGAATACCAAAAATAAGAACACAGGACCTATGCAAATCATAAGAGAATTGGCTCAATGTCCAATATTAAGAAACTTGACTGTTAAGTGTATTGAGGAAACTAGGTAAGGGACAGCTGTCTAACTATGTATACAATGAGAAAATATCTATAAGAAAAGAAAAAAAAAAGATATATTGCAGTAAAACTAGCAAAAAGGTTGTGAGAAGTCAGAGTCTTTTACTAGTAATACACAGAGACATTTTAAGTATCATAGAGGCTTAGAGATAAATAAGACAAAATTGATGGCAACCCGGATGCTGATATTTAAAGACAGCAGTTTGATAGATTATAAAGCATTAAAGGCTTGTTTAAACCAGATATCAATAAAATGAAGTCTAGATGTCATCAGTGGAATAAATATTAAGAGAAAACAATCTGAATGTGTAGTATGATGAAATTAGAAACAATAAACAGCATAATCAGATATTTAACAGCTGGTGCTCTAAGGCTTTTACAAAATTATTAGGTTATATGAAGATAGGAGATGAATTGGGTAGATTTTAAATATCCATTTGATATAGCATCCCATGAATACCCAAAATATATTAAAAAACAATTGGATAAAATAATTGTTAAATAGTCTGAAGGATGAATAATGCTGTGATAAATGCCAACTGACTAATACAGGAAGCACATGGTTTGCTTAAGACCACTATCAACAACTTGACCCCGTCTTTTGAGAAGAAACTATTTATGATGAAAAGACTGTATTTCAGCTTTACTCCAAAATCAGATGACATTGACTAAAGGTGATTCTGTGCCACAGGTATGACTAAAGGTGATCCTGTGTCACAGGTACGTAGTCTGAAATGTTAAGTTGTAGCATGAATGGCTTAGTGCTCAGTGCAGACTGAGGAAAGCAAGCCTGTGTTCATTCAGCAGAGCAAAGATGCTTATTCACTGTGTCCATAGACAGCACATCATTCACTGACATAGCACAGACTGATTATGATCCAGATTATGCATAACAGAGAAGTGATGGCCAAGAAGATCAGCAGAGGCAGAGAATAATGAGAATAGCAGCCCAGATGAATGGAAAACTTATTACACCAAAAGCAAGTCAAAGATGCATGAAATGGATTATGAACTGACTCAGAGATCCATAAAGATGCTGCTGTGCACAGGATTCAGGTGTGCTGCAAAAACAATGTGAATACTGTTGCTTAAAGTCATACACAGTCTACAATAAGGTTCCTAGGGGAATAAGACTGAAAGTGATTTTAGAAATCTGCTGTCTGATTGGGGTTCCTTCACCATGGCTTTAGAGAGAAATATCCCCACAGAGCTTCATACTTTGGTCTTTCCTATTTCCCTCTTCTTATTTTTATGATCTTACACAAATTTAGCTGCTCTCTTCATTGACATAGTTTATAGATTCAATGTTTTAATGTATATCAGTTGAAAACTCCACATATAGTTCTGGTGCATCTTTCTTGATATCATGATGTCTTGTCATAGCTAACAATGCTGCAAGAGACCTTCGATTTTCCTTTCCCCATTGTTTGTTTTTTTTTTCTTGTGGGATCCCTACAGGCAACACCACTTACCCTACTTGTTTCTTGCATTCAGTGAGAAATTGCCATGGCCCTGACTTAACTCTTCTGTATATCCTGTACCCAAAATTCTTTCTCCAGAGCTCTCAGGTTCTTACATAGCTCACCTGCATGGCTGTAACTCTTTCCCAGACTTTGGGTGTCTGTGACTGATTAATTATCTTTTTCTCTATCTGTACAGGCCTGCTCACAGCTGCTCCCCTGACCACCATCCTAACCTAATGCTTTGAAGATAACATTCTTCTGCAGAAAAGCACTGCTATTCTTTTCCAGCTCTGTTTCCTGATCATTTCACACATCAGTAATTAACTTTCAAGAATGGCAGAGTATGGTCTTATTGGGTCTCCCTCTCATGGCACCCATAAATACATCAGATCAACTCAGTTTTCCTCCTTCACATCTCTCCTTTAAGTTCTTTGAGTTGATTATTTCAAAGAAAATAAAATGTTTGACAATAGCAAAGATTTTTGCCTGTTACTCTGTCAAATACTCTCATTATTCCCGTATGCTTCACTGTGTCTACTCTTCATGTAAAAATTACCCATTGTGTTAATTTTTGAGATGCAGACTCTTTTGCATGTGTGTATTTGGGTAACACTTCTCACAAGGAGTTCTCCACACTGACCTTGTTTCTAAATTCCACAGGTAAAAAACCCACCTAGTGTGAATGCAACCAGAAGAACAGCAGATACCTGAGCAAGTAGAAAAGTCCAGTGACTCAGTTCTGCAAAGGATCCTGAAGCAACCACATACGACACAATACAAAATAGTAGGAAATTTTTAAATCTGTCAGTGTAAGCCTTTTTTTTACCCTCTTCACCATGGTATTTAAGCGTGTGTCAACAGTACCTGAAGGTACACAGCGTATGGCAACAGTCAGTGACACACACAGGACAATAACAGTCCTAAAACATGTTTCTTTTTACTGTGTGAGAAATATCTTTGATGGCTGCTGTCACAGTTGTACACACATCACCAGATTTCATTTTTTCCTTTCACTAATTGACCACCAGCATGCTCCCTAATTAAATGTCACCTCCTATAGCTTTATGTTAAAGGTATACATTAACCGCATTCTCAGGAGTGCCTGCACGGCACTAGGTCTGCATTTGTTCTGGGGTTTTGTATGGTTTTGCTCAGCAGAAAGCAAACAGAGGTGTTTTAAACCCGGGATGGAATTCTTTATCATTTGTGTATCTAAAATTTACAGTACAGTTTTGAAAGGGATAATTGTAAATCTAAAGGGGTAATTCTCATGGATGTTACTGAGACTGTACTTTCCCTGGTATGTAATTTTAAAAGATTGCCCTAGTGCATGTGTATTTTAAGCATAGACATGCAAATAAATCATCCTTTTTGCCCCGCGATACCTGAACAACAAAAGCTGATTTTCTGACATGCAAACCTACAGCTGCTGTCTGATCTTTTAATCTGTTACATATGCTTCGTCTGATGCTCTCCCTGTAGGAGAACACAGAACTGCTGTAGACATCATTATGCCTTCTGATCTGCAGATTCAAGACCTGTGCCCTCTTATACTCCCAAAGTTCACAGGGGATCTTAGTCAAAGCTGCTTAGTCACTGGGGATTTAGAAAATATACTGTGCACACTCCTCTGGTCACTGAGCTGTAGGATTTTGGAAACAGCTCACTCTTTCTCTGCTTATCATTTTAATCAATTAAAAGGGTTGTCCATCCTGTGCTAATCTCCCTTCAACTCTTACTAGATCAAAAGACTCCAGTTGATTATCATTGCAGATTAACAGGATGTCAGACAAATGTTAATTTAGATGTTACAAAGTCAGTGTCAGCATTCACTGAACATCTCTAGGGTTGGTAGAGATGCAATGAATATGATTAAAAAAGAAAAGGAAGAAAGCCTGAGGTATGGCTGGTTTTGTCTTCTCCAAATCTCAGGCATGAAATCTAAGACATGAAAGACTCTTCCCACAGCTCTGCTTAAGGAACAGAGATGGGAAAAAAGTGTTTACATTTTACTTTTTCATACCCTGACAACACAAAAACCCCCAAATCCAAAATCTATTTTCTCCTCTTTTCCTATCACGCACAATCTAGGAGCCAAAAATACCACTGAAACTAGTAGGCTGAAAGTTATATTACAGGACAGAGGAATAAGAAGACTGGGTGGTCTTGCAGAGTGCCTCATAGCCTAGTTAGAGCACACTTTATTTGAACAAATTTGGGATCTTTCTTCTAGAAAACAAAACCAAAAACGAAATCAAAAACAAAACAACATTTTTCCACAGAAAGTGGAGTAAAAAGACCAGTCTGTCATGCCAAACTGTGTAGTAGCTTGTTGATGCAGTTTGTCATCTCAGCAAAGATAGCTGACAAGTACACCAGAAAATTTGGACTCAGACAATCTAATCTTGATCATACTCTGAGAGGAATAATTTCAACTTGCTGTTAGTTCTATTCTCAGCTGTCCAGCTTTAGCTCTGCCTGATTATGGCATTTGTGGACACCACTAGACCATGAGGTCCCTATGTGTGTCTTGAGCTAAGAAACACTTAACTTTACCAGCAGGACTATCTCTTGGAAGACTATGGGGATGGTTTCACATGTGTGCAGTGCTAGTGACAGGACCAATACTGATGTGGTGTCCACTTGTGCTGACCCTCCATCACAGAGAGAGTGAAAATTGAAAGTGTTTAAAAAAGAGCTGAAAAATTATTATCTGCGTGACACACATGCCAGAGAGAGAGATGGAGATGTTGTGTTTTTTTTCAAGAGAAATTAAATTACTTGCTTTCTGTCTGCAGATATCTACATGTGGAATAGATATTTCATAGAAAAGAGGTCTTTTTTTTCAGAAGAATGAAACACAGTGGGATTCAGTGATCATCAGTAAAATAGAAATTAATGCAGTCTAGAAAAAAAGTCTTTGTTTTTCTATCTAAGATGACAGCCAACAGATGTTGTGTTATCCACTACTGGAAGGCTTAATTCAGAGTTGAATATATTTCTAAAAGTTATACCATAGCTCATTCAGAAGTTATGGGTTTGATGCAGAGATGTGTGCTCTGTTACAGGATATGGCTCTTCAGCATGTATTAAGCATAGTATCAGACTAGTTCACAGCAAAGATGCATCCTTGCTTTAAACCTGTTATTCAGATGTAAGATCTATAGGGCATATGGCTGCTAGACACATTCTACCATAATGTACTCATGTTTGCAATGAGAAATTCTAGCCCATGACCTGTGCACAATACGTAAATACAGTCCACTTTTGATAACTAAATAAAATCATATTTGTCTTGTGCTCTCTAGATAGAAGCTGTTACACAGCTCAAAGCAGAACTCTGCTAGGGCAATGCAAGGACCCTTGCTCTGCCTCATGTCAATACCAAGGCAGAAAACAGTTCACGAAACTTTCTTACCAGAGACACTAATATATAAATTCTCTCGAGAACATTTTGAGTGTGTTTCTTCTTACACCTCCTTTTGCAATATCTGAGGCATGACAGTTGTATTGAATTTAACATTTTAGCAGTACTTTTGCACATCAGCAGAAGAGGTAAGTTAGAATAACCCTCAGCCAGTCACAAGATCAAACAGAGAAGGTTTCTGCATCCAACAGCAGCCACTTCTCTGGAGATTACTTTTCAGTGTTCAGACCACCAAAGTAGGAATGTATGAGGAAATCTGAATCATTAGGTCACATCTTGCCTAACTTGTGGCAGGCTTTGGTGTAATTTATAGATAAGCCCATGTACATATATGTTTTGGAGTATATATTCTATATTCTATTATCTATAATGCATTATTCTATAAAGTTTACCCATAATGTATGTGTCTCTGATAAATTTTTATGCATACTTACATATATATATCTTGACATATTCTCTATACATTTTAAATGCACCCTTCCTACAACTTAATGAAGTGTCTTTGAGATCTTCATGACATAAGAGAGGAAAGAAAGAATTTTCTACTCTCCTTCCAAAGCTATTCGTTTTATATACAATGTTATAACATTAGGGTGCAAGTTTTGAAACAGAAAAAAACTCTGTGCAATCCCACTGTGACCAAATTCTTTCAATAAATGTCAGGTCAGTGCAAAAGGAGACAATCAATAATTATATATTAGGTGACATGTTTTTATCTCTATTCTTGAATGAACTCTGAAAATTGTTTATTCTGCACTGACTTGCAATGGAAGCATTCTCAGTGAGCATACAGTTCTGAATCAAGTGATCAAAGTAGTGGGTATAGTACTATCCTACTGTTTGGTGGACTTTTCAGTTGCCTTAATGATGGTCTTCGAATGTCAGAGTCATCTCTCTTTCTTGAAACAAATTGTAGTTTTCCCATGTGGTGACAGGATTTTAGTTTTTACAGAAGCAGGGCACACATATTGGTGCAATTGCCAAGCACACCATTGTAACACAAAAAGTGTTTATGCCGAAGGTGTTTGCACATTTGGGGTGCAGGTGGCTCAGTGAAGGGCCTGACAGAAATATCTAGGTCTTTTGGGGAGTACAGGACCAAGTCTGCAGCGGCAGATGTAGTCCTGTACTCCTCAGATCCTGTAACTTTGACAAACCTATCTCAATCACTAAGGCAGGGTAACCATCCCCTAGACCTGTAATGCCAGAATGGTATTGTGTAGCTTAAAATTGCACTAAACTCTCAGTTATCAGGCTAGAAAGACAGATGTATCTTAGACGAACATATAAAGATGTAAGAGGCAACTGTGCTGGTAGGAGGATGTTGCCTTGCCCATCTGTGTGGCAGATGTGAAGGGCAGTACTGCCTTGCAGCGTATCTCCTGCTCATCCTGATCAGGGGGCCACACACACGCTTCCTTACTCTGTTTTGTCTGAATTTCCAACCCGTGGGGATTGAGGAGGATGATTTGTGGAGTTCAGTGCATGTCCAGGCTTGCTTCTACATGGCACCAGGACATGGCTGGTGGAAAATGAGGCAGGGATGAGATCTTCCTGAGTCCTTCAGGTTAATCGTACCTGGAAATGCAGGATATAAAAATTTAGATCTCCTTTCCACGAGGCTCATGTGTTTGCTAGGACTTTTTGGCTGAAGTTGTCAATGTTTGCTCTAATCCCATTTTTTGGTATTGCACTAAGGCCTTTAATGCTTTAAATATCCAGCTGTGATCTCTTTCTCAGTCCCTGAAGGAGACTGACCTAACTCAGAAGACTAACACTATGGTGAGAGAGATGAGCTTTAAGTCTTGCTAATCTATGTAAAAGCTTCAGAGCATGTAAGTCCGTATTAAAACCAAATCTCTTACCAAGTGAGCTCTCAAGCCCATTAAGAATGATTTTATTTCATTTTTCAATCATAGCACTACAGATTCTCCAACCTGAAATGCACACTGCTCCTACACACCTGCTAATAAAATCATCTTTGTTACAAGTCAAAATGCTAAAAATTCAAAACTGAGCTAACAAAGCATCTCCTTATTTAAATTCAATCACAAGGAGCTATTTGAAGTTCTTGAGAGATGCTGATCTTGTTTTTTGTAAACCCAAAACCATCTATTAATCAACACCTGTTGATAACAATACACCTTCAGGGGAAACATGTACTGTCCTTCCTCCTTGTCCCCTCCCAGAGAAGCAGTTACCAACAGGCTACAGTCATAGCCTGCTCTGTACATTGTGGCCATCATTCTTGTTAACATCCTGACAAACTTTCTCCTTTCAAATTAAGTACTGGAGCAGTCATGGCACTGCCTCATTTCTGAGACCACATATCCAATATCCCTGTAGATAGGTGCTTTGTAGCATCACACATGTAAATGTTTTCTTTTTAATTTTTCCTCTTCCTCAGTTTTTCTTCTTTTCCCCACTGCAGGAGTCTGGTTCCTTCAGTAAGCCCATCAAGTGACTTGGGATGGAATTCACAAATTGTCTGCCTCTGAATTCAAACAGACTTCCTTTTGTTTTTCATTGATTTTTTCCTTGTACCTTTTATTACCTAAGTCAGAAGCTAAGTAGAAAAAGCATACCACCTATAATTGTATATTATAGCATTTAATGTTATTTGAAAAATATAATAGAATTACAGTTAACATCTATAATGAATTATTCAGTACAGTTTCATATTGTGAAAAGCCACCAAAACACAGAAGAAGGAGTTACAATCATTACTTACACATAGTGGGTTTTGCTCTTGTGGTAAATGATGCAGGAATTCAGCCTGAAGAACTAGACAACCTAGTGGCTTAGAATATTTTAATGCAGGCAGGAACAGCTGTGATAATCTCAGTGAGCTTCCGTATCATAGGCCACAGATCTCCACAAACTAATACCAAGAGAGTACTTCCTCCCAGCCAGCAAGGCTTTGGAGGGAGCTGCAGGGGAAGCAGCTGTGCTGTGGCAGTGTGTGTGACCCACAGCAGGAGCAGCAGACTCTGGACACCACAGTGTGTGCCATGCACTGTCTGGCCCTAATACAGCTCACTTCTTTTTTCAGATCAGCTGTTCCATTCCAAGCTCTCCCACATCTTCTGTAGTTCTTCACAGCAGTACAAAGCAGGGATTTGCTAAAGTTGTCAGTATGCTCTTCTCCTGTGGCATCCCAGGAAATCCTCACATTCACATGAGGCCTGGAATGCTGCTGGAGCAATGTATCATCAGTTCCAAGTAGTAAAGGGAAGTTCTTGTCTGCTGCAAGAACTGATCAAGATTTTCAGCAATAAGTACCTAATCCATCATTAGGTTACTTAGTAATTGACTGATTATTAGTATGCTTAATATTCTAAGAAGAATCTTCTGGAACTTTTGTGACAGAGAAGGGTCTTGTGATTCCTCAAGTCTAAAGTTGGATATGGCAATCATGATAAACTGCCATGTACTCCTCCCCAACACAGGTCATAGACCTTCTCAAAGTGCAGAGGAACAAAGGGTGGACCCTCACATGCCTCTACAAACCAGTGAGTGGTATTTGCACCTGGCCAGTAGCTTCCTGGGGAGTCACATCTTCTATGAAGGACTTCCCATCCTAGTGTGATGCACTCAAATGTGATAGTGAATCCAAGATCAACCTCACTTGGTTGTTCCATTGCTTAAATTACCTTCCCCAAAACCATGCCTCCTGGGTTTTGGTCTGAATTCTTCAAACCACCAACTCTGTATTTTGTTTTGCTTCCTTATTTCAGTTTGTTTCCTGTCTCTGACATAGGCTTTCCTAAATAATCTTGGGCTACTCACTTAATCTCTTCTTACATCAATTCATCGTTGCAAGGAGGAGTTTACAAAATTTCCCTTTCTCTAACCTCTCTATCATGTCAAGATCAAAGACTCCCTTGTGCACTGATCTTTTCTGCACCTTGATACGCTTTCTCAAGTGAAAGAACTGTTATTTCAGCTGTGGCTTATATAGTTGAGCTAGAGTAAACCCTAACAAAAGTTATTTTTTGCAGTACACATATCAGCATCTTTGCAGCTTTTATGTTATTTATGTTGCAAATTAAGAAACTGAGTAGATAGCTGCACCAAGTCTTGATTATCGCAATAACTTTCCTTCTCCCAGCACCCACCACAGCACTCACTCAGCTGCCTAAAGAAGCTTCACGTTGTGGGGAATTAATATTTTACCATCTTCCTCCACCTCATGTCTAAGCAAAGCTGCTTGGGTCCAGTGTCTTGCAGAGAAACATCCTTTCCAAGAGAGGCAATGGAGCACTTAAAAAGGCTGCAAACTCCCTATTAATCTCATCTGGATGTTGAGTTCCAGCTTGCTGCTGTCATCAAAGGACTAGAAAGTCCATCAGTACCTCACAATGTAGCAGGATACTAAACCAAATACTGAATTCATTCTTGAGGAAGTCAGCTACATAAACAGACAGTCAGAGAATCTCTGGGGACTGTCTGGAACCTTTGTCATCACTTAGTTCCTGAATGTCCTACTAGATCTCTTATTTTATTGCTTTTCTACCTGTATGGCCAGAAATACAAACTTTTATCAAAATTCCCTCAGACTTTCTTGATCTATCAGATGCCTTAATCAAAGTGCAGTTTTATTGCAGAGACAGAATTAAAAAGAAAAGAGCAAATAACTCTGAACAAAGAATGTCATCATTAATAATCCCTCTAAAGTACTACAGAGATCTTTATAGGACATGGAGGTGTTATTACAGACATGAAGTTGTAAGGACTTAGGGATTTTCTTGATTTTTTTTTTAGGTCATCTTGCAGAGCTGGAAAACCAGATCAACTTCAGGGGACACAAACCCTGATGCGTTTTATCCTACAGCAATTAGAGGTCTGGTCTCTAGCTTGGGTAATGCAGAAGGTACAATCCCGATGGTTTACCCCTAGATGGCACTGCTTGGCAGCCTGGCTCCAGCTCCCATCCCTTACCTTGGGCTCATAACCAAGGTTTCGACTTCACTCAAGTCTGGGTGGAGAAGAGGACACTCAGATGAGGAAATTAAATTTCTGCTACTCTTCGCCAAAGTGGCAAACATTCGCTTGTCTGATACTTGCAAGTTAAAGAGCAAATAAGTCTTCAATCAAAGGGTTTTATAAAGCAGGAACTCTATGTATGTGCATTTGGATAGTGCTCAATTTTTTTGTGCATGCAGCAGATACTTATTCTGACAGTGCTCTCTGCTGTTAAAACTAGTGTTCCAGAGGCACCAAGATGGGAAGGTGCATTGTTATAAATTTCTGATCTATTTGATTCTACTGCAATTGTAGGGAACAATGGTTGATGTGACATATTTTTTCCAAATTAACTATCTTTCCCTTTATAACTTGTCATGGTAGAGTTTGCAGTTTGCTTTTGTGTATTTTAAATTATTTATCAATATTTTAGAGCATTTTATACTGCAGATCTGAAATTCCTTGTGAAACTCCTGATAGCAAAGTGATATCTGAATATTTAAGCTGTTTGGATTTGTTTTACCTGGATGGATTTCTCATGAGAGGATTGCAGTTCTTCAAACCTATGTGAATAGCTGGATCAAGTTTTGCAGTTTAACAATAATCCTAAGTAATAATCCATGTTTTTAATATCTGTAATTATTTCAGGTTTAATTTGTTTACTTGTGTATTTACAGAGAAAACATGGCAGAGGAGGAAAATATCTTTTTTAAGGGCTAACACCAGATATTGCCCAGCTACCAGTAACATTTGCTATAATCCTTTCTTAATCTATCCCTAGGTTTCCTTTCTAGCCCACAAAATACATTTGTGAGAGTACATGTAGGCACATGTGACTGCATCCTTTGCACCCTGTAGAAAGTGGTCAGTCATTCTTCCTCATGTCAGCCTCTCACTGGGCTGTTTTAGAGGTAATGCTGGGTCAGCCTCCTCTGCCAGTGATCCACCTTTCTCTATTACTTCTGCCCATTCCAAAATACCGAGTCCACTCTAATAATTTGGTTACAGGAAGGGCCATCTGGGGTTTTAAAGGACTTCTGGTGTCACTTTGTTGTTACCAAAAGGGTAACATATGCGTGTAAATTGTGGAAAATGGAAAACCCTTTTCCAGCTCTTCTCACACAAGCACGTTTTGTTGCACAAGATAAAAGGGCACCTGGGCAGCCTCCTGAGGCCAGTCAATGAGCTACTGAAGAAGTTTGCAGAGACTCTGTGTGTGTATACTAATCAAGGTAATTATTAATGAATTAATTAAAAATCATAAAAATGTCCTGTCATCAAATTTTGAAAATTGAAATCTGCATTTAAATCATTTGTTCAGCATTTTAATTTTAATTTAGTTCAGACAGTTAAGAAACAGCACTAGGCTTTGAATCATGATAGGAAAGAGATAGAAAAGGATCTGTGTTGATACTGATAAATGTACACATTTGTTTTTTCACATCCTCCGATATGCAGCTCTGTTACTTGTCTATCAGCCTACTTGGTAATCTTTCACACTTGGCAACCTTTCTCAACCTTCATTATAGAAGTTCAGTGTGGTACCAAATATAGACTTGTAACACTTGGATATGGGCTGGAGTTCTTCCATAATCTTCTTTGGCAATGAACTGCAAGTTAAAAGATTATAAGGCTTAGTGAATAAAGCAGCAGTCTTTCACCTGCCAGACAGATTTCTGTCTTAGTTTAACCTTACTTTATGTGATGACTTTGATATTAGTATGTTTCTAAGCAGATATGAATTTGTGTAACCTTAAACTGTTGAACTATGTCTTGGATAAAAGGAGAAGCTTGGTTCTGGAGCCTGAAAATTCAGGTCAAGATTTAAAACAACACACATTTTTGAAGAATAGATCTATACATGTAGGAGAGGATTCACACAGGCTCTAAGGTGCACTTCAGACATACCTTCAAAGAAAACTATGCTATTTGTGCATATCAAAGATGAATTTTAAGTATTAAGTTCAGAAAATGTTTTCAAGCTCTCAATACCATTTTTTCAGGAACTCCTTGCCCAATTTTGCACTGAGATACTTGAGTGCCTCCTTTTCATACCTCAGGGATGGCATCCACTACTCAGTACTACAAGTGCTGTCATCCTAGTCTTAGGGTTACATATCAGCTCAATTACAGGGATGTAAAAACCTACGAATTTGTTTCTGAATCCTTGTCTTAGTGTTTTAAACTGCATCTGGATTGAATGATACAACTTTGAGGTCATGATGTTTGCCCATAGGACCATATGCTGAATTTCTCTTTGATTCTCTGACTTGGAAGAGAGGAGATTGATGACTGCTACCACCTAGGTTTCTAGCCTAAGAAATGAGCATTGTATTTACCTTGATTTTGTTTTTATTTTTGTTCAGTATTCATTAGAAAGTGTTAAGAAGAGTGGATTATTTATGAGATTTCCAGTTAAAAGCACCAAAAAGGTGCTGGTGATTGAAATTCTGGTGTCTAGTAGTAAGTGTAGTGTGTTATTGTAACTCTTTAGGTACTATCTTTTTATTTGGCCAATAAATCCCTCCACAGCAGTACATGAGAACAGCAACAGCATTGTGATTGTGGGACAAGGAGCTGCTTTTCTGTGACAAGGACAGCACTACAGTCCTCATGTAGTACAGTAAATGCCTGTGGACAAACCTGCTCACGTTAGAAACTGGTGTCAGCACTGCTTAGAGGAGACAGCGAAGTCTCACAGTGGTACCCATCCTCCCTGGTGCTACTGGAGATGGACCTTACACATGGAAATAACTGGCTCATTTTGTCTTCAACACAACGATTTCAACCAATGCAATAGCAACTCTGAAGAAGGATTAATGTGAATATGATTTTGGTCCTGTTTTACCCTCAAAATTAAATTTACTTGCTGAATAAGACAGAATGTAAAATTGTTTAGTGCTGTTCAAAGCCAGAGAGTTTTTATTTGTGTGAATTTGGTGGAGCTTAGACAACAGAATTTTGTAGTTGTATACTTAATATTCTGGTGGCCTGAGAACACGATACATAAATTTCTGGAAAGGTATATTTCACTGATTTGAATATTTTTAGAGCTTGTGTTTAATAAAACCTTGTTAGCCATAGGCCTACTCATTGAGGGGAAAAAAAATTATTAAGTATTAATTATTTGTTAAGTCCTCTCCTGTTCCACAGGCATCTCCAGGACTCCTGAAGTAATCCAAAGTATATTCAGAGGTGAAATGCAATAGGTCAATAAACGAGCACTCAGACATACTTCAGCTCACAGAGCTGAGGCAGTGCCATCCCAGCAGCTGCTCCATGCCAAGTTCCTCGTCCTGAGAGCCCACCTGCACAACCTGCTGCCAGCTGCAGCACTTTCATCACCACACGTGCTGCAAAGTCTAATCCAGGTGTGCCTGAGGGCTCTGCAAACAGCTTGACCCCTGATCTGAAACTTTAAATAAAGATGCAATACTTCCCTTATAATGGGAGAAAGAAAACAGAGAAGAAAATAACATTCAATGGAGTTTTTAAGGAATTATGATAATGCAATAAAAAGTAACTCTCAAAATAAGATGCTGTTAAGAGGCACTGGTAAGATGGCACTTGTGGATAACTTTGTGTCTAGTTATCCATCAGACTTGCAGTAAATTCAGCATAAATAATCTGACAGAATTATACCTTAATGATTGATATTTAATAGCTGCCTAATGGAATTGCTGACAGTGGTCAAAAATAAAAAAAGTCAGGCAGAGAACCTGAGGCAGAGAAAATACTTCTATAGTTTTTGGCTGTGTTTTAGAGAACACGAAGTTGCAGGAACACCTTCATGTTTTCTCTTCAGACACATCCTGTGCTAATGCCAAATCAAGGCTCAGGAGGTGTTTCAGAAAATGCTGGTTGGTCCAGGCCAAAGTCATGCTGACAATCAGGGCAGACATCCATGGCCTCTGAGCACTCCCACTGCTGGTTAATTCATTAATATAGATACAGCCTTCGTGCCAGTTCCCTTCTCTTGTCAAAACAACATAAGGGAAAGACCTGATGCTGGGTTTACCATAATACGATTAAAGAAAGCTCCTCTCAGAGACAGTGCAACAGAAAAAGCTTCTGTATCAGCTTCTACTTGCCTGATGTTACTACCTTGATTTCCAGCCCCTTCTTATAGTAGGAAATTTATAGGCATCATGAGGCAGCAATTTCTGCTGGGACCACAGTCACAGAGGCAGCTCCACTGTAGGTTCTCTTACAGTTTTGTTTTACTCTCCTATGCTAATTTGCATAGACTCTACATGAGACTCATAATGGAAGAAACGGCCTTACATCCTCTATAGCTGTAAGCCCCTTTCCATAGCTCCATCATCTTCTCCTCTGCACATTCACATCCCTATCTGTTGCAGAAAAAGCTTGCTAATTTACTTACATACACAGAGGCTGTACAAAAGCACCCACCAGTACAGGACATGTCATGGAAAAATATTTTTCCCCATCACAGAAATGTACAGGACCAGATTCACACTGGGACACTCAAGAAATTCTCACAAATAATGGTAATCAATATTTTTTTCTTGTAAACTGCTTTATAAATTCATCCAGAATCTAGGTCTTCAAATTCAAAACTTTTTGTCCCAGAAATTAGAGTTCAACAAAAATATTGCTCCTGTTTTTAAAACTAACACCTCATGAGATACCAAGAACACCAAATCACTTTGTGCATTTTCTTTTATAAATTGTTTAAACCTTCACTGTTTATCTTTAAAATCCTGGATATTCTTATTTGAGACTTGCAGTCTCTGGTAAATCAACTTCTAATAAACAATCAAAAGTCCAGAAAGTTTATTAGTATTTCTCTGAACAGGTTTGTGGCAAATCTTTGTTGTTTATAACTCACAGTTCAAGCTGTGTGTGCATCTGGGAACTACCTCTTTTGAATGATCAGAGGAATGCTCAGGGCTTGAGGATGTGTGGAAGGGTCACAGCTCAACCATTTATCCTCCAAGAAACTGCTGTGAGTCTGCCTTCAAGTCTTTGGGTGCATCAGATGCCTGCTACAGGCAGTACAGTGGCTCACCCCAGCCTTCAATGGGTGCTTGTCAGTGAGTATTTTCAGGTATTAATTCTTAAGACCTTTGGGATTAGAAGGACAGTTTTCACATTTTCTCTAAGGAAGATATAAGGGAATGGTGTTAGAAATATCCAGAGTTTCATTTGAAACTATTTTGCTTGTGGAGAGGTATGCCTTTTTGGGAGAGGTGCAGCTCAATGCAAAATTTTTTGCTTTTAATAGAAAATTATTTGTCTGTAAGCTCAACATAAGTGTTACATGTCTCATACATTTCAGATTTGAAATATCTTTTGTACAACATGTTTATAGATATCTATGGAATGCCTATAAATACATGCCAAATGTATTCAATAAACATACAGGAGTACAGATCAACACTTCAGAAAATTCTATTCATCTCTTATGAAAGAGGGAAGCTTTTTTATAAATATCTAAAATATTTTTAATGATTTCATAGCAAGAGGCAAAGAATGGGTAATTTACTGGAGACAATTTTGTAAGTCTATTTGTTCACAGCTATTTATACACTCTTACTAAACAGAGCTATACGGAGCCAAGCAACCAGAAGTTACACCACTGTGTTACACTGTGGTCTTTCAGATGGCAAGAGTCAAATTCTAGTTCACATTATAAAAATAGTGCCAGCGAGGATTGTGTAACCTGTAATCTGCAGCCACAATACCCACCTGTGCTGGCACCTGTGCAGTGGAGCTTTACCTGCTTCAGCCATAATCCGGAAACACGCTCTAGGTGGAGGATTTGCGGTGCCAGGTCACTGAGGGATCTCTTGCTTTTCCTGCCTTGGAAAGTCATCAGCCTAATGAATTCTACACCTGCTCTTCTCATGACTATCCTCAAAGGAAGATGTGTAGCAGCAGCTGCAGCAATTGTAGCAAGGTGCTGGTCACCACAATGCTCCTCCAGAAAAGCATAAACCCCCCAGAACCCTCCTTTTCAACTGAATTTTGTCTCCCAAGTAACTATAGATTATTATGAATTTAGCTGAAATCTCATAGTAAATGATGTTTGTGATACAAGGCAGAGGGGATGTAGTTCTCCAAAGAGTGGCTGGGGAAACAAATCCTCATCCACCTACTGGTGTCTCAGATGTCCCAACACTGCCCAGGGTGCAGCAGAATGGTACTAAGTTTGACTCCCTCCCATTATTTGTCACCTCATAAGTGGGCACCCTGGGCAGAAGGCATGACATTCTTACTGGTTCCTTATGCAACTGCTCTACACTGTACAGATAGTTAAACATTTTAAAAAATAAGGGTCACCAAGTCAGCAACCCCTATGAAGGGAGGTGTTGCACCCAGTAGGGAAATAGATGGGTCTTGGGCACTGCTTTAACTTGAGAGAAGCATGAACACTGAGCAGTCACTGAAACTAGGCTAGAGCTCAGTATGATTTTATTTCTGGATGTTTCTGAAGGACCAGAGCTATATGCATATGTAGATGTTTCATTATTGTAGTCATGTTAAAAATAAATATCCTACTTTATGAAACAAAACAAAATAATTTTTAATAGTTGAAATAGAAGGGAAGATAATATTGTCTTTGTGAAAGCATTTGGCATGACTGTACTGCCTACATTTGCAAAGCCAGTATATTTATAGAAGCCTAAGACGAAATAGAAAGTTAAGTCCAGGTCTGATTCCTTGATCTGAACTTTGAAACCGAGGTCAGAAAACTGCAGTGTCAGTCATAAAGAATGTCTGAGCCGGTAATCAAGAGCAGCACTCACATCTCCCCTCCTCAGGGGTGAGTTGTCCTCAGCACTCAAGATCTCTTACAGGCTGCTGGGCTTTCTCATCACCAAACTTTTAACTGAAAATGTGAAAAACTACTCCCACTCTGTGGGACAGCTACCAGCCCTTAGGAGATCACCTGGGTAGAGCACCAGTTTGGGGGGAGCACCATGCACTGTATGAGGCTTTCCTTGAATAGGAGCCACAGTGAATGATGTGGTCCCTCTTCCTGCAAACGGCAAATGCCTGCAAGTGAGGATAAAGGAACAAAGAGAATGAATGGGAAAACCTGTGGCCTGGGTGAAGTTAATTACTCAACCACAAGATAAAAACTGAGGCCACTGTAACAAGGAGAATAAAAATAAATCTTTGCAATAACTTCAGTGTTGCACTCTGTGGCTGAGACTTTTGGATCCATCAAGAGTTTTAATCATCATACAAAATGTTGACATTTATAGATTTGAAAAAATTGTCTATGGCTGAGCAAAGAAGTAAACTGATTATGATCCAGGACTCATTTTGGGCTGGGAATGTTTATGAATACATAAAGTGGGTGTTCAGAAGGCATGATACAATTTTTTTCTTTTAAAAAGTCACTGATTTTTAGCAGAAGGAGTTTTAGAAAGCCAATAGAAATAAGTCTTGATAAGTCCTCTACAGAGTCATTTTTAAAAAAGAAGGTTTAGTGGCAGATGTTCCTCAATCTTGGTGTTTAATGAGGAGCATGAATGTCAAGAAGCAAATATTTGCGTGAAGGGATTATGGCAGCAGCTGTTTAAACGTAATGGACTGAATATAGTCAAAATAGTGTTGTGCTATTAATCAAATATTTCTATGTTTCTAGAAGGAATAGTCTGCACAAGTGTGTGTTATTACTTGTATGTAAAAACATACCTAAATAACTTTTCACAGGACACCTGGAATAAACGCATGTGAAGTTGCTTGATATTCACTGTGTTAGACCCTCTGATTAGCTCCTGCTCTCAGAAATGCTGCATGGATTTCAGTAGGAACTATAACTGATCATTATAGAAAACCTTGTCACAACCTTTTATGAAATGTGTCCTCCACAGTTTGATTGTCTGCACACCTTAAAACATAAGAACACTGGAACTTGGTTCAGACAAAGAGTATGTACCTTGATCTTATTGGTTATTTACTGAGTATAAGAGGAAGACAAGTGATATTTCTTTAGTTACCTTCTTTGCTCACAGAAAGCTGCAGATTAGAGACTTCCTAAACAAGGCATAGCACCTGCATCTTTGTATTATGAAGCTTTATTGGATACTTTTTTCCCATTTTCATTTAATCTGCTGTCAAACTTATTTGTGCTTTGGTATCTAAGACTTTTTTTGGCAACATATTTATTTGTTGTGTGGTTTGAAAAAGTTTGATGTGCTTGTTTTTGAACCTGTTGCAGACTGATTACATTTGGTGTGCTTTGGTTTCAGGTCATCTTGCTTGAAAGCCATGCCATACTTCTGATCATTGTCCTTGCTCTTGTTTGTCTCAGTATCTTAGAGGTGAGATAACCAAACCCCAGAATGCAGGAATGAGATTCAGTTTATGTGTTATTATAATGGCCTTTAAATGCTGGATCTCTACTCCTTGCCTGATAGTACTTAATCATGTGCTTTCATTTTAAATTGTAGCGAGTACTGGGATGACATTTTTATAAAACAACCCACAATAAATCTGATCCATCTTTTTGCTAAGTAATAGTTAATGCCAGGCTTATTTTTAGTAAGTGTATTTCTTTGCTGCTGTCAAAAATTGTTTAGTTCAACATAATTCTGTAGATCTTTGTGTTCAGTTTTATTTTAAACTACCATAAATAATTTTGTAAAGTCAGAAAACTTACATATACTCATGTTTTGCAATGACTTTATGTAACCCCTTTTCTGGCTCGCGTATGAATGAATATCCAGCAATACAGGCCCCAGTACAGCACTTTTGAAACCTACCATTTCTTCCTGTCCTCTTTCCTATCTTTTAGCTATCCATTACTCTTGCCAAAGGCCTTCCCTTTTACTCCATAGCAATCTATTTTATCTAAGAGCTTTTTAGATGGGTATATAATCAAAATCCGTTCTGAAATCCAAGCCTAGTACATAAACTTGGTGATAAGCAATAGTTTAGAGTTATCCAGCAATAGTTTAGAGTTATACTGAAACAGGCTTGGGACCTGTAAATTCTTCCTGCAAAACTTACAATAATTGTCCTCTATTAAATGATATTAATTTGTGTATACTGCTACAAATGTTATTTATGATAGCTTCTACTAATCTGCCAAGTACAAAAGTATGACTTCCTAGCCCGTAATTTCTCAGATTTCCCAAGAGTTCTTATTAAAAACTTGTCTTGTATGTTCTCTCCTCCTTTTAGTCTTGTACTGAGGCCAATTTAAGTGATTGGTTATCCACCACAGCTGAGAGCATGAACAACTCAATTCCGAATTATTTAAGATCCACAGGGCAAATGCTATCAGCTCTGGCAGTGCTCTATTGACTTTTTTTTTAAATTGTCCAAAACATCTTTTGCTGACAGTTCTGACTGAGATGGTTCCCCTATTCTTTCTCCTGTAAAGAAAGGCTGAGAGAGTGAGACCAGGCCCAGACTGTGACATACTGACTGCTGGTGGAAATACTGAGCTTTGTTTCTCTGCTGTTTCTTTATCATGCTTGAGCAATCCTTTCACAATTCAACTAACTTTTGGTCCTACAAGTCTTCTAAGAGATGTGCCATTTCTGATATGGCCAGAGAAGATTTATTACTAACACTCATGTCTTAAACTGGCTGTTCCTTGAACTCATTAATTTGGAGTATATTTACTATGAGCTTCTAATCCAATGCTTTAATGCAATCTCCCTGTCACCTACAATCATTTTATTCTCCTACCAGGACTTTTTCATTTCCTTTGATTAAACTATATCATTTTTATGCAGTTTTTGATTTTGAAGGTAAGAGATATTGGATTGTGGGGCTAGGAATTTTTCTCCTGTCTTTTGGGAGCTTTTCTCAGTTCTACATGGCTGCTGGATATAAGTATATTACAGTCAGCATTACAAGATAGTTGTTTAATAATGCTTCAGACTAGGACCTGTGAGCTGATCCCATGAGGACTACATCAAATCATGCTTCTCTGCTTATAAGTTTTCTAACCAGATGCTCCAAAAAGATAGTAACTTTAAAATACCTACTATGCCAAAAAATATAGCCTCATTATGATGTCCCATCAGGGACAACAGTGCAGAAGGAAGAGGGGAGGAATGAGACCTGTCTTTATTAACATGTTTTCTGCCTTTGTGGATTCTTTAATAACTCCCTAAAAGCAGTGACAGTCCAGGTGGTCTGGGTGATTATAGATAGGACAGTTTCATAGTGTGCCCTTCATATAGGTCTGAAGTTGCAGCTGCTGGGGATCCTGTGCCATCACCACAAAAGAATCTATAAAGAATGTAGGGCATTGATCAAACTCACTCATTTCCTTCCAGAGTTTCCTTAATGTATAGCACTTGTCCACTCTGGAACAATCCATTCTTAAAGACCTGTTCTCTCATGCAATTTATGTATTCTTATTTCAATTCTCCAAGATTATCTTCCTTCTATCAGGTTTCTGCATTGGTACCTATGTACCAATAGCCGTATTTCCTTGGTACATAGACTTGTTTATGCACTTAAACAAGCTTGGGTCTGTTCAGTAACCACAATGTTTTTTGGAGCTGGGATACATGAGCAGCAGGTCTTTAGTCGTTTCTCCCAGAAGATAGTTCAGTGTCAGTGGTATTCCCCACTGCATACACAGAAATGCCTGCTCAAGGCTACAGATAATGGCTCTCCTTTTAATGAAAAGGAAAAACAAACCCTTGTGTGCTCAGCATATATCCAGTTCCGAATGCTTACTGTTCTGTGAGACAAAGGACAGTCTGCTGCCTCAGCTTCTAATCTGTGTTATCCTTCACATCTCCACCACTGTGTCATTTAAAACTGTTCCAAGTGAAACAAATTTAGTCAAAACATTCAGGGGAGCAGGTGGTAGTATTGTGTCCCAACAGAAAAAAGAAACAAAAAACAAACAAACAAACAAAAAACAAACAAAAACAAAAACTGAAACAAAATCCCAAACGAAACCCCAAACAAACAAAAATCACCAGAAGTCAATCAGTCAATTAAACAAACAAACAAACAAAACTACAGCAGAGGAAGTAATAACTAGGCTTTTGAATTCAAGGAAGAAATATTTCTGAATGGGTTAGAAACTGAATTATTGGCATAAGAGACATTGAAGTAGTTGCTGATAGGTGTGAGATGTAGAGACAAGCAAGGGTGACAGGAGAAAGCGAGAGCTGATATATAATTGTAGCTATTTCAAATGTAGAAATGTCATCCCAGTGTGTTGAAGGATGGGGAGCTGCAGAAAGGTCTCAGAAGCAGCATGAGGAATAACACCAGTGCTACCAAAAGCACAAAGGACTTCAAGAGCTTTCTTTTCAGAAAGGAAGAGGTAGATAGCAAGGAAGCCATGAAACTAAATATTGGCTGGTGTCTTCTATCTTTATATTAGTTTAATCCACCATGGCATGAGATAAATAACTTTCACATTATAGGGTAATCAGCTTCTACCTCGTGAAAATAAGGAATGACAAAAGCATGTAAGAAAGCAAATACTGTTTCCTTTCTTGGATTTATTACTGAAGAGCTTGACAGAGATCTTCATGCAAGAGATATTGGGTATTTGGTGGACATTCTAGCAGTAGGAATAAAAGACAAGGATCATGGAAAGATATGGAAGATGTAGTCCCTGTTGTCTTGAAGATGGGAAGGAATTATGACAAGAGCTGTGCGCAGATGTGAAATTAAAGGGTGGATTTTAAAGGATGACAAGTCAGATTTGAACTTGGTGTGTAAAGTGAGAAGACATTAGCAGAGATACATCAGAAGGAAAATAGTTTAGCCTGAGTAGATACAAACTGGTGTTTGGTGGAACGTGTTGGGTGTTTGGAAGGAAGCTACAGTCAGCTGCTTGCTAGAAAATAGAACTCCATCCATGATGATGTACAAGCATTTCAGGGAGTGGCTGCAACCATCCATTCTGGCATACTGAAGATGTAGGAGGAAAAGAAACACCTGTGTTTTCTGATGGAGTACAACACATATCTACATATCCCTTCCCACAGTCCCATACTACTATGTGCTTCTGTGTTGCAACCCTGACAGAAGCCTGGCTCCCCAGGTCACCAGCAAGAGCCTTGGTGGTGATAGAGGGGGAGCTCTTCTCATGGCCATCTTTTAGCATGCACAGCAAAGTTTGCCTTGAATAGAGGCTTTCTTGTTATTTCTTTCCCTGCCTTGTTTTTCCAGGGATCTTCTGCTCAGTTGCTGAGCTGAGAGGAACTCAGCAGTGCCTCTCCCCTCACCAACCACTTGCACAGGTTGAGCAAGCAGAGCTGTCAGACACTGCCTCTGCTACAAATAGCTAGTCAAGAAAGCAGCAAGCTTTCACCCCAGATGAGTGGAGGTGGGAAATCAAACAGGGGAAATACAAAGTTAAGGCATTAGTTTCTCCCTTGTAGAGTTCAAAAGCAAGAATACAGTCCAAAACTGCACCCTGCAATTGATGCCAGCTATTATTTAAGAGATGTATAAAGTTCTGTTATGTATCTCACTAAGGAAGGCAAGGCAGTTGTTTCCTCAGTGGTAATTATATTCCAGCCTGTCATTTGGTTTAATCCATGTATGACTTGTTCTGTGAAACTTATACATGTAGCAAAAACCTAAAGATATGCCAGTGTATTTCTGTATTTAAGTGACACTCTAATTTTGATGGGAAAAAACAAAGTTAATGATGGGAAGAGTCTGAAGTAATGCATGTTTATTTTTAGGTATAAATGTATTTAAAGAAAAGTTAGTTTTCAAGGCAGACAATAATTGTTTTACAAATAGCTATTTAAGAATTTCAACAGGATGTTTCTAAAGGCTTGATAAAAATGATGTAACCTAGAGTTCTAACTCAGATATACTTTCTAATATGCCAAAACTGTTGATTTTATGTCAGAACTTAAGAAGTTTTTAATATCACAACTTTCACTGACGCCTCAGAAACACTCCAATATCCCACCACTATGGCAGAGTGAATCTGTGTGCCAGTGTGCAAAAGCAAGACTCATCCTGACAGAAGGGGACCATGCAAGAAAGAGTCCTGGCATCTAGGCAAAGCCAGACAAAGAACAAAACAAACCAAACAAAAAACCACCACAATCAAACAACAGAAACAAAAAACCCAACAACAACAAAATCTACTAAAAATCACTGACTAGTTCCTGGGTTATGAAAGCTGAAGTTAGAGAAACAATGGATTTGTCTCCTATTCCAGCAAAAAGATTAGCTGGCCTATGAGCATTGAGGTAAAAAAACCACAACAAAACTCTTTTTTCTTCCTCATTTCCAGTGAGAGCTGTCTGGTTAGGGTTGACAAATTGGCAGTAGCATTTGTCTAACATTGTTGTTAGGAATTAGAAATAGGAAGGTGCCTGCTAATACCATCATTTTATTTTATAATATAGAGGTGGAGGGTGGTAGGAAGAATGTTCTTGTCAAAAGGAATCTATCTTGTAGAATGCCTGCCCTTGTTATAGCCTATTGTCTGCTCCTAAGTCAGAGGGAGCCTGTTACATCCCTTTACACAATTTCTGCTGCCATGCAACCATTTTCAGGAGAAGAGCCGATACTCTAAGTTTTTTGCTAGCAAAGGCAGTGGAAGTCTGACATAATAAAAGTCTAGTTGTAATTTTCCACTTGACCTGTAGCTAGTACTCACTGGATTTTAATGTGCTGGTTCTCTTTCTCTGAAAACAGCTTAGGATATTTCATTTCAGTTTCTCCAGTCTGAAATCTATCTAATGTGAAGGATTTATTTCTGGATCAATATTTTGTTAAATCTTTTCTTACAACGATAAAAAGCATGCAAATAAGAAAAAAAAAAAAAAAAACTTTGAATGTTGCATCAAATACTCTGGATATAAAAAGTGAATACCACCAACATTTTGGTTTGACTTTAGAATTCAAAATGAAATGTTTTTCTATTAAAAAAGTACATCTGTCTCTGAACCAGGCTCATCTGAGGTATGTCCTCAGTGAACCATGGTGACATACAGCATCCGTGACAGCAGAGGAGTTATGTCAGGGGAAGTTTTTATTCATCTGGCACTGTATAGTCTTTTTTCAGTGAAAGGCATCATTATCACCAAGTGAGAAGAGCCACACCCTCCCTGTGAGCAAGGATTGCGAGAGAGTCTCTGGGAAATGGGATGAATGCCTTTCTCTACTGCAGCTACTCATATGGGTATCCCTTGACAAACTACTCACTTTCTCTTGTCTCTGGCTTCCCTAGCTAAAATTTTAAGACAAAAACCTTTCCATATTTCATGGAAATGTTTTGAAGTTTAGAATATAAAAAGGTGAGATATCCTGGTCCCTTCACAATATGAGTGCATAAGACAGATGCTATAGCGAACAGAACCTCTTCAGCCATCACTGTGTTAACAATAAAAGAGCTGACCTCCTCGACAGCAGGAGAGATAGTGCTATCAGGAAAACTGTAATTTCCCTGCTGTAACAAGAATATAAATCTCTCCAAGTATGTTCAGGCTGAACATACTTTTGAAACTGAAGTACCAGATAGCAGCATCTAATACAGTAGGTTCCCTCTGGAGCGTCAAGAAGCATTTTTTACTGTGAGGGTGACTGAGCACGGGCATAGGTTGTTCAGAAAGCCATCCTTGGAGATATTCAGAAGTTGTCTGGACATGCTTCTACACAAACAGCTTTGGGTGGCCCTGCTTGAGCAGGGGTGTTGGACCAGATGACCTCCTGATGTCCCTTCCAACCTCAGCGATTTTGTAATTCTGTGAGGTTTCTGTAACAGATGACAGATCTGGAAAAGATAGCAGCAGATTTCCAGCACTCTTCAGTTAACGCACTTAAGTAGTGAAAAAAGCTGTATGTAGTTTTCCTTCAGGCAAAAATCATTTGGGGAGATGTGGTGTGGTATTGGCTGGAGAATCCTATGAGTTCTGATATCAGAATTGGGATGTTAAAAGGTTGTTCTACATTTACTAAGAAAGAGACATGTGGGCTTAACTGGGATATACAGATTTAGGAGGCTTCATGACACTTCTGCAACCACTGTACTCTAAGAGCAGATAATATTTCATACCCTTAGGAACTGAACTACTGGTCTCATTATCATTGCAAAGCTAATCACCATTGCTATCTATCTGTACAGAAATCATTTCTAGGAAAAATATTATAATATTTTTTTGTAATCTAAATTATTTAGAATTTGGATAAAAGGCTTTGCTTGGATTTATTTTCCTTGAAAACTTTCTGTTATCATTGCCAGTCTCATAATGCATTGTTTTGTAGGTGTAAACAATTTAGGAGTTATACATCCATATGCAAAAGAAGGATCTCTTTCTACTCCTGAGTATCACACTTCAGACACATGCAGTATAAACGGGGCCTCTTTGGCAGCAAAGAATAAAATTATGCAAAGCGTAATTTTAATCTTTGTGTAGTGATTGCCAAAATTGTGATATTGACATTTGATAATAAGCTAGGTTTCATAAGTGTTGATATAGGACAATTAAAATATTGGTACATTTGATCACATTCTACGGGGAAAAAAAATACAGACAGCAACACTTCCACCTGACTAATTTTTCTAGATATAACATAATGGGAAAAAAATACAAAGAACTAAAAAAATAAATCCATGGTTTACCAGCAGAAGGGCTATGACCTCATTGCATGAGAAGCTGAAAAGGATGCAGTTCTTTCTGGGAAGGCAGTAGTCAACTTGTCCTAGAATTTGGGGTAATTTTACAATATTTGGTTGAGTAAATAAAATTAAAGAAGGACAGTGCCTGTGTGGAGGGGAGACAAACTTTTTTTTTTGTTTTAGTACTTCCGACTGTCTGGTATGTTCTTAAGGACACATATTATTTTTTGAAAAAAAAAAAGTATTCAGGGATGCAGCAAACACGTTACATTACTGCAGTGTGGCAGTCCACAGCTGAGGCTGCCAGAGCCCCTGAGTGTTCACACTCACTGTACGTTAGTTCCCTCCCTGGCTCTCTTTTGGAGAGAGCTAAGTATGGGGGCAGCTCAGGCATAGTGCACCCTGTACATGTGCTTTCCTCACAATATGTATCCATCCCACTCCAGAGCACACAAGACATATAACAGAAGTCATAGCATGGTGTAGATCCCAGCTACTTATTTTAAAGACCTATGAAATATCTGCATTTAACAGACTGCTTGGAGCCTTTGTGTTATTAAAAACACACAGCTGACTGCGGGCAGTTTAGGAAGCTATGGCAGGACATGCAGAGCACCATGACCCTGGCACATGTGCTGCTGGATGATGAGCAAACATGTCCTGTGCATTACAGCCCAGCAAAGAGCCACAGGGGCCTGCCCTCATGCAGGTAATGTTTCCAAATATCCTCATGAAGGTGGGCTGAGTTGCTTAAGACAGAGAAAGGGAATTTATTACTTCCAGGTGTGTAGGAAGGGATTTCTCCAGGTCGTGGGGAAGGTGTTTTGTGTCCTGCAACATGAGAAAAGCTGTAGCACTGTGTCCTAGCATAGATAACCTCACCAAAAACAGTGCATGATAACCTTTTGAGGAGAGGTCTGGTGTGAGGGCACCATTCAGGCTCACCAAAATTGTCTCGTAGTTTAGCAGCTTAGGATACTGAGCCCTACTGAAAATCAATGAACTTGAGCTCTTAAGTTGATTATGTGCTACTGCCCTGCTGCAGAGAACAAATTGCTCACTACAATCTTCTTGATGTTAGTTCTGTGTACTAGCATATATTGCAACCTCACCTCATAACTAAAGAGGTCTACTTTTATTATTAAAGACATCTGAAAATTACCACTGGTAGATCAGATGCAAGGACTTCCTGGACTGTAAATGGACAGATATAGCCTACTTTGATTCTTTGTTGTTTTATTTTTTTAATCTGAGCATTTCATAGAGAACAGATTGCTCTTACATTTGGCAACTGTCCAGGGGACAAGCTTTCTATATATATAACACACCTAATTCATAACCATAAAGCTAATATGTACTTGTTATCTAGGGGATTGAATTTATGCACCTAACTCTTTGTAACACTAATTGCTCTGTTGTAGGTTGCAATGTAAGTCCTCTGTGCATAGGGAAGAAAATAGATTTCTCGCTACCTGCAAGTCAGTCAAATATAGGATTAAATTTATGCAGCAAAAAACTCTTTCTTGATCATATAGCACTAAAATGTAACTTCAAGGCTCAGCTTGAATAGAGGGTAATGCTGAACAATCCGTCCCAGAGGGAGAACTGTGAGGCATTCTGCTTCTTGGAAATGCTTGGAAGTATTTCAATGCCTGAGACTCTCACTATACAAGAGGAGTATACCCACATATAAAAGGCAGACAGCCCATGTCTTACTATCTAGCATCTTTGTTTGGTAAACTGGCATAACCTGGTGATTAAAGAGAATCTATCTCTTCTCAGGTAGCACTGACATCTTGGGGAACAACACCTGTAGGGTGTTAGGGAACAGAACAGGAGGGGTGAGTATCTTTCTTTAACTAGTTTCTTTGTCAAAGGTTGACTTTTGCAAGACACTCTAAAAACCAGATGGAAAGTAGCCTCTCCATCCTCCCCATTTCCATCTTCTGCCTTTCCATCCTCTCCTTTTTTATCATCTCCCTTTGCATCCCCACATAAGAATCAGGAAGACTTCAGCTTACAGGGATCCTCATGTATCCTCTGACTTCTTAAAAAGGAGCAATAAAAAAAATGGCCCCTCATACAGCAAAATAAGGATAGTGGAGACAACAGAAATTAGAAAGTAAACCATATTTCATTTGGACCATTTTGGGACCCTTAGACACTTTTGTTTCTTCCACAGACATTCCCACACAGAGCTTTGTAGAGAGAGCAAGACAGTAAATGAAAAGGATGGACTCTTTCTTCCTCCCTTTTAGTTTCATACTATGCTACAGCAAATCGTGTCAGAACTAAAGCCAAAATACAAATTTGTAGTTTTTATTGTAGTTTTTATTGTAGCATACAAAAAATATAGATATTCTGAACTGAATTTTTTTTTTTTTTTGCAGGAAGTTAGAGAAGAAGAGCATTTTGAAATGGCTCGACATCCACTGCTCCATGTAAGGAGTTACTGCAAGTCAATTAAAAGAATTGGTTAAAAATAGTTTTCCCTTGACGAAGGAGAGGTTTCTCTCATTAGGACACATTGCTACGTTCTATAACCTTACAAGGAAACAGCATTATCAGCTAAACTGCCCCGGTTTACTTTCTTTTGTCTAATTCTGTAACACCCACGTGTCTTATACGAGAACCAGTTATGGCAGGTGTGGTGAAGTGTTTTGCCAGTATTTTTCCTGGGGCCTGTTGTAGATGAAAGTAAAGAAAATGTAACCAGACCCAGGGGCAAATTAGCAAACTATCTCTTTAGAAAAAAAGGCTTATACTGTTTTAGGACAAATATAAAAACAGTTTAATTTAACAGAAGAAGGGAGATAGACCATGCAAAGCAGCAGAAGTAGGAGAAAGTTACTTGTATGAACCAATATGATTACATGGAAACTTAAAGAGTTATGGCCCTTGAGATCATTCTGGAGTTACATTCCCTAGAGGAATGTGTCCTAAAGGCTTGTCAGAATAAGAGCCCTCCATCAATAATGTCTGCAGGATACATGGATGAAACAGAGATATAGGCACATGGGCCTTCAAGAGCCTTTGCATCTTCAGATTCACTTACCTGCTCCTGCAGACAACCAGGTTATACCACTGTCATTAGTCTGTAAAATCCATCTTACAGCTAAGGTGGATCCTGCCACTGGGGCTGAGATTTCTGTACAGTAGTGCTGCACAGAACAATGGCCAGGTTTGGTACCTCCTTCTTTGACCTTGCACAACTGCTGTGGGCTCTCTCACACTGGGCTACAGACAGAGAAGATACTCCTGATCACAGAGTTATAGCTTGGGCTCAGTAATCAAGTTGCCTGAAATTGTAATGTATTTTTTGTAAAAGTAAAATCTACTGGTGGAGTGATTTATTTTCCAGTAAAACCCAGATACTTTAAAGTGTTACTATTCACTGGAGCTGCTGAAAGTGAGAATTTACAGTGTAAATACTTGTAAAAACTTGATTTTTCACTGAGTAAGGCAGTATGAAACATCCCATTTGTAAATGAGATTAATACAGAAATTTTGAAGTACTTAATTTTGACTTTACTGAATATTGACCTGCATCCACTTTAAGTGACAGCAGTATTTAATGAGATTTGTTGCTAAAAGCAACTCTGGAATTTGGGCTTTTTCACTAAAATACATATGCCATAATACAGCTCTCAGATGCAAGCAATTCAGAGGCAGTTTAATGCTCAGCTGACATGAGGCAGATAAATTCAATTCTCATTTTCTTCATGGTTTTTTTCTGTGTTCAGATATTTCTTTCTAAAATTGAAATCAAGGATTTCTTTCATAACATTTCAGCTTAGCAGGTAATGTAGGAACTCTCTTCATAGTACCTTTGCTGCTTCTTCAGCATCAGAGAGAGAAGTTTGAAAGGTGCAAATTGCAGGGAGACATGCAACATTCATAAGCTTTCTGACACAGCTTTGGGTCCTGTGGGAGCTTGACATATTTTTCTTACAGTCTCAGAGCAAGCAAGTACAGTGAAATGAGCCCACGTGAGAAGCCCACTGCTCAGAGAAGTTGCCTTTCATGCCACTCTGCAATCACCTGTACCTGCTCCATCTGCAATGCCTGGCTGGGCAATGCCTTGCTCCTTCCAGCTCCACCTCAAAATTTTTAGCCATAGGCTTTCAGTGGTTTCTGAGCCAAGCCCATTCTCCATCTTACCAGTGCATGGCACGCAGAGTGATCACTGCTGGTGGGAGAGAGTGTAGCAAATGGGAAGCTGAGATTCTAAGTTTGCCACTCACACAACATCTCAGCTCAAGCCAAAAAAACCCAAACCCATTATGGGAACACTTAGCATTGAGTTTATTATTCCTCAGGCTTCCCAGGCAGAGCTTGCACATGAACAGATGCTCCAAGATGGGCATGCAGAAGGAGCACTCCCGTGCTCTACTGCAGCTCCTTGCAAGATCTTCCCCCTGACCAGAGTCTCTATGGACTATGGGGTGTACTCCTGCACCATGCACACTGGAGTTAGCTTTAGGAAAGGCTGTGGGGAAGTAAGATCATCAACCAGCAGAAGGGACTGGACTAGGAGCAGACCGCAGTCCCCTCAGGACTAACAGGACATTGTCTTATTGCCCAGGAGATCCTAAGAAGGTCTTGCTCTACCTTGAGCTACAGTCGTCAAAGTATCTGCACACATTCTCACCCTTGGCAGGCAGAGAGCTTTTTATATGTGTCACATAAACAAGATGACTGACTCATACAAGTTTTCTGTCTTGTTCTGGTGCATGGAGGTTTTGCTGTAGAGCACATGGAAAAGCATTATACTTTTGCCCATCAAACAACCAAGAGCAAGCATCTACCTGTCCTGTTGTTACAGAATATTGCCATGGTTTCATGGAAGAAAACAAGTATGTGTTTCATCTTCTGAAATGATTTTACATGTCCCTCGTTCCTCCTTATACATTTCTTGTTAGAGCAGAGCAGCACACTTATTTATTTCTAGCCTATGCTTAAAAAGTCTTGCAAAGAGTCGCACAAGAATTCTGATACCTAGAATTATTATTCCAGGACTAGGATATCTTTTCCCTGCTCCAGCAGCACACAGCAGCTGTAAAGCTGCCTTCACTACCCTGCTCTTAGAGATTTCTCTTACATGAATCCACAGTCTGACATAATTGTTCTGGAGAACAAAGCATGTTGATCCCCAAAGAACCAGTTCTTGCAGCCTCACTCAGAAGTGTGCCATATCATTAAATTATATTTCTCATAGATTCCAGTATTGAATATTGCAGTAGCTTTGTATCAGGTTTTAGTTTTCAGAGGATATCTACAACTAACTGAATTCTCCTTGCAGTAGCAGAAGATGTCCATGTGTCAGCTCACGCAGCAGTTCACCAAGAAGCCTATAAGAAATTATTTCCAGGGCAATCCTTCTGGGTCAGCAGTTTGCAAACAATTTTCAGACACAATTAAAATGTTTTATTTCCCCACAGGCCTGAGGAAAATAAATTAAAGAATCCCTGTACTCAATATGTCTCTCCTTTGGAAATTTTTCATATGCCTCGGGATGCAATCTAAGATACCTTCTTTAAAGTTTAGTATGGGCATTTGTTTTTTAAAATGTTTTAAAGAACCATTTAGTTTATGCATTCATTAAATTAGATGAAATCTGGTCTTAGAAAGGTGGAGACTATGCCTGACAGAAAACCCATGAGTAAATAAATTCTTTGCATTCTTGCAAATGCAAATACAAATTCAGTTGCTGTTTCTGTAAATCAGAGGGCAAGGTCTTACTTTTTGAGGTTTTTTGAATTATGAGTAATTTAAGAGAAATTAAGACCCTAAATGCTAAGAGACATTTAAATAGAGAGCTTTTGAAGAAATAGCTACAATGTCTGCTCTCTGTTTCCTACAACATTCTGGGAACAGCAGATTCACTAAAATGACTTTAAATTTTAAAGAGTATGGTATTAAAATGAATAAAACACTACAGAATCCCAGGTGCCCAGCTAAGATTCCCTGCAGCAGAAACAGACCCAAACAGAGCTGATTTCTTTGTATCTTTGATGTGAAAGAAGGCATAATGAGCTCAGCAGTATTAGTTTCTAAGGAGATGCATGCAGAAATTAGCTCCATTTTGCTTAATAAACTGTTAAACAAAAATGTTTCTGATATTAGACTTGCTGAAGATGAGGTTTTAAATCTTCCTGCCCTTCTGCTCCCTGAGATGTTCTTAGTTAAACAAAATAAAACTCATGTCTCTAAATTAATGGGACTCTTTTTGTTTGAGAATCTTACTTTGTAAAGAGTGTATTAGATCTAGTCAACATCTGTTCAACTAAAATGGGTCTTCAACTGCAATTAAAATTTTTCTAGCAATTTTTCATTTTGGTCAATGTTTTTATAGTCTGGTGCTGACAAGTAGTCAAAGTGACTCGGAAAAGTTCATCCCATCTTCATATAAAGTGTCATTTTCTGGAGCTTGTTAAAATTTTGGGTTTGGGGAGTTTATTAGCAACATTTTGACAGTGAACATTACCCTTTTTAAACAAACCTTTGTGGGTTTTGGCTTCATTTTATAATGCAGAAACTAAATCATTGGAAATCTAAGAAAGAAACAAATCGAGTGGCATTTAAGTAGCTTAAATACTTATTTCTCCATGCCTAAAAAGTGAGGGAGATACTCCTTCATTCAGACTTGTTTTCAGGTGTAGACAACTGGAACCACTTCCATGGTGAAGATGACTTTCTGCACAGCAGAGGTCCATCCTTGCCTGCAGTATCTGTGGGGCAGTAAGACCAGCAGAGGTGGTAGGTCTTCCCTTGGGGCACAGGGTCACCCATCATTCCCATCCCCAATGGCAAGGAATTGCACACTGTCAATAGACCTGCTTTTAGTACAGTCCTTCAGTCACAGTGAGGGTATTTAACGAGGAAGAGCTGAGATATCTCAGCATCCCACTGCAGACAGCAGTGTTGGGACACTCTGAATTCCTCCAGAAATTTTGCAGCATTTTCAGGCACCTCGAGTTCAAGTAACTAATGCAGCAACTGACAAGGCTAGCTTTATTTTACCTTGGTAATAGTGATTTTATATAGAGTTGAAAAGTTTAGTTGCTAATGCTTATTTAGTCATCATAATACATTATTGATTTGTTAACATACTAAATATTCTTTCCTGTGGGAAAAAAGGTTTATTTAGGATAGACCTACACCTGCATACATGTCCATAGATGCATGCTGACTGTATGCTTACCACTGAGCTAAGCACTGAGGAGGTGCAGAGAAAGCCATATTCAGGTTCCAGTAGCAGCTTCTGCATGGAGCTGCTGGGAGAGGTTTCCCCAAAATCCCTGGTGACATTGAGCAACAGTAGGCAGCCTGTGGCAGAGCCGTGACATAGCAAAGAGATTTCACAGACACCAAACCCCATCTGGCATCACAGCTGGTACCTTGTGGATGAGGCCTGATGCTTTACTCAGCATCCACCCCTTCCAGGAGCTGGAGGAAATGCTGAAAGCAGAGATCTTTAACGCATCAGCTTCTACAGTTCCTTCTGAGATATGTCATTCCAGGTCTAATTATGTGCCATGTCATTCTCATTTTTCTCCATAAATAAATAAATAAATAAACAAACAACCTTTAGATCCATGGAATAACAAGTGATGTCTTTTCTTTCAATGACTACATTTTTCCAGCTCAGTGGAAGAAAATTTGCTGTGTTCTAGTCTCTCTGCCTCATTAACTCCAGAGATCTGATAACGGTTTTAATGTAAAGGAAAGGTTTTAAATGTTAGGTTTTAAATGGGAACAAAATAAAACATGCACAGGAATAAATTAACCTGTTAGATCCCCCAAATGACTACTTGCACTGACTTGGAATTTGCATAGACAGGTGCCTTACAAACAAGTACAAAAACTCGTGGTTCAACTCTGAATATTGAAAATTAATGGGAAATTCCATCCCTACAGATGGACCCTATGATGACTGTCTTCTGATCTTCCTGCTTCTCACTGTGTCCTCAAATCCAGAGCAGGGCACAGTAGCTGCAGGGGATAAAACAGGGCACAGTAGGGCTCAGCAAGGCACAAAAGCACATGTATTGCTTGGAGCATCAAGTGCAAAGGCAAGCAGAATTAAAGCTTTTCTTAAATCAGAACAGCTGTTATTTCCACTCCAATTCCTAAAGTGACTGCCAGTCAAGAAATCTCATGTTCTAACATGTTCTTTGAGCTCCATTTTGGGTGTAAATATGTGTTATAAGAGCAGTGTCTTGGTTAAAGGGTGGTGACAACACATCAGCCCTTAAATGTAATGGAAGTTGTGAACTGACATAATCTTGTTCAATAATGTTCAAAA
Source organism: Myiozetetes cayanensis (assembly GCF_022539395.1). Classification (NCBI taxonomy): domain Eukaryota; kingdom Metazoa; phylum Chordata; class Aves; order Passeriformes; family Tyrannidae; genus Myiozetetes; species Myiozetetes cayanensis. The sequence goes on from NW_026086604.1 coordinate 24,111,875, forward strand.
TTAGCTTTGGAGAAGCTTCAACCACAGCAAGAGTGAATTAAGGAGAGCTGTGGAAGAATACAGGAAGTGTCTCAGAAAGGAAGAACAAAGCCACTCTGGGACATCACATAAGGAGTGTGACAGTCTGAATTCCAGACAGAACAACTTGGAAGTCACAAGGCAATGGGCACAACAACACAGGAGATTTCCTCTGAACATCAGAAGACACTTTTTCACCGTGAGGGTGACTGAGCACTGGTGCAGGTTGCCCAGAGAGACAGGGGAGACTTCACCCTTGGAAATATTCAGAGGTTGTCTGGACATGGTCCTGGGCAATTGGCTCTAGGTAGCCCTGGCTGAGCAGGTGAACTGAACCAGATGACCTCCAGAGATCCCTTCCAACCTCAATCATTCTGTGGTTCTGAGAGACTCAGCCATCAGAACTAGAAAGGAGCTAATTTAATGATTACTAGGTAACACCACCTAATAGGTATGCATTTGCAATGCACATGAGGAACTGTTTCCCACTGACCTTCAAGTGTAACCTCGGCTAGAGTATAACTACAGGTCAGCAGCAGAACCTCAAAATTGGAAAGTTACAAGTTGTGTGTAGAAAGTGGAATTTATGAGAAACTGTCTAGCTATGCAACAACTGGAAACACATCTCACGGATCACCAGGAAAAAACCCAAAACCTGTGTCCAGGAAATCACAAGCCAATTAAGGTTTTATCCAAAACACAGTTCCTACTAAGGACTAGTGAAACAAATTTTTTTCCACTGTTCAAGCTTGGTAAAATTGTCAGCTCTACATGAAGAGCATGGCTGTCCAAATTTCTTCAAAATATTCCTTCTATAAACTTTCAGTCATAATGAGTGAGAAAAAGAAACGATGAATGAAAAATTGTTTTTGAGAGAAGACTGATTCTCTGAAGGTCTCAGAAAGGTTCAAATAAAGCAGTTTATCTGTTCATCTATTCTCCATCCTTGGCAAGATTTAAGCATACCTCACAGGGCAATGTGTTCCTGGGGGATATATGGGCAGCAGTAGAACATTTTCCACTCCTAGGGAAAGGAAAAAGGTTACTGCATTTATGTGTTTTCTTCAGGATAGTATTGAGGACTTTGGAGAACATTTTGCCAGAAATCTTCTTGGAAAAAAAGACATTTGGAGGAGTGGCTTGTTGGGATTTTTCCCCAAGTGTAAGTACATGAAATACCCCATACTGAAGGCACTGTTTGGCAGTGGAAGGAGGAATTATTCTGCAAATCAAGGAAGTTTCTGGTCCCTGGTCTAAGAAAGAATGCATGTGTTGGAGGGGTCTGTGTACTGGAGGCTAGCTGTGGAGTTGGGCTTCTGGAGGCACCAGGAAACCAATCGAAATCATAGGCTGTGTTCACATGAGCATAAGGAACAGAGAGAAAGGCAGCAGCTGCTCAGTTTGCCATCTGGAGTCTTAGGAAGATAGGGTACACATCTGTGTTTCTGCTTATCATCATCACATGCTTTGTCCTGAAATTGCTCCAGTACGTACCAGAGATGTACTGAGGTACCTCCAACTAATCCAAGTATACAGATCTGCAGTAGGTAACTTTGTGCCTCTCTTCCCTTAAAGGCAGCAAGCGGGACTTGCTTTAGAGACTGTGCACACCCCTCCCTGCTGGTGCAATTGGAACTTTAGCCCATGAGTCACCCAGCATTGCAATGTCATCTCTTGTGGTATGTAAATATGGGGAAACGATACTCATTTTAGGAGTATCCTAGTCCACCAGGCTCATTCCCAGACCTTTGCATTCATACGAGTGGGAATTCCAGGTTCGTCCCCTGATGAAATACCCAGCTCTGCAGCAGGACTCTGAGGCGCTGACAAGGCATATGGTAACTGTGGAAAGGCAATATGATGCCATGACATGTGATGCCTCTATTCCCTATCTGCAAGAACAGAAGCACCATCGGTTGCAGAAGTATCAGATTCTTCATCAGATAGAAGTGCAAGGTCTGAAACATGTTGCCAGTTCTGTGTCAAAGCAAACCATCTTTTGGAATTGAGACCTTTATATCCCTGGTATGGGTTAAAGCAAGTTTGCTGCTGATCTAGCAGCTAAGCAGTGCCTCTCTGATCTTTTCAGAACTATATTACCCACTTTTGGGAAAACTGAGTGTATAAGAATCAACAAACCTGTGTCCTGTCTATCATGCAACTGCCCAACACAGGTTAGGTTTGAAGGTACAGCACTTCTGAAGATAACACCTGTATATGATTCAGAGCTCAGGATTTGCTAGTGACCAGTCCCAAATAATAAAACATCCCTTTCAGCTTGGTGAGGGATTTTGCCAGCATCCATGTTACTTCCCAAGAACGCACTTCAGAGGCTTATTAGTAACTCCGAGCTGTGGGAGATGTTGTCCTTGGGTCTTCATTCAGATGGGCAAATGTTTCTTAAACAACATGCAATCAAATTCCTCTGGTTCTCCATATCACAGCATCTCAGGGAAACCCCATTTGTAGCAAAAGCTACAAAGGTTTGTAAAAACCCTGACTAAGAAACCTGCTCTTTTACAGGTCAAGTGGTGATGTCTTCCACTCATGAAAAGTGAACCATGGGTAACTACTTTCTCTACTTTTTCAGAAAGGAAGACAGTTGGACATCAGTCCCTGAACTCCTTAGTTTGGCCACAGGTGGAGAGAGCTGCACAACCAGGAGATGACAGTCTGTATTATAAACATAGACTCTGTCCTTTCCCTGCCTTGCTGTTGGTTCAGAGCAAGTGAATGCTTGGACCTGTCATAGCAGGAAACCATGAACCACAAGGACAAGGCACATCTCCTTTGGCATCCACTCAGAGTTTGTAGAAGAAGAAAAGCTACACTTAGAATCATGTCCATCTTGGCTGCTCTCCAAGCATCCTGGGAGTGTTAGAGACATCTAAGGGTAGGTAGAGCAGTGGTGTTACCTTCAAATCTGACTCTTTCTAGTCACCTGAAGTAGAAGGCACTGTTGAACCGTCCTGCACAAGGGACAACCTGTGCAGGGCCACATACGCATCTTAGCTGGGAAATTTAACTCAGGCTCTGCCTGGAGTGCCTGCTGTCTCACTGTGACTCTGCCCTTGAATAGCAATATATTGTAATGACACTTCTCATCTGTCTTCAGAAATATTCAACGCCCACTTATGAGATGTGCTGTCAAACGCAAACCCTAGATTATTAGAAGTGACTACTGACACTGTGCATGAGGTTTTTTTAGAGCAATTATCCTAAGGTGATTAAAGGAACTTTATTTCTTTAGGAAAAGAAAAAACAGCCACAAAATATGTATTTTTGTATTTAATGCACAGAAAGTATAATTAGAAAACTAAGCTTCAAGATTGTTGAAGATTGAAGGTTTTTGATTCCCCATGAAGGCAAACAAAAGAAAAAGAACAAACAAACTTCTGTTTAAGACTCTAAATTTTCTTAAGCAGTTGGGTAAATAGATCTGGAGAAAAATGCAAAAGGTGCTTTTCAGCCAGGTTGCTGAAAGGAGCTAACTTATACAAACAGAGCTTTCCTCCTGCTGCTGGATTTTTTTTCTGCTAAAAGAAGCATATGGACAAGGATAGAATGATAAAAACCTGCTTTATCACTTTACCAAAAAAAACCAAAACAAACAAAAAAAACAAACAAACAAAACCCAAAAGAAACAAAAAAAATACTTGCTGTTCTCTGGAAATCAGGGTTGGTGAGTGGTGAGCAAAGGACAAAAGGAACTCCTGAAAGCCTCATTTTCCCAGTCAGCATGTGGTAGACCTTCCTAGAGGCTTCTCCTCTTCTCAGTTTACTGTGGCAAAGGAAACAATCGTTCAGCAGCTTCTGAATACCCTGGCAAAGTAAGCAAGTGTAGTGACCAGAGATGGAGGGAACTCTCAGTTATTTATAAGACATTTCTGTACAAATCTCTATTTTACTAGCACATGATATCCCAAATTACCTCTATCCTAGAGGTAGCCAGGCACTAAATTAGAAGAAGGATCAATTTGGTATGACACAGCTTGTTCAAGTTGTATGCCAGCAGGCAATCAGTACCTCCCAGGAAAGATGTCTCCTTTCGTACAGAGAATTGGTATGAGACGTACTTCTTTTCAAGTTTGTCAGATTTTCAGAGCATGCTGGTGTTACCAAGCAGCATGCTGAAGAATCAAAGAAGTTCTCGTTCATATGGGATATAGCTGAAATATGAGACTCTCTCACAGGGTGTTGGGGGAGCCAAAATACCAGTGCACTCAGAAGCTCAACAGATTGATGGATAACTAATATGCTGTGGTTCAGATGTAACATTCTACTCTAGAGATCTCTAAACTTTTTTTGTTTTTTGTTTTTTGTCAGTAGAGAAATTATAATAGGGAAGGAGAATAGACTAAGGAGCAATATCCAGGAAGACATACATAGAGAAGCATTGTGCCTTTTTTTATACATATTCTTCAAGTTTTCCATAACTGGGTGGTGCTATAAGCACAGCTCTGTGGAAACTTTTTTGGTTTGTTCTTCACATTTTGTATTCTTCATTGTGACAAATACCATTAGATACTTGTGTGAATATAAGATACAACTGATCTTGATTGCTTCATAAGTGCTCAGCCACCAATGGCTCAGCTCACTTCCAGTCAGTGGTAAGAGCAGCAAGTATGCACATGTCACAGGAATCAATGCTTGGGCAATGTTGACAGACACATCTGAAAACCACGTATCCACCATTAAAGGCCTCTATCTACAATATTAACAAGTTTACCCTTCATTTGAGCAGTGTCTTGAGGTTTACATGGTTGCATAAGGATTCAGATAGGTGGGATGGCATTTTAGGTACTTGCTATTAGAGTCACGAGACTTCCTAAAAAAATTAGAGGATAAGTTTATCAAAGTTACCATGGCTACCTGGTTAGCCTTTGTTATGACTTGACCCAAAAAATGCAAAAATTCACTGATCCATTCAAGGCCTACATATTGAATTCCTTTGCTCCTAAAAAAAAAGCCCCAAAGAAGGTGAAATTGCATACAGGGTAGTCAGCAGGTTTGGTGTTTGTGCTTGTGCTTTTTTAATTGAAGCTAACAGCTCTGCCTGCAAGAAGTCAGCTGACAGAGATCCAGTTCTGCACAATTTACAGTTTGTGGACGTACAGATTAAAGCGGACTGCAGAGTATGCACAAGCATTATTTTTTGTGAAGTCATTTGCCCGACAGCTGCCTTCTCAAGAGGAAGAAGATATAAGCTCATTCCGGTTTACAATTGATGGAGGAAACAAGAAATCCTTTCTGGTGTTTGGGTGGAAGCCAGGCATGAATGAATGAAAATGTAGATCTACATTTTTCTCACACTGACAAAGGATGTACATCTTTTTCTCTGCTTTGGTGCAGGGAACAGCCTATCATCAGCTGTTTGAAAATCAAAACAGATTTTTGAAGGAAGCTTACCATTTGTTGCTTCAAGAAGCATACTAAAACCCCATCAGTAGTACAAGACTTGAAGAATCTTTCCTCAAAATCTTCTCAAGATTTAAGAAAAGAACTTGGAAAACAGATGAACCATTTCTCTAATGAATGATTGTTCAAATTACAGTGGAATAAGAGTTAGTGGGAAAATAAATAAAGCCATTCCCACCATTTCAGAAGTACCATTTTGCTAATTATGAATGTTTCGAGTTCTGTACTAAATTTAGGAGTTCTACATGAAGTCTTGGCTCTACTGAAGTTAATGGGAGTTTCTGTCATTTCGAGGAGATTCTAAATTTAGCTAAATGAATTTTCTGCTCAGTAGTTCAGTGTCTTCTCATGGTTTTGCTGACACTAGACAAACCTACATGCCCTTGCATTAAACAATAACAGCCAGTGATTTGTTATTTCACTTTAAATGCCTGTTTGAGCCAGTATTTAATTATTGCTTCCCACAATCCAGTTTATTTTCATACATCTGAGAGAGGCCTTTATAGTTTGACAACTCTGAGCATGTTCCTACAAAACTGACTGAATACATTCAGTGTTGAATACATAAAAGTCTCAGTCATAAAGAAGTTCAGAGCCTCACAAAGCAGAGTGATCTATAAATCATAAAACTGTGTAGTTTTGACTGTCCTATATTGAGATAATCTGTCTGCTAGGAGTCTGAATATTCTTTCAAAGTCTACCAATCTAGTTTTATGCATGTTAGACCCCTCTCTTCTTGTGAATTGGAGACTTTCAGAGATAGTAGAAGTTTGGTAATTGGCTTATTTTGCATTTCCTTCTGAATTAGGCTTGATGAAAATTGTAAGTTATGTCACAAGCTGCTATGTGTAAAAAACCCCTTCTCTGATCCTTAGAATTTTCACTGGTGAAGTTGTGGCTAAATTGGGTAACAGAAAGCAAAGACTTGGGGATGTCCCCAAGTAACCTGCACAAAAATAGACCAGTAAGAGACAGCGGTAATGACCAAACTGTAATATTTTATGATGCAGAGGTAAAGAACCAGACATTGTGTGGACAGGCTCAAGCTAACTGTATTCGTCCTTTATAATATATTATTCGTTAACAGGAAAAGGCAATACAAACTTTCAACACTTAAACGCCAGGAGTGCTTGTGTTGATCAACCACATGTCCAGGCCAACTTGTGAGAAAAGGAAAATGCAAGAGGAATTTCCTGGAGTTTTTTGAAAGCTGCAGAGAATTGTGAGTTTTCTCTGCATCCTACAAAGAATAATTGTGCAGAATATCTCAAATCAGCTCTAAATGAGATAGTCAAACAGTTTGACTCCATTAGGAGGAAAATCAATTAGGGCCACAGATGCATCTGTAATGCTGTTGGGATTCAATCTGGTACCTTTTTAATTTGGCTTTGGATCTGGGATTTCTATTCTGTCTTTGTCTGTCACTAAAATAGCTGTGCGCCTTACCGACAGTATTCTATCTCTCCATAGCTCTGCAGATAGAAAAGGCAAAATCAACTTCCTTCCTTAGCAGAGGGTACATTTAGGATGAGGCACTCAGAAACCTAGCTTCTAGTGATATTTCTGGACCTATATGTTAATGATTACCCCAGGAAAACATGGAAAAACAAAGTTGAAATTTTGCAAATCCGTCTTCCTGTGCAGCCATAACACGTCAATGGACTCACTGTGCTCTCAGGCAGGTTGCCTTCAGGGCAGCTCCATGTGCAGGTGTGTGGGAGGCAGATGACTGCTCCAAGTACCACGGACATAGCCAGCCTCAGTGGGAGTTATGTGCATTGGTGCTTTTGAATTAATTGCCTGTGTGAATAACCTGCAGGCTGCTCCTGATGCCTAGTGAAGAGACAGATGTAGTGTCCAGATTTTAGGCTCTATTTCCACACAATATAGGCTAATGTATAATAAAATAGGAACCCACTGGTTTAGGAAATACTGAGTCTCAGATTTCAGAAAGTTGAAGAGATCTTGGAGGACATTACACATCTGTCCCTTCTGTATACTTTTCCCAGTGTTGATTATCATCAAAGAAGGATGATGGACTACACCGATCTGCAATGTGACTCAAATTTTGGTATTGTTTCCAGATTTCTTGTCCAAATACAAGGTGGAGGAACATAGAGTCTGGTGGCAATCAGACCTGGGGTTTGGCAGCATTATCCTATCTGGTATTTGGAGAGGAGTCTATAATATATAATCTGTATGTCTTTTACATATAGGTCAGCAAAGGTGTGGGTGGTGCTTAAAGCAGTTGTATATGAGACATTTGGTAAATACAAAATACAGAGGTGGAATTAAGGAATTAAAATTAATCTATGAATGATGTTTAGTGATTCAATCTTCATGCCATCCAGGGCTGTCAACCCTGGATCTCCTGCACCTTCCATAAAGAGATCCAGTTGTCACAACACATTGGTCTAACCTGAGTATCCCACCTTCCTCTCTTGAAAGACATCATAAGAGTCAGTCTGTCAGCTTGGAGAGTGAAAATAATTGTTCATCATTCTCTTTAACTTGGATCTTTCTTAAATGAGTAAGCTGAGTAAAGTCCTCCAGTTTTCTAGCTAGCAACTTTACCCAAAAATATTTTATCTATCTTGATAGTCAAATTTCATCCTTCTCCTTCCCTACTCACTCATCATACAAAACAATCAGAAGAGCAAATCTTGAGATCCTACCTCATCTTAAATATCTTTATCCTATATATATCATATCAGAGAAAATGTAAGGGCAATAGCAAAGGCTAAAGGCATTTAAGTACTAAGAGTGTCTTGCCAAGAGAAGCTGTTAAGAACCCAAGGAGACATTGATCTTTTTATACATTGAGTCTCTTGAAAATTCAGTTTATTGACTTACCAACTGATGTAGTATGCAATAGGGATGTTCTTGCTACAAGTTTTATTTAGAACTGACAGATCCCAGCAAAGCCAATTTTGGCTTAATTCTGTTCATACTGATGGAACATTAAAAATCTGTTGAGATGCTCAAATGAACTTCATGTTCAGTAATAGCTTCATTTCACAGTGGAGTTTGATGGTGGTAACACCAAACCTCATCTAGGTAGGAACCTTAAAAGATATAAGGTTTAGGTTTGCATTCAAATCTTAGGGCTTGACCCATCACTCATTAAAAAAATAACAGTTATGATTCAAAAAGTCACTGTGGTGAATGTGTTGGACCAGGTGATATAGAGGTGAACAATTTATGCACTCAAAAATACAGGTCTTTTTGATTTAAACCCCTAAAAAATTTAAAAACAAACATTCAGCTATACAAAAACCCCTAAATTTAAGAAGGACATTTAAAGTCTGTTTGTTAATGAACCCTCCCAACACACAGACTCAGTATATCATTCTGAAGCCAACTTGGAGTTCAAAAAACTCAAAATTTATGATTTTTTGATGTTATTTCTACATATCAGAAAATATAAAAGAGACCAAATATCCCATTTAAGTTATTCTACTGTTTTGTCATGGAAACAAAATGAGTTTTTTCATGTCATTAATGAAATCTTATTTTTTGTTGTAAACAGAAATATTTCATCCAAAATTATTGCTGTTTATAAAGTTGAAAACAACTTTCTAAGCATAGTGTAGGAAAGCTATAAAAACTCCTGGTGGGAAACAGCTTCACCAGAGCCGATATTATCTTAGCTGCTGGAGTATGCTGTAAAATGCCTAGGTCTTAGCTCTCCATAAATCTGAAAAGAAACTTTTCAGCTCTGCTGTTGCTTTTATTTGGCCTTTCCACTGTTTGTTTTATCCTGTTATGGACTTAGGCAGATACCACTGTGAACATCACTCAAAAGACTGAGCAGAAAGAGCCTCACCCCCAAAATGTGCCAAGAAATATTTATAATCTTGCAAGGCTGGGATGTAACCAGACTCACGTTTTTTCTTACTGAAACTTTAACTGGACCTGGAAAACCACATTTCACCACAATACTGAGGCGTGGTTGTTTATAGCATGTCTGTGGTAGACACAGAATCCAAAACCAAACTTACTGCATGAAGAGAAGTATCCATGACATCAAGAGCAGTTATTAAAGACTCATCTCAAGTGGGGAGTAAAAAGCTTCAGCTGAGGCTTGGAGTTTATGCAAAGAGATTTTCTGCAGAGTCTGTTGAAGTTATTTAACAGGATCGAAGCAGAAGACACACTGAATTCCCATAAACCACACAACTTTGGTAAGTGTTGTGAATGCTCAATATACTTCCTGATAAGTCCCAAGCTGTGCATGTTGAAATAAAGAACTGAGGGCAAAAACACAGAACAGAAAAAGCACATTGTTGCTGTGCCTGTTTATTGTTTGGAGCAAGAATTTGTGTATGGAATGAAAGAGAAGGATTTTAGGATGCTCTACGGGAAATGTTTTCATTCCTGACTTCTATTATTATCACTTATATTGAGATTGCAAAGACAAAGGAACAGACTTGGACTCTGTGAACATGAGATTAACAGCAAATTGGATTAATAACACCCTAGGAAAAGTGACCCTTTTCTCTATGTAATTTATGGTTGCCCAACGTTTGTTGTTATATCACTTAGATGTATTTTCCTGGCCTGGCAGGCTTATTATGTATTTGACGTACTTTGTGGAGATGTCCAAATGGCTGAAGTTATTGACTTGTCTTAAGCTTACACTGAAGGACAAGGTGACCTTCAGTAAACACTCTCTTCATCGAATTGGATGAAGGGCACTAGTTTATCCTCTGTCAAGAGGCCCCTGAAGCCAGTGGGCAGCAGCAAGGACCTGAATCAGAAGGGCTCAATTGCTGACAAGAGGCAGACTCCATTTCAGGGTGATGTAGACTATGTGACATCCAGCTTGGCAATAGTCTGTGCTGTCAGAAACAATGCAATTTCTTTATTTTGACATTCCTGAACACTGTCTGTCATTACTGCCTAGGGAGCCCCATGACTGCGCAAGGAGCCTCTCTGCTTCATGGCCACTGTAAGCTCTCCAGTTTATGCTAAACACTTATATTACATAGCTGTAGAGGGCAGCCTGAATCCAGCTCCCATTTCTCTTCATTGCATAAAGAAACCAGGTCTGGCAGTGTTGACTGTCAGGTGCCCTTGAATACAAGATACCACATGGACACCTAAATTTTCGGTATATCTGAGCGAAGACCCAAATTTATCTCTTCCAGAGAGCCCTGTGCTAACTATGATAAGTGTATCACTGCTGTTAAGATAGTCTGGTCTCTAATACTTTCTGGTTTTGGTCTTTATATTGAAACTGTCAACAAAAGAACTAATTATGTCAGACGTTTCTCTCCATCAGGAAGGAAAAAAGGAGCATTTAACACTGCTCTGCAACTTCTCAAAGACATAAATGTGTGTTTGTGGCCCATCTGGATCAGATTTGACTTACTCTAAAAGAAAAGCATTCAAAATCTTAATTACAAGACTCAGACTGCCTGAAAACGAGGTCCATTTTACACCAACAGGATTGCTTGGAGCCTTGCAGAAGTGAAAAGGAGGAAGAAGGGTTTGAAAATCAAGCTAAAAGCACAGATCACACATACAAATAAATACAGGAAGGACATAGGATAAAATAAAGAAAATTAAAGAAAATTAAAAAACAAACAAACAAAACCAAACAAACAAAAACCACACAAAAACAAAACCAAAAACAAAACAAAAAACCACAAACAAACAAACAAAACCAAAAACTGGATTCTCTTTACTTTTTCATATTTTCAATAACTCTTTTTTTTTGATTAAAACTGAAAGGACACTGAAAGAAAACTGACAGAAAGGATTATTCTTCCTAAATGAAGAATCCTGATTATCACCTCTTCTCTTACCTTCCAGGAAAATATTCGATTTACGATAATGTCTATTTATTTCTGTTTATAAGAGAAGCTTTATGCTGTGCATATCAACATTATATCAGGGTCAGCCAGGGCATGAGCTAATTTGATTTGCAAACAGTACTCCTGCTAGGTTAGGACTTGAAGTAGGTGGGCTTTGTCCTCCAGGTCCAAGATCACAGTCCTTCTCTTCTATAAGCTTCAGCTTCCCTTGAATCTTATCAGTTCAGTTGTGCAGCAGTTTTGTGAGACAGACAATAATCCCATACAGACCTAGAATACTATACATGTAATCTCAGCATTTCAGGCTGGAAGACTTGAAGCGACCTGAATTTAGACAGAGAAAATACTTTGCTTTAGCCCTCATCCAAAAGTATGCACCATACTCTAGGCAAATTACTTCATCATTTTAGGCAAGTAAGCAGGTTAGAAAGTAAGACCCACAGATTTAGCATCCAAAGAGCTCCTTGAAGAAGTTCCATTATGTCAGTAAATAACAGGAGGTCAAGATAATTACTGCCTTTGCATTCCTGCTCTGGGGAAAAAAATATTAAAAATTACACATAGCACTTGGAGACCAGAATCAAAGATTTTCATTATTAAAAAAAAGAAGAACTGGACTAATCTTACTAGGAAGAGAAATGATATAGCCTTGGCCACTGACCAAAATGCCCTCTACTGTTGCACAACCTTGCATACGTAATGCCTCCGTCCTACTCTTTTCACATCTCATGACTCTGGTGATAGTGCTAACCTAAACTTTGGATATTGCACTATGTCTGCAGTGTCTGTAACTGCTCTGTTAATACTGCAGCTGTTTTTTCCCCCTGAAAAGAGACATCAGGGCAGGGAGACGAAATGCAAACACATTGGTTTCCTGTACATAAACCTTGAAAACTTTTTTAGCAGTGCAGCATGAAACTCCGTATTAGAAGGTGAGATGGAAATCAGCCTTAGCTGTGAAGATTAAAAGCAATCAGAGAGTTATCTCTTCCAACAGCTGTTGGAGTCCCAAAATCTTACATCAAGAAGGGGCATAAATAACTTGGTACTCAGCTTCTCTATCTCATTGTGCTGATTTACTTTCAGGATGTAACAATTATTTTATACTGGGTGAATGTGTGCAGATTGTGGAAGTATTTCACTCACAAATCCCTTACTAACACATTGCATTCCCCAGTTTATTGCCTCACCCTGCATCCCATCCTGATTGCACATGCTTCAGCTTGAGAACAAATTTGGAGGCAAGAAAGGGAGTTGAAGCTTGTATTTTTCCCATTGATACTGCATCTAAACCAGTCATCCCTTTTAATGTGAAACTCCTGCTGAAGAGAGACTAATGAGTGGGTAAGGAACAGAGATCTAGTTATGCTGGCTGGATGCATAAATTCATATTCTCTGCTTCTAGGCACATTTCATTTGTTGATTCAGCTCTTATTCTATTAGTCCAAAGTAGTCTCAATCACCTTATGATTTATTTCTTAATAATAATTTAGGAAATCATGTATCATTTACACTCTGTGATTGTACATAAGATTCTAAACATAACTCCCAGTGCATTTGTAATTTCCAGTCATCTCCAACTCATCCCTTTTTTCATGCCTATGCTAAACCTTGTTTTAGCTATGTCAGTGTCTATATTCTGAACATCTGGGAGGAGGACCCTTTTGCAATATCATGTCAACTTTCTAAGCCTTCAGAAAGAACTTCAGTACTCAGCAACTCCAGTTCAAGAAGCTTAGATGAGAAGTCACTGAATTTCTATAAATATGTATTATGATAGTTTTATGAAGCCTCATCTGGGCAATGCTCCCAGTTGGTTCTGAAGTTTGCATCACACTGAAACTGATGTTCATTCCTTTTCTGGAAGAGCTTCAGAGATTTCATCTCTGTCTAGCTCCACTATACCGTACCCCTCTTCCAGGACATGAATGGCTCCTTCTTTAGCAAACTTTGTTGAGTTAATGAACACAGGGAAGTGGTCTTTCCATGAGTGGGGAAGAGGGGTCAAAGCAAGGGTTCAGTTGTGTTTCTTAATACCTTGCAAGTGGTGTGCTGCCCATGCCGATCCTCACTAAGGATCAAGGTCTACCTGTGCTAACAACAGTGTGGAAAACTTCTGAAGAGGATGGCAGCCTCACATGCACTTCTTAGTCCCTGTGAGTCATGCAGGTGACACAGCAGATGAGCTACTCAGGCAGTTTTGCTGGAAAATGAGGTAACAGGAAACAAACAGGTCATGGTGTGCTTGCTGCTTTGGCAAAGCCAGATGTCCCTGCAGCTTCAAACCCCTTTTTGGCCTCCTACTCACCCTCTCTGGTATCAGCCTTTGTCTTTTTTCTGAAGGAATTCTTCCACCTTTCTCTTATGTTTAGATCAGAGTTCCCATTTCACATCTGCATATAGCCTCTGGACAGCTGAGTTTAACACCCATAAAGTGCTCCACGAAACTGTTCCCAGCAACAAACTCAGCAGTTCAACCACTCTTCCCAAAACCAAACCACTATTTCTACAGAAACAGGAACACAGTTAATTACACCAAGAGCAGAGCTTTATCACCCATCTTTTAACAGACTGAGGGATGCATTGCTCTCCAGCCAGCTAGGTTTACACTGGAGTTATACAATTTCTCCATCACCAAACAGCCTGTGGCCATGACGTAAACTTCCTTAGGCTCCAAGAAAAACTGTGTATGGGCAATAGTCTCTAGTTTGAACTAACCCTCTTGGAAATTTCTTGGAAATTGTATGGAAGAGTACCAGCTAGGCTGGGCTGAGCTGGGAACAGCTTAAGAGTCTGGCATAGCATATACTGAAATTCTACTGTGGAGTGACATTTCCTGACACTGTTTGACAGCGCAGACACTCCAGGGAGCTCTGTTTGCTGCTGGCCAATAGAAGAATGATTCTTTAGAGGTCTATGGGGAGGATGTGTGGCTGCAGTGTGTCTCTTATCCAGCTGTAAGATTGGGAATTCTTCCTTTCCTGTGAAATTCTTCCTGTTTTCCAATGTCTGTCGTCCAAGAGACTGTTTGTGTGTAGAGGCAATCTGGATCTAAACAGCTAGATTTGAAATTTGTTCAACCATATATGTCCATCAGAACAGGAGGAATGACTGTCTTGTCCACTCAGCCCTGATGCTGAGGAATCCATCTCCATGTCTCATGAGGTGTTCATGAATGTATGAATGAAGAAAGATGGTACTTGCAAGGAAGCCAGCTGCACATTTACCCAGTGAAGGTGTGTGTTTCCCTGCTAATGTTCCCACAGAAATGGGCCATGTCAGATTTACACAATGAATATGAAAAGGTGTGTATTTAAGATCACAAGCTCACTGCCTTGACAGAAGTTTGATAAAACCCCATGAGCTGCTCCCTCCCACCACACACTTGTGGGGGGTCTCATGCCTGTAAAAGTCTATTTCCATTAACCTGTCACATATGACAGTTCATCACAGCATCCCACAGCCAGGCAGCAGAAAATTCTGCAGAGCTGAAGATGCAAGACACTTGATCCTCCAAGGCACTGTTCATAATTTCAAGTGAGTTTAACAATCATAAGTAAATGGTGGAGACAACTGTCATCTTGCACTTATCCTCTGAGAATTCACATCAGCTCCCTGTATAGGCAGATCTACCAGTTTCCATTGGCCCTGGTGCAGTAAGAGCCAACTCAGAGCTAAGAGGTTGGTTCCAGCTCTGGGCTCCAGCTGTCAGATTCAGGGCCAGCTATGGCCATGGAGTTTGTAATATCAGTCTCCATCCACATGGAAAGGAACATCTCACAGAAGTTAAAATCCAAGCATCATCTTGTATCAGTTTTAAGTATTTCTAGAAAGAACTGACTGTGAACCAGTTATTAAGGGACAAAAGTATGTTATATACACACATATATATTTAAAAGGGAAGAAACACATAGGCTGATTCTGTTTATGTGATCTCCACCTGCCTCCCTTGAATTTCTCACATGGTGGTGTTGAAGCAGATATTTGCTGTCAGTCCTCATTAGAGGGTTGTACCAGCTCGTATATGGTAGCCATGTAATTGTCTGGAGGAGTACACTTGCTCCTGCTCCTTCTCTGCAACCAAATTGCTAATGAACTCACTCCTTATCCAGTTACAGAGCTCCACACAGAAAGCTGGGAGGTGTTTATTGCTCCAAAGGCTCATAAAGGAGAATGGTAAAATTATTCCTGCTGACTGCGCAGCAGGGAACTGAGGATACCACTCGCTCTAATACTACTGTCCAGACACCTCATGCTTCCAAGTTAAAGAGCAAACCATCTAATTGCAGCAATACACATGTCCAAGATAATGCATAATATCCCTTAAAAGGATTTTCCAGTACCTTATGTGCTCAGTAAGAAGCAATTTACATGCACTCACAATTTTACTATATTGCTTTTGTTTTTTAAGCAGATTCCTGCTGTTTCAACAGCTTTTTTTCTGCTTGATGGTGCCATCTTTACTGTCCCAATTCTATTTTTCGGGAGGGATGTGGGGAGATCTTGTGCTTTTTAACTTTCTAACTTTTCTGAAATGGGGTGCACAATAAATCAAGCTTGAAACATGAATTTCTGAATACCACTTCTCAGACTGAGAGTTTTACAGATCCACAGAGATAACTATAGTTTTACTTTAAAATTCAGGAGCCCAGGTCTCATGGTGAGCAATGTTCCTGACTTAGACTGTCTATGTTTTCTGAAAGGAAGACAAATACAGTAGTAGAGCACAAATGAAAACCACTTCCCTTGTACATTTGTAGAGGCTGGACACCATTAATTAAAAATTATGCAGAACTGATTAATGTTTCACACCAGTGCAGCTGCTGCAATGTGAAAAAAATTACCATATTTTTCAAACCTTTCTGGAGCTAAACAGATCAATTGCATCATGAGGCAGCAAAATGTATTTTAAGCTCTGAAGTGCCTTAAACTTATTTGTAACACCTCAAGGTTGGCACTAAGCAGAGCTAACCAGGAATAAGCTGGTTGCCCAGAAGTCTTTGAATCATAGAATCACAGAATACTTTGGGTATGACAGGGCTGACCAACCTGGTCTTAAATGATTACAGTGACTAGGCATCTACCACCTGTTTGGACAACGACTTTCAGTGGTTCACCACCCTCATTGTAAACAATTTCTTCTTTATCCAGCCTAAATATACCCTCTTTTAGTTTAAAACCATTACCCCGTGTCCTATATCAACAGACCCTACTAAAAGTTTGTCCCCATCTTTCTTACAGGCTCCCTTTAAGTACTTAAAGGCCACAATAAAGTTTCCCCAGAGCTTACCCTTCTCCAGGCTGAACCGTCCCAGCTCTCAGCTTTTCCTTACAGGAAAGGTGCTCCATCCTTCTCATCACCTTATGATAACCAGATCTCCTCTGGTCCCACTCCATCAGGTTTAAGCCTTTCCTGTGCTGAGGACTCCAGAGCTGGACACAGTAATCTAGGTGGGCACAAGGTTAGAGTAAAGAGGCAGCATCATTTCCCTCGACCTGCCACCCACGCTTTTTTTAATGAAGCCCAGAACATAGCTGGCTTTCTGGGCTGTGAGTGCACTTTGCTGGCTCATGTCCAGCTTTTAATGCACCAGTATCCCACAGTCGTCCTCCTCAGGTCTGCTTGCAATCCCTTCATCCTCCAGCCTGTAGTACACCAAGAGTTGCCCTGACCCAGATGCAGGACCCGGAACTTGGCCTTGTTGAACCTCATGAAGGCCTTGGTGAAGCCATGCTTTGACTAGCATTTTGTAATTAAGAAGACATCCTATTGCTATGAAGAAGTAAAAAAAAAATTGTTCTGTCTGTTAGTTATCTTCAAACTGTAGTCTTTTAAACTGTTTCTCATGGAAGAGGTGACCCTGTACACCATTTTCCCCTTCTTTAGTCTACTGATAAACTGGACGGCTGCTAGAAACATAAAGTACATCTGCTAGGGAGGGAGTGAACAGAGCTGCCCATCATTTTCATTAAATCCTTTATGTCTGTCTATCTATCTATCTATCTATCTATCTATCTATCTATCTATCTATCTATCTATCCCCATATATATTTTTTGCATATATTTACCTCCATATATATCTCTCTCTCCAGTAATTTTGCAGTCTGCACTGAGGTCTTCCACTTTGATGTTTCCTTAATGTTGACAAGGTCATGCTGACACTGAGTTCAGTGGCTGCAGAGGATATATATTTGCATGACTACTTCCTTTGAAGGAAACTGCAGTGTGACTAATGAACTGTAATGTATTGCGCTTATATGCATTGTGTGGGGTATTGCAGATGTCCCATCCTTGGAAGTATTCAAGGCTAGATTGGATAGGGCTTTGAGCAACCTGATCTTGTGGATGGCATCCTTGTCCATGATGTGGAGGTTGGAACTAGATGATCTTTCAAGTCCCTTCCAACCAAGCCTTTCTATGATTCTATGTACATATATATAATGATTTTAAAAGTCACCCCATTGTACATGTCATCTGAAATAGAGCTCAGGGTCTTCATATTCAAAATTCAGCCAGCTGAAGTAATAGGTCTTCATCCAGAATAAGGAAGTTACACACATGAAACCTCCTGAAAAGACACATTTACACAGTGTTAGCAATCAAATGAGAAAATTTGAATAAAGGACTTTTGCACTGCTTGGAGTCTTTTTAAGAGCGTTAGAAATTCTGGGCTCAGTTTTCCCAAACAACTTGGACAAAACCTCCAAATCTTACATTCCAATTCATACAATAGCATCTGAAGAACATCCCTCATCATGGCTTTTTCTTGTCACAAGGTGTCCCATTCTTCAGCAATATGCTTCAAAGTTATTGCTTTAGGGTATGTATTTTAATGGCTTCAGGATGTGTAAAAGATTTGGGTTTTTCCTCACATAACAAAAGGATGTTTGAATACGGTAAATTAACTTCTGTCTCTAGTCCTCTGTTGCCCTTCTGTTGAGATTAAAATATATGATGCACACTGGTGGTGCTTGATTGTTGTTGCTGATCATTCAATTATTTTCCTTCCTCACTTCTGGTTACTTGCACAGGATGAACCAAACCCGGCTGTTACTGAACTACTTGCAATTAAAATAAAAAAAGTATGAGAGAATGACTGACATAATAGCTGACATAGAGACTGTGGTATGTCCAGAAACCTTCTTACCTGTTGTTTGTCTGTCATCCTTTGAGATGATCCTCCTAATCCAGCAAAGAATAAGGTAAAAATAACAGGACTGGAAAAGATCTGGACACTAAGTCCTTCCTTTTTCCACTTGAGGCAAGTGCCACATGAACTCTTTACTGCCCTACTGAGACTTGCACCTGCTCTATTGCACCATGGTCAGACATCAGGCACTGTCTCACAGAGCCACCATCTCTCCCTTGCAATAAGCAAATGCCAAGTTTAAAGTTCACAGGGACAGAAAGATAATTTCCCAGTGGACTAAGAAATTACAAAGGCATTGTGTTGCTTTTGCTACTCAAAAGCCAGAATTTGCCTGGCTAATAAAGAAACCTAGTGCATTTATTTCTCCTCAAAATAAATGTATCAAATACTAGGTCAAACTGCAGGAAGAAATAAGTGTATTAATGAGGCCAGCAATAGCTTGATACTCAGAGTAGGAAAAATCCAAGGGAGGCAGTGGCACTGCTGAAGAGGAAACTACATTTCCTCATCTGAATAAGTGGTGAATTCAGCGGGTGTCTGCTTGTTGAAGAACTGCAGAGGACTCTTTGCTGGATTTGCTGCAACCTGTGATAGCCTCGGACAGTGAGGACCTAACAGAGCTCTCCCATCTGACTTCTGCCAAATGTCCCACACCAGGAGTGCAGTCAAAACACGTGAGCTCCAACCACCGCAGGTAGATGATGGAAAATTACTCCCCATTCAAATTTGTTTGCAGATCTGCTCAGCCAGATGTGTTAAAAGTCTTCTGAGGTTTCTGATAATTAATATTACACTCTGAAAAATACCTGGAAATGTTTGCAGGCACACAGTCAAAGTGGGGTTTTTCAAACAGCTTCCAGCAGGCCAGGGTCTGCTCAGGGCTGGGGGATTTGGGGGCTCCCCACAGGGGTGGCAGAGCAGGGCCAGGCAGCCCACACTCACCCCAGTGCCCCTACCAGGGAGCAGGGCAGCTGGGGCAGCTCCAGATCCAGGCATCAGGCACCTCTCTGGGGATGGATACAGGCTAACATGTCCTCCAGCAACATTTGGGAAGTTACCAGAAGAACAAAGAGGTCTGTGAACTCCACCTTCACCTTTCTCTATCCTCCATTCCTTTCTAAATGACCAGGCCAAGCCCTGACTGCTGCTCCCCAGGATGGGAAATGCTATGTGTTAGGAAACACTGCAGGAAATCCTTCAGATGAGAGAAGGTGGGGTGGAAAGCATCACTCAGTGGACTCTACTATCGAGTCCTGCTCTCTCAGCCTCTTCATGCAGCTGAATCGCTAAAGGAGCAGCAACTCACAGCTGGATTGGAAAGCTACTTGAGGACCCAAGACAGGCAAAGAGACCTTCACAGAGCTGCTCTTTACTGAGTTGAGCTGAAGAGAGGTGGGGGTGGATGTCTAAAGTGGAGTGATGAGAGATACTCACTGGTGAAGAGGAAGGATGCTAAATGGCTTATTTACAATATCATTTCCTCTTGATTTGCAGATGCTATCAATATTTGTGCATGTGTGATGTGCTTCTCTATTTCCCTCAAAATATGTCCATTTTCTGTACTTTAATAAACAGATTTCCTACAAATAGAGAGAGCAGGGGAATGATCTGCCTGCACAGGGCATTGTTCTGTGATTTGGGGCCAAACCTTGCTCAGTCACGTGTGAAAAGCAGTCCTAGATACACTGAAACTGGCCCTTTTTGCTGCTATTAATTACCTGGTAGAGAGTTTATAATTGTCCTGGGATGTTTGCTCTGACAAAGTTTAATTCTGGACATGCCTGTGAACTCTGAATATTCAAAAGAGCATCGGGGCATTAATTGATTCTTCTATGGAGCTGCACCAATCTTTTTCTCTGCTCTTAGACCAGTAGTAGTAAAACTAAGATTTGTTACAGAAGTAATAGGAATTTTAGCAGGCAATCTTACTGAACCCTTTAAGAAAAGACAAAGTGGCACAACACAATTGAATGTCCCAGTTAACCTCAGAGTAATATCATCAGTTGGCAATATAAAAAGCAAATGCTAGAAGTTCCTCATCTAAAAAGATCATTCAATCCTCTGCCATGAATACTCACATTTTAGAGATGACCAGAGCTGTGATGTAGGTGCCTCTTTTATCATGTCTGCAGTTTAGAAACTAATTCATTGAGGATTTTTCTGGCAAAATAACAGTAGCAGAAATAATGCAATGTGAAACTAGCCCTTGGTCTAGGAGAAATTCAACTTTTGGATATAAATAGCAGCAACACCTGCCTAACCTAAATGCTCATTTTACTTTAAACTAGTTTAATTTAAGCAATAGAAGTTACACTTACTTTTAATGGGCAGCAGCTGTTCATTAAATTTATAATGACATTTGGGTACCCTGGTGATAGACATTCAGAAATATCATATACATAGAGACAGAAATTCATTAGTAGCACTATGAGATGGCTTGGAAATGAAATTAACTTGAAAAGAGACACTTGTTTCTCCATCTGCAGTTTGAAAACCTAGACTGTTTTCTAAGGCATGTAGGTACATCTCAGAATG
Organism: Myiozetetes cayanensis; assembly: GCF_022539395.1. Lineage (NCBI taxonomy): Eukaryota > Metazoa > Chordata > Aves > Passeriformes > Tyrannidae > Myiozetetes > Myiozetetes cayanensis. The sequence continues at coordinate 24,132,816 of NW_026086604.1, forward strand.
GTATTAGCCCAGCCCATAGAAAGTCTGAAGAATTTTCCTTGTGAAGACATGCACACATTTAGGATTTTTCTAACAAATGATCATGATACTACTACTACAGAAGTCTAGATTGGTTTTGCTTTCAATTATATACAGATATACAGAGATACAAATCTAGTATGGAGATGCATATTATTTCCACCGAGGAACTGGTGAGTGCATGAGAGTTTATGCACATTAGAGTATATTCCTGTCAGGGAACTGCTTATTCCTAATAAGCCCCTGCTCTGTCCTTCTGATACCAGGTGAAATAATTTTAACAACTTCAGCAGACTAAAGGTTATGGACACATTATGGAGTAACATAGAAAATAATTACTGAACTCTATTAAACAAATAGCTTTAGTCTTTTATCATTATGAATGCAGTCTTCTGGTCCATTTATTACACATTAAAATCCATCTCCAACTTCTTATCTTGGACCTCTTCCTCATGTCGACTCCATTTCTACTCTCTAAAAGTAGCACTGCTAGGATCTACCTGTACCATGTTACCTATACAAATAAGGCACATGCTTTACAGTCTGGAGAACTCAGTAGGGGATCAGGACTAAAAATGTTATTCCTACTTGCATGTCATCAGCATTAATAAGGTAACCAAGGTCAAATAAGGTTGCATGTAAGGACCCCATGGCATTTCAAGTAGTCTGCAGTGGTAGTGACACCTTTGCAACCTTTTTCTTCGGAGGGATTACCAAATGTTATTCTTTGCATTTCATTAAACAAGTCTGTTAATTAAACATAGGAATGGACTAGAACATGACCAGATTAGAAAAAACATGTGAAGTGGCACACAAAGCTAAACAAAAGCTTTGCTAGCTTGGTTCAGCAAGGGTGGAAGCAACACATTGTCACTCCCTTCTATAGATATAGCCTTGATGATACAGCCCACATCTCTATTATCTAATTGTGTAGATCAGTAGGAGCAGTTTTATAAAGGGAAAAAGTTTAAGAACCCAACTTCCACACAGCACCTGTCACGGGGTTTTGTTTTGCCTTTTTCTTCAGAGCAGATTTAGTCCAGTCCCACAGACTAAAGACTTGTTTGCAGCTTCAGTGCATTAGCTCCATTATTAGTAAGCATTTTCCCTCTACTTTCATGCAAAAATAATCCAGTTCATGTCTTCAAAAACTGTTTCATGATAGGAACCAAAGCATGGTAATCGTGAGCAGAGGTGTTTGTTTCAAAACACACTTCTGAACCAAAATAGTGCATTAAGGTACATGAAAAACATATAAAAGCTGATTTCTTATGTATAGAAGAGACAGGTCATACCAGAGGTGCTCTGAGCAGGACTGCATTTGAATGGTTCTGGTGAATTAGAAGCATTAAACCCTCACACAGTTCTCTCGGTGCATTTCTCATTTTTTCTGTTGAATAAGTTCTAGTGTGGCAGGAAACTCATTAGCAAATTCTTTGCTGAAAGCAATGCTTATGTAAGTAGAAGACAAGCACATTAACAGAAGAATGCTTTGATAATTTACTGTTCATTAATGGTACACCTCTGTGACTGCATAGTAAGTTCTCTTTTGAAGACAACTACAAAAATTATACACAGCTGCATTTCTTGAGAATCTGGTGTTCTGAGAACATTTAATCACCTCAGACAAATGTGTGGTACTGTTTACGTCGGGTCCCCATTTAAACTCTGTAGCACACACTTGCAGGAGGACTTGCAATCTGAGGTCCCAGAGGGCTTCTTCCAAGAAAGCTATAATTGCATAGCCATAAAATGTCTTCCTGGTGTTAAAAGGTGAGCAGGTTTGTATGTCCTTTCACCCATGAATCAGAGGGAGAGAACATATATCAGCTTTTCCACAGAAAACTTACTGGAATTACTTTTCCCAGCAGGTCAACTGGGACACTTACTATGATGAACCTTAATCTGGATCATGCTTCCCTAGCATCCAATGTCATTGTAAATCCAAAATTTTTACCCTATTTCCTTTAATAATATGCATCTTTTGATGACCTTTGTCATAATACCTAGCTAGAGTGACTGCTAAACTGGAGACATCTTTCTTCCTATCAGAATAACAGATGGGATTTATTGTGACATAAAAAACAATTGAGTAGCTTTGCATTTTTTTTGCCATGGGCAAAAAAAGTTTAAGTGAGGGATTTATTTCTGTACTGCATCTGTGCACTTCTCCATTTTAAGGGGTACTGTGGTGATGAAGACATCATCAGTGTTTTGACAACATATACTAGCTACAGGTGCTATATCACTCTCGGTAAAAATAGCTATACTAGCAACAACACTGTGCCAAGCTGGTACTAGGCAGTTATATGTATCCAACATATCCTGCTACTATGTAGGGTATTCTTCACTGCAGTGCTACCATGTGCTGTAATAAAAAGGCCTCTTTCATTTACTTATTGTTTCTGGGGGTAAAACAAAAGAGTCCCCATGCACTGTATGTACTTCTAGGTTTCTTAAGAGCTTTATGATACTTAGGACAAGAGCACTTATATAAATATAAGTAGGTGTATTCTCATTTTCTCCACAGTTTGTCATCTGCTTATTTTTTTCAGTAGGTTTGCCCAGAATATAATTTTTCACTTGGTTTTGGCTAAGCCTGGTCTGCTCAAAAAACTGCTGCTAAGTTTCACTCAACTACTGAGCGAAGATTGGCTGGAGTGACTTACCAGTTAATAATTGATTAAAAGGAAATGGCTCTTCCTCCCAGACATCTCACTTTGCCAGTCCCTAACACCAGGTAAGTGGGAGTTGCAGTGTTCTTCTGTCACTGCTTCTATTCCTGCTTGTGCTGGAACAAAGGGTGCAGAGACTACTAACCAGCAAAAAGACACCAGAAACACAGCACAGCTCTTGCTTATTAAGGAGAACAAAGAGCCATATTTCAGTGTAACAGCACATCTGCCAAAAATCTGCACAGCACAGTTACAAACACAAATGAGTACTTTGTGATCACACTCAAGTAATGGCAAACTTCAACCAAACAATTTGAGTGAGTAGGTAGCTTTCCAAACACCTTCCTGGCTTTCATCCCCAAGGCACAATGATATGAACAAATCAAGCAGCTCAACAGCATTACCCTAGGGAAACGTGTCCCCAAAGTCCGATGTTCCCTCTTCCTTCTCTAGTACCCCCAAAATTACTCCTATTAAAATCAAAACTTGTTATAGAGATAAAAACAGCTAGAGGATTTTTGTCCTTAAATTTTCACCATAAAAAAAGAGGGAAGAAATTTAAAGGCATGGTACATGGAGAAAGTTAATAGGAACATCATGGAGCTCTGTGAAATGTTCCTTCCTGACCTGCTGTTAAATCAAATTATTTTTTTTCTTTCTTTCTCCATAGACAGAAAAGATCTGAATGCCTTCAGGTTTGAACTATTGTTAACACCAACGGAGGGTTAAATACAGAGGGGATCTTAGACTGCTGCCCTCTAGGCCTCTGATCTGGCGAGGGAGACCACCTGGCTTACAGAGGCTGGAAATAGTGCAACATTTCTAAAGAGATGGGCAAAAACTGGTACTCAGGAGGAAAGGCATCTAAGTCAGCAAAGCAGAAAAGCCAAAAAAAGGTGTCTTAAAATCCTCCTTATTTGCAACTTTTAGCTCAAAATCTTTCCCAATACAACTAAACACTGACACAGGGAAATGAAGCTGGCCTTTCAGGCATCAGTGTTGTACCAGGCAATTTTCTTCTGATGTAGGTGTTACACTGGGTGTGTTTAATGATGAGCTGGTGACACAATACTCCTGAATCTTGCTCCGAGTTCACTTTTTTTCTGAACTGATCATGACACAGCCCTTTCATTCGAAGTTTTGATGGTGATCTACTTCCTCTGTTGGTGTCTGCAGATACCTGAGATGCAGAGATCTGCATTTAGCTTCTGCTTTTGTCCTAACGGGGTTGAACTCTGATCATGAGAGGGCCCTGTCTGTGCATCCTTTGTGGGCTGCAAAAAAGTCATCTCCTCCCTGTTAAAGCTGCTGTAAAAGATATTCATTTCTGCATAGAAGATGGGAACAAGCCTTTTCTCTGTTGTGGTTGAGGATGCTTATATGAGAGATAAGACACCTGAGTGCTACTATGGGGTTTATATCAAATAATTTTCAATAAAAGATTACCACAGATAATCGGAGGATATAATTTTTATAACTATTCAGGAACTGAAAAAGGGCTAATTTGCACTAATTAGTAATTTAGTAATTAGTGCAAATGAAACCATTTTGTTTCAATGGGGCTGCATCAGTGGAGCACTCCACACTGGCTGCTGTAGCTTACCCATCTTCTGTGGTCCCATCTGGAGTCACAGAAACAGTTCAGGTTTCTCTGTATAGCACTGGACTGTACGACATTAACATGTCCATTACTTCTGCATAAAGGGGACTAGCTCAGAAGAGTTTTGTTTTCCACCTGAGCCATCTCACTGACACTAATAGTCCTGCCAGCTCACATCCCGTGCCCTTGCAATGAAAAGCAGGTGTGCTTCAGCAGGAGTGAGACCTAAAGTCAGGGTATTTTTCCTCTGAGCAAATGTTACAAGAATAGTCATGAGTCTTTTGACTCTACAGCCTGCAGTCAGACAAGTTCATTACCTTAAAAACATACCATAATTTCCAGAAGAATACAGTGCAATTTTCCAGAGGTCTCAAGAATTACTAGGGACTTCACAGCTCTGAAAACAGACTGTGCTTTCAAGTAAGGTTTCTTGTAGTCTTGCATATTACAGACTGACCTAGCTTAGCATGTCATGGAAAAACAAGATGGACTTTAACAAAAAAAAAGTCTTGTCAGCCCTTCCAGTTTTCCCACTACATTAATTTATTCCATTCAAAAGAGAGTGACCTTTTTTCTTTTCTATTGGTCTTTTATTCTTACCATATTGCACAACTGAAAGATCTAACATCCTTAGGTTCTCAGGTATTCATTTTCACCAAATTACTCTAAGAAAGAGAATTCATGAATGGGAAACTGAAGCACCAGAGATCCAAAGAGCTCCCAGAGCCATTCAGGGAGTCAGTTCAGGGAGCACTGAGCTCAGACCTTCTCAGTCTAACAGCAGGACCTCAGCTATTCAATCATCCTTCCTTTCAATAGCACCATTTACCTGTACGGAGATCACTTTCACATGATAAATCTTTTTTATTTAAAAAATACTTATATTTTCAGTGTGTGTTAATTCATAACAAGAAAAACATAATGTTTTTACTGAATTATTTTCATTCTCTATCAGTTATTTATGAATACCAGAGCTGTCACTCCTTATTCAATAAAATAGGTATGCAATAATTTGAATTAATGCAAATAAGGACCATTGATTCCTCTGACCCCTTTAATTCATTAACCAGGCTGATTAGTTTTTTAGATAAAGTTGAAGAGAAAAAATATACCCAAGGTGAATTTTGAAACAACTGTGTCAAACTGAAACTGATCCTAGAGTGATCCTTATCTGCAAACTACAGGATATTTGTTCCACTGAACGTCAGAAGGATAAAATCAGTCTAAAGTCTCATGTTAGCAATGGACAGCCACTTAAGAGCACCTGAGAACAGGCTTTACTTTATTGACCATAAAAATAAACAATGTGTCTTATTATGCTCCTATTTAGGCAGCAAAATACTTTGTGGTGGTAATTTTCTAAGTTTTCCATACTGTAAGGGTACAATTTTTAATGGGCCAGTACTTTATTGAAAAAGAGTCCTCGGCACAGACCTTGTAAAACCCAGCCATTGTATCAGTAAATATTCTGGCCATGTATTCTGATCTTTGCTTCCAGAATTGAAAGATGGACAAAGGAAAGAACATGAGACTCTTACAACCCAAGTGGAAATTTTCTCAGTCTGGTGTGGACAACTCTGGCCTCAAGGGCTTTACTCACAATCCCCAAATAGTCACTGTATTATATGATGATGGGGCAATTTAAAACATTTCTCCTCAGAATATATATGTCTTCTCTTACAATACAAAGAACACTTAAAAACAAGGCAGTCACAGAACTGAGTTTTTCAAATAAGCTCCAAAAGTTTGTCAAGGATTGTGGTAACACAAGACAAGCCAGGCACACAATTTGAGCAAAAAGGGAAGCTTCCACACCGCAGTCTTGAGCCATCAGCTTGTGCAAAGAGTTCACTGAGTTCTCCTGCTCTGCCCACGGGGACTTGAAATCACGGTGCCTGACACTTTTCAGGGGAGGAAAACTCTCTCTTTTAGGTTACCACAGGTTGCTGGAGGCGAGGGGAAGGAAGAAATCCCACTTGCAATTTTTCCTGTTGGAGCTGCTCATTTTATATAGGATGATTAAATATTAATTGGCCAGAAGATAAGTATCACTCTCTTGATGCTCCTTTAGGCAAGAGGACACCTGCGTTTCTAACCTACCTCCTGTTAATGCCTGCACAGAGACAGTTCTGCTCTCTCCTCTAGCTCAGGAGAGTGCCCAGGGGCTGGGCACAGGAGAGCGCCCAGTCTTTCCCTTCAGCCAGAGGAACATGCAGCTACACAGTGCAGTGCCAAACAGCTGCAAGAGGAGGATGGGGGAGTCCCAGCCTAAGGTGCCCCACGGCCTGCTGCTTGGGCACTCACCCCAGCAACTGAGTGCACAGGCAGAAGGAAGAGTGCAAACCTGCTCTTCTTACTTTTGGAGAACGAAGTGTGCACCAGCTTGATAGCTGCCTTTTGGTCCTCTCCATACATCAATAAAAGCATTGCTTTTTGTCCTTGGCCATTTAGCTCTGAGTCACCCATGAAAAAGGGAAAATATTCCTTGAAAAAATTACCTATGCTCTTTATAATCTTATTTTCATATGTGAGTCATAGGCCACAGTGCCTTCTAGATTCTTAGGTTATGCAGAAGAAATTAAAAACAAGAGATTCCTGTGGATATAGAGAATTTGTCACATCTATACTACCCTGGGCTGTCACCCTGTAAACCCTGGTAACAGGGTTATGAGCAGGCAGAACCAGCATGGCAGGAGCTCTGTGTCCTTCATCAGAGGCAGTTCACCAGCAAGAACTTCACTTATAAAATAAGAATTTAATTCAACCCTGTATTAAGCAAATCTATTAGAACTATTTATATCTACCATGTAAATAATGAACTTTATGCCATGTATCATAGAAGACTGATTAATCCATTCTTGCATTTCATATTACCCAAGTGTACTAGGTATGAAATAGTGTCTTAGATGGCTTTAAGAGACACCTTTGGAAGTGCTGGAACAAATCTGCACACCACTATTCTCCATAAAAATGCATTTCAGGCTTTATTCAAAACCCTCTGGACAAAACAGTGTTCTTTCCTTCCAGGTCAGACTCTTGCTCTGCAGGCAACATTTGTACTGACACACTAAAACAAAGTGTTTCTAAGCTTTGCCTACATACAAATGAGGAAACATGGGGTTTGTGGTAAACAGGGTACACACATCAATTTTGGAGACATATTTACAACAGGTGCCAAAATCTTGAATACTGACCCTACAGGTCTTGAGTCTGTAAATGCCAAAAAACCTGTAAACAATAGCAACCAACACAGAAGTGATCCCCACTTATCTCTACTTCTGAATTCCCTTTCTTTAGTAGATTATTATCTCTGTTCTGCAGGAACAGTTTTTCCCTCCCAGAACCAATTCTTTTTAGTACAAATGGGAAAAAGAAACTGGCCAAGTCATTTACAAACAGATTAGTCACTAATCCAACAGTAAATGTGAACTAACATGCAATAAACAAATCAGGGTTTCAATCCATTAGCACAACTATACATCCATTTACACAACTGTATATACACAACTTATACCTGTCTTATACAGATATGAGTTAGAGACCTCTGGCACTGCTCATCACTTTTATGAGGGGAAACTTAGGTGGCTATTGTGCACTGACCTGGGGGTTCAGCCTTTTCCTAGCCTAAGATATGCCTTAGCCTGGTCGTAAGAGCTGCTGAAGGATTTCTCTAATTATTTAGAGTCTTTTGCTCACCTACCCCAGCCACCTTGGTCCACAGAAATGCCATGGAAGTTGTCAAAATGACTTTCCCAATGTCGTGGATCTCCCTGAGGTGGGGATCATCTGGATGCCATTTAAGCTGGCATTAGGGCTGCTTCGTGTGGGTGATACAGGATCAAGTTGAAGGAGTGTTAGGGTAACAGTATTTGGGACTCCTTCCAGCCATGTGAGATTTCTTGGGCATGGTGACCTGGTACTGGAAATAAGGTGCCTTACTGAACCAAGGCTGCAGGAGCTGATAAAACAAGGGTATTTCCTGCTAAAAGCTTAAAGGACTTCTATCCTTACCTTCTCCTAATTAAAACCCTGAGAAAGTAAGAAAAAAAAAAAAAGGAGTAATTAATTTTCATGTTTTCTAACGTTGAAGAAACTGACACATTTTGAGGATTTTGTGGGTTTTATTGGCTTTTTTCCACAAACTAATAAAATAAAATATAACATAAAAGACTCCAGAATATTCTGAATTATACACAAATGCACAAATGTTTGCTTAGAAGAGGACCCAGGTCCAAAGGGAGATGTAAACAAACAGACAAAAAAACTCAGAAAAGCTGGTAATGGAGATTGAAACCAGTGTACATCTCCCAGACCAGAACTGCCTGACAGCTAACAGTATTTGCATGAGCAGTGATTTAACTCATATTTTTATGCCTCATGCTTAAAGGCATTAGAAAGACTTCAGCATCATCAAGTAGAGCTACTAAAATAGTTGCACCAAATTTTTTTTTATGGCTCCAAATGCTTTTATTTGCCAATGTAAAATACTTATAAGTGACCGCTCTATAAATGGTTTGCCTTTACTTTAAAGCAATTGACTGTATAAAAACCATAAATGCTACCAAGAGGAGTAATGAGAAATTTTACCTAGAAAGGATAACACCTTCTAACAAAAATAGAAACCTATATTTAGGTTCTGTCTGGTTAATCTAGAGAGCATGTCCGGGAGAGCAACTGGTGTTAACCAGTCTGATAGTGTGATGCCCACAGCAATACGAACTTGTTAATCTTAAGTTTAAAATAGATCTTCACATGCAATTTAAATTAACTCTATCTGATCGACTAGTTTTATCTTAGACTATTCACTTCGTTTCATCTCCTCTCTTTTAGTGCTGGGAAAATTTAATCTCAATTTGATATAATGTCTCCATCATTATGTAGCCTGCATTGAATTGTAGAGACAGGAAATTTGTAGACTTTCCAAACTAATAGCTTGAGCTTGATGGAGTTAAATGAAATAGACACTTAAATGTGAAGACCATTCAGGCACAGTTATGTGTGTTTCAGTAGCCCTTGCAGCTGAAATCATAAATTAGCTATGGTCCCAATCAAAAAAAAAAAAAATTTATTCCACTTTGGAGGTTTAGGAAGCAGTTCACCTTCTTCCAGTTTGAGCTACAGTGCACCCCACAAAAGAAACTCATGAGGATGATAATCTTTTCTGCCTGCGGGAAAAACCTTCAGGAAGTGATGGTGAATATCTACAGCTTCCACTGCTTTAATAGGATTTTTGTGCATTTGAGTTTTAGAAAGTCATACAGTGGGTTCACAGGTGCCTAGATATTGACTTTGGAGTCAGATATAAATCTCTTAACTGTTTTGCTTATATCAGGCATTCTGACTAAACAACACGTATTATTCTTTTGCCAGCCTTTCTTCTCTTAGGAGAAAGAAAGATCCATTTGAAAAACTGAGCTGCAAAGTGTTACATTTTTACTTGTTTTCTAGCATTTGTTAACAACTTTGGTTCAAAGAACAGAAAATCACATTGGGCATTCATTTAGCTTACATTATTAATAAACTTATCCAACCTCAAGAGACCTTCAAAGATTTTTGTGTCACAACATCAGGACTCGGAAGCCCAGAACTTTCCTCTTTAAGAAGTTTCAAACACTGAAGAAATGAGGTTTTTAGTTTGCTGCAATTCAGACAGAAAATGTTGTTCATCCAGAAGCAGTCTTAAGATATTTTTTTATTGACTAAAAAAACTTGGTTCCCTTTTTCTTTTAATAAACTTTTCAAAATTAATCTTCACACTCTAGTTTTTCTCATGATATAAGATATTCTCTCAGCAGCAACTCTCCTCACTGGGACGGGAGCAAGTGAACATTATTTGGTCCTTTCAGTCCCTGCCACCAGTGGTCCAGCCAGCTCCTCCCCCAGCACAAGACACAAACTGTGTATAGGCTCCTGCACACACCAGTGGTATGGGCTGACTGTGTAAAACCAGAAAGCAGACCAGTTTGAAAAAATAAATTCATCATTCTTCCTCCCAAAAGAGTGTTTGCACTTTTTCACATACAGATTTTGTGATCGTTGTGACGGAGGAAGGATAAAGCCCCAGGAGCTATAGGTCTGGTTATATTACAGCCATACTAGTTAATGAAAAAGATCTTTTCTTAAGGTTAAAGACTTTCTTATGACATTCAAGACTGTCCTCAGACCCCTTCCATATTGAAGTAGTGTTTTCCTATGGTCTTCACTGAGGACAAGTGCAAAAATCCTGCTTGAACTCAGGCTGATTTGTGTGGGTCACCTCTGGTGGGAGTTCCTGGACCATGTCTTCCTTCCACATGCAAGTTCCAGGTACTTTCTGGTTTTCAATATTTTTAGGAGTACACTGTCGCTGTTTGCTTGTGTCTTACTATCTTTTGATTATGTGAAGAGAGGAGATCATGAATCACAATTACCGGTGATCTCCACATGAAGAAGTCACCACGAAGAAAGCTTCCGCCAACTTTGTTGCCTAAAGAATCCAGACTGCCCACTATGCCATCCTGTGAAATTAAAGCCTCCTCCCACTTTCTTGAATTGTATCTGCTTTGTTACATTAGTTTTAGGAATAGATGACCTTGAAGATTTATGTGTAGCAAAAGGGAACAACCTAAGTCCTGTGTAAGAAACAGGAGAAGTATTACAGCTTTTATATCAATATGCAAAGCATCAAGAAGCCAGACATACACGTGTTCATTGTGGCTGTGAGTTAAAAAAAAGTCCTACCCAGGCATTCAGAGAAGAGATGTGGTTTGCAAAATATTTAATAATACATCTTCAGGTTACTTGAAACATTAATTATAAAGATTAAAGATTAATCCCACTCTACGAACTTAGCTTGTCAATGGAAATTGTATGGTGAAAAAGATTGTTCTAAGTCTCTAGAAAAAGTGCTAGAAAGGCTCGCTGAAGTTAGCAAACTTTCCTCAAAGATAAAGGCTCTAAATGTATCAGAATGTGAAGACCAGCCATGCAAAACACTCCTAATTCTTCCACTTATCTGTACCCCAGATAATATCAGAGAAGTGTCCACACAAAAGGCATGTAGGATACTCATGAAATAAAGAGAACAATGCAACTCTGAATGGAAAAACAGAATGAGCCTGCTGTAAAGTATATGAAGTACCCACAGCGCAAGCTTCTGGTCAGTCAAGCATGAGCTCCATAGGGTAAAAGCAGGACTTGAATGGAGCTCAGCACCAGCACAAATATTTACTTTCTGGTATATCTGTCCTTAAGCATGCAGAGTGACTTCAAGAGAAATTACTGGAGCTCTGTCTGCACGAGAACAAGAGTAGTTTGTCTTCGTACATATGGCTGGAGGAAGTCACCCCCATATGGGTGGAGGGACAAGGATAATCCCTTATTGGGGCCTTCTTCAGGTCTAACACAGGCTCTGTCAGGCTGCAGCAATGCTGGTGTTAAAGCTCACGAGTTGTACTACTTCTCAGTTGGTTTATTCAGTGCTTTGTGGCTTTCTAGGATATTTTTCTCTGCCCATTCTGGTCACAGATTCACATTTTGTTTCAGGCTGCAGAGTATCTCATTTTAAAGGTACAGCTTTTATCTGCCACTTTTGACTTCCACGCTTTTCCATGAACAGAACTATTCTTCTTTACCCTCCTCCAGGTTGTGGGAAGAGTAGGGATGTGATGAAAAGCAGAGGGATAGACATTTCAAAACAGTAATTTTGAAACTGAGTAACTGATATAGCCAGTGAGACATTGCTGAAAAGTTGTGGGAAGTCTCTGGATATTATTCTCATTACCTGCAAGTTTGGGATATGTTCACTGCAGACAAACGGGCATCTGGGAGCCAGTCCAGGCATCTGAATATGTGGGATTCCCATGCTTCAGGTGAAGAGCCCCACTACAGCTAATGGTGGATCACAAACAAAACCGGTGTAAAAATCTTGCTGGTGGGACTGTGGAAGATAAGAGGCTTTCTGAAAGTGTCCCTACGTTTCTTTCACAAACAGACATAGGACTAGAAACCTGGAGCTGAGGTCAGTCTTGTGTTGCAATTGGTGAGACCAAGAGAAAAATATCTGGGCAAGTAAGTTTGTGCCCTGAAAGGACAGAAATAATTTCAAGTACTCATTGCACATTTTTCCTATGTGGTTGAGTGCAAAACCTGATTAGTTGGTATGTCCATAACATGTACTTTTTTAATGTTAGTTCTTTAGTTTGGAGCCATGTAAATATAGGGTTAACTTTTTCTAATTTATGTTGTTTCCACCTGGTCAAACTGGCAGTCCTGCTGATAGCCATGGCTAGTCCTCAGTTGAGAACAGAAAGCAAGCTCCTCAAAGTCTTTTCATGACAGGTACTAAATACTCTCATTCACTGATGAAGAATAATGCAGCAGGTTGGTCTGCACAGCCCTTACATTCCTACTTGTTCCCACACCACCAGTATCACATGAGGCACTGTGGGAATCACCTTGCAGTCCAAGTTGACCTCAGTCAAGAAGTAACAAAGAACTTTGTGAGTTTGGAAAAGGGCTGTGAGGCTAAAGTTGTAAACTGATAACAGGTTGGACACACTGCACTGTTGTGTTGTGAAAGCCTAACGTTTAGATTCTGTTTGCTTTAACTTGCTAACATTTTCCATTCTCTGCCTGTTGTAAATGTCATTTCTTTCCATGATCATAAAGCGAGGCCCTGATCTTTGCTCAGAAAAGGGTCCAGCTTTTATATCAAACCTTCTAATCATAATTTTACTGCAAACCTTGGACAATTTTGATAAGTGGTTATGTTACGAACTGTTAGAAGGAAAGCTTCTAATCTTGAACTCGAGTGCAGACAGGTAGAATGGATCAAATTTTGTAGTAAAACAAAATGAATGCTTTTTAATGTATCATTCACAAGCTTACAAGAAACCACTGTGCTTATCAGACACTGCAATCATTTCCAGGAGCTACTTAGAAGTAGCTATCAATCCTCTTCAGAAGTTATATGCCTCAGAGAACTAATAAAGAGATTCCTTACCAAATTTATCTTTTCTGATCTTGAACTCATCTACAAAGTAAATTATTTAAATTTCTAAAGAACATTAACTTTTCTTTTTAAATAGATTAGAGGGATGGAAAACATTGTTAGCAAGTCTACTTTCCCAATGGAACATTCTATATTCTTGATAAAATCACACATATATTTTAATCTGTGGATACGAAAGGAGATAAGATGGTGGAAATATTAAAAGTAAATAGGAAAAATATAAATAAATAGAAGAATCCAGAAGTCTACATAAAAAGAGTTCATATAATTTGGGAGATAAATAGCATATAGTAGAGTTATTCTCCCTTTTATATGCAAGATTACCAGGCACTGATCTTCAGTGAGAGCCATGCATAAGAATGGGCCTTACAGCTGAACTACGGTTATGGTAATTGCATGGAAAAAGTAAACAGAGTTAGATGCCTGCCTCAGTAGACTTCCAGTTGCAGTAATCATTGGTCACACAGATTTCTGTCCATACCAAGAACCCACATTGCTGTGCAGCAGCGTGCAGTAACTGAGATTTTTATTACAAGGGCACTTACGTCATTTTTGCTGAGCTAGTTTTGAGTTCAGCACAGTTGGAAGATGAACCTGTTCACCTTATAATATTGTTTGCTTTATTTATTGTTTTTTCCATATTACCCTTTGAGACTCTCACCATGTAATTTTACGGCTTTGAAGTCGTGTGGGTTGACCTATAACTGTAATAAAAGAATTTGGAATGAGATAACACAAGTTTTTCCATTACTTACAAAAGGTTGAGGCTACTTATTAAACACCTTCATATTCTGTAACTTTGCTAAAATGAATACTTTTTCAAGCAACTGTTATGTTGTGGTAGACCCTTGCAGCACACAGATTAGATAGGATAGGTCTGTGCTGTGAACCTAAACAAGAAAAAACTGCGGTTTAAGCTTTTAATTCAACCTTTATGAAGAACACTCATTTCCTAGTTACAAATTAACAGTAAGTGATCATCCTGCATAGCTACTCTGGGACACAGGTTGTGTTTCTCATGATTCATGGTCTTCTTAAAGATCATTGAGTTTAGTTAAAAAGACGTACAGAGAGCAGAGAGGAGGATATTTCTCCCATTCTGTCCACAGGAGACTGACCCATACAACCATTTAACATGGACCCCATCACATCTAACGTACTCCTAAACTGCACCCCCAAGTTTCAGTCACACAATCAGCTTTTCCTGTCCCAGGGTGCACCGCATAGCCCTGGTCCCTCACTCACCAGGACTGCAGGACCTGTGGGCGTACTATTTTTCCTTTCAGCTGTCAGCTCAGGTTTCTTTAAAAAAAAAAAAAAAAGAAGTCACAGCACAGGAAGTGAGGACTCTGGGAACAGGGACCACTGACACACACCCAGCTCTCCAGCCATTGTGAAGCTAATGCTTAGCCAAAGCATGTATCCTACCCAGTAAACTAGACACAGTCTGAGTTCTCCAGGATGTAAAATGAAAGTGTCCTAAATACTAAAAAAGGAGCTCTAAAACCCTCCAAAGAGACAAGTAAACCTCCTAAATTAGGATCCTAAATTTCCAGCTGTCTCCCAGTAAGATGTCTCACAAGGTGAGTCTCTGAAAGCGTCAGTAACTACCACCTCTATTAGCAGCACCAACATTCCAGATAAGAACTTGCTGGACAACTAAACAGTGCTGAATTCACTTGCAATTACATGCAAATATACATAATGCAAATAGTGGAACAGAAAGAAAATCCAATCAAAAATAAAATTAAAATGTGGTCTGTCACACAGCAACATAAGGCACTAAAAATCCCATGGCAACTCACTGAAAATCAAAGATGAACACTGATTTTAATAAACAGGGGGTCAGGCTCTCAGACAAGCTATGGGTCCAGTGACCTGCAGCCCATCCCCAGTCAGTCTGTGCCATGCAGAGAGCTCAAGGCAAGAGCTGAAGGTCTCCTTGTGCCAGGGGTAGCTTTGGCTGTAGCAGTAACTTCACAGCACCTCACATGCCACCAGTGTAAAGGTATTGTGGTATTGTGGCAGGTAAGCAAGAGGAGCTGCTTTTCCTGGCATGAGTTAGTTCATTCCCAAGCTGCTTTCTACTGGTATGAGATATCATCCCTGAGGCTCTTCTATATCTAATAGTAAGGGAGGTATTTACCAGAAAAATACAAGAAAATACAGTTAGGCATTATCTTGAAAAAGATGGAACCAAGTACAAGAATGTTGCATGGTTTCACTTGTTTTCTTTGGCTTCCTAATTGGTCTATAGCAATATAGATCATCACACAGATCCCACGCACCTCAGGTGCTTTTCCTGGTGGCACTGACACATTAATAAAACAGTACAGCCCTTCATGTATATCTAGCATGAACATGGTAGTGTATTCCTACAAGATAAATGCTGTTTCCCCATTCCTGTAGCCACAGGTTGTCATGCTTCTAGCCCTTGGGAATGGCTAGGCTAGAGAAAGTTGCCAGGCCAGTGTCACCCATGAGGGCTGTGCTGGGCATCCATGTAGTTCTTGAAGGAAGGGAGCCACAGTGTAAAGGATGAAATGTTCTGATGGCTCTGAGGATCTTAAGGGGTGGGAAGACATGGTAAAACATGGTGGCATGGACTTTGGACCTTCCTGATGTTAAGAAACTGTTGTTGAGCACTGCCTTGTCATTATGCTGCTCCTTGGAAAGCTACAGATGAAACTGTAAGGGTATAAAGTAGGTTAAAAGGGATGAATTAGGCCCAAGCTTCACCTGTCAGAAGGCAAAGGCCACAGCTGGAATTCACCAATTTGCAGTTTCTATTAAAATACATTTTAAGTCCTCGAAATTATTTTGGACAATTCTGTCTTGCACATGAAAAATATATTTCTATATAATGCTGTCTGTGAAAAACAGTGAATGCTCATGTACATCACTGTTTCCATAATATATTTCCTGTACCAAGAGTGGTTTACCATAATGATTATATAAATGACTATATAAACCAATGGTAGCACAAAACAGAGTGTGAATTTCAATGCTGCATTTTCCTTTTCATTTTTAAAGAATAAAAATTGAAATGTAGATAAAGAAAAAGTATGCAACAAATTGTTCTGTAGTAGTAGCCAAATATTCTGAAAAGACACACCACCCACAGGCACCCATACCTGATGGCAGTTTCACGTATCTTCTAGAGCACAACACTACTACTGCAAGTTCTACCACAGCCCAAACCAGGTACAACACTGTTACAGGTTCTCTGCCTGGTTTATGTGTCAAGAGTAAGCTTGGGGATCTTATTTGAGTACCTGGATCAAAGATATACCCAGAAAAAAAAAGGCTTCTCCAGGTTTTGGGTTCCTAGGATCACTTTATAAAGCACACCCCACATCTGGTCTGTGCACTAGGACTTGCAATAGCAGAACGTACTGTACTACACTCTGTACAGGTACAGGTGTTTGCCCTTGTTCAGAATTAACATAATCTACACACTTTTTATTCTTATGGAAGACTTCCAGTTATAATGTTTTTCAGATACGTGTTTTAATGTAGAAGCATAGAACAATACGAGAGACCCTCTCTGTATCTGACAATCATGAAAAGGTTATAATTACAATCTAGGAAATCAATTCAAATGCTTCTTACTCTTATGGTTCTCTGTAGAAAGCAGAACTGTAGTGAGCAACTATAGCCAAGGACCAGATTTGCCTTCCATACCTTTCAAGACTGACTCTGCTGCTGATAGTCATGAAGCTTCAAGTGGGAAACAAGATATTGATTAGGTAACTCCAACCACAACTCAGGATCACACAAGAATTTGGCCTTTCAGAAGAGAGGTGATTCAATGGTCTCTGACATATCTTCTGATGATGGACTGAGAACAGCTGAGTAAACAACTTCTGTGGAGCTTTTGTGTCATTCATGCAGGATGTGTTCATTTGAAAGTTCTTACATTTGGGTCTCTTTTGATTTCTGTTCCACAAAATCAAGTTTGTGATGCTTCACATGATGCTGAAATGTTGGTGTTTTCTGACTGAGAATTACTTGCCCTGTTATTTCTTGGTTTTATTTGGGGGATATTTAGGTTGGATTGCTATTACAGTTGGCATGTTTATTTCCACATGTCTTGAGAAATCCTTGGGCTCTTACTGGGCACCTTCTGAGATGTCAGAAAGGTGCCTTTCTGAGAGTGAAGCCAGAAGTCTGGTAGTCAGAGTGAAGAAGTCTCAGAAAAGCCAGGTAAAAAGAAAAAAATTAATGAAAACCTTTTGAAGAACAGCTATGAACAACGAATGTTTTCCAATATAGTAATTTTCACTTTGATTCTGGGTCAAATTCCTACCTGGCTTCAGTGTAACATTTCTGATTTCTGCCAGATATGGATCTGGCTCATGTAGCTTTAGCTAAAATTAATGGCAAGGCTTAGCCTTCTGTATATATACTTATTACAATACACATAATTTCTGAAAATATGAAGAATTTTGTCCTTGCATAAAGCCCTCTAGAATCACTGGGAAAATTTACATGGTCTTCATTGGGTTATGGATCACATCCGATATATATCTACATTTTTATATCTTTTCCAGTGCTTCCTCTTTCAATGGAAATTAATAGCCTCTTGGAATTGAAATGACCAGTTTCTGATTTAGTTTTGCATAAGAAGCAGAGTCCAGCGGGATTAAATATGAATGCTGGCTTGGTAATTCATTAATCATGAAAATATGGTGTGCTGTTAGTTATATAAGTGATTATTTTTGCACGGAAATGTCTGCTACTTTTATGCCTGTGCAGAGGGATCATGTCAAGTGCAGCAGTGAGAACTTACAAATACATTCACCTTGATATACTGTTTTATAAAGAACACGCAAAAATACATAAATGCTCTGTAGCCAATATTGGTTTTGTAGATGTTAGCATAATAAGAGGTCAACGTGTCCAAGCAGCTGCTCTCAGTTATACAATTGTGGGGAGAAGCACCATATTTGCAAAGTTCTGCTGAGTTTTCTTTGAAATCCTCTTGGCCACATATGACCTATGTAAAATATTTTATTCTGTGAACTGAAAATGTAAACACTGCAGCTCCTGTTCATTTAAAAGTCTGAACAGTCAGATGAACAAGGCTGAGCTGGTCCCAAACAATGCTAAATTTTCCCCCTCCATTCAGCTACAGTCTTCTGGGTCAGAGAAAAGGAGCAAGTATGAGATTTGATGCGCTACTGGAAAATGGTATGCTGCAAGTTGCAAATCAACAGAAGATGCAAGTCAGAGGTCTGTTGAAACAGGTTCAGTACTCAGTTTCCTTTCCTGCAGGCTTGCTGGAAGCTGAAATTCTGCACTGGACAGGGTAATTCAATATGTTTGGCGTATAAGAACTTGCCTCACTGGCACAGACCTCTTCTATCTAAAAATGATGGAAATGCTAGTTCTACCTTTGTCTCCTTCCAGTGTCCTTGCGTCACTGGCACCCCATTGTCTTTTCCAAGCACAATGGATAATGCCAAGCTCGATTCACTATGCTTACAGTTCTCAAGGCCAGATCTGTTCCTGTAAAAAAAAAAGCCTCATGAATTCTCTCTTTTCTGATCATCGTTGCTACTTTATGGAAATGTGTTAGTTTCAGACTTTTATTTTCAAATCAAGATGTAGGCAGATTACAGAAGTTTCAGGACGTGGCTCCTACTGAAGTCTACTTCTCTGAGAAAGCCGTGCCTGAAAAATCGTTCCAAGATGAAAACTGGCCCAGTCACAACTTTTTATTTCTTTTTTTTTACATGGTGAAACACAGAGCCTGATTGTAAGGAAATATTTAAAATGTCTTCATTTCTTTTGCAAGTATAATGGTGTTTGTGACTGCAAAAGTAATCTGAATACTTTTCACTAATACAAATATTTTGAACTGAAGAGATTAATGCTCATATTCTTGTATCATTCCTCTTAGCTACTGCTTTGTTCATCAACTAACAAAACACAGGTAAACCCAGTGCATCTCTTGAAGAACTCACAGCCAAACAGCAGCAACAGAAGGGGGGAAAGCTGCACATAACAGGTGGAGAAACAGGAGAATGGAAAGATGGAGGGAATCAAGTATAAGGTCTCATGATTACTTAATCGCTATGCCCACATCTTGTTCCATAATGCATACAAGATTTCAGCCACCCAATCTACTGAAATCCTTCTCAGGACATGTCAGCCTTTACTAACCATCCACCTCTCATCCTGCTGGGTTATCCACCCCCCTTGGCATTTTGCTGCCTCCTGCCTTTTTTTTTTTTTTTTTTTTTTTTATGTTCACGCTGTATGTGAGTCTTAACATACTATTGTCCCACTGTTGCTCATGTTGCTCACTTAAGACATGGGGATTCCTACGTTTCCCAGCTGTTCTCATCCCTCATCCTTACTATAGTACCTACTGTGTTTAGCAGTGTCCTGGAAGCTGGTCATTTTGACCATCACACATTGTAACTCAGTGTAGCATCTGAGGGATAGTGCTAGAAGGAGAAAGTCAGGTTCAGTGCTTTGAGCACCCAGTGACCATAAAGGCTAAAATGAGTCGTCCCAAAAGGGACTTAATCATTATTACTAGTACAGTAACAAGTTACCCCATTGCAGAAGAAAGACTTTTGTAAGCTGCCCTGTCCCTTCCCACCAACCCACTCCTATAGAAGGGCAAGTCTGCAAAGCTGATCTACAAAAAACTCACTCAGAGCAGACTGGTAGTGTCCCTCACACCTACACACTGTACATATACTGTCTCAATATGGATATCTCAATATCCCATTATATCTCAGAGGGAGTATCCGGTTAAAGGGTTTCAGCTCTTCAAAGATCAAGTCTGTGCAAAGCTGTCTGCAGGTCTGGGTTGGGGATGGAGCAGTGAAAATCGGGCTCCTTGAACGCCACATGGTGTCCCAAGTGGCTTTTTCTTTGTATTGCGACATCCTGAGGTGCTACGAGCCACACTCTGACATTCAAGGACCTTCTTCCAGATGGAAACCTCATGGCTAAACTGGAAGGCTGTCCTCACGTCTCATGGTCACACTCTCTACAGCAAGGGATCCGCATCAACTCCCTCTGCCCGGGGCTCCCCGCTCGGCACACGCACACTCCTCCCTGCCTCCCTCCCTGCCCAGTCGAGGGTGTCGCTTCCCGGGGGCTCAGCTCCGGGTCGGCCCCAGCCGCGGTGCCGCCGTCGGGAGACCCGGGGCCCCCCCGCGCAGGGCGGGGAGGGCGCGCCGGGGCTCTCCGAGAGGAAGGGAGGGCAGCGCCGGGGGGAGTGGCCCGGCCGGGGTGGCCTCATAAATAGCCCTCGGCGGGGCGGCGGCGGGAGGAGCCGTCGGATCTGTCGGAGCCGTCGGAGCCGCCGCGCCGGCCGCGGTCAGAGTCAAGTCAGGACCGCGGACAGCGCCCCCTCCCCCGCGCCGCCGCCCCGCGCCCACCATGACGGCAGAGACCCACCTGCAGGGCGTGGAGATCTCGGCCGCCCAGTTCTTCGAGATCTGGCACCACTACGACTCCGACGGTGACTCCTTTTCCCCCCGGGGCGGCGGGGGCGCGGGGGCGAGGGGGCAGGCCCGCGGGAGGCTGGGGGGACCCCTCCGCTCCCCGCCCGGCGGCCGCCGCCGCAGCCTCGGGGCGCAGCCCCGCAGCCGTGAAGGGGTCCGGGCGAGGGGCGCGGGCACCGCTCCGCCGGGAGCGAGAGACGGGCTGGAGACGTCCCTGTGCCGGCGCTGGAGAGCAGAGAGTTTGGAGGGAGCGGTGACGGCAACCGTAACTCTTTGTGTTGTAGGCAATGGGTTCATGGATGGGAAGGAGCTACAAAACTTCATCCAGGAGCTGCAGCAGGCACGGAAGAAGGCAGGCTTGGTAGGTTAATGTTTGGCCCCACTTTTCCGTCTTCTCGGGAAAGAAGAGTTTTCTTGAGCAAACTCCAGTGCCCTGGTTCCTGTTGTTCTCTCTTGCCATGACACGGGTCATCCACCTGCCTCACCAGGCAAAGGGAAGGACCTCGGTTAGAAATGAGCAGGTTGCAAATGAAATAAATCGTCTGCTTTGGAAAGTTGAGACCAGGGTCCACCCCCGTGGAGAGGGGGTCCCGCTCATGCCTTGCCAGGCTACAAGCTGATAACTTCTGACAGTGCTAAACCAGAAAAGTCAAGAAATACATGGATGTTGTCTTTTTGTCTTGGATGGGACCTTATCCCATTGCAATTAGTCTTACCTGATCTAGATATGTTCTCTTACTAAAATGTGAAAGGAAAAAAAGAATAAGAAAGAAAAGATAAAGGGGTGGGGGAAGAAAAAACAAAAAGAAAAAAACAACACTTCAAGGTAGCTGGACTCTGTTTTATTTTCATACCTAACGGGCAGTACGGGCTGAAATGCATTCCTGCCCCTTGGTGGTCACTAAATAGATCTGCAGATGACTCCTAACCACTTCTTGCTCTTCACTAGGATTATGAGTACCAAATCCTGGCTGTGTAAATTGTTCAGAGAGACAGCAAAGTTTTTAATAGTGTTGTCAAAACTCTTCTGTGTATGAGTTATCGAAACATTAGTCATTTCCTCCAAACTATACCCATATGAGAAAAACAACAATAGCCAAAAAAAAAAAAAAAAAAAGAGACAAAGAAAGAAATTAAAGATTCCATGTAAAGATTTGAATTAAAAGAGAAGTGAACATTTTTAACAGATAAATTGCCCTGAAAATAGTCAGTTTGTTAATCAGGCCACCGAAATGCAATATATAACCTAAGGAAATTGGTTTAAATGAATCTGTGCTGAAAGACTTCTGAAGAAACAGAAAATAAAATTATAATTTAACTGGATGACATGTATGCATGGAGGAAATAGATTATTACTTCATAATAAGAATGCCTCCAAATTGAGCAATAGTGTTTCAATAATTAACTTTGTTTTGAAAGTTGCTGTATATTTTAGCAGTAAATGCAAAAGGAAAAAAATTAATATTCATTGATTTTGTGGAAAATTTTATCTTATTAATTGTATGAGTGTAAACTTTACACATATGAAAATTTGTCTCCCAGCAGTGCCTCTAATGTTACTGCAATCTAGATATCAGTTAATTCTTCTTAGAGCTATTGGTGTAGGCTCTTGTTTTTGTGAATGCAAGTAAGTTTAAAGTAAAATTAAAAATAAAATAGACCAAATCTAAAGTAAAAACAAACAAACAAACAAACCAAAACAGTTAATTGGGACAGGAATATGGGGGTTTTTTAGAGGGAAGAAGTATATTTTTTTTCACACAAAAGATTAAACTCAACTTCAATATGTTTCAAGTACTGAAGTAGAACAAATCTCTCTTCTATACTAAAGTGCAGGAAACTTAAGTATGCTCAGTAGAAAGAAGATATTAAAGCGTCTGTATGTTTAGTATGAATGGCATTGTTAGTAGAAATGCTAATATATTATTCAGTAGTTAAAAAAGTAATTAGAAGCTCAGGGACAAAATATCATGTTAAGATCAGATTCTTTTCTCTCTCAAATTAATCATGCTTCTCTTAAAAACAGAGCCTATTCAAAGCAACACAGAAAGCCTCACAGTATTATTCTTATCTGCTACAAATGTTTTAATTTGTGTGGTTTTTTTAAAATAACCCCCGCCTGTATCTCACGCTATATTTTAAAAATGCTTCAGTGTCTAAGTTTTCCTTTCCTATTTCTCTAATTCAAACCTAACTTTGGAATGTTCTGCTAAGAGCAATCTACAGTAGCAACATCAAATTCAGCACTTGGTCTGTGGGCTCTGGAGTACAGCTATATGCCATTTATGTTTCAAATCTAACACGATTTTTGGATTTAAAGGCTCTTTTGCCAAACAAGCAACTCATTAGTTCATTTCTTGTCTCATAGGATACTAATTCAGTAGCGTTGAATTTTTTTGCTAGAAGGGACACACTGATAAACTAGTGTAGGTTATATGTCATTTCCTTGTCTGTCCTTCTTTTAACACCCCAAAGCTTCTTTGTCATCATCAACTTCTGCATTTCGGGTCATTCTCCTTCTCACTATTTTTGAAATATTCAATTATGCATTCTTCATAGCTGGATTTTGCATCAGTCATGCCATTTGCATTAAAGAATCACATTGATTCTGTCATCAAATAGGATGGTTTAATATTTCCCAATATTCTTCCCAACCACGGAACTGTTCTAATTATGTTCTAATGCTAATCCTTGTATTAATCCACTCGGTAAGCCTGTACTTTCACAGCTGTTTTTTCTCAGACAGAGCATGCAGCTTGATTCAGGCTAGTCCCAGTGGGGGGAATGTGTACTCAGAAGTTTTAGGGCTTGGGCTTAACGTTAGGCCTGTTTGTTTCACACATTATGGTAGACAGTGAATTGATCGGATATAATTTCAGTCATGTTAAAAGAACTGCCTCTTTTTTAAAGATAAAAGCTATATAAGTATATATTCCATTTACTGTACCCCACCTTTATGCAATACATTCCCTATTTGCCAAAAGAAACTTTGGGATATAAGGTATTAATACAGAAGCTGATAAAGTGTCAGTAGGTGGGTATTGGCTGAACTATTCGCTTTTCACTTTCCCTGCATACATAGATAGAGACAATATTTCTCCACAGAAATATATGATTTACAAATACAGTCATGTAAGTGTTTCTGTACTGCCATCTATCCTTACATTTTCAAATTATATTAAAAAAATATTTTTTTCTACAGTTCCACTTGTTGGACAAATTTCTCTTCTGAGGTGTCTGACTGAGATGTGAAGGGCTAGTTTCTTAATTTCAGAAATTGAATACTGCATCTGTATCAAGTTTGGAACTAAACTTGGTTAAATTTAGGCAAGTTTTTTGACCAAAAATATTTATTTGAATAGTATAACTCAAAAAACTCATCAAACAGCTGGAGAGCAGGTGAAGTGAACACTGAAAAAAACCCACAATCATTTCTGAATAACGAGCTAATAGGACAAGCATCCTGTTTTGTTTAACCTGTAATCGACTGTGCCTCCTTCCATGGCTGGACACTGCCTGGCACTGCAGAGCTGCTATTGGAAAGATCAGTAAAATATTTAACCAAGACTAATTGAAATCCAAGTGTCTAAATTCTCTACTCTGTGTGCTAAGCAAACTTGTCCCCACTTTGGGATCATTAGATGAAAGGTGACTTTGAAGTGCATTGTATTAATAACCACATCTCTAATTAAAGCCATGGCAAATTACTAACCTGCCATGGATGACTTTGACCGAAATAGGATACTAGGCTGTGACTGTATCAGCTACAAGGAACTGACATTTTAGTTAGCTGTGGTAGTGAAATTTGGGACAAACTACAATGGACCTTGTACAGCTGAGATTGCCCATGTCTCCAGTGAGAGAATCACTTAGGTCCTATATAATCAGATCTATTACAGCAACTAAACCTTTAATTTCCAAAGTTTGCTGTATCTTTATCTATAGCCATAGATTTGTGCATTCTATTAATATAACTGTAACCCTGATTCATGCTACATGGTTTCAATAGCTCACACCTATGAGAAATGCAATTAAAATTAAAAGTTTGATCAGTATTGAAGGTTGATGGCAGCTCATATCAAAGAAAGACAAGTCCAGTTGAAGTGTGAAATCAAATATTTAGATATTCATCCCAAGGCTGGCATCTTTTCCTAGCCTAGAATGAGGATAGCCTTAAGAGAGCAGGTGTATAGCAGGGACCATAATTTATATGAACAACAATGATGGCTTTATTCTGTCAGATTTAAGATTTTGCTCAAAGTTTTCTTCCTCATAAATCTGCCTCTCTACAGTTCAGCAGTGACATTTTGACTCTGTTTCCATGATAACCAAACACAAAACAGTGAAAAATATGATACTGTGATGAGTTCTTTTAGGACTAAAATAGCATCCATTGTTCAGGAAAGATCTACTCAAAGATGTGGAAAGGCTATTTTGGTGTTGAGATGTCTTATACTGAATTTTCTCTTATTTTGAAAGATTTCATACTGCCTTCAAGTTACTAATTTAAAAACGAAAACTGGGAAAATGGACTAATAATTACCTATGAACTACACTGTCATGCTCTTAAACAAAGGAGCTGTTATACACATCTTCCAACACACTTGTCTTTATAATTTTTTTATTCTGTAAACTAAAATAGAGTTTTTAAGTATTTAAATGCCAATCATTCACACTGACTTTAATGTAATTCCTTAGGAAGTAAAATGTATCACAGTGACATTATTCATGATAAAAAAAATACTCATTTTAATTTAAACTTGAGGAGTCTAGCCGTGATAAGTGTATTTCACTAAATGTAGAATATTATTTTGCAACTAATAGAATATTCAAGTAAGTTTACATGTTTCTCTGTATCTTGAAGTAATTATTCTGTCATTGAAACTTTCTAGGATTTAACACCTGAAATGAAAGCTTTTGTGGACCAATACGGGAAGGCTACTGATGGAAAAATAGGAATAGTTGAGGTAAGACTGTTACTTTGTAATGAAAGACTAACATGTTTACTTCAAGAAAGTACATTTAGCACAGAACAATGTGAGCATATTATGCTTTGGATTTTTAGTTACACAGAATATGTCTTCCTCTCTCTTAAGATCTTTAGCATTTTTTTCACTATTGAATTTTTTTCATTTACAAAAAGTAGGGAATTTCTTACCACTCTGCAGACATTTCAACACACGTCATTTAACATTTTCTCTTTATTCAGTACAAATAAGCGTCAGCAGCAATTTAGTTTTCCTGAAAAGCCGATAAGAGCTCCATTTTAGAAATTTAAATTGTGAAAGGTAATGTGATTTATTACTATGTGTGATTTTGAACTGCTGGTCTGTTACCACTCTTATAGTAAGGATAATACACAAGTGAACACAATTGGGCAATCACGGTATGTAGTCTACTATAAAAAACTAATATTTATGGTAAGACATCACGTTACTCATGTTAAATGTAAACAAAATTTTAATAGTAGTTGTGATCCAGGGAAAGATTAGGATTTCTTATGAATTCCTTTCTTGAACTTTAACAGAACTTCAGGCAGAAAATTGTCATATACTCTCACTTTCTGAAGATGTTAAAGATAACCAGCCTCTTTTCCTTGTGTAGCTGCTCAATAATTGTATCATTTCGGCAACTTGCTAGGAAAGGGTTTTCTCTCACTTTCACTCTTCAGTGCTGCAAGTCAAAAAGGAGAGTTCGTGGGGTTACAGTTTGAGAAGTCACTTTTTTGAGCCTATATTGACGACTCGTTTATGTCACTCTGAGTGCAGTGAGACTGCAGTTTTATTATTAAATGATATTATATTTTTTCCCGATAATAAGAAATCTGACCTAGAGAGCTAATTAGGGAATAGCTGGAAACAAGCCAGGCCTGAAAAATTCTACAGTGACCAACTTTGGGTCAGTAGCTAATTTTAAAATAGAGGACTGAATAGAATCTGTAAAAGTCAATAGGAAGTATCACTGCTGATATAATAGATAACGTAAAGATATATTTTCTGATATTTGTCTCAATTTTATATACTTGTTTAAATGCATGTGTAATTATGACTAATCTACCATAGAAATATGAACAGTTTGTTTCACTTGCAGCTGTAATTGATTTTTAAAAATGCATCTTTTGACCATACTTAGTATTGATCAAATAGCTCTGCATCTAGAAACAACTAGTGTTTATTTGGTCTAACAAAATGTTTGGGTTGGGACTAACAAACACATATTTATTTGGTATCGAAAAATCCTACTTAGTTTAGTCCTTTTGAATGTGTGTAATAGCAAGCACTGGATGCAAGAAGAATGTGTGAACAGTGCCTGGAAAAGACTGTGCTTCTTCACTTAGGAAAGAAAACTGGAACTTTTACCTTTCAAATTATTTTTCTAATTCTGATATTGAGTTAATGGGTAAAGATGAGCAAATCCAGTAGGGTCTGATATGGCTCACCACCCCCAGTGAAGTGTCAAGCATGCTCAGCATCCACGGAAGCTACTGAATAGGGATAGTATTGAGTCCAGTGACTGAAGGGACTTTCTCCCTTAATATAGCAGTTTCCACACCCAATAGCTATATTTTATTTCACTTACATCAGCATGAAGCTTGATTTGGAAAGCGCTGATGGAACTCATGAAAAGTGTTGTACGTGCAGAGCAGTATGAAATTAAAGTTGGTATTTGGACTTCATTCTCCTTCCTTATTAAAAAAACAAAAAACCAAAAAAACAACAAACTCCAGTTATTCCAGATTGCTCCCATTCACATAGTATATCAAATAATTTTTCTAAAAAAGTGCATGAATGCTGTTTTAAAAAAAATTATGTAAAGCATTCAGACTCCCAACCATCATAATGAATACCCCAGTATGTGACAAAAAATGCTTGAGTGAATATTGAGTTTTCAGGGAAGGTCTGTTGACTGAGATAAAGAGGAGGCCTGGGTGGCTTCACAAAAGGAGTGGATTTTCAGATCAGATTAAGTGTCAATTCTGTCTTTGCAAGCACAGTGCAGTTAGTTAACTGGCTTTAATCCAGTGCTCTACAGCTAAAGGCAAAGTCTGACCTGTTCACTTTCTTGTCATTGTGTAAGAGACCTTTAATTCACCTTTTGTACTCATTCAGACCAACGCTTTCACTAAAATGTGCTTGTGAAACCAAGGTTTCAAAACTTGGAACTGCGGCAATTCTACGTTCAAATTATTTGAAGATTACTGCTGCCATAAAAATAACTGCTCATTAGCCTAAAATATTCTTTGTCCTCCCATGCTCTATTATAGGATTTTGAAAAAGAAAATTCACTGTATTAGGTGAAAGGAATTTTAAATAGCAATTAAATATCAATGGAATTTACTTAGAGAATGATTCCTAGAAAAGAGTTCTGATTTAGGTACTGAGAGTATTTTTTCTGCTAGGTAACCTATAAAGACACATCTCAGCCTGCAGCTGAGCAGAGAGGAGTCAGACCAGTGTCAGGCTTTGTGGTTGTCCTCTATTATTTGTGATACACAAATAACCAACATTCTCCATAAAAGCAGCAAGTTTCACTAATCTATTATTGCTGCCGTACAGGGACTCACAGTGGTCTGCATTCTTACTCAAACATTCTCATGAAGTCCCCCTATGCTCATCCTCACAAAGAAGTTATGACTTGAAACAGCACCAGGTTTCCATCTTTCTTCTCACTAGAGGTATAAAACTGGGAAGTTGAGCCAGTTTCCACATGACCTTTTCATCCCTTAATACTGCAGAGTTTTCCATGAAAAACAATTTAATGCTTTCCCCTGAGACACAGAAAGAGGGAGAGTTATAGCTTAAAATAAGGTCATATATTCTGTACCTCAAATACATTTTGGTACTGCTAATAAGCTGTTAATGATTCTTTGGACAGTTACTATTTTACATTCACCCTTACATCTTGTACTATTTTACAGTGCCCTTGCAAAATTCACAGGACTTACCTATGTCACTGAACAACATCTTATTTATAACTTCCACACATGCAAACCCTTTCCCACTGTCATAACCAGTCCCTTCCCCCAAACTCTGCTTTTTGTTCTAAGCAGTTCTTCCATTCCATTTGCTGTTAAATAGGAATGCACTCTAAAAATCAAAGCTTGTCTGTCATGGGAGAAATAAAAACATTTTTCCATAAATCAAGACACATTTAGCTACTGCGTCTGTATGAATATAAGCTTGCCCACATGTGTATATGCTATTTATAATGGAGTAGATTTTGAAAGCTGCTGACAAAAATGCATTGTTCAAGTTGCTTTTGGTTTGGTGTTCAGCCATTTAGCAAAAGTACTCAGAAGGCTCTGATGGGTCTGACAACCTGTCATCAGCTGCACCATTTTTGTAAGGAGAGTGCTCTGATGTGTCTTTTCAGTTGTACCAACAATTAAAGAATATAACTGATTCCTTGCATAGATAATTGTAGAGAAACAAGAGAGATGTCTCCATAGTCTTGTTGTGCCTATGGGGTGAGAGCTGAACTCACTTATGGCTCAGCTGGATCCCCCCCAAAAATAAAAAAGCCTCGGCAATTAAGCAATACCACTGAAACAGACAGAACAAGGGATTTGAGGATGTGAAATGAAGGCAGGAAAACAAAAATTTGAATCAAAATTTTAAGATGGGACTCCAGGAAGTCTGCAGATGTCATTTTTCATTAAAGAATTCAGCTAAGAAATCCGTCTTTCTCCATTTTCTCTTCCTAGTAAGCACAGCTGGTCTATTCTTCAAGTAAAAAGTTTTCTTTAATCAAAACACATTTCATACATTTTGAGAACAGAAAAAAAAAATTGGGCTTTTGTTAAAAACAAATCGTGATTTTACGTTAAATTATACACCAATGCTCTCCATCTTCTACATTTGTCACTTGCCAAAATTGAGTTATAGTAAATGAACATTTGCAATAATCAGTACAATAATGTGTCTGATTTTAAAAAAGCCTTTTGTAGAGGAGAGGCATTGGAAGAACCACCCTTGGTTTTACAGGGCTAAAAATCCTTTTGATTTCTTTCTGGTATATATAGCTCTTCTTGAACACATCTCCAAGTCTGACATCTGAGCATTGGTTACCAACCCTTACCCTCCCTGTTTTCTCTTCTTTCTCCTGGCTTTTCCTTATATTTAACTATTTGCCTTATACATGTTGTTTATGTCAGCATTCCTCTCTCTTCTTCCTCTTCCTGTCCCAGTCTGCCCAAAGGTAAGCCGACTGGGAAGATGACTGGTCTGGCTGAACAGGGAGATTTTAAAGGAAATTAGGGTGAAAAAGAGAGCCTACTGATTATGGAAAAAAGGGCTGGCTACTCAGGAAGAGTTTAGGAACATAGTTAGGTCTTGTTGAAAGAAAATCAGAGAGACAAAGGCAAAACTTGAACGTGATCTTCCTTGCTATTGCGAGTAGTCTATTTTCCTCTCTTTCTTCATTCATGGTCCTTCACACGTATCCTCGATGCATTCTTCATGCCAATTCAATGGTTTTTAGTACAAATCCTAGCTCTGCATGGGTGAATTTTTTCCCCTTTCCCCAGCTACCCTTTTGGTAAAGTGCTGCCTCACTCCCTCCTCTCAGACTCAGTTAAGTTTGACCTTGATGAATATGGCAAAGCTGCAAGCCAGAAGCCTTTCAGAGCCTTCTTCCAAACATTTCAGCTAGCAGGATGAAGTTTCCTATGGGACCACTGTAGGGCAGTATGAGCACAAAGAATTTCATATGCTTTTAAAAAGCTTCATGCTCAGCTGGCCTAATCAAGAATCAAAATTTAATCTTGCATAAACTGTGTTACAGCTTGCTCAGATATTGCCAACGGAAGAGAATTTCCTGTTGTTCTTCAGATGCCAGCAGCTCAAGTCAAGCGAAGACTTCATGCAGGTACAGTATGAAAAGCTGTCTACTGTAAAACCACCCAAGACTTGCTTGCCGTAAATATATCATTAAAGCATTCATATTCTGATTGCAGACATGGAGGAAGTACGACAGCGACCACAGTGGCTTCATTGATTCTGAGGAACTTAAGGTAAACCAATATCTATGAGTATGCATGACATGAGAACAGGTATTGGATTACAGCCTTGCTGCTATCTCTTTCTTCAGATACCCACCCGTGCATGTTTTTTGCATTTCAAACACAACAAAAAGGAATATAATTAGCTGATATTTTTATTGCCAGTAAATTATTTAAAGTGAAACCCTAATCTGATTAATGTGGTTTAAAACATGTTTTAATTCAGATCATGTTTGTCTCAAGTGACTCAGGGTAGCAGGGATCTTAGAAGTAAGAAAGATTAAGAAATCAAGATGGACCTCTGGTTATTTTTGGGGGTATATTAGGGAGGAGGGCTATTTTGTTGGGCTTTTGCTAAGGGCATTTCTACCATTAATCACAATGCTGCTGGACAGATTATGCTTTCTCAACTACCATGTAACCCTACAGTTTCCTCTGTAATACTGTTAGACTAATGGAATTGTACCACCCTTGCTTGGTTAGTCTAGTAGGATTTTGGTATCAGCTTTAATATGCACAAATAAGAGCAGAATCGAGATGATTCCTTTAGCCATCTCAGACTTGCAGAAGCATTAAAACTAGCGTGATTTTACTTCCCTAGTCATACAACCACCAGCAATTCGTAGATGCTGTGTCTGCTCTCTCACAGAATCACAGAGTGGTTGTTAGGGACCTCTGGAGGTCACCTGGTCCAACCTCCCTACTCAAACAGAGCCACTTAAAGCCAGTTGCCCAGGACCTTGTGCAGACAGCTTTTGAATGTCTCCAAGGAGGAAGACTCTACAGCCTCTCTGGGCAACCTGTACCATTGCTCAGTCACCCTCACAGTGAAAACACGTTTCCTGATGCTCCTCTTGTGTTTCACTTTGTGACCATTGCCTCTGGTCCTGTCACTAGCCTGGCTCCATACTCTTTGCACCCTCCCTTGAAGGATTTATATACTTTCATGATGTCACCCTGAAACTCCTCCAGGCTGAAGAGTCCCAATTCTCTCAGCCTTTCCTCATAGGAGAGATGGTCATATTCAATAGCATCTGAGTAGAAAGGTGCCATTTTCCACAGTTAATTGCACTTCATTCATTACTGTAGCTTTACATTCAAAGGAATCAAAGCAATTCATAGCAAGAGAAAGGCCTCGCAGTGCTTATCCATCTAATTTGGACTATTTTGCTCTTATGTCATATAAAGAAGAGTTATGTAAGTTTTATTAACTAAAGCACCAGGAGATCAAACTGTCCAAAATCATTACAGATCTTCTGTTCAGAAAAGGAATCCACATCAGAAAATTCACTTTTTTTTTTTTTTTTTTCGTCTTCCCTTCCTATTTTGAGTTTGGTATCTGTGTGACATTTGCTGAGGATTTAACCTTAAGGTAACCCTCAGGCAGATGAGCCCATTCTCCTGCTGACTGGTTGCAGGAGGTTGGTGTGTCTAAAGTTGATAGGATCAGGAGGAGGTAGCCCTTGAGAACTTTCCAGCTGTTAGATAATGCCTTAAGGACTGCTGCTGACTGCTATAATTTAAAATAGACTTACAAAGGCAGGGTTGATTGAGGACCAGCTGAAGAATGAAGACATTTTAACTGACTTCCTGTTGGTCCCATCTCTTATATTGTGAGATTTTTGTCTGCCTCAGAGAAACAGGTCATTTTAACATATTGAAAATGAGACATAAATGCAGAGTTTTATTTTTAGATAAGCACAAGCATTTTAAGTATTTGCTATGTGAGGAGTACACCCACTGACAACTTTGTAAGTGAAATTCAAGCTGGAAATCAGGAAAACTTTCTAACAATAGTAATGGCAGTAGAATATGTTGTCTAAGGGGGAGGCAAACTCATCATCACTGTGTTTCGGAAAGGTTTGGCAATAGCTCAGATCAGACAGTAATTCAGGAAGTTTAGATAGATATAATCCTTTCTGGAGACATGGAGAGGGACTGGATAGACTTTCAGTGTCCTTTCCAGTTCTATTTTCCATCAGAGGACACAAGATTAAACACTTCTCTGCAACATCCACTTACTGAATTTCAGTCATATTCTCCCTATACAAACTACCAGGAAGGGCCTCCAGCATGAAGGGGGCCAAACTAACACAACTACAGTGGGTATTAGTTGTATGACTATCGACATGGCTGCATTCAAGTTCAGGACAACAAGTATGTTTTCTTATATGGTTTCCCATTTTCTGTTGTGAAATGTGGCCCAAAATTCCACAAAGGTAATATGACACTCCAGCTGATGACATGAATTAGGTGCTTTATTGAGCACTGACAGCCATACA
Source organism: Myiozetetes cayanensis (assembly GCF_022539395.1). Taxonomy (NCBI): domain Eukaryota; kingdom Metazoa; phylum Chordata; class Aves; order Passeriformes; family Tyrannidae; genus Myiozetetes; species Myiozetetes cayanensis. Next base: position 24,165,852 of record NW_026086604.1, read on the forward strand.
GACCTATCAGGCCTTGTAATGCCCTTGCTAAACAATTTGGTATCTTTCTTTTTTTAATGTCACAGATCTGGTGCAGAAATTTAAAACACTGGATAGGTGAAAAGCATCTTATTTTTTAAAGTAAAAATGATTAGTGTTTCAAGTCATGTGACATCAAATTCTCATTCTAAAATGCAATGAAATTGGCTGCACACATTTAAAGTACAAGGTAGGAAGGAGCAATGTTCACTTCTAGCAATGGGTGCTGCCATAGGCAAGGACAAAACTTGATTTATCATTGATCCTTTCTGTAAAATTGTTCCTATGTTTCAAGAAGTGAATAGACATGCAAGTTTTCAAGGAGACTTAAGGTTAATTAGTTTAGTTTACTGATAGAGCTGATTAGGAAGCAGTATTCTTGAAAGCCAAACTTTTTTCCAAATTCATAATACAACAAATGGCATCCAATGCATAAAGTTTTAGGAGTCACTTTTTCCAAATGAAATGCAGTGTACTTGAATTTATCAAAAGAAAATCTTATATTCTTAGCTGTTAGTAATACTTTTTTTTCATACTTGTTTGGAACTTCATCAGTAAATACTAAAGTGGAAGTAAAATAGTATTTCCCATTACTTTAATCCAAAGTTAGCAAATCAAATATTTTATACTGTAGATAAAAATTCACCTATTACTCTTCTATTTAACAGAGCTTCTTGAAAGATTTATTACAGAAAGCAAATAAGCAGATTGAAGACTCAAAGCTAACAGAATACACAGAAATAATGGTAAGATTATTTAAAGTAATAATGGGTTAATCCAAACTCCGTTTAGCCACCGGAAGGCTCCAAATGACTTGGTGACCAACCAGGTCCCAATCAGGCTAACTGTGTGGCATCTAGCACTGGAAGTACTTCTGCAGCTGCAGAGTTCCAATGGGCAGTTTTCAGTGCTGCTTAAAAAACAAAAGCCTGGGAATTTCTAAGCTTCTTGGTATATATATGGCACATCATGCTATTTTCCTGTTTTATTGCCTTGTGCCATTAGTTGTAAAACTGAAATCTTCACAGTTAGGAGGAAAACTGTTCCTACTGTCATAATTACATTATTATGTTTAGATCAAATTAATTTGGAGTTCCTTTCTATATTTTGCCTTCTTACAGTGCTGTGATGTCTGCCTTGTCTTAAAAGCCATCACTGCATGGTGGCTTCTTACCAGACTTACAAACATCTCACACTTTCCTTCTTCCCCTGCTTCAAAAAGGAGAAATTGATGTTTTAGATAGACACTGTAACAAAACTGTTGCTTCCCTGACCTTAAATCAGCTCATCTTTGGAACACTCCTTCCATCCCACTGCTATGGTACTCCATGGTAAGGACCAGTACTGGCTTCTGTGTGGGCTTTTCAAAACAAAAAAGACAGAATTCTGGTCTTCAGGAAACGTATAACACTACATTTATTATTGGCTTGTTTTCATCCTAAAATATTTTTAGCAATTTAAAACATGCTAGGTAACCACCCTAGCCCTCACATTGGCTTAAGAATGGCTGAACAAAACTTGTGTTTCTCCTCGAAGTCTACTGGTTCGTTGTGCCAGCATAAACCATTTATTTAGAATTGTCACTGTTTATTCACTGGTGAAGATAAAAATGTATCCTTTTCATTCAGGGAGCTTTTTAACCTTCATCATAAAGTATTTTCTAAGTTCTGGCCTCTGCAGAGAGACACAAAGAATTTAGTTATAAGACAAAAAAAAAATAAGCTTAGCTCTCCCATAATCTCTCAGAAAACAGAAGACTAATAGAAAAACGTACAGTCCTGAGCAGCTGCTGGCACACACAGCCAGCCACTAATAACTCATCAAAATACAAAATTCGGTGACTTCACAGCTGCCACTGCTTACCTTGCCCAAATGTAAATCTGCTTTCATGGGAAACACATCCAAGGCAGATGCTTTTATACAAAAGGAAGAAAGTATTAAAAGGAACCAGGGTGTTATGTAGAAATAAATGTTTGTAGAATTGGTAACTTTTTCTGGTATCTTTTGCTATTTATTGTCAAGTGAAATTAGGTCATTTCCCATTGCATTGCATTAATTCTCTCTTTAAAAGGATATGCACGTAGGTATATATGTCAATATACAGAATGTTGCTTTTCCTACAATCTATAAATTACATCTAAAATTACTGTGATTGCAGGTGATGGGATGGAGTGTTGGTGGAGGTGCTTTCAGTGTTTTGTAGTCTACTGCTTTTGTGATTCTTTTATACAGCAAATACAATATATTGTTTGAAAGTAGAAAAATGAAACTATACAGATATAAATACTGGGAGAGGAAGTCCCACGCAGAAGCAGTATCTCCATCTACTTCTAATAGCTAATATAAGCTGTTTGTGCCTCTCAAGCATCAGGAGATTGTACTTTCAAGGCCTCAAAGTAAAATACTTTAATACAATAGAGTTATTAAAAATTATTACAGTATTAACTTATTTGGTCAAATTACATTAATATATTTATTCCTGTAATTTAATTATGTACATTGGGAGAAATTTATTTTCGCATTTTCATACCACCAAGAAAATCTCATTATCTGCAGCATCTCTTCACTCTTTTTTTTCTTTAATATGTCACAATAACAGAACATTATCTTTACTTAAATATTTAGACCTAGCAGTCAACTAGATGAAAAGTCTATTATTTTCTGTCTAAGTAGAGTTGAATGCCTGGGATTCTATTGAACTTTATCTGATGTTTTTTTCATCTTTATGAATAGAGAGTAATAATTCTATTATCAAATCATGACATGAAGTCAAAAGTAAAGTGTTATCACATCAACACTCCATTTATAAACAATTACATGTGCATTTCTCATACAGGACATTCATCACTGTAGGCAACTGCAGAGTTACCTTACAGTAGGTTAATCAGAATTACTATAAATTACTTAGTCGGTTCTTAAAATAAATGTATTACACAGCAATTGTGACAGATTAAAACCTGCGGCCATCATTTCAGGATAAAGTTAATTGAATTTAAGTTTTCTAAATAAGAGCTTTCTTCATTATGTTAATTTTCATTAGTAATGTAAAATTACATATTCTTTCAGCTCAGGATGTTTGATGCAAACAATGATGGAAAGCTGGAGCTTACTGAACTGGCCAGGTATGTCTTCTGTTTCTTTTCACAACAAATATAATGCACCAAATGCTTCAACGGAAACAGTTAAATATTTTCACCTTTGTTTTTTCTCTCCAAAGACTACTCCCTGTACAGGAAAATTTTCTTATTAAATTTCAGGTATGAATATTCATATTCTTCAGTTAACCTGTCACCATCACACATAACTGGTGTCATTAATGGATTTGTTTTCCTTTTGGCATCTAGGGTGTCAAAATGTGTGCAAAAGAATTCAACAAAGCCTTTGAGATGTATGATCAAGTAAGTCTCAAAAAACCTTTTTATTAATAGTGTAGTTTAATGGCACTTATTTTCAGAACCTGTGGAAAACTAGCCATAACCTCAGAAATGAAAAATAATTTTTTTAAATTATCTTTAATGGTATTTTTCAGGATGGCAATGGCTATATAGATGAAAATGAACTTGATGCCCTGCTGAAGGATCTCTGTGAAAAGAACAAAAAGGTAATCCTAGAGGACTTTTTCCCCTTAGAGATTAGATTTAATTTGGATTTTAAGGACACTTTAATCCATCCTAATAAGATAAATATAGAGCTTCTAAGTCATAATTCCTGAAGTCAAAGTACAACTAAAAATTGTGGTGGAAATAATAGCAGTGTAAATCCTGAACTAGGGAAGTTCTGATTACACAATGACACTGGCAAAATCTTGCTTACTTCTGAGACACCAGCTATCAGCATGCTAACATATTGCTAAAACATGGATAACATACAAATAAACGACATTTCCAGTGCAATACGTTTGGACAGGCTGAGAATACCCTTTTTCTTTTTTTCTTATTTCCTGCCATTGGAAGTAAACTTGTTCATGCTGATAACTAAACAGGATTATAAAGCATTATCTGTTCTTTAAATAGGAATTAGACATTACCAACCTTGCAACATACAAGAAAAGCATCATGGCCTTGTCGGATGGAGGAAAGCTTTACCGAGCAGAACTGGCTCTTATTCTCTGTGCTGAGGAAAACTAGAGCTCTTCTATCGTGTCCACTTAACTAGTGATGTACTCTACACAATAACTGTGCACTGTAAGGGAGTAGGCTGTATTTTTAAACTGCATATAGAAAATTAGCCAGGATGTGTGGCACATTCCTTTCAGTTTGTTTCTATACTGTTTGTAATGTACAGTTTTTGTAACAATAAGATTGATAAAGAGAATGTCTATGTTTGGGCCAGTCTGTATATTCAAAAAGAAACTAAAATATGCCAGGGTTGGTTTTGGTTGGGTTTTTTGCTTTCATAAATGTGGCTGGATAAAAATTAAACCTGCTGACATTGCTGTGGTCATCATATCCTTTGACACTTGCAAGATTTCTTGTTGAACTACATAACAAAAAGATCTACAAGCATCTTTCCCATTTCAACTAAATGTGAGGTTTTTAAATATAACATGAATTCAGATTAAATATGATCTAGGTCTGAAAGAGGAAAGAGACATTGGCATGTCTGATTTCCAGAATTTAACAAGGCACTAAGAAATATTTTTAGTTGTCAAGCCACCCACTTACAGGTCTGTTCTCTCTGCAGTTTTACAATTACTCTTCTCATTATGAATTCATAGCATATAGACAAAGCATTTATCTGGAATAGATCTCCATGCAGTAGTTAATAAAAACATAGTGTTTTCAATTTAGCTGTTTTACTGAATTTAAACATAGGCACTTCATAAATAAATGCCTTTAATCCATCTTGGAATCCTGGGTAAATGACAGCTAGTATATAGTTAATACACAGATTAACATATGATAAGTGTACCTTTCATGACTATTGCTGTGTCAGAGAATATGACAATCCATTTTCTAAACTATTTTCACATTTTGCAGGTTATAATTATTCTAGTAAATTGCTGTTTTTACATCATATTCTGTGTAATCTATAATTAAATTTAATATCCTACGATTGTTGGTGTCTAGTTTGTGTATCTCCTGAATTCTTATTTCTGTACCACGTAAAGGACAAACTATTTTAAAAAAATGTGCCTCCTTGGATCTTACACTGAATCACTAGTCTACAATAGTAGTATTAAAATTTGACACTAAATGAAAAAAAATCAAAGATTTTATAACAATATAGTAATTTAGTTTACATGATGGGCTCTGCTTTTTATTATCTTAGAGATGTATTTTCTAAATGGGAACTATACTATGAAGCAGCCCTGTCTTCTTGCATCTTTTTTTTTTTCTTGGCCTGGTTCCCTTTTTACTTTACACCAATTTTATGCCAGACAACTTCATGAATGTCCAGGCTGTTGCTCTCAGTAAGTACTGGAGAAGGAAGGAAATTGGGCTGTCTTAAGGCCAAGAAACCTATGCTGCCTCCATGTACAAGTGTTTTGGAAGTAATTCCAGGTTAGCAGATTAGCTATGTGCAACTTCTCAGCTGCATCTCTGCACCTTATTTAACAAATGGAAGCAAATGCATTTTATTTTAAATGTGTCTCAAACAATTATGCTCAGATCCTTCAGTCAATGAACTCCCACTGAAATGAATCCCTGAATTCCTCAGGTGAACTCAGGCAACTAAATACCATTTCAGAAATGGCTTAATGGCCTTGGGCTCTCTCCAGGCTGAGCCTTGGAATGTTAAGGAGTAGGTGGTGCTGGATGGGGTCTTGCTGGCAAAAAAACCACACAACATTAAAATGAGGTTAAGCTAGATCATTTTCACTGCTTTACTCCCACTCCATGCACAGTGATTTAACTTCTCACCTGCTTGTCTCTTTTCTCTATGCAATGTGGAATACAACTGTGTACGTTAAGTGAAGGAACAGTGAATCTGCCTATCAGTACAATAAATGATTGATCTCGTTCACATTGTGCACTTGAAACCCTGGATTTTGCTTTATTTTAAGAGTGTAAAGAAAAAACCCCAAACCTTGTGTGTCAAAATATGATGTTTGCTAAGTGAAAGATAAAGCATTTAAAGTGTTTTGACAAGGAGTCACCACAGAAACTGAAATCTGTCTTCCTGAACATGAGTAAACTGTCACATATCTGTTCTGAAGGTGCCCTTCTGCTACTGCTGCTGCCCACCAGCTGTCTCTGCTGTGGAGCACAACATCAAAAGCAGGCCTCAGTCACCCACAGACACTGTTTCCTGCAGTTATTTCCCATAAATAAAACCTGGACTAGAAGACAGCAATTAAAACCCCCAGTTCTAGCAAAGGTGTCTACTGTGTCAGTGCAAAGTAAAGCCTGACAAGTATGGCTAAGTCAAAACTGCTGTAAAGAGTCCAGGTTTTAAATTCTCTAAATCACTCCTGGGCAGAGCTTTTAAAAATGTCATGGCTGGAGCAGAATGAGGCTTAGAATAAAAAGAAAAGGGGTGAAAGGGAAGATTGCAAGCTTTTTCTTCTGGTAGATATCTGGTGACCAAAGAAAAGTAGAATTGTAGCATGCACAAAGAGGTACTGCAAGTATTCCATATTCCAGCTAAACAGAGAAACTGACTAAGAACTAGCCGTGTTCCACATAATTGAAGCTATTAACCACTTTGTTGTCTAAAAATTCATATTTTATTAAAATAAACATTCAGATAAGCATTCAAGCTAACAAATACTCAAACTGTCCTACAAATTACACGTATGCTGTAAAAAATTTTAGTCCATTCTAGTTTAAATGTGTACAGATTAAAATTTAACACATTGCTAGGTATTCAAATCAAAGAAGGTGATTTTTGATTAATTTTAAAGCACAATCCAGCAAACTTTCACTAATACTGAAAGAAAAAAACCAAGAACAGTAACTATTAGGCCCTTCATAAACCTTTGCCATTATAAATGCAGTGTTTGCTGACAGAAGTAAACCTTAACAGTACCAGGTCAGGCAAAGTGAGTGCCTGCTTCTAGCTGTGCCCACACCACTATCCATCAGCCCACCTCAGGGGTCACTAACTCTGCTCAGCTGACCATGATGGAGAATATCATGTTAATTTTCCCAACGACTCAACTGGGACTGAACATAGGCCTTGAAGTAATTTCGCTTTTGTCTGTTCACTGCTGCACTTTCTATCCTCAACAGTTCATGCATAGTACACAGCACCGATCTAATAATCCCTGTTTACAACTTAATTATGCATCTTTAAAAAGATTATCCACACAAGCTTACAAAACTTCAGAACTGCACTTTCCATGGGCAAATGTCAAACACAGATCAGGATGCTGACAGTCAGCAGCGCTTTTATGCAAAATGAACCTCACCAGTGAACAAGATACATACATGCTGCAGCTGAACTCCACTTAAACTTAGATTAAGTCTTTGTTTCATTACACAAGGTTTGCTTTTTCTGATTTATACTAAGCCCTCATCATAATCACGGTTATAATGCCTGGTTATGAAGGCAAACTGAAATCCTCACTGACTTGCAGTGTCTATGAGGAAGCACAGAATCTCTGTTCAGAGACCCAAATATACCTGTCCTGATTTCCTGAAATGCTGAGTGCCTCCAAATCCCTTTGAAATCAACTGAAGTTGTTCTGCACCACTTAAAAGCAGTCCAGTGTACTGAAATCCCAAAGACTGTTTTATTTTACAGCATATTAAATCTCCACATAAAAGACTGCGGGGTTACCTTGGTTGAAGTGGGATTATATGCCTAACAGTTACAACACAAAATGCTCCACAGAGTCAGACAAAGGCAGAAACTTCCTTACAATTCACTGTCTTTACTTACTTGTTATCAATATGTGAAAAAAAGTAAATATAAATGAGCAGTTTATGTGACAATGAACACAGAAGCCGGTAAGGACAGGCAGGAACACCCCTCAAATAGTGTCATCTTCTGCTTATAAAGCAAATTCTTGAATTGGAAACCATTAGCAATAGTGTCAACAGTAAATGAAATATTTAAGAGGAGGGAACTGCCATTAACAGAAGAACCAAAGACTGACAGCAGTTCTAGTATCACAGTGAAGAGGTAATACAACTGCTCTCTTTAATTTGCAACCTTAAATGATTTTTATAACCTGTTTATAAGCCTCTACTATAGCACAATACTGCCCTTACAGCATTGAATTAATCTAAGAAATTGTAACAGACAGGTTCAAAGACAGTAAATCAGCAGAAATAAAAAAAGTAATTTCAAAATTTAATCAAGCAGACAAGACGTACTTTTCAGTTGAAAACAGACAATGAATCCCCTTTGTGGGTGTCTTCAAGTTTAATTTATGGAAGTAATAACACCTTTGAAAAAAGTAATTTGAAAAAAAAAGGTTATTTAGATTCCAGGGAAGTTTTCCTTATTATTCATGAAAATTAAACTGCTTCTGTAACCCTACTGACACGTTACAATTTTCAATGCATCACCTTTTCTGATACATTCCTTCACCTTCCTGTCCCTCCAACTTCATAAAACGCTGATGCCACATACTTATTTTCACACTTCCCTTTACATTGTAGCTCACTGGCATTGTAGCTCAGATAGAGCGAGGAATGTAACAATCTCAGGGCAAATATGCCAGCCTAAGACAGTGTGTTTAATGTGGACACTATCTCCTGCCAGCTTTGTTACATTTGGAATAAAGCAGCTGTGATGACTGTGCGTTACATCCGTCTGTGTGCAACACCCAGCTATGGAGCACGCTTATGGATTGGGCACCTCTTAGGTTTTGGGGATATTTTATGCCTTCTTCAGGACAGTCTATTTCTCATTAGCATTAAGAACAGATTCTTATGGGATTTTCAAGCCAAAGCAGTTGCTATAAAGGCACTTTTCCTGAGCTCAGATGTCATATGTTGCTCCTTTATTTATACATTAAATTGTATTTAGGCAAAACAAAAACTTGAAATGTTTAAGAGATGTTTAAGATTCATGTCATCATAGTAATGTTCCTTTCCTGTCCTTACCAAGTCTTAATGAAAGAAATGCATCCCAGTCAGACTATTCTATTCTCCTGCATAAGTCGATGACAAAATTAGTTTTTTCACTTAACTAAGTCTATATATTAGGAAATATTTTGTAAACTAACCAGTAACATATAACTCTTAAAACATTATGTGCCAATTCTAAAATCAGGATCAACACATCATATACATCTTGTAAAGACAGAATGTTCAGAAACTAAAAGCAACTAACTTGTGCAGTTTGAAATGGATGTCACCGATATATACAGGCAACATAAAAGAAAGTCTGCTTTTACTGTAGATGCTCATTAAAATTTAAAATGTGCTTTATGGTTCCATCACTGAATAACACATGCTTTAAAAATGTTTTGTTGTCACATTACAATTAATAATTCATTTAGCTATGAACAGTAAACAGGTAGATGATACTTCAGAAGAAATACCCATTTCTGCAAATGAAAAATGTTCTGCTATTGAATAAATCCCCAGTATCTATTTACAAGACAAGCTTTAAGAGGCCTCCTTTAATATTTTGACCTTACCCGATAAAAGCAAACCCTGCCATCCTTAAAGGATATGTTGCAGTAACTCTGATGGTTGAGAGAGTGAAACTCCTCAGTGAAAGGTTCAATATGAATTAAAGTGAGTTTCTTCTAGATGCAAAGCTGGCCTAATCTCTCTGATGAGTAAAACAATGAATGAAAAAGATGTTTTCATTTTTTAATTTTTAGATCAAAAAGCAGTATTCATTTTAAACTGCAAAAGCACTTGACATTCTCAAAGTACTTTTGCACAGGAACCTACTGCCATTTACTGCGGAAGAAAACATCTCCGAAATGAGTTTGCTTTCTGCCAAGTTTGCTTTGTAAACAGAGGACAGGCCATGCACAGCCCACCTCCAGAGAATAACCTACTAAATACTGCAGAGAAAAATACTTGATGTTACCACAGCTCACAAACCTATATTTGAAATTTTTTTATGACTTGTTTTTCAAGTGTCAAAGTCTTATATGCAACTGTGTCCCAAACAAAGAGAATATGTAAGTATATGCAAAGCATGATGAGCAAAAAACAGTAGATGTGAGCCTAAGTTGTAAATTAAATCACTTTTTTGAGGAAAAGACAGGGATATTATGTCAGAATTCAATCTTGACAGTAGGTCTACCAAACCCAAGATACTACAAAAACGCTTTGCATTATGCTCAATAGACACCTGAAGGCTGCTATGATAAACACATTTGCTTTGTTTTATTATCACTGCTAGATATGCTATTCAATCCCACACGGGACCATCGCTCACAGGAGAAAGCTGCCACATGGAAGCCTGCACTAGCGTAGTCCATCCTTTGGGCAGAACACATACTTCCTTGCTTCCAATTTGTAATAAGGCAATCAAGTGACTTCAAAGTCAGATGCTGGTACATATAAGTATGTCCTGGATTGTAAGGAAAAAATACATTACCACCACTAGCACCTGGAGGAAGACATTCTTGCTTCTATGGTCTGGACCTTAAATCACTGTGTTGAGTCTCAAAGCACACAAAGCTAAGTCCACACTTGTGTGTGTAGACAGGTTGGAGCTCTGGTTAAACACCAAAAACAAAGCAAGGCGTTGATTTCAGGCTGTAAAGGCCAGAGTCTGATAATTTCTTTGAGGAATTCCAACTACTGTCTGAAGCACGAAGGAAAATAACTGGCAACTCCCTAATTTGGAAAATGTAGTAATACTAAAAGAGGAACAGCAATTTTTTTATCACCTGCTTATTTGGGATGGACAAGCTCACTAGATACAGAGGTAATGACATCTTAAGGTTTCTTTAGTACGAGTCTGTGAATGCAAATGAAACCTAGGGATTTCTTCCAAATCTCAACAAATGAGGTAGCAACACTTTCAGTCCCAATTTACCAAATGTCCATTACCAGCCTTATCTACACCACTTTTTATGGAGAGACTCCATAGTCACACATATGTTAATAGCAAATGATTTTTAGTTCCTCATTTTCAAGAACACTGTTAATCATGACAAAGAATGAGCTCCTTAGAAAGGCATTTCATGTCCTTAAATGCCATTTTTAAAGTTCAGCATAAGCTAATTAACAGACTGAAAATGTCACAAAAGATGAGACCACGACAGTTAGACATTTCAAGATTTTGTAAGAAACCACAGGAGTTACATCCCATCTCAGTGTATTTAGTCCTGCTAATAACTTGAAACTTTACTCATAAGTTTAGGACTTTTTATTGAAGTGTGAAGATTAGGACTTAATTTTGGGGGGTTTTCTTCTTCAGATTAATAATCACATTCTGTTACGATACTGCTGAAATGCTATTAAAATTACAATATTAAGAGACACTTGCACATATCTGAGGAAAAAATCTTCTGAAAGATTTAAAAAAAAAAAAAAGAAAATGTAACTGTAGACCATGGCTGTGGAAGACAATCTGAAGAACAGTAAAATTTCAGGCACCAACTGTTGTTCGCTACTGGCAACAGATTACATTTTAGATGGGAAAAATATACAAGCTATATTCAAAATACAGTGATTTCAAAATATTTTATTAAAATTAGCATACAAAAGATTTTGAAGGCTATTTCTCAAATGGTTATTTATAAGTATTATTGAAAAAGTAGTGGTTTATTTCCAATGATCTCCACCATATAGTTATGCACTTTAAGAGCCTTTTGTTTTTCTAATCATTGCTTCCATCATATCCCACTGCTCTTTGGTAACCTAATAAAAGAAAAAGAGCATTTTATTGGAATTCCATATAATAATTACACATCTGAATGCTTGAATGTAAAATAGCAAGAAAGGAAATTAATACCCTTTTCAAATCATTGAATTCTCCTGCCATAGAAACATATTCTCCACCATCCATTCTAATTACCTAGAAAAAACATAAACAGTGTATTTATTAATAGTGGGTTTTCTGTAGTCTTCCCCTGTTATGAACTGTGAAAGTAATTTTTATTGATTTGGGTGAGAAAACCGCATGCTCAAAATAATGCAATTCACTCACTATTGAAAGTTCTGTTTAAGAGTACTAACTATCATGCACTACAATTAAAAGGTGAATAATACTTGTAAAGGATTTCAAAGTAAGATGTTTTGCTTCATTTTTGAAACCAGTGCTTTAAATAATATCAGCAGAACTCACACCATCATTGAGTTAATTGCATAAACAAGATCAACCAAAACTCACTGCTCCATTAACCCAGCTTGCATAGTCGCTGCAGAAATAGGCAGCAAGATTTGCAATTTCTTCTATAGTTCCCAGACGACCACAGGGAATCCTCTCAATCATCTTCTTCTCAAATGTGCCTGTTGGGTCAAGGCGGCTGAAAGCACCCTGAGAATTAAGAGAAACACAAGAAAAAAAGTTACAACTACACCAGAAAATAAAATCCAATGGAGATTTGACTCCACAGACACGATATGGAAGTTAACATTTGTAAGCCATCTATACCCTCTTTGTCAGTAGCATGAACAAGTAGGGAGTAGGAAAGAGAAAACAATTTATCCCTGTTGCACTGATATTTATATATTGAGGATGATAAGCTGGAATCTGACACTTTTAGGATACTCAACCATCATCTATCTGTGAAACACATATGGGATTAATGATCTTTATTTCTCAAGCACCCTTGGTAAACATTTGAAGAAATAAGTAAGGCTCAAAATTGCTGCACTGACAGGGGAGAGGAATCGGGGAGAAAAGAGAAAGAAAGCGGCCAAAAATAAATTATGTATGACAGAGTAAATAAAATGGAAAAGAAAAAGAAAAAATCAAGTTCAGTTAAATTGCAGCAATTGCTAGAACTAAAGTAAGCCACTGGAAGTTTTAGTATTTGAATAGCTTAAAATGGCAAGCATAATAGAAAGGTTTTTTTTGTTCTTCCTGCCTAATTCACAAGGAAAACCCACCTAATGTAATATGAAGAAAGTAACAGTAATATTTATGTTAAGTTACTGAAGTTATGAGTTAAAGTACCCTGTAATTTATGTAAATACAGCCATAGTCATGCCATTTAACTTGTCTGTTGTCATATTTTTAAAAGCCAGTTTATAAACTTAATGCTATTGAGTTTGTATGCCTTTTTCTTTTCCCATCATGACTTAACAACAGTATTTTGTAAATAAATGGATACAGACCCTAAGGTAGAAAGCCTTGATTTTGCAATACACTGTCTTAAGTAAAGCCCTTTTATGTTTTCATGGAAATTTGAACTTGGAACCAGTATGACAAATATAGTACTTTATTAAGAACACACAGTATCTCAAGTTTGTTATACACTATTCATTTAAATGAGAAACGTTAAGAGGAGGTAGTAATATTGACATTTAAAGCACTTAACTTGCCAAAAATTGTGAGAATTTATAAATGAAGAGATCTCACGATGAGATACAGTGGATGACAAACATTTATATGGATTCAAAAAGGAACAGGACAAGTAACGGAAGAATAAAATCTACCAAGATAATTGCAATACAAAGAGACACCAACTGTATCAAACTCCCTAGAATGCTGGAGGTTGATGACACAAGCAGAAATGTCATTACATGTTTTTCTTCTACTCTTGCCTAAAAATCTTCAACATGCAAGACCTGGAGGACTTTTGATCTTATCTATTTCAACATTCTTATAATCCTGCTGATTCTACCACTTGTTTTTCTTTAGAGTCAAACAAGTTTTAACAAAATTGTACAGCATATCTAAAACTGAGGAGAAAACGAAAAAAAAAAAGAAAAAAAAAGGTAAACACAAAAGCAACTCTGCACCCCTACCCCCAAAAGAACAGTAAAACAAACTGTGAAACATTTTACAAGTAGTAGCAATACCATTATATTAGCTGTTACTGCTCATAATTGTAATAATTTGATTCAATGGGAAACGGATCCTCCTCTCTCCTCCTGCAGGACTGCTTTCTTTATTCTTCCTGTTCCAGCTGGTCTGGATTACTTCCTTCAAACCCTCCAGTCCTCCTTTCCACTCACATCAAAGGTTCTCGTTTCCTTGCCGACTTAGTTTTTCTAGTTTTGAGATTTTCAAAAAAACTAGTGAGATTCTGTTCTCATACACCTTAAAGAGATTCTGAGATTTTGGAATTGACATTTTGTCTAATAATTAATTAGTAGTTCAGGCAGAAACAGGCACTTCACTACAAGTCCAAATTCACTTCACTTGACAAACTAGGTACGAAGAGTTGGTAAGAATCAACATTAAGTATTTTGATACACAAATTCTTTGAAACACTAAAAAAGGTTCACTTTATATCAGCTGTAGTACAAAGGGCAGTGGTAGGTTTCTGAAACTCAAGAAATCCTATTTTACAAAAAATCTGAGAAGCATGTTCAATATTCCAGCACAGTCTTGACTACTAAGGAAATCATACTTGAATTTAACAGCTATAGAAAAGGTTAGACTATGCTAAAGTTAAGTCTGTACTACAAAGCATATTCAAGGCTGTTTTTTACTTCATGCTATGTACCTTTGTTTTTATTGGACCTGGTTGAATCACATTGAATCTCATGCCATATTTACCCCATTCAGCCGCAAGAGACCTAAAAATTCATTAACAGAATGCATCAGTCTTTTAAACACAATATTTTATATATAAAATTTTATTTTATTATTTTAAACACAATATTTAATCCTATTCAGAAAAAACACAGAAGAACTTTCCTGAAACAAGCATTTCTACTTAAAGGGTTTTTTCCTGTTCTTAACAAAAACACTTCAGAGAAGGAAAAAAAATCACATTCACAAATAGGAATATTGATTTAATAGATGCACCAAAGATAAAGCAGCATTAAGGAGTAAGTCTTTCTCCCCTGAAAACAGATGATTTCAGCATCTAAATTCCTTGACAAACAACTGTTAGGCCATCATCTTTCTCTGGACATTTAGACTATCTCACAAGGATACTTTTCCAACATTTTCAACATAGCTCTAACATTGCATGTTTTGAAATAACACTAAACAGAGGATACATTCTAAAATGGGACCGCTAGAATGATTTTGCTTTATGACATTTTATCTGCATAACAATTATTCAGGTCTCCTTTTTTTTTTTTTTTGGATAAAGCATTCTAGCAGTAACTTTTCTAGCAGAAAGCTGCCAAACTGTTAAATTCCTTCTGCTGAAGTGCAGAGGAAGATCTATGTGCTATGGACTAGCCTGAAGTTAATAATGAGAGAAATTCTTGTTTGTTGAGTAACATGAATACCTTACACAACACTGTTGTGAATTAAGTATAACTGCAGACCTTAATTTAAAACAGTTTTATGAAACAGATTTCTTGATGAAACTAAACAGAGGTGAAGCCACAGTATAGTACAACCAAATGCAAGCACATCTTTTCCTGAGACAGAAGAACATGCAAAGTACTATAGACCTTGAACAGTTCCTCTAATAACTGTCTTAAAGTGCTAGTTCACCTATGAGAACACAAGAGAATCTTACTATCAAAACTCTTTAAAACTGAAACTTTGGAACTTGCCAAAAGTAGTAGTAGTCCTACTTGTCTGTATCTTTGCCTTGTGATAGAAACTATCACAATAATAACAGTTAATACTGTTTTCTGTAAGAAACTGTCAGCATACTAAGATATTGCTAAGGTAAGATTGGACCTTGAAAGGATCTTTTGTGGTACAATGGAATAGGAGGATTATACCAACTAGCTCCATTTTTACACACCAATTACTCTACCTCAAGGATGTGAAAACCAGAACACACATTTTGCTATATTACTTACTTGCTCATTGCTTCTACACCAGCTTTGGCAGAGGCACTTGGCAACACAAATCCTGAACCACTCTCTGCATAAATTGTTGTAATAGCCAAGAATGCTGCTCCTAGAAGTTGCAAACACATTTTAAAAAAATCCCACACCAAACAAAAATCACAGGAAGATCAAACTCTGAACTTAAGGTAAAAGTAACATCAGTGGTACAGAAGTTAGAAGCTCAAGTGTTAGGGATGCCATTTCACTCTGAGTTGTGAAAAGGCATTTTAGAAATATAGTCTCAGAAGCTTTGTTTTCAAAACTTTTTATTTCAGTTCCTTCTTTTGCAAGACTTTTAACAATTGTTTGAGGTAAGTGTAAATAGCTATTGATTAGGCTCCAAAGGTTTAGAGCCTCACACTTCTACTGATAATGAATTTAATGCACAAAACAGTCTGTATGGGGTGAAGGCCTAAGATATTAGATTGTTTTTTCAGAAGTTGCACTAGTCTAGTTGTCAGTAACCATGTATTTTGCCCTAATTTCATCAATTCATGAGGGGCGGTGTGGAATTAGCATTAGTGATTAGGTTTGGCATAATCTTAAAATGACACAGTTGAGGCCTCAAGTAAAAGTTTATACAGAAAAAACATAATTTTTAAAGACATTTTGAGAAGCTTTCTCTGCAGAGAGCCTATTACGAACTTAACCTGCATAACTTTCTCCATTATCACAACAAACTGTTAAAAAAGACTACTTTCTTTTATATACTGTATTATGTAACAGATTTAGCAAAAAACATTCTGGAAGATAACAGAAACTGCAACTGTTCATTTAATATTTCTTTTATAGAATACTGCAAATTCTAACTGTCTGGCCAATGACTAGCATGAGCTTCCTGTAACCAGGAAATGGAGGACAAGGGATGACAGTTCACTACTTACGCCACAGTAACTAAAATAACTGTTCTACTTTCTATATTTTAAAAGTAATTTAATTAGAATAGCTACCCAGGGGATATTTCTAAAACAATATACATCACTGATAGACTGTATGTGAAGTAGAGACTCAGGTAAAAAATTACAGCTTTACACAAACGAAACTAAAAAGAACCATAAACAAGCATTGATTGAAATGCCAGCAGATATCCAGAAACCCTGGGCCCTGCTTATAAAAATGTAATCTACACTGAGAGACTCTGAAAAGAAAAATTAACACAAGGAAAAAAAACCACAGAATAACTCTGAAGCTATTTAGAGATGATTGTTAATTATACTTTTCACAGAATTAAACCACAATTTTTTTTAAAGGTTAAGTAGAGGTGAGTTAAATTAATCTAATACAGATGCAAGAATAACTGATAAATTTACAGCTCTGAAGTTTAAAGTACACTTCAGTTCATACACAACTTTTATTTGTAAAGCCTATATTCATGAAATGAACAATATCTGAGCAATTAACTTCTCCCACTTTGTAAAAGTTAGTAACACACTAGCAGAATAAAAAATTCTTTTAAATACCAGTAAAAATTGGGAGTCTAAAAGCCGAAAAGTTTTATTATTTACTACATTATATTTAATGTAGGTCATGTTGCAGGATGTGCCAATGTTTTAGAAACTGTCAGATTCATAGTATCCTCACAGGCTGCTCTAAAATATTTGCATTAATTATCATCACCATCACATCAGAAACTAAGGTAGCTGCTCAAAATTTAAAAAGCAATCAAGTAAGAAAATGGAGAATGAGAGGACAAATAGGTACACTCGATTTACTTGCAAAAATATGTCTTAGAGAAAACCTTAAATAAAAAGTCTTACTTACAGATGGAATCCCCTAGAAAGAAGCCATGCAAATAATAGCAAAAGAAATTCACACATTTTATAAGCTGAGAAGTGAAAAGAAGAGAGATGACATGAAGGTGAATAACTTCTGAATTTTACCAAACATGAGGATGGAAGGAGTTTTCTGTTCAACAACAGCAAAGACAAAAGCATGTTTGAAGCCATATTTCACATTACTATACAGGGACACTGCATAAACCTGGAAGGCCATAAGGCAAAGTATTACAATGGTCTGCTAGAACTATATAGTAAGTCAGAACTGCGGATGGATTTTTAATGTGGGAATATCAACACTAGAATGATGGAATGATTTTTTCATGTGCTGCTAAAATATAGGAGGGGCATACCTATACACTAAAAAAACTTGTTACAGACCTACCAAAATAACATTAACTTTATATTGCTATAACTAAGTAGTATAAACTCAGTGAGTACTTTTTGGAGAGAAGCTTTGAAGAAATTCAACTAATTCAGAGGTTAGAGAAATACAGTGCAAATGCAAAAGTATTACTGAAACACAGTGGTTGTACCTAGAAAACAACATTCAAAAGTGAGGGCACATGGAAAACTGTAATATAGTTACTGCTTTTAAATGAATTTGAGATTATGTAATTCTGATCAAAAAATAAACTCATTGTTTTTCAATTTGTAACTGGAAGATAATATAAAATTTGAAGTGGTTCTTTGTATATAATCTATGATATAACACAGAAGAGCATACATCATCTTTCCCTTAAAGACAATAATCTGGTAAAGCAAATCTTTGGCTAAATAGTATAAAAAAAGAACTGTCATATTTTTAAGGTAAAGCTATGATACTGGATTAAACTTCTAGGTAGTCTAGAACTAAGAATTACAACCGGGAAAATAAAATCTAACACTGGTTTCAATTTTGAAATTATTTCTCAAATTATCTCGAAGTTAATATTCTCTACCACTATTAGTCAAATAGCACAGCTGTAAATTTTACTTATTTAAGTGCAGGAGGAAATTTCAAGGGAATATCCTGACTTGCTGTTCATTTAAATAAATATCCCATGTTCAGTTGCTCAATAAATCCAACACAGACTTAAAAGGAATAACAGCATTTGTTTTACACAAAGTCTTTTTTTTTTTTTAGTTTTAAAAACATTTTACAACTAGAACTCTGCAATCCCATTTTTATATTCAACCTCATGGCCTCTGGATCCAACTGTAAGGCCTGATGCTACAATGAAATAATTGTTAGCCAGTGTGATACTTACATACAGCTTTCACTGAAAGTGAAGTTCCTTTCTAGAAGAATGTTAAAAACTGCATTTCTTTTCCAACTACGATAACAATAGTAAGGCAAGGTAAGTAGGTAATAACATGTCACAATGCTTAAGATACCTTTTTGGGCTTTAATGAGCTCCTTTCCGATTTCCAGAGTTACGAAAGCAGTACCATTAAGCACAATATCAGTTATTGTTCTCCATGCATTAGCAGAAAGTCGTTCAGAAGGGGAAATAAAGTTTCCAGCTGCATTGTTTATCACAACCTGAAAAAAGGAAAATTTGGGAGTTAACTGAAAAGAACTCTTCCTGAGACAAAAGCAAAGAATTTACAAGGAACTTCTTAGAGTTTCCAGGTATGAAATCAAAAATATCCTCATCAAATGAGGTACAGAGGTTAGGGGGAGAGAGAAAATAATCCATCAGGAATTTTAAAATCTGCAGCACAGATATGTATCAGTAAGAGAAAATGAGCTGTATTTCCAAACTACTGTCATTACTAGTTTCGTATTGAGGAACAGTAAATGTAGAGGGTGACTTAAATCTCTGTTTTCCACAGTATCTCAAGTGCATCCTAACAGAAAAGTTTGTCCCCAGAAAGTTCCAACATCACATATATTTAATATAATGGATGAACGGGAATAAAAGCAAAAGAAGTTCAGGCAACTTGGTAACTAAAGTCTGGATTGGCTGACTGTTGCATAAGAGAAAGTCAAATCAGTCATGACAAGGAGATTGTGATACAGTGTGCCACAAGCAACTGCTACAAAGCTTTCACTTAATAGAGGTACATCCCTCACTTCCTGCCTTTCTGTAAACAATGATTAGGCTGAGGATACTTTCACTTTATCATCTGCTTAGCCCTTCAAGCCAGTAAAGTAGACAGTGTTTCCTTAAGGGGACTAAGCATCACATAAGCAGTTTTTAAACCAAAACCTATGTGGCAGATCCTGTATTTTTAGTAATATAATATGCTGAAACAACAACATGGTGTATTAGTTAAGGAATGGCACCTTGATTCTTGTAGGTTTGCATGAGCATAGCACATATTACATGAATATAAAACTAATAATATACAACAGTCATAAATTACACATATAGATAGCAAATATAATTTAAAGGTCTCCCTGGAGTTATGAAGGAAAAAAAGTCCAAATACCTCAGGATACTGAGGTGGTTATTTGAATCACTGAATAAATACAGCAAAGACATAATAATAAAACTAGTGAACTAAGGACTGCACAATACAATCTTTGAGATATACAGGACTGAAAAATAATCCATGGCAAAAAAATGATTGCTTTCTAATTGGGAGTAATGGTCTTGGGGACAGAACGAACAAAGCAAAGCTAGAAGGACTATCATACTGCCATTAACTTCTATTTTTAAGATCTCACCTCACATGCACAGTGGCAGGGAGTGATACTCAGGCTTGCAGAATTCATAAATTTACATCTCATGTCTGTCACTAAAAGAAAAACTGGATAAAAATAACTGAATATTTAATTTACTCTGCAGTCTATCCTAAACACATAGAATATGTGAAATTAAAGAGCAAGTAAATGCTTGTAAAGAACAAGTCATGGGAAGTATTTATTCAGAAAACTACTGGTGTACTAAAAATGTAATATACAGAAAGAAGTCTCCCCCCTCTCTGCACACACTTAAAATCTGGAGATCATAATGTGTTTTGGCCAAAAATGGCATTTAGTAGCAGCCAAAAAAATCCCAGAGTATCTTGTCTAAGAATCGGGACAGTGAGCTGCCTAATTTCTAGCACTGTTATAGCAAACAGCTGCAAGAAATAGTTTCTCCATTTCTTAATATATTTAGAATTCAGTAGTTTCTCTACCATATCTATAGGAAGCTCCTGGTGAGTGCACATTGTCTACAGAACACATAACAACAATTCTAAATCTACAGTAAACAGTTTTAAATCTGACTATCCTTTACAACAATGTTAACAGCCTCATCATACTTCCTCTCAGCTAGTAGGATCAAAGTTGTTATCTCACAATCAAATCAAAATTTGGTGCCTATCATCCTTTGGACTCCACCAGACCACTCTTCTCAGAGTCTTATGTAAAGAGCCCTGTGTTTTGTGCCAAACTATTAAAAACCAGATGCTTAGCTTGGCTGAAGACTTTTTTCTTGATTTTATGAGAAATTAGTCTTCAAGTTTGAACTTCCTTTGTGTATATTAATAAGCCTAAGCAAGGATCAAAGAAGATGTTTATGGTAACTTCCATTTCTAATTTGTGAGACATTCTGTTAATAAGCAACAGGTGCAATTCAGTAAACACAGATAAGTCTCCTTTTCAGGAAGGTTTAATATTCTGTTCATTTAATTAATGCAAAGAATCCCATCAGAATTGTCCTACTGTTTAAAAGAAAATGTTAGTCCTCAGTAAAGACAACAATGTTTAGTCTACCTGGTCTCTAAGTATTTTAAGAACCACAGGAATAGAGTAACCAGTCTCACTATGAATGTCTACTTTACCTTGAAGTACTGTCACTGTTCAGTCTAGTGTCTCTTTAGACTGAATTAACTTTCTAGCATAGTAGTTTTCTTCATACCTACTATGCAGAGTATTTTCAGTTATGAAGAATGAAGTTCTTCCCTTTCTCTAGAACACTTACATCAGGATGTCCTGCCACTTGGATTGTTTCAGCAACAGCATTCTTAACTGAAACTGGATCTCTCACATCACACTGGATGGCATGAACCTGCATAACAATGGAAAGACAGTTGTAGGTCTAAAAAACTATGTCATTCATAAGCTAAACAAGTCCACAGAAGCAGACAAATGCAAAAAAATTCTATAAAGTATAATAAGTAACATATTCACAATGCCTTAAAAATTTACCTTATTCCCTGTTTTAGAAGAAATTTCTTCTGCTGTTCCTTTCAAAACATCAAGCTTCCTAGAAATAAGTAGACAACATCCCTTATTTCAGTTAAATGCAATTACCACTCAGATTAATAAACTCTCATAATTTTCTGAGCAAGTATGAGCTATTACTTAAAAAAAGTGTTTGTGCAACATGCACGTTGATGATTTTTACAAAAACTTAGCTTTAAGATTAGGACTGTGTTTAGACAATAACTTTCTGAAGGAAAACTTTAAGTAATTTCTCGTTAGTGCTGCTTATAAGCAACTCAGAAGTGACTACAGTAGGAGACTATCTGAAGCTAATCGCATGTCACAAGCTAGAAAAAGGATTTTCTTTCAGAATGCACAATCATCACACGTAATTTAGCTACTACTCTACTAGCATCAGCATTCATTAGAGATGCATATCGAGTTTAAAACTAATTAAACCACTGTTTGGATGAATGTCACAATGCTTCTGTTTATTTTGATTAAAAATGAGATTTTTTTTTTAGACTTTACTGTAGTGCTACTTAAAAGAGCTACAGAGAGATCATCTTCATCAAGGGAAAACCGGGGTTCTTATTAAATTCAGAAGAGGAATGGTTTTAACTCAATTTGTGATTCAAATATGTATCAAGAACACCTGTAGTAATATATTAAAAATGTTTGATTATGTCCACTGCAATTTTTTGTTCTCCTTAAGGTTTTAGTTGAATTTATGTCTAATATTCAGGGTTGATTATTTTGTTCCCACTTTTCAGGGAAAAGCATTTGGTTTATTTATTCCTACTGTTTTTTACACAATTAGACAGACATCTGTAGATGGATCTGCAAGTTTCTAGAATCTAGAATATGACACTATAATTTGAAAGTGCACTGAAGTGGAATAAATAGAATATCTTTTTCCAGTTTATGAAGAAAAAACCAGATCTATTCAGTATTTGGTACTAAATGAAAGCTCTACAACATCTTCATTAATATTTACCGGCTTGCAATAACACACTTGGCACCTAAACTGGACAAAGCTGTTGTCATCCCTTTGCCAAGCCCAGTACCTCCACCAGTTATAAAGGCCACTTTCCCTTGGAAGGTATTTGGTGGCAACATCACTTTCTGAAGAGGTGAAAAGAATGCAGCTTGTGGTGCACTGTTTTCTTGATGCAGCACATTTGGCCCACGGCTGAAAAACTGAAAGAAATTAAGAGAAAAGTCAGTTTTGTCTCCTTTCTGTATACAGGACTGTTATGCAAGATCACATTTTCTTATGCCAGTGGAAGTAACAAACCACAACTGCCTTAATTATAAACTGAATGTATGAATGACCAGACTGTTTTATAGCAACACATACAGACCTTCACTTTGATGCTAACACTAGACTAGGAAAGCACTTGAGCTATTTTTAGATATTCCACTGCAACTAGAGTACTAAAAAAATATTTCAACCAAGATTCTTCCTATTTTGTGCATTTTTGTATCTATAGCTTTTACTAAAACATGTGGAAAACAATTACCAATCAATTATTGATTCCCAGTAGGATTTGGGTTTCAAATTCATATCTGCACTGAACTTTATGAATAAACAAATCCATGTGATTTTGAGCCTACATCTTTATATATTTCCAAATTCAAAAGCTTTTGATCCTTTACTATTGCAGATAACAAAATCATCTTCTTTACTGGAGAATGGGACAGAATCAAACTCCACAAGACTTGTCCCAATTGGTACTGGAGTTGCTAATCAAACCAATGATTGGTTTGATTGGTCATCTCCCAGACAAAACTGAGCGAGGCTAGTTTACCAGCATCGAACTCTGTCCCAGCAGAAATACCATTTACAGTAAATTAGCCTCTCAAGAATTGGTCCCTGCAAAAAGACACATTTGGAATGTGTTTAAAAACACACATGAAAGGAGAAGAAAATTCAATATTACACCTAGCAAACTATACCAGTAAGAAAACATCCCACTAATGCACTGAGAAATCTGAGATGTCACCAAGAAAGTCACAACAAAAACAGCCAAGAGGATATTTCTAGCATCCCAAAACACTAAATTAACTCAAGTCCTAATCAAATGACAGAATTAAATGTTTTGGGGCAGCAGCATTACAGTAGTAATTCAGAAATCCCTTATTATCTAGAATACAAAAATTACCTTAACCTGAAGCTGCAAACACTTCCAAGTATGACAAAACTAGATTTGACTTTTTTATGTGCAAAAAATTAGAAGACTGTAAATTGTATTTATTTTCTCTAACAATAACCTGTACTTGAGCCATAATGTGTTTATTTTAATACAAAAGAAATTCTAATACAGTTTCAGGAAAGAATGAATGGTTACTCTCGTATGATATTGCTAATAAAACATATAATTGTTCAATTCAGACTGACATGAAGAAGGTTGTTTTAAAATTCTAAAAATATTACAACTTATTATTCCATTTACTAACATTTTCAACACTAAAATTAAGAAATAACATTTTTAGTGGTAGATGATTAATCTGTACAAGCCAAAGCTACAATGCACTGGGGGTTTCATAGGGCTTAAATCTGGCCTGAGAAAGTGTTCATGTGAATCTTTCTGTGTGGTAATACATCTGCATAAGTAATACACGTGAAAACAGAGAGAACAATCAAGGAATTACTGTGACAATTGAATGGAGTCTAAAGCGTGATGCTAATAACACCAAGGCTGCAGGTTCAATCCCAGTACAGGCCATTCACTTAACAGCAGGACTTAATGATCCGTGTGGGTCCCTCCCAACTCAGAATATCCTATGAAAAACTAAGAGTGAAGAAGAGTTGTGGGTGCTATGTAGAACAAAATTCCGAAAATAAAACTCAAACTAAAGCTAGAATTATCACAAAAGTAAAGTAGTGCGGTAAGTCCTACAGCATTTGTACTTTAGGGATTCTTTCTGGGACTTGGACTCTTCTGCTATGTGCAATAGGCTTGTCAAAAAAACTAAAAAACAAACAAAAAAAGCAAACAAAAAGTAGTTCGGAGGAACACAAGTAGATCAAAAGGAAAATGTGAAGAACATTACATTTATCTGAAATAATCCAATTCTTCAGATCAGAGCCACTTACTAACAAAATTGTAAAGTTTGTAAAATATGATTTTTTTAAAAAATTCTATTTAAAAAAATTGCATACTGTGACAGAGTACCACAATATTACTAAGCCTCCAGAAAAGGGAAGTATGAAGGTTCTCTCTTGGGACTTTCTTAGTTCCCTACTCATCCCTCTTCAGGAGAAAAGTTCCCCCTGGAGAACTTCAGCTGAAGGCAGAGACTGCAAATCAAGACAGCACTTGGACTCCCTTCAGGATAGGGACATAACCCCTAGGCAGTACTGAGACTCCCTGATCAGGCGCTCTGTTAATGACAGACACACCCCACTGGTCTTGCTCACCACTGCAGAAATCATGCTAACAGCTTTCCTTCTGCTCCAAGGAGGAAGATTAGGAAACAGGCCATACCAGGGGATGGCAGAAGACTGCACCAAGACTAATACAGTACTGTAATCCAGCAGCCAGTGAAGTGAAGTTCGTATAATTCAGCAACCTTTTCATAAGATAGCTATCGTCTCATTACTAGCTTGTACAAGAGGCTTCTATGACAGGATGCACTCAATTTAGTCATTCTACTATTTAAGGTCAAGTTTTTAAATTATGTCTCAAGTGCAAACAGAAATAAAAAGAAGCCAGGAAAGTGCTTCAACAAAACCAAACTAAACCAAAAAAAAAAAACCAAAACACCCAACAAACACCGAAATCATAGACAAGCCAGGAAACAATCCTCACTCAGGAGGTGGAAGAAATTACTGCAGAAAGCTGTCTAGAAACACACAAGCAGTCACTGGTAAGAAGCACTGTGCCCAAGAAGAACTCACTAGGAATGGCCTCCAGCAATCCCCAGTCATAAAATCACAGAATAGTTTGGATTGGAAAGGACTTTAAAGATCATCTAGTTCCAAAACTCCTGCCATGGGCAAGGACACCTTCCACTAGATCAGGCTGCTCAAAGCCCCATCCAACCTGGCCTTGAACACTTCCTGGGAGGGTGTATCGACAACTTCCCTGTTTCTATTCAATATAAACCTACTCTCTTTCAGTTTGAATACATTCCCTCTTGTCCTGTCACTACTCGCCCTTTTACAAAGTCCTTCTCCAGATTTCTCGTAGGCTCCCTGGAGGCTGCAATAAGTTCACCACGGTCACAAGATAGCCCATACCACTGCTTGGACAGCAACATTCAAATCACGTTACCCAAACAGCTTTGGTATTGGGGGCAAAGGGCGACGGCAACGCCCCCCCAGCCCGCCCTGCACCGGGAGACCCGGGAACTGCCCAGCGGGGGCAGCGGGCCGCGGCCTCTGCGGGGCTCCGAGACAGGGCCGGGAGCTGAGGAGAACCGAGGAGTGTCCCCACTCTCGGGGGGGTTCCTGGCTGTTTCCCCAAGCCCAGCGGCAGGAGCCCTGCTCCGGCCTGAGCCGCCCCTCGACACAGCCCCAACGAGAGCAAGAGCGATTTCCCCGCGGCTGCGGGCAGAGCCCGGCGGGTAGCACCGTCCGCAGACGCCCGCCGTGCCATCAGACGGGACAAGGGCGCCCCAGCAAACCGGAGCAGGGGGTGGCGAAGCACCCCCGAGGCGCCGCAGCCCCCGCTGAGCGCCAGCAGCGCAGGGACCGCCTTACCCTGCCGGTGCCGCAGAAACCGATGCCCCGCACAGCGCACCGTCCGAGCGCCGCCGCCGCCATCTTGCCCGGTCGGGCCGTGCGCCCGCCCCGCGGGGGCGGCACCGCGCGGGCCCCGCGGCCACGCCCGCCTGAGCCGCGGAGCTCACGGGGCAGCCGAGACCGAGACCGCCCCGAGCGCTGCGAAATGGGGACTACGTAACCATTTTCTTAAGAAAGGATGTCCTTTGGTGTTTGATCTTTGTACGCTTTCAAGCGTAACCCACAAGAAAGGAGATTCAGTCCGTGAAACAGCAGCTAATAAGTAAGCTCTAAGCGACGTCCAGGTGTTAGAAAGGCAAAGTACTTGTCGGTAGAATTGCCTTGTTAAAGGTTTAGGGTTTGACATGTTTCAGCCATCTCAGACGGGAGGTTAACAAAGTTTGGGGAGAAGGATGTACCACTGATTGTGGATACAAAGAATGCAGAATTTACGGACCACAAGGATGGACATTTGGCAGAACCCGAAGACAAGAAAAAACTAACAAAGACAACTCAGCAACTGTGCTGAAATCAACTCCAACTGGGTAAAAAGTAATTCTGGCAGGGGAAGATCACCCACGGAACCAAAAGAGAAAGACTGAGCCTGCAGACTAATTAGCTGGAGAAGCAACAGAATCATTAACCAGTAAAAGATAGAATACTTTTTAATAAGAGAATAATGAATGTTAATGTCTTTATTTGCTAAAATGTATACACAGTGAAAAGTTTTGGAAGTCATTGCGCTGGCTTTGTGGATTTATCAGCCAGCACCCCTTTCTGCACAGAACTGTAAATCTCGACTCTGCGAAGATTTGACCTTTTGCACACTGGGAGAAAGAACCTATTTTGGATAACACAGGGGCACCTTCCTGGACACTGCCACTGCCTTGGCACCTCCAGTTCCAGCTGTGAGGGTCAGGGTTCGGGCTATCTGCTTAGCTGAGTTGGGTTTTATTATTGCAAGTGATTTACTCAACTCTACTTAAAAGACACTAAACGTCTATCTTCTTATTTTTCTTTTTTGTTTGTTTGTTTATTTGATTTTTGTGGGTTTTTTTTTTTTTTTTATCTTGTGATCTAAACCCAGGAATTTCTGTGCCCTCTATCCTTAGCATGGTGGCCAATTTTTGGTGTATGTTTTTGGGGGACAAGAGTTGTTTATTTAAGGAATGAGAGAAAAGGAGTGGCACAGCTGTCTGCTAATAGGGATTTCAAATGGGATGGGTAACATGGGGCCTGATTTGTGGTGAGACTGTGCATTCACAGATCACTCCTGGGCAGCAGCACAGACTCTGTGCTGGCTCCACTGCACACACCAACACTGGCTGACTGCCAGCGAAAACAAAGTTTACCAGTGTGATGGTTCGGACTTGGCTCCCTGACAAATGCCTGAACCCCCAGTAGCAGCCCCTCCCTTCTTCTCCCAGGGCAAAGGAAAAAAAACTATGCAAATTGAAGAACCCGAAAATCAAGCTAGTTATATAAAAAAATATATATTTGAGGTATATTACAGTTAAGATGCTATGTACACAGCAAAAAGGAATCCAAACACCCCCCGAAGGGATAGGGAAAGGGGAAAAGGAACAAAAGGAGACAAAGAAGGGACACCGAGCGGATATACGCAATCAAACCCGAGAATTAGTAAAATAACTAGTAAAACAAATCTCACCACGTCCCTTAGAAAGAAGGAGGATTGGCACACATGGCCAGCACTCTGCTATCCTCCACGTGGCAGGCCAGTGGTTGCTGCAGGCCTCAGCCTTAGATAAGCGAGACCAACGCAAGGACTCACTGTTCCTGAACCTCACCGGAAGAGAAGAGAGCGAAGGCCTCTCCTCCCTTCTTATTTATACCCCAATTTACGTAAAAATCGTATGGAATAGTGGGAACACTGCCCCTTCCTTGGTTACAAACTGGTAACCAAGGAAGGCCTAGATTAAAACCACCACAACCAGAAAGATCAAGACTCCTCATTTCAAATTCAGCACTGTCAAGTGAGTTCAGAAAAGGCCTGAGCACTCTATGAACATTAGGCCATATTCAGCGACCGGGAATTATGTTGAGATAACGAGACATTTGATGGATCTCTGTTGAGCACATAGACTGGCCAACCAGAAAGGTAATGACTGACTGATACCTACCCATTTGCACAGCCTGGGTAACAAGGCAGAGAAACCTGCAGAGTTGTATCTGCCCATAAGGAAGGAGAGGGTAAGGAGTTAGGGAAGTAGCATGGTAGATGTAAGAACATACAGATTTAATAAAGCTGCTGGTTTTGAGGAGAACAACACTTGATGAATCTGTGCAGTTACAAAACTTGCCGTGAAAGACAAAAAAAAAAAATATCACTGGGTCTATACTATCAATTTTTGAGTTCAGGGCAAACTGAATACATGGTGCTGTGGGATAAGTTGATGCTCTGTTGGTGCAGTAAGTTCTAGAGCACCTAACATCTTTGTAAGTGCTGCACACTATCTGGCAGCCACTGAAGCAATAGTGCCACACCGCTAGGCAGTGATTGCCACAGTACCATTAAAACTGCATATGGAATATCTGATAGGTGTCAGAGACTCTGACATTCTAAGATTTACATGGTAACATTTCATTAAAATTAGTTAATTCAAAACATACTGAGTCTCAAGAGATGCATAATCCCTGAACTAAAAACCAAAAAACCCCCACCTAACCAACCAAAAAATCTAAAAATATAATTGAAAGAAGAACTACCAGCATTTTACAAGGAAAATAAATTGGCTTAATAGGCTACTACCCCACTTTCTAAAATTCTACTTCATTTTGGATGATTTACAAGTTTAGGAAGAGTTTAAGAACAGCTTAACTGAAATATTGAAGCATCCGATCTCTGGTTTAAAGCATGCCAGGAGGTTTAAAGCAGAAAGTATCTGTTAGGATTTTTGGTTGAGTTTTTTCTGTGTTTTTTAATCTTCCATGGTAACATGAGAAATTATAAGACTAAATCTAATATCTGTAGGGGAAAAAGTAATCAAAAAAATGTAACTCCTAGAAAAGCATGATCTGAAAGTGTCTGTCTAGCACTAGTCTTTTGCAAAGGTAATGATGTCTTAATCACCTCTTACAGAAATACCTAAGAAGCGATGAATATGTAAGAGCTGGCAGGCATAATTTAGACTTACAAGGATTTAGCCAAGTGGCATAACAGAGCTCAGCAGAAACCTCAGTCCTCACTGTAAACTTGCATGCCATTGCTGTTTCTGCCACTCAAACTACCTTGTCGAAAGAAATAGCACCTGATGATAAAGTTTAAAAATAGTCCAAGAGACTTTTGATACAAAAGAAAGACTACTAAGGAAAAAAAAAATAATCCTAGGTCAGGAATAAATTATGGACATAATGCGGACCTAAATATCTGTTAAGAGGAAATGTGTAATGAGAGATTACCTAGATATTCTATTTAGATACTGTTTCTGATAGGCATCAACTGTGGTACTATCTCAAAAGTTAGATGCAAGTTAAGCCTGCGGTCCATATGAGTTTCTGGAACACCTCTTTCTGTTCTACTAGTCTCTAAGTTTTGAACTCTGCTGAATCATTTATTTGTGAATTAAAAAAAGACCAAGTAGAAAACCAAAAAATACTAGAGGACAGAGAGGTAGGTCAGTCCAACAGCAAAACTCACAAGGTCTAGAAGGTAAATGAATGGGAAACC
This sequence comes from Myiozetetes cayanensis, assembly GCF_022539395.1. Taxonomy (NCBI): domain Eukaryota; kingdom Metazoa; phylum Chordata; class Aves; order Passeriformes; family Tyrannidae; genus Myiozetetes; species Myiozetetes cayanensis. The sequence goes on from NW_026086604.1 coordinate 24,195,970, forward strand.
ATGATACCAGAAAAATAAAGTAAAATAAAATTGGATATTATAAAGGGGTTTATATGATTCATACAGTTTAGTGGTAAGGGTGCGGCACTGTCACCGCTGAGGCCCGGGTTCGATTCCCGGTCAGGGCCACTCCCGGGCAGGTGGGGCTCGTTAGCCCTTAAAGGCAACCCACCTACGTCCTAAGGACCTCGCTGCCACCGTCCAAGCTCGCTTGGCCCCGGCAGATGAACCTTAGGATTAAAGGGTGGGCTCAGTTCCGCGCACACTGTGTCTCACCTAAAAAATCCAATGCGCAGGCTGGAAGGTGTAAAGACCTTCCCCGGATCTTCACTCGTGAAGACTGGCCATAAAACCAGTTTCTTATGATTGTCATATAAGTTGGTCACAGAAGTCAAGCCAATAGGATAAATAAGACATAAAATAATGACAACACTACAGAAAATATTTAAGTACAGTTATATAAAGCTGAGAAATAGTCTCATTCAGATTATGTTGTATATTTCTGGTCACCTTAGCTCAAAACTGAACTGGCAAAATTATGAGGGACTAAAAAGAACAAAGAAGATGGAGAAAACTCAGAAGGAAAGAGATTAAGGAGACTGATCATTTATCTTAGAAGTGTAGGAAAATATAAAGAAGTATCTAAATGAACATTTAACGACCAAGGATACTTAAAATCATAACACATGGAGATTAAACAGATTATGATACTACAGAAACATTTCTGACAGCTCATATTTACATTTCTGTATGGTTTAGATTAATATTTTCTATTGGAAAAATGTTATCCTGAGTTTCCCCTCCCCATTTCAACTCCAGTGTGGGTTTTTTAATACTAAAACTTCTTAACTGTGGTTGTGACTTCAAAAGATTTCTCTATTTTGCAAAGTTAAGGGGCAAACAATTACCAATATTCATTACTTGAGAAGTAGGCCGACTTCCTGGTAGGAAGAAATTTGCTCTCCAGCTGCGGCTGATGTGATCATGAACATGAGGAGTTTGATACCCTGCTCTGCGAGAGCTGCCTAGTGCAAGGAGAAATTGGTATTTTGAGCTTTTCCTCGGATGCGTGTGACTGCAGTCATGCACGTGTGGCTTCCTCTGCTGTTTCCAGAAAGTCTTTGGTAATCTGCCGAATGGTCTTAGAACTCCCAGGTGTTTTTTAGTTAAAATTCTATTTTTTTTTTTTAATCCAAAACTTGCTTTAAGTTAAGAGATGAATGTCTAGAACGTTTCCTGTTCGGCACGCAATGCCCTTTGTTAGGGATGTGAGTGCACTGAAAAGGGCAGGTCAGAGGGTCACAACCCACTAGCGGGGCCCCGGCTGGACACGTCAGTCCCGGCCCACGCTGACACGGAGCGGAAGGGACCGGCAGCTCCCCAGGGCTGCCAGGGGTGCCGCCGTGACGGGGACGCGGCTGTGAGAGGGACACGGTTGTGCTGGGGACGTGGCTGTGACAGAAACGTGGCCGTGACTGGGACACGGCTGTGAGAGGGACACGGTTGTGCTGGGGACGTGGCCGTGACGGGCACACGGCTGTGAGAGCGACACCGCTGTAACGGGGCCGCGCACGCGCGTGGCCGCGGCTGCAGCGGTCCCGCGGCCCGGTAGGCGGTGCCCTCCGCACGCCCCGTCCTCGGCCCGGCCCCGCGCGCGGAGTCGCGGCGGCACCCGGGATTCTCCTTCCCCGTCCCGGCCGCGTCCCGGCTCGCCGGCGAGCTCCAGGATGTGGAAGCTGGTGCCCGCCTCAGGAAAAGGTGAGGGAGCACCAAGTGTCGCCGCCGCTCCGGCGGGCTGGGCCCGAGCATGGCGGGCCCCCTCCCCGGCCTGCCGGCGCCTGCGCGCGTCCCCGGGCGGCTGAGGCCGGAGCCGCGGCCCGGGCGCCGCCCTCGGTGGCGGGAGTGCCGCTGTCTCGGGGCCGCTGTCTCGGGGCCGCTGTCTCGGGGCTGGCCCCGGCCGGGCTCGCGTGTCCCTGCTCCTCGGGCAGGGCCGCCTCGGGCCGCTGATGACCAGGTCCTCATTGCCCTGGGCGCTCGTCCACGGCTCAGCCTCTGCTTTTCCCTGGAGCACTGCAGACCACAGCTCCTGTTCAATCTTACAGGGCTTCTTTTCGAACCCATGTGAGGTGTCTTCAGGTGCTGCTTTGAAATGCCTGAAGGGTTGAGCTCTGAGGCAGCAATCTCAGGTGTCCCTCAGAAACGATGTTTAACTATTGTATTGATGTTTCAAAGACCAAGTGTTCAACTTAAGGGAGTTTCTTGGATGTGCAGTTTTGAAACTAAATTGCCCCTGTACTGTTCTTCATGTTTCCTTGTCCATAGCAGCTTTGATAGTAGGTATCATATAGTATCTCTTACTACCTGGAAAATCTTGATCAAGAGCCAAAACACTACTATTTTCATTATGTTCAGAATGATCGTTTCTGCACAGTTCATATTTGGAAAGTTATTTGCCCAAGGTTGAAAACTAGAATTTAATCTGTGGTTACTCATTTCCATCAAGAAGCATTACTAGCTCCATTTACCAATAGTAGCACACCTTTGGGATGGAGTCAGTCCATCCACTGGGAAGCCACCATGTGGTCCAGGTGACAAGTACCAAGGATATGCTAAAGCATCAGTCAGAGGCTGAACTTACTGAGGATCAGTTTGATTTACACTGCAGATATCCTTAGATTCATTAGAAGGACATTTTTCTCTGGATCTCTTAATCAGTCATGTAAATAAATTATATACCCTCAAAAAAGTTGTTCTTTGGAAAAGGTATCTTAGATTGTAATCTTTTTTCTTCCATATGCAGCAATTAATTTTCAAAAAGTAATACAACAGAGAACTTAAAAGGCAAAGTATTAGTAAAAATGTACTGTTCTTGAAAAAAAGGTTGTTGCCCCTTTTGTAACAGCTTTGTTTATCATAAAATATGTCCTTTTATAATGGACAAATCAAGCAAGGGAGGAAGAAAGATATTTCATCTATAAGCTAAATGTATAATTCCAATCAACCTAATAAATGATTAATTACAAAGTTGAGTCTCAGGTATACTACAAACTTCTGAATGTCTCCTATGTGTTTTGTGTATCTTGGCATTTTTTGTAAACTGGTATTTTTTGTTTCTTTTGTATTTCCAGGAGAGCCATATCGGCTTTTAAGTGATACAGAATATGTTGTTGGACGCAAAAACTGTTCAATTTTAATTCAGGATGATCAGTCCATCAGTCGAAGTCATGCAGTTCTGACAGTAAGTCGTCCTGAAACAACCCCTGTAAGTAGCCAGCCTTTTACTGCATTATCAGTGCTCTGTGTGGTAATTCAGCCTGCCATGACCATGCATACTCTCATTTTCCTCTCGCCAGCATTTTATGCTCTGAGTAGAACCGCTGATCACCTGCCTTTTTTTAATCTTGAAATTCATTGGTTTTTCCTTATGTCTACTTGCCTTTGTTGAGAAATATAGTGACATAATTCTAGTGGTCCAAGCTCCCTTTTATCCCAGAGTGAAGATTTAATAGCAGTTTTTATTAAAATAATCATAGGAAATTTATGCAGTTAAATTTCATTACACAGACAAGTTTTAGGTCTTGGTTCTGGAAAGTGCTTCAGTTGTCTTACTGCAGGCTTAGTTTCTGTTTCATTTCACATCATTAATTCTGTATTTGCTATGGGCATGGAAAATAAAAATGTACCAAGGAGGATTAACAAACAGCAATATACTGTTACTTAGGTATTGTAGCGTTTGTGGATGTTTTGAAGCCAGTCAGCAGGAATTTCATTTATTAACCTTATATAGGGTTTAAAATAAAATACACAGCACGTATTTGTCCTTCTAATACTGCACATACTAAGTGAGTCCAACAGAGGGCTACAAAGATGGTGAGGGGACTGGAGCTCCTCACCTGTGAGGAAAGGCTGAGTGATCTGGGCCTGTTGGGTTTGGAGAAGAGAAGACTGAGAGGGGACCTTATTAATGTCTATATGTATCTGAAGGGAGGATGTCTACAGGATGGAGCCAGGTTCTTCCCAGTGGTGCCAAGCAATAGGACAAGAAGCAATGACAGAAACTGGAACACAGGAAGTTCCACCTGAACATAAGGAAAGAACTTTTTTATTGTGTGGGTGACCAAGCACTGGAACAGGTCACCATCTCCTGAGATGCTCCAACACTGCCTAGGGAGGTTGGACTCCATGATCTCCAGTGGTCCCTTCCAACCTTACCTGTTCTGTGATTCTGTGAAATAGCATGTAACTGTGTGGCAGAATGTTATGAAACAAGCTAACAGTGTTCTCATTGGCTTGTGAACCATTTTGGAAATCTGGCAGTGTCTAACCTCTTCTCAAAAGATGCTGATGTCTCTGTGCCCTGCAGCTTGGGGAAGATTAGCAGTCCTTGTGGAAGGAAGTTCAGGGAAAGGGCTGAATGATAGATAAAAACGTCAATAATAAATGTGGGAGCCTTGCTAAATTGCACTATCGGAGGCTTTGGGCCAGTGAATGGTTGCCTTGCACAGTCTCCAGAAAGACTGAATGTCAGAAGCACAGACAGCCTGAAGCTAAACACTTGTGTGTTTTCTCTCATTCCTCTGCAGTGAAAACCAGAAGATGAATAATTTAGCCAGCCTCATTGTCCAAAGTCTTTATTTAAGATGGCATTTTGTAGGCTACTTCTTATTTATCCACTGCTTTGATCCATAATTATAGTAACCTGTTTCTGATAAAACTAACACATTCCGATAAACTATAATGATTTGTTTATGTTTATTTTCAGAGTCAATCTCTCTCAGTCCCTGTCTTAACAGTAAAAGATACATCTAAGTACGGTACCTTTGTTAATGGATCAAAACTCAATGGCACTTCAGTGTCTTTGCAATCTGGTGACAGAATCAACTTTGGAGTCTTTGAGAGCAAGTTTAGGTAAGTGCTTTGATTAAAAAATATCAAGTAAAAAAAGTTCAGTTTTTGAAGAGTATTTTAGCCCATCATATGACTCGGCAAGCAATGCAGCAGTGATAAATTTTTAGAAAGCGAAGGAGATGAGTAGTACTTTGCCTGTGTTCCACACCTGTTTCTGAAATAGCCTTCCATTATATTTTGAGAATATAATTTATTTTGACATTAAGAGATTGTTCATAGTAAAGCATTGGCATTTTAGAAGGATTTATCATGTACAGTGACTGTTTTCAGGCTATCGTAGGCAAAGAAAAAATTCTTAAAACATACATGATTCTAAGGAAGGTTTAGGGAAGGGAGGGAGCTTGTCTGAGCCCTTGTTAGCTGTTGATAATGTAATGAGGGAAGAACAGACATTGCTGGAGGATGCTTTGTACAGCACTAGCCATTGAATGATTGTTCCTGTGATGTATGCCTGCTCTCATCAGCGAACCCAACTTGTTATTGTTTTCAAATTTACATGGAGCCAGTGCTATCCGTTTATATATAGGAAGCATTCCTTGAAGTGGCAGGTAAACAGAAAAGGTCAAATGACCATTGAAGTCAATGCTAAAGCAACAAGCAGGTGGCTTTGGGCCTTAAAATTTGATTCAGTTTTATCACTGCTGCTGGATATTATTTGTTAGAAAAAAACCCAGCATTCTCCTGAAATTACTATAATAAAGTATTGTTTGTATTTTAGAGAAACTTACGTGAAATGTGGTACAAGATTCATGCCATCAGACCAGATACATCGTGGCTGTTGTAGTAAAAGGATTATTTAAATTCCTTTCTACTTTGTAGACTAAAACAAATGAAATAATGGAATTTGATATGCTGAGTTCCATATGGAAGGTCTACAAATATAAATAACCTTATGGTCAAGGGTAATGGCAATGTTAGGAAAAAATTACTTGAACTTGCATTCTATGACACTTGTATTTTTTAAGTACTAATCTGTTGGTGAACTGTTGTGTTGAGCACGCTTTTGATTTTGGAAGCACACACTCTAATTTCTTTTGATATTTCCAGGCTTTGTACTATTCTTGATGCACTAATTCTACATGATGTCTGTGAAAGCTCCAAAAGTCTTTGGAAATATTGGAGACGTAAGGACAAAATGTCATTAAATTTTCTGAATAAAAATTGGTATTTAATTTCTCTTCAGGAAATTTTATAGCACAGTCTTTTATCTAGGTGAGAGTATGGGACTTTTTTTTTATTCTTCAGATTTCCCTGAGACACAAACATGACAGTTAAGTCAGCTCTGTCCATCGTAATGATTGGCTGGAATAACTAAAACAATTCACTTTTACTTATTCTTTGCAGAGTGGAATATGAACCTTTGGTAGTCTGCTCCTCATGTTTAGATGTAGCTCAGAAAACTGCTTTAAATCAAGCCATTCAGCAGCTTGGAGGCCTTGTAGTGAATGAATGGACAAAAGAATGTACCCACCTTGTCATGGTATCAGTAAAAGTTACTGTTAAGGTACGTTGAACTTTTGCATATCGATAGTGTTGCTTCGCAGTTTTCCCACAAACGTGATTTAAATTTTAGACCTGCTCAAGGTTTTTCTCTACAAAACTATGCACTCAGCCCTTCCAAGTTTAGAAGACATATATGTCAGTTGGGAGATAGGAGGGAAAGAAACTGAAAAAAGCCAAGTTTGAAGACTTACTAATTTTCATCAGTTGCCTTCTACATTTTCATAATTTTAGTCAAGGCACCAACTAAAAGAACTAGGCTGTTAGAAGCAAAACTATCCTGGTTTCAGTAGCAAAAATCAGTATTGTTTTACTTGTTGTGTAACATTTTCCACATCTAAGATCTTAGAAAAGATCTTATGCTTGGTTGAACCATATTCTATCTGAATTTTTTCCATGCAGTAAATATATATTTTCTGGCCTTTCAGACTATATGTGCTTTGATTTGTGCTCGACCAATTATAAAACCAGAGTTTTTTGTTGAATCAGTCAGAGCTATTCAGTCCAGGCAACAGCTGCCAAATCATGAAAGGTAAGTTGCCAAATCATCATTTTTACTATGTCACAGAATTAAATTAATGGGAATTCATTATCAAACAGATTATCAAACAGCTACAGTTTATCTGATAATTTTTGACAGAATATGTGAGTAACTTTATTTGTGGAAGAATGCTTAACATGACACACATTTTCATAGGCCATTTTCTTGATCTCATGCCTAGATTTATAAAATGAGCTCTTGGAATTGACTGTACACTTCGAGATGGTACCATCTCTAAGTAGGAACTTGTTTTGTTAGCAAATTTAAATATAGCTTCAAACACTTTTGGGAGTTGATACATAAAAATAAATTACATTTTTATAAAAAGAAATTGTGTCAAGCTTATTTCATTATGTAAACATATTTTCCCAGTGTGTGGTTACTGAGTTTACGGTAAACTTTGGTCGAAACAGAGTTAGCCTGACCCTTGAATTCCCTGAAACAGCAAAGGTTTTTAATTCTCTATTATGAAATGAAGTGATACTAATGTGCATTGGTCTTCACTAGACAAGAACCACTCATTGTGTTCATGGTTATATTAATTTGAAAAGGTAGTTCTTACTTTGTAATAAGTAAATGCCATGGAATACAATGAAATAACCTTCTGGTTATTTTCTCTATGTAGGAAAGTGTAAAATAGTCCCATTATTGTACTTGACAATTCATCTGAGCCTGTGTTGCTACTATTTTTACCTTGAAAAGGATTATGTTTTGTTTGGAGCTTGTGGTGGCTGGGTTTTTTTTTGTAAGAACACATGATTTATGTAGGTGAGAGATTTCCATTATGTATTTTTTAAAGGTAAACTGCATGGGTACTTTTTTTATTGCTTCTCTTCTTTATGTGCTTCGGACAATACCGTGAAATTAAATAGGTATGAATAGAAATTGTAAGGTACTTGGCATTTGAAAAATAACAAACTTTTCTCCCTGTTCAGTCACAGTAAAAACTTGTAAAATTACTGTAAATGACATAATGATTTTTCTGGATGTATTGTTACAACCAGGTGAATTCTGGACACTACTTGTTCAAATTGAGGGAAATAAGTGGTGAAGAATAATGGGAGTCAATTGATTTTGCATCTTTATGAATATACGTTCATATATGTATCCATATGCATATGTGTTTGGACACAGCAATTTAATTTCTTTTCTTTTGTGGGTCTGCTGGTACAATAGTTGAACAGTTTGAAGAAAGAGGCTGGGGGGAAGGGCAGCTGAACAAACCTGGTGCACAAATGGTAATAGACACAAAGCTGAAGAGGTTTCACAATAAGCTGCACTTGGTATATGGTAAAATGTATTTCACAGAACGTGGCAGTACCTGGTTTGAACAACACAGGTGCCAATCTGGAGCAATTGGTAGGAAGGATTCTTTAGTTTCTAGATGCTGCTTTACATTTGCAGGAGTTTATGTAATATGTCAAATCAGTCATCTGTGAGTGGTTTAAAGCTCATTTGCTCTTCAGTTTCAGAAGAAAGGCAGAATCTTAATGATTTATAACTTTCCCTTTTACTTAAAGTCTGCATTGTTTTATAAGAATGTGAGAAAACTAAACAAACTACTTAGTCCTCTCTAAAATATTTTTTCTGACAGATCTTTTGTGGGGTTTTGGGGTTTCTTTTTAGTACAGGTTATGCAAGCCATCAAAAGCTATTAATTGGTTACTCGGGCTAATGTTCCCTGGCTGTAAAACTGCTGTTCCTGTCTGTTACAGTAATCAGCAAACAGGCTCTTGAAACTGGGATGTGTGTTGTCCATTCCTTTAATACAGAAGTGACAGTATATTTGAGCTCTTTAGTGCAGCTAAAATAGAAGCAGATGGATATGTTTCAATTTCTTAAATATTTCTGCTAACTCTTAAGACCGTGAGAGGAGTTGAGTGACACTAGCAGTATATCCATTGTGTAGTTTTCAAAGACAGATCTGCATCAAACTAAATGAGACAGCTGGTGTCATACACAGATCTATGTTTAAAATAATTGCTGTATTTTAAATAGCTAATATTTTTGACATGTAGTTTGTGGGAAGATACTGAAAATTTACATAGCAGTTATTTTAATTTAATTTCCAAAAATACTTCTACCTTTGATGGGGAATCTCTATGTTGTGCATTGTAGGTAGAGCTGACCTGAGCTGGTACATCTGCAGGACATTAATCCACGTGGGGCAATACTAGTTTGGGTATGAAATAAATATATTGAGGTGATACAGGGTGACACTGTTAACTAAATCTTTACTATTAATGTAGATCTTGTCCCCCTCCAGAAATCGAGGGAAATACTATGCTAAAGTTCAAAACCAAAACAAAACCAAAAAAAGCTTCTTTTTTTTTTTTTATACTTCATGGAATTGCAAACCTGCAGTTCCCGTATGAATGTGACACTCTTTACTTGAGGGTTTTTTTATGGTGAAGTGCATTGCCCCAGTCCTCTGGTACTCTCTGGCAACCTATGCAAGGTAGAATAACAACTGAAGATTTCACTAATGGCTGCATAAGTGCAACCCTGTATGAAATGTTTTATGACTGCAGTCCAGTGTAAATAGTGCAGGGCTTTGGAAAGGTAGGAAAGTAACTGAGTCTTTAACAGAAACTCACCAAGAATGAAAAATCTGTTTATTCAGAGATCTGGGATTGTAGAGGGTCTTTTCTAGATATTGGTATTGGTATTAAAAGCTTATGGGGCCTGAGTACAAGGAGCACTTTGTAATCCTAAGACAGAGAAAGACTGTTGTCTTTTGAGTGTAGATCAGCTTTGGATAAGAGTTTCTAAGGAAAATCAAAGGTTTTATTGAGGAGGAGATGATCAGTTAAAGTTGTCTGCTGAAATTAAAGAAACTTAGATTTGAAATGTATCTATAGAGAAACTATAGTCCTGTTTCAATGTCATGGAAGCTGCTGTTTCTCCTTTTGTACTCATCCTTTTGTCTTTAAAGATGACTTTTATCCCTTTTATCTTAAGTTAATAACTGTCTCTATGGGGCTCAGTATCAGAAGTCTTCTGACCTTATAACTGAAGTCTGAGTTGCCCTATTTCTTCCCTTAAATTATTAGGGTTTTTCATATCTGTTTCAATTTCAGTGCAACAGTACTTTTGTAAACAGACTTGAACAGGTTGCTGAACCTTATCAAACACTCATGTTTTGAAACCTGGTGGGTTCAGGCTGATTAATGTTCATGGATTATATAAAACTTCAAGAATTGATAGTGAAGAAAACAAAAGAACAGATTATTTAAAAGGAACTGTAATTATATAGTGCATTCTAGCCCATCGTAATTGAATTATGTATTTGGATGCAGTAGAAAATTTACATGCATGTTCTTCATATAAAAGTATATGAATATTCAGTGTCTGAGGAATGGTTTTATGTTTACAGGTGCTCTGTTTTTTCCAAGAACTTCAGTATCTCAGCATTTCTTGGAATATGTTTCTTACTTAGAATCTGCTAATCTTTGCTGTTAAAGCAGATATTGTTAGTGTGTTTCAGCATCTTTTTTTTTTTCTGTGTAGTAGTGTGAGAAGGATGTGTAATCAATAGTCAGAATAAAGATAAGTAGTTCTGTCATCAACCAGACTATGTACATAAACTGCTGTTCAGGTACAGATGTAGTGTAGTATGTTAAAATTGACCTATGGTTTCCCTTCTTTCTAGCATATGCCTTCACCTTGCTCTGTCAGGACTGCTGGAGTAGTGAGTGTATGACTCAAAGATCCCATAAATACTATCCTAAAATTATCATTTAGATGCTTGTCTTAGATGTAGGCATGCCGTTATTACCTGCAGCTGAGATCACAAGCTGTGACAAAAATGAGACCTTCAGGATAGAATTTTAATTTTGCCTAATCTGTTCCCCAGCTGAACTCCTGCTGGCTTTGCTTCTATTGGACAAAACAGTTGAGAATCTGCAGGGTGATCTCTATCCCACCAGCAAGAAGAGCGTTCTTACCTTCTGTCACATAAGTAGGCTGTTATCGAGTGTAGCGATACAGAATTTCTTGACGCAGCAGAAAAGAATGAGGGGTGGCTGTTCCCAACTGAACGGTAGAGAAAGCAAGATGACTAGTTTTGTGTGGAGTTTTATTATTTAGAGTAAGTTTAGGATGAGGTTGCAGTCTCATATGTCAGTATTGTTGGTGAGAATGTGAATATGTGTACAGCAGATGGGTTGAATACATTCCTAAAAGCGTTGTTGTCTTAGTTACTGAAGTAGAAAGCCTTAGTCTAATCTTAGATGTTGAGAGGTTAGGGGCTCTGTGTCTTCCTAACAATCCCTTGAAAAAATATTTATCTAAATGCAGTATTTTAATTTCAGAACTTTACTCTAAAACAGAAAGGACTCTGTGAGTCAGTACTGATAAGCAGATCTGAATTTTGTAACTTTAATTTTCTGTTCTTGCAGCTTTTATCCTCCAGTTGATGAGCCTTCCATTGACACCGAAAACCTGGATTTATCCGAGCATCACGAAAGAAAAACAATATTCAGTGGAAAAACTTTTGTATTTCTATCTGCTAAGCAGGTAATCAGGCTTTACATTGCAAAAATATTGCAGGGGTAACTAAGCACAGATTTGTTCTCACTGAATTGTGCAGTCTCAGGCACATGGTGTGACTCTTGTGGATGGTCCTGTGCAGGGATGAGAACTGGACTCGATGATCCTTGTGGTTTCATTCCAACTCAGCATATTCTGAATTCACACTCGTTCTGAGTTTGTCAGGAAAGGGTTTCTGTGTATTTATCCTACAATACAGTGGCCCAAGTAAGATGAAGTATAGGGGAGAAACAGAACACACTATATCTGTACTGAGAAGCACTATGATCATAGTTCAGTATTCTGATGCTTATAAGCTGACTGTATTTTAAGATTTTTTTTTTTATTTGCATTCTCTTTTTAGCATAAGAAACTGGGTCCAGCAATTATTCTTGGAGGAGGGGAAATAAAGTTGATGACAGAAGGAAGAAAAGAAACGGCTTTACTGATTTCTCCTGAAGTTTGTGTTGTTGATGTGGGTTTGACAAACTCTCAGATTGCAGGATCTGACTCTGTGAGAAACTGGACTGATTCCATTCTGACTGTCTTGCAAAGGTGCAGCATTGTTCTCTTGTAGGGTAATTTCAGAATTTTTGCAGAGACTTAGTCATGGTGTTCGCATGCATATTTAAGCAGGAGGCTGCTTTTAAAGGGGACGTTTTTTCATTGCTGTCAGTACTTAGCACAACTAAAATTTCTTGAAGCAGGAAAGAAGAGACTTGGCATTCTGTGAGGTTTTGATGGGGGTCTTGTTTCCTGTTCTTTTTTATTTTTGGGGGATTCAGTTCCTACAAAAATTCATTGTCATGAAGCTTCTTTGAAATTCCAGACAGGAAAAAGGGTTTTTTCTACTACTTAAAAGAAGTTAAAATCCATATATTCTAAGAATGGAAAATAGATAATTATGATATTTCAGTAAGTGTATGTACTTCATCAAAAAGAAGTGAGATGGCACCTTGAGGTCATGTGGCTCGTTGTGTAATTATTTACATACAGTTTTTCTGAAGAGCAGCTTCTGTTTAACGAAAATGAGTTTTTGTTTTGGTGGTAGGTTTTCTTTGAGAGGGCAGACTGCATATTTTATATATGTTAGGATCTTCATTATGCCATTAAATTAAAACAATGAAAGAAAATCTCAATCCTTTATACATAAACCTAGATTCCCTAAATTGTCCTGGTAGATATAGAAAACTACTCAAACTGTTCTTACGTCATAGTACAGAAGAAGGGCTGGGGGTGTGTGCACCTGACTTGTAAGAAGTGCTCAGATCTTTCAAGTCACTTTTTCCATTCACAGTTTTGAATCAGAGGGAGAGCACAGTTAGTTATAGGCCCAAAAATGTGGAAGGGAGAGGTGTATTGGCCAGATTACTGTGACCAGACAGTGGCTACAGGAGCAGGAAACATGGGAGTTCATACAAATAGGAATGGCTCCTAATAAAGGATAATTATACTGATTTACTGTATTGTGAAAAACTGTAGTGTAGATTGAAAGGAGAATGGAACATTTTGTACTTTGCCATAGCTGTGCCCATTTACCTATTCATCTTTGAATCTCTATTGAGAAACTCTTTTTTTGTCTTTTTTTTTATTATTATTTGTATATTAACAGCAAGAATCTCAGGGCTATTCCAGAGGCAGAAATTGGATTGGCAGTTATCTTCATGTCTACAGAAAAATACTGCAACCCTCAAAAGCAGGCTGCTACCAACAAAGGTAATTGGAAGAAGGGTAGTAATAAGTTAATAGCCTTAAAGAGGCAGAATTTCGTTTTGTGTAGGGGCATCATGAATGGCTAATGTTCAAGTTCTTTTGTTTTACAAGACCACTAAAGTAGAATGATACTGTGTGAAAAATGTATACAATGCTGAAGAGCTATTTGTTTTTTAGAGGTCTTACAATAAATTGCAATGAAAATTGTATGACCTAGATGTAAATAAAAAGTAGATCTAAAAATAGCATAAAAAGCAGACACAGTGATCTTGAAAAGAGAGGTAGTTCAAAAGAATTTTTTTAAGTCCATATTTTTAGTGGCCATTGAATTCATATGTATGTGGTAGTTTGAATTCCATGCTGTTCTATCTTTTCATACAAGACTGGGGTAATAGGGGGGTCAAAGATCAGTGTTAGAAATTGAGAGAATAAGAATTGAATTAATTTGTCAAGGCTTGGGTTTTTTTTGGTCTTTTCACCAAAAGGAATTGGCTTTAGGAAAATTCAGTCACCTCCCACCAAGTTCAAAACTAAAAATAATCTTGCCATAAGAAGTAAAAACAATTAGACATGATTGCTAAAGTAATAGTTTGGGGGTAGACATTCCAAACCTTGACTTGAAGCTTGTATTTGCTAATGCGATAGTAATAAAAGTCTGAGAGACAGAAAAGAGGTCTTGTTTGTCTAAGTCTCTTTTCATGTTACTCTGTATTTAGTTTCTGTAAAATTTTACAGGTTATATTTTACAGGTTCTATTTTGTTCTACAAAGTAGTGTATCAGGTAGCAAATCCTACAATTATTTTTTAAAAAATAAAAAACCCTTAAAATTTTCTTTATATGTGGGAACATTACTTACTTGAAAATGTGTTTTGAAGAGAGAAAAACATAGATGCAGTTCATGGCAGAGCCGTGAAAAATATTTTGGTCAAATGATATTCTTGTATGAATAACTTGTAAATGATGTACAGTTAGTTTAGAAAATAATACACAGTTAATTCTCAGATTAATTTTTTAAGATTCTTACCCTGCAGACAGTGAATGAATCAGAAATACTGATTCTTGTTTCCAGTCTGAATGATTCAGTTGGATAAAAGTTGTCGTCTGATTAAATTGTGTAAGTGGACTGTGTATCAGGCTTTTAAAGGGAACTGTGTTCACCATTGAAAAAATTGTATCCCAGATACAATAGTCATGTTAGAGAACACCATGAAGGAGTAAATGTAAAGAATTTTGTGCTTTGACAGTTTTGTATAAAATACATATCATGTGATTTATTATGTATGTATATATGTGTTAATGTATGATTTCCCATTATGCTTCATTTTTATTTAAGCAAAATTCCATTACTTAATTTAGTGGAATATTTAACTAAGGCTGAATCCAAGAACCCGGTCCTTTGGAACTGTTTTTTTTCCATGTTTTTTAAATTAATAAATCTGCTTAATTTTTATATTAAAATTGCTATAAGATAATTTTGCAAAAATCTCACCTGATCAGTTACTAAGGTGTGATAAGAGGTGCAAAGAAACACAGATTTGATATTAACCTTCTAATTCTTCTCTCATGCTGATCTTGCAGCTGTAACTGAAAGTACTCCTGCATCAGCTGTTGAAGGCCGAGCCATTTCTCAGAGTTTGGCTGTGGATGAAACCATAATGCCAACTGCTGCAGATAGCAGCAGACTGTGCATAGCTGATACAGAAGAGCAGACATGGTAAAGTATTCATGGAAATAGTTTCTAATACTTGCAAATAAAGCAGTCTTTTGTGGCAGAGGAACTGTATCATTGCCAAGGGCAAAGATACAGTGTTAGAAATGGTGTTTACTAAATTGCTGTCACTTGTCTGCAGTGAGATAATTTCTGGTTTTGAGTGCTACATAAATCCATCAGATAGGACTTGCATCACTCTTACAGATGCAAATATTAGGTACTGTGTATCTGATCTGACTGTCTTAACTCATACAAATTTTCAAGCCATTTCACAATTATAAAAATATATTGATCATAGCAGATTTTACAGTTTGTTTGTAGCACATTGTTTATAAGTATAAAGTAGAGGTACAGCTTTTGTAAAAAGTGATTGTCTCAGTGTGTCTCTGGTAACTTCCTGTATGTCATTTAGTATTTTTTTTTCTCTCTCATCTAGTATGGAGGTAGAGAATACTCCCCAGATGGATAAACAAGGGAAAATGGCTTTCCAGGATACAACCACTGTAAAGAAAAACATTAGGACAAGTGGCAGTGTAAATGCAGGAACGGCCATATTTAGAGGGAACAGAACAAGTGGCTTGAGTCAAAAAAGTCAACCTGTCTCACCATCTAAAATTTCAGAAGCTGGTAAACCCAGTGAGTGTGCTTCACGTCACCAGTCCAACTCAATTACAAATTACTTCCCAGTGGCTAGAAAAAGGTACGTTGAAATGTTTCTGGCATTGCTTCCCTTATTGATATGTTGGTGCTGTTTCTGGAAAATAATTTTACCTCAGCGTGCTTTCAATTTGAAACATACTTAAAAGGTAATTTTTAGATCAGATTCCTAGAATGGCAAGCTTTTCCTCAAGAGTACTTTTAATTTCACAATGCAGTCCATAAAAGCCGAGAAGTTGTTATGTTGTGGATACAGCTGGTCATACTCAAAAATGCTTTTGCCCTTTCTTTCTGGCTAAGGGAAAGAGCTGAAGAAGAAGAGGAGACATCTGTACCCAAACTAGCAAAACTGGAGGAAAGGTCATCGCCTCTTTCCAAGTGCACTGAACCCACAACTTCATCTGTCTGGAACAGTGAAGCAAAACAACATCAAAAGAAAAATAACATCCTGGACCCAAACTCAAATTTTGCATTAGAAGACATGGGTATAGAGCTTTTGAGGGAAACTGTCAAAGTAACAAGTGATAAAACAGACACTAAAACCACTTCTAGTGAAAATCATGCACCACAGAAGAGGAAAGAGTTAGATGATTTATCTGAAGATACAGAAGCACTGGAAATTGTGTTTGGAAGCGGAGACCTAGACTGGGAAGATCAAATGGCAGATCACGACCAGGAAGTTCAAGGAAATACACGAAAAAAAAGATGTTTGGAAGCCAAAGGAAGCAAAATTCAAGAAGTAAATGTAAATCAGGGACAGGAGAATAAAATATCGGTAAGTTTTATATCCTTCTCCTTTGCCTAATCTTGAAATTTGCAACTCTGTTAGAAGAATGCAGTTAGGTCCTTTAAGGATGAGGCTACCTGCATACAGAAAGTGGCTTTTTAAAAGTTTGCTTAAATTTCATACATCAATTTTTAGTTCAGAGTGATTCATCTATTACATGTGAACATTGGAGTTTTCCACCTACCTAAATGTTTTTTCATTCTTCAGGGCATTTTTACTTTGTGAATTGAAAGCTGCTTTTATTCTGAAATCTGTCCTCTCTTTTTACCAGAAGTACTGTAGGTAGGACAGCAGAATATATCCTTGGTCCAAGAAAAACATCTCATATTCTTTGTTACTGTGTTAATCGTAATGTTGACATTTATATTAAAATAGTACTCAATTACTTTTATGTAATTAATTTTCTGAAGAAACTTTCAGTTGACCTCTTCTGTTGAATACCATAGTAATGTTCAGCATATTTCAAGTCAGAAGCTTTAGATACCGTGTGAAAGATTATTAAAGTTCCTGTATGAGAAATTTTAAAACAAAACAAAAACCAAACCCAACAAAAACAGCAGCAAAACCAAAACACAACTTGTCTTTTCTTGAATATTGCTATACTTTTGTTTTTGAGACTAAGGTTATTTTCTAAGAGATACAAAGAAAACAATAGGCACACTAAAGTGTCCAGTTCTTATATGGTGTAGGCAGTGTTTAAGTGTTTAAAAGTTTGAATGTATTGATTGAGTAACTGGAATTTGCAAGATACTTTGGATCATGTGAGAATTAGTAATTGTCTGAGCATCCTTAGCTCAGACCAGCTTAACACTTTGTTAATACTTAGGAGCTTGCTCATGGCAAAGTGTGAATTTTGAACTTAAATCTAATGCTGTTTTTTATTTGTGTTACTATCAGGTAAATTTTAAGAGACAAATCACATAATTTTAGAGAATTTTGTTTCTTGCTCTTTATACTGTCAAAGAATAGGTGCTTTCTATTGCCCCTGACCATACTGAAAGACTAAAATTGCTGCTTGCAATAGTCTATTTAATTTTATTGTGGTCTGGAAAGATTTTTTGTCCAACTTCTTGTCAGGATTGTGAAGATAAAAAATTCTTGTGTCCAACTAAACTGTTACTTTACCTGATGTGTACTTAAGGATTTTTGCTGGCAAGTAAAATCTAAATTTCTAAAGTAGTTTAATTAATAATGACCTACTTTATTAATGTAAAATATAATTTATGTGAGGCAAATCTGGTTTTAAGCTACAGGAGGTAATCAACCTGCAGAACACTTTGTTATCCTTGTAATAATATGTCCTTTCTGCACATGTGTACACTAAAAATGTCAAATTGAAAATGCTACTAAATTCAAAAGCCTTTACAGTTTTCCAGAACTTTTCAGGATTTTGAAAGTAATACAGATGGACAAAACTTGCTACTAGTATAAGAAAGAAAAAAAAAGGGAGAAAATACTAGTGAGTTTTTAATAGAGAAAAAGGCTAATGATTGTTAAATGCATGTAAAATCATAAAAATTTTAAAGTACAGGGACAATTTCTCTTCTGTCTAAATATTTATATTTTTGGAAAATGCTTATTGCACTGTAAAGAGGAGAAAACTTTATTGTAAAAAATTTCCATTTAATTTCAGTTTTATATTATAAATAATTTTTAATCAAATAGAAAGAAGAGGAACTTGGATCAGTTGTAACTTCAGAAATGAGAAGTAAGATCAAGCAAGAGTCACCAGTCTTGGTAAGAAACCAGTTAATTTTAAGTTTGAACAGTGAACTTTAAGAAGCACTACAAAAACACATCAAAATTTTACCTGTAAGAACATAATATTTGTAGATCCTGTTTCAGGATAAAGGAGGTTCAGAGAGCTGTACTCCTTAACATAATCATACATATGATTATGTTCCTGAACAGTAATGAATATAAATAGTACAGTCTAGCTTACTGAGTGTGAGAAACTGTGGTTCATCCCTGTGCTTCTGTAACTGCAGCACGTTTGGGTGGTGCTTAAGGTGACTGAAACTACAGAAACAATGTAGTTGTATTAACCCTTCAGTGTTGTTAATGCTTGTACTCACGTTTTTGTTAGGTTGCTGCTTAAAGACCAGACAAGGACATAATCTCCTTGTCTGCTTTACTAAGGAGGTCACAGCTAGAATGGAAGAGATGGACCACTGAGAAAATAGATTTAATATTGACTGATTACCAGTAGATAGCATGCTAACTTGTTAAAGGTGAGAAGAAGGAAGAAAGGAGAGGAGAATTTCTTAGAAT
Source organism: Myiozetetes cayanensis (assembly GCF_022539395.1). Classification (NCBI taxonomy): domain Eukaryota; kingdom Metazoa; phylum Chordata; class Aves; order Passeriformes; family Tyrannidae; genus Myiozetetes; species Myiozetetes cayanensis. The sequence continues at coordinate 24,214,589 of NW_026086604.1, forward strand.
GGCAGTGGGGCAGAGGAACAATGTCATGTGCGAGAAGAAATTGCTTTATTGATCAGATTCAGCTTACAGCCCTAGAGTTGGCCAAAAATCTGTAGGCTAGAATTGAACTGAAGATGTTTAACTTTTGTCTTCCATGGAGTTAGCTGGAGTTGCCATTGGAGTAAACATGGTTGATTGAATTAGTCTGGGTAAGAGACAAGGTGAAGAGGAGAGAAGGAACTCTTAAGATATTAGCTACAGTGGGGGGAAAAAAAGTCTTTAAGTTTTATTCAGAAGTAAAATCCTAGTGAAATGAAAGTGCACTTCAGCATTGTTACTGATCCCGTCTTTTCAACATATTTAAATATGAGAGAAAATTTGCTGAGCAGCTCTATCCATAGTATATCTCAACTCCATAGGACCTGAGAAGTTCATACATGTTCTTAGCTTCAAGCACTGCTGCTGCTTCCTGTCACCCTTTTGTAATCATCATTTTTGTTACTCTGCTCATGATAATTTCCCCAAAGTTTATACTCTTAGATATGCTGTATGTCATATTCATATACTTGAATGCTTCCTCCTTTTTCCTCCCACTCAAGAACCACAGCAAATTGCAAGATGAGTCCAGCACTCTTCCTAGCAGGCTTCTGTTGACTGAGTTTAGATCACTGATTGTCAGCCATCCAAGGCAGAACAGTTGTCTTACTGAAAATACCAGCTATGGGGGAAAGAAAAATTTCAAAAAGTTCAAAAAGGTTAGTGTGTATTTGAAATGGTCACAAGATGGCACTGTTTAAAAATACTAAGAAGTGATTTCTTGAGATTGTAGAAATATGTTACAGACTTTTATTTTTTATTTTATTTTTTATAAATTGCTAGCAACTACAGAAAGAAACAATTTAAATACCATATTATATTGTTAACTTTTAGGGAGCATGGTCTCATTTTTAGAAAATATTTTAAATTTCCGATAGTATTTTCTTTTCTGCTGTTTTGTAATACATGTTTATGCAGTCTGACTATAAAATATAAACTGATTTTTACCAGTATTTCAAACTCCATTTATTGTACTATCAGGTTTATTTAGCATATTTAACTTCTCAGATTTTTGTTTGTTTGTTTCTTCTGGTGAAAGGAGGGAGTTATAGCTTTCTGTAAACGCTTTTTTCACTTCAGTTGTTTTAAAATACGATCTCTGAATGTTATTCAAGAAAAGACTGGCTGAATTTCTTCTGTTATATCTGAATAGACTTTCTGAATTTCTCAGGTCTTTTACTTGTACTGTGCTTGCTTTGTAGTTGTAATAATTTATTGTCCAACAGGTAGCTTATCCAGGAGCAGGACAACTTCCGTACATTATTGGAGGATCAGATTTGATTGCTCACCATGCTAAAAGGAGTTCAGAGCTAGAGGAGTGGTTAAGGCAAGAAATGGAGGTAAGGAATTATTTCTTAAAGATGATGAAATAAAAACTTGACTTCTGTAAGTGGTCGTACCACCCTGTGGTTGTTACTGAAGTACTTCAGGATTTTATTTTTTAAATAAAACCTCAGCCAGTTAGTTGTCCACACATGCTCATAGGAACATGTTCTTCAGGAGAGTCACTGAAACTCAGAGGTCAGTGGTAAGGCTCATCTTTTTGCTGATTATATGAATTCATTTTGCATGTAACATTCATATAATCAGAAATACTGATGTAAAGAAAATTCAGTAACTTAAAAGTGAATGACCTTTTTTTTTTTTTTTTAAATGACCTGTTTTTGGTGAGCAAAATAAGCATTGTGGAAACCTGTGACTTGTAAAACGTGACAGGGAGACAGAAGGAACATTTGTATGGTCAGCTGTGTTCAAATAGTTTTGCAGTACAATTGATACTCTACTCATGAACAGAACAGAAAATACATGAATAAAATTCTGTTGTAAAAATATTCACCTTTATATATAAAAGTTATAAAAAAATATTATTTTATCATAGCAATTCTATAGCACTGTTTCCCAGTAGTTTCCTTCAGAATAATTGCTGATGAGTCATATACTATTTTGAGAGTCTGATTGGTATCCAGTTACATCAACACTTCTTGATTATCTCATTTTTTTAATTCCTGGGTGTAAATAATGCTAATTACTTTGAAATTTAGAGGAAAAACTGTTGGAGCAAGAATATATTGTAATGCAATATTGTTCATTAGCTTCATCCTTAACAATCAAATATTGAATAAACTTACTTTCTTAGGAACAGATCCGACATGCAAGAGAAGAATCACTTGCTGACGATCTCTTTAGGTAAGAGTTTTATGTTTGTACTTTAAAAAAGTGTATTTTTTGCATCACATCTCTTTTTTTTTTTGACAAATTTTGATTCTGTAATAGAATATTTTGACTGTTTTTTTCAAAATTCTATGTATTCCCATGTAGGGAATATAGTCAAAGTGATTCAACAACTTAAATTGTCTTGTATCTTAAACTTTCAATTTCATTCAGACTTGCTTCAGTTTTTTAGTAGGAGTATTATCAAACAGAAATGTTGCTATTTCCTGGTTGATATGCCCAAGCTTGATTGTTCACAAAGGCCAGAGGATGTTCCAGGGTGTTTTAGAGCCTAATAAAGCATTTTGATCTCACTGTTAAGTCAGTCATCTGAGTGGTGGAAAAGAAAACAATGAGTTCTGCCACTTTTTCATTCTGGCCACGACACTTGCCTGTCCCTGTGCTGAATCACTTGAGGGAGCTAAAGCAACAGAGTACTAGTTCTGTGCAAAAGTGATTGGCAGAACTGCTTTTTCCTTTTTGGGTCTTTGAAGTAGTGATTCCCAGAATTTAAAGTAAAAAATAAATTAAAAAAAAATAAACAAACAAAAACCAAAACAAAAGCTAAGTAAATCCTTCGGTATGCCCCCTCTGTGTCCCCTTAAGGTGCTTTCAAACCCTTTCAGTATGAAAGAACTCTTGCCTTTTTTTAACTGTTGGAAACTCCTTCAACATGTTACCATCTTTCCAGTTTTCAGACAGAGGTGGCATTTTGAAACTGATCATGCTGTGCTTTTGACAGTGTGGAAGAGTCATTGATTTTGCTTTAATCAGTTCTTGTGTCACAGGAGGTTAAGAGATTTCTTTGTAGGCTCAGGTTCTCCTTGGCTGTTTGCCCTTGCTTTTTGCCATTACGCATTACATTTGTCTCTAGAACTCAGTCTGTTTCAGCAGTTTTCTTTCAATAACCCTCACTTCAGTTGTCTACCACTTTCCCTAATGGCTCTTTTGAAGGAGAGAATCGTCCTGCTCAGTTAATTTCCTATCCAATTTACTTTCAACTGCTATCCTAACTTAATGATTTATAACCCCTTTCTAATTAGAAATAGTTCTAAGCCAAGTTTGCCACTTTATCCAGTCTTTACATCTGCAATGCAGCCTTTAAATATATGTCAGTTATCATTTATAAAACCATGGTGCAGCTAGACTGCTGTGCTGGAATATTAAATGGCTTAAAATATCTTGCTTAATTTTTGCCTTTTGAAACACAGCAGTGAAAACTTAGATAATTTGCATGCATGAAAGTTAATTCTAAGCATGAAGTTTCTGCAGTCAAAAATATTAAACCACACAATTTAACATTCAGCAGTTTGTAACCTTCTAATTTTGACCTTAATCTCGAATAAAACTATTTGGCATAATGCTAATGTTAACAGCTGCAATTTCCTACGAAAATTGCATTGAGAATGCCATTAGAAGGAGTCATGAAGTAGTCCAGTGAGAAGATAAGCTAGAAAGAAAAGCTGTTCTGGGTACATGCTGAGACAGAGGAGGAAGGGAAAGTATATTATACTAAGAGTACAGTTAAATGGATTATGTTCAGTAACAGCTCTTTGTGTACTCCACTCCCTGTTCTAACAAGGTCTTACGTTTCTTTGTGCATTCACTCTCAGTAGTGGATTCTCTGTAGTCCTTTTTCCATTTCAGGCCACAGGCACTGTACAATTTCAGATAATGTTCTTTGATGTCTTTCCCTTTGGAAAACAAATACCATCCAAGCTTCATTTAACATGTAAAATGGCTGGAGGTGAGGTGGAGGATATAACATGGAAAGATGTTCATGACTGTGTCAGGATCTCTGTAGACAGTCACAGACAGGGTTGAAGCTCCTGTTATTCTGATGAGGGGTTTCCATCATGTATCATCTCCTTTTCCTATCTGCTTATCTTCCTGCCCCTCCCCCCTCTCCCCTTCCATAGAATTTGGTGTCCAGGGCACATTTAAATGTTAGAACTAATGTTACAGTGCTATAGACATAAACTCAAATAAATGGTTTGAGATTTAATATAAGGATCTCATTTTGTTTAACAAAGACTTCATTAATTTCTATGTTTTTTATGTGAAGAAACAAGGGACCACTGTTTGACTTTTCACTGCCATGCATTTGACTGACACTAAAAATCGTGCATTTAGGTAGAAAAACGTATATGGTGAAGAAGGATTTTTTTTTTCCAAATCACTATCAAAGAAACACGATACTACATATCAACACATTCAGAAAATCTTAACAACTTGCTCTGTTAATTAGCAGTTAATGTAGAGCATTTCTTCCAAAGGATATTAATTTAATTTTTGTCAGAAGTCTGAGTTGTATAGCAACAACAGTGACTTCTAGTACCCTTCTAGCTATGTGGTGGTGTAATTTGGCTCACAAGTTGCCAGATTTTCCTGTCTAAGCAAAAGGTGTCGATGAATGAGAGCAGACTTAGTGGAAGTAAAACTGCCTGATCATTCAATTATGTCTGTAAGTTATTTATGCGTGAATACAAAACACGTCAGAATTTCGAAGAGTGAAGCACAAACGGAGGGAAAGGGAAGGCCAAGGGATAGCAGTGTCAAGCAGAAGCAAAGCAAATTGCAGTAAATCAGGTAACTATTTAGTATATCCAGAAAGGAGCTCTAAATTTCTAACAATCAATCAGAAGCTGTATACAGGGTAAGGTAAGGCAAGGAAATGCTTTATGTAGAAGTAGGAAGCAGCAGAAAGGTTTTGTCTGAATGAGTTGTGGCTAAATGTTGTACATTGACGTGCCCTTTCCCCTCCCTCCTCTTTTGTTTCTTTGAGATTTTTTTGGTAAGGAGCTTAATGTTGGGTCATTAAAGCTTGGAGAAACTTGTTCAGGCATCAGATTTAAAGATTATAAGTAGCTGGGAAGTCACTGAAAATTTTATTAAAAGTTATCTCTAGTTCATGCATAGGTTCTACCTTGCACATCCTTCAGTCAAGTAGTAGCAACTGTAGTTAATTACGAGAGTGTAGTCAGGGAAAGGATTGAACACTGGACATTCCCGTGTTGTAAATACATAACAAAGCTATTTACATCATGTTGCTAAATTTTTAAATATTAACTTATACTTATTTGGACATTTTTTTTTTTTCAGATATGATCCTATTGTGAAAAGGAGAAGATAAATTGTGACCTGGATTTATAATGTTTCTCTAGGAAAACCTGCTTTCTGTTCCTTAGGTTTCTTGGGTTATAATGTGTATGATGTTCCTACATATGACCATTTGAACTATCTATTATTGTAAGACTTGTTTTTTAAGTCTTGTTTTTATTAAAGAAAAAGAAAAATTTCCTTCACTGCTTGCTACTTACAGATTGCACATTATCAAGACCTTAACACTACTTACTTCAGAGTAATGGTCAGTAAAATACTGTAGATACTTAGGATTTCATTTTAGGCTATTTCTAACATTTACTAATCAGCACTGTTTTGGGAAAAAAAGGAAGTTACCATCAGGCTGGGTTTTTTTTTTATTGTTTTGAGAAAGGCTTTGTAAATTAGGTATTTACATGGGTATTGTCTCAAGAATTGGGAGTCTATTGAGAAAGACTGAAATGCAGCTGATGCTTGATCATGATAGCTTTCTCAGTGGTTCATGATTTACAACGAATATTGTTGTTACTGTTACAGAAGATCTTGGAACTGAAAAAACCAGCTTTTTTTCCCTCTTGTTTAAACATATTTTCATTTGCAACTTTAAATCTGTGTGTGAATGTTCATTTGTTAAAACCTACTTCCAAGCCAGAGAAAGTCTTAAAGAGCTGTTGCACTCCACTTTAAATTATTTGACCCATTTCTTTCTCTTGTGTCTTTACTTTTTGCAATCACTGTATGGAAATGGTGACCTTCAAAACATCTACACATTCTTGGGTTATGAGAGCTCATTTTAATGACCTGAGAGTTTGCAATTTGAGAGAAGTACAGTGAGGAAACCCTTCCAGACTTCTGCTCAGCTGTATGAAGCGATCACATACAGATAAAAATCAACAGTAGCTCCATTGCATCCATTTCAAGAGGCAGGACAGTGGGGTCTCCTTCTTCATGTGAGGAAGTAATCTGTTTGATGTAACTGAATTTAAGTACACACAAACAAAACTACTTCCTCTGCCGAGAGCTCGGAGCACGCAAGCGAGATGAGCAGAGCTGTTTGAAGGTGCTCTGTTGTGTCACCAATACTGCTGAGTTAACCAGCAGCCACAACAGTGTTTTGGTATTGTAATTTGCCTCAGGGCACATCAGATCTTGCCCACTAAATATCTTTAAAAAGACTGTTCTTAAGCAGTTGAAATTCTTACTGAGAAGATGACTGACTGCAGTTTGTTGCACCCTCAGGTGAGTTTTTCTACTGTCACAGGTTGAAGACCCACTGGTCCAACAGAGCAGCTCATGTAGACCGCTGAGGTTTTTCATTATTGTGACTAAGTATCAGTGGACAAGATTCTTCAGAAAGGTTGTGTTTGCAGTTGCAAAAAACAGAACTTGAGAATTTCTAAGGTGAAATGACAAAACATACAATGTACAGGGGCCTTTTACAAGAAAGTAAAGGCCAAGTCCTTTGCTACTCAGACCTGCAGTCAGCTAGGGTTCAACCAACACTAGTGGCATAGCTGAGAGCACTCTTCTGTTCACTTTTTGTGATTTAGCAGTCTTCAAATACAGTTCCCCAGACAGCTGAATTTAGATGTTTTGTTTGTTTTAGTTATTTAAGAGTTGGACTTGATGATCCTTTGGGGTCCCCTCCAATTCAAATATTCTGTGACTCTGTGTCCCAGGATTGATGGACTCATCCCACCATGTGATGGGGAGCATCCACAAACCCTTTTCTTTATAGATTTCTTCATAGATCTTGTTTGAGATGTCTTCTCTGTATCAACATTTCCAACATCAGGTTTCTTTGCAGTCTTTCACAGGCAGCTGTGTGCTCTCTAGAGAGAAGGGAATTGTGGGGATTTGCACTGTAGTGCTGAGAAAAAAAGAGCCTGGGATCAGCACTTGGGTAAAGGTACACCCAGGTTATGTTCCTGTTTTGGGTGTGACTTGAGGGTGCCTAATAGGTCATAGGTTTGTAATCCAGTTGCAGCTTCTGTCTGGTTGAGAGAAGCTTATACATTAGTACACCTGAGCCTTCTGCTATTTCAACGTGAAGTTATGCTTGCATCAAAAAAACTTTAATCTTGGAATCCTCTACCCCATAGCTATGGTTTGAATTGTAACTCCAAATTCAGGTCCTACTCATAATTCTGAATTCTGTCTTCCATTTTAAGTTACTTTTGTCACAATTTTCAGGTCAAGACATTAGAGGAAACATGCTGCTTGGCTTCCTGGTTTGGGCTGTTACTGAAGTTTCTGAGGTAGATGATGATGATTAAAGGATCATGATTACATGATCAAAGTCTTGGGAGACCGAACATCCAATAAATCACATCCGTATTTGTCTTACCCCTGGAGATACTGCACTAACTTAACCTAATGTTTCCTTTATTTTATAAAACATCCTGTTGTGGGCTAACCCCAGTAGGCAGCCAAGCTCCGTGCAGCCACTCACATGCTCCCCTGCAGCAGGGAGCAGATCATAGAAGCATAGAAGCAGAAAAAGGAAAGTGGGAAAACTCATACATTGAGATACAGTTTTATAGGTAAAGCAAAAGCTGTGAGCACATGCAAGGGCAATCAACTTTGTGTTCTGCAATTCAGTTTTGCTGTATGCTCCATTTTCACTCTGTGGAGCTTGTACCCTGTGGTTTCAACAGCCAGTTCAGTTTTCAGAGAGAACTTGTGTGGCGTTGATTTTCTTTAGGTTAAAAAAAGTTCAGTAACTCAGAGACAGTATCTAAGGTTTCTGTCATCTGCCACAAACCACAGTCTGCAAGCATACTCACCTTTTTGTCAAAATTATGCTCTTCACCTAAAAATACATCTGAGCAGAAACTTATCTTCAGATCTTGTTTCTTGCATTTTTGTGTGTAACGCAGTTTGAGGGTTGGTTTGGTTTGGCTTTTTAAAACATTTATTATCTTTGTTCCCGCTGCTGACAGGAAGGAGAGATGCACACAATACATAAACTAAATATACTTTTTATTAGCAAGGCTCTTAAAATACAGTCTTGTATTCAGCAGCTTAGCTGATGAAAACAGTTTAAAGCAGATTGAATTACTCCATGTACCACTAAAACCAAGGATGGGTGCTGTATCCCTGCAAGAACAACATGCTTAATTTTCAGCTTAACTCACACTACTTTCAGCTGACTTCTCATCTTTCCTACATCAGTTGGGGAAGCCACTGCCTTTTTATGGCAAGACTACCACGATATTCTTACTGTTGAGGTCTGATTTCTGTTTGTGTCCACATGTGAGTCTGGCCCTTTTTCTCCTACCTGTAGTCCCTATGGTGGTGTTGGTGCAGCAGGGCTGGCCCCTCCTGGGTCATTGTACCAGTTCCCATATGTGGAATGTGTTTGCTTCAGTCTCCTCCATCCACTGACCTCCACTCAACTTCCTCTGAAGTGCTAAGCTCCCTTCATTATCTTCATTCCTGATGTGTCTGAGAGGCTTTATTCCAACCCTCTCGCACCTCTCTCTCCAGTCCATATTATGCAAGTGATTTCTCGGTCCTTATTTTTCCTGTCTTTCTCCCTCTCTCATAAAACTGGAGGGAGTTTTGCGCCTTCTCCACTTGCTCTGTTCCATTTCTTGTATTGATCCTTAGTCACATTTGGCCACATCTGGTGTTTGATTCACTAATTCTGACTGTGCTCTGGTTGTTCTGGTATCTCCTTAGAACTCAAGCCAAATGTGGTAAAACATGAACCATATTCCTTACCATTATTCCTCTTCTTCCTCTTAAAATCTTTGACAGCCATCACCATATTCCAGTGAGATAATTACAAAAATGCTACACAATATCAGATCTCCCTACTTAGCAACTTTCCCTTCCACTTCCTTTAGCGCTCTGTCCATACAACTCTGCCACAGCCTTGGCTGCTGGAATCTGTCCTTGGCTACAGCAGGAGCTCCATGCAAACCAATGCCTTCTCCCTCTTCCTGAACACTGCAGCTTTATGAATGCCTCTTCCTCCCCAGTTTGTTCTTTCCTCTAACTTACTAGTTCCCCAGTTCTCAAAACCAAAATAATTGACTTCTAGGTGAAACTGTTTTAATATTTTGCCACCATCCAACCATTAGTTGTCACATATGAAGATAAAACAAGCTTAAAGCATGCAAACCTCAGGAATGTTTCCTGTCTAATCAAAGCTGAGATTTTGCTCACAAGATCCTTGCCACTGACAGCAAAAGTTCTGTACACATTTACACTGCTCATCTTAAAAAAAAAAAAAATAGTATGACCCAAGCACACTCCAGCAAAAGCAGAAAACTGAAGCACTGACACACACACAAATGACTTTTACATGGTATTTCCAAGCCTAGATGCATTGTGTGTTGAACAAACATATAGGCAGATGAATATAAGCCTTTATGTAATTTAGAACTGGAATTCCACAACCAGCACTAACAGAGCTAACAGCACTAACAGAGAAACAGGCAACATCACAGTATTAACACTGTAAATGGAACCAGGGAGATGTAAGGTAGCAAGATCAGTTCATGAACAGCAGTAACTTGGCATTCACATAGAAGCTGGTCCTAGCATCCAAACTGATGAGAAATCAACCATTTCCCTCTCCTCAGAGTATCCTTGGAACTGTATCAAACCTCTTCCATCATCTTGTCTCTAGCTTTGTTCTTTGTGGACAACTATTTTTTTCTTTATATTCATAGTTTAAAAAGAACCCAAAAATGCCAGGATGCTGTAATAATCTGTGAATATATAGCAAACCTAGCTGTTAATTTTCTTTATGCTGGCATGTAATTCTCTAGGGGGTGTCCAGAAACATGAAGCTGAATTTTAGTTTATTGAAGCATCCACTGTAGGCAGCGTAGGCTGGTACTTAGACGTTGCCAGTGATCTCAGAATAAAGAGATGGAGGAGGAAAGTGCAAATTAGAATAAATTTCTCCAGAACAAAATAAATTTCTCTTGACCACTAAGTTTTAAGAGTTGGCTTAATATGCCCTGAAAGTACAAAATTGTTAGTTATAAAATGAGCTAATATGCAGACAGGTGTAATGTGAACTCAAGGTCAAGGTTTGCTTGAGATTAAATGTTCCAGTGTCTACAAGGACAAAGCCATTTCTAAAACAGTGCTTAGCTTCACTGTGACTACTAAATTATACTATAAATTATTTTTCCCCCATAATCCTTGTTCCTTACACCAAATTCATCCTTGACTGCACAATTCTGTGTGTAATTCAGGCTTCAGAAATGAAGTGAAACAGCTAAGTGTAACATATTCCCCAAAATACATTCTTTTGCAGAAAAAGAGCTGTTTATAATTCAACATTCTCACTTCAAATTTTTACCCCTAATGTCACAAAAGCCTTCCATTCTTTGTCAAAGATGTTTTAATTTCAATTGTTTCTGCTAAATGGAATCAACAACTTTGGTTATTTAAAACAAAGCATGACTTTTCTTTCACGTTGGGCAAGGGGAGATGGGGGAATTGTCTGTACAAAAAGCTCTCACATCATTTGAGTGCTCCCAACTTGCTCTCACCTTAAAATAGGAATGGAAAATGATGACAGAACATTGTTCTTGTAAGACTCTAAAATATTCTCTAAATTAAAATGTACCAGTATAAACCTTTTAGCATTTTTTTGTTCCATAACTTACTTAGAATTAAATCATTACTACATAGACAATAATGGAATTGAGTTTAAGGCATACGTGTATTACCTCTTGCCGTTTAGGAATGTTTGGGAGCACTGTACAGTCCAGATCCCGTTATTATGTTAAGATACCTTCTTGCTTTCTCAGAGGGTAGAAAATATGGTAGCAGAGCAACAAAGCCTCATCTCTTGGCACACCACCTTACTGATCAGTCCTACAGCTCAGTGAGCAAATAGAATTGCTTCAGTGCACTTCAGTTAACAGCCAGTTAAACATATATGGCAACATGTAGGATGACCAGCTGTGGTGCAGAGCTCTGCAGTCACAGTGCACAGATCCTCACCCAGGAGGATGGGACACCACTGGCCTGTCAAAGCTGCACTTTGTGGACACACTTCAACACCCCTACGTCTACAGATTGCACAGCTTCTTTGCAGCTTTCCTCCCATCATTCCTCATTCATCGTTGCTTGTCATCTGTGAATACTCACTAGCAGTTTGCAAATTTTACACCCTTTCATTCTTTCTCAAGAGCAGCTGGCCTAAAAGTGGCCTTTTCTTTTAACTGGATACGCATCTCAGGCCTACCTCTTAAGTTTGGGTCTTAATTTGATTTCCTCCATCTCTGAGAGTAAGTACTCTGCATTTCTAGCTCTAACCTTCTTTTTCACAGTTCTTGAGCTGTGAGAGAAGGAAGTTACAGCCACCTCCTCCAACAAAGGAGCTGAGGACTAGGGACCTAGAGCTGTGGGATGCCCTTTGGTGTCCCTTACTCGGTGTATAGCCATACAAGTTCCATGCATTCACTGGCCAGCCCAGGCTGCTGCTAGTCCAAAGCAATGCATTTTCCTGAGAGAAAAATCTGGTGTTACTGTCACCCCTCTCTGCATTAGTTGCAGAAAGGATTTCTGTGTTTACTCATCCAAGTGAAACTTAGCCTTACTCCTTCCTGGAAAATGTTTTAAGCAGAAATCAATCTGAAGAGGCACCAGAAAAGAGTCAGATTGTTAAGGAAATTTACTATGACAAATCTTAGTCCCAGTTCAACAACTGGGTACTACTTAAAATAATCTTAGCAATAATTTAACTATCAAACACAGTCACAGCATTAAGAACCAAATCCAAATGTAAGAGATGTTTTTCCACTAGCCTATTAGCAAATACACAGTATGGGTTAAGACACCTTTACAAATTCTCTAAATTCAAATTAAATTGTATTCTTCCTATCTGTATTTTATTAATAAAGCTTAAGTAGGAAGCATCCTTTTAAAATCCATGATGTTTAAAAGCTTATCTTTCTCACTGAAAGAAGAGCTGAAAGAAGCAATCATCTCCCTTCTGGGAACTGCTATAACAGGGAAAGTTCAAATGTTGGTGGTGGATTTTTTTAAATTGGAGAAACAAGGTGTTTCCCCAAAGACAATTACTTAGTGCCAACATCTAATTCACAATAAATGCAGCGCTTTAGGCAAAACTGTCTTAAGGCAAAGCTTGAAATTTTGCATCTCTTAGTCCCTCAAAATACTAAAGAGGAGAAAGACACAAATTTCTCTCAAAATCAAAAACACAAAAGTGAGAAATCTGGCTACAACTTTAAATCTAGGAATTCCTAGAAGAAAGAGGATGATCTTTTAGTAAAGCTTTGGTTGAGAAAAGTAGCTTTATAATGGCTTAATAAACATGAACACTGAGAAAATGTCTCTGCCCACCTAAGCAATCTCACATGCAACTTTTTATCTCAAAAATACTAAGACCGATAAAAAGAAAAAGGCAGTTAAACCTCAAGATGCTGTAAGACTGCAGTGAAAGATAATAATCTGTAATAATAGGTCACAGATCTCTGCTACAAATTTGCCACTACAACACACACAGCTTGTTCGCAGCTGCAGCCAGAAATCAGGCTATTTGAAGCTTTCTTCCCCTTTTTGCAAAATAATTGTTTAAGTAAATTCTTCCTTTGTTTTGCTGGCATTCTACATGTCTCATGACAAAGGAAGAAGCAGTAACATCACAGTATATGTTGTATTTGGACATTTATATTGACACAAAACTGAAGGAATTTAATCACAGTGCAGATGTAGTCCCAATAACTGCAATAAAGTTCTGTAATCAAGTATTTTGCACTTGTAACCAATTCTCAGTTAAAATTATTAGATATCACAGGTTTAAAATAGGTTTCTATATACAGTTTCTGCCAAAGAAGGCAAATTACAGAATCTCAATTGAATTATGGAGAAAATAAGCCTAGAATTTAGCATAATTAAAACCAGCTAAAATATCAGTATAAAAAAGTATCACAACTAGTATTGACAATGCATGATTAAACCCAACCATGTGGGCAATGCAGAAATTGATAGAAATGTTCCTTTGTGTTTATTTTAATGCTATTAAGTGGCTTTAAATTAAAATTATTATTAGTAGCATCATGTCATAAATTACTTTGGACTTCACTGAAAATAAGTAATTTTAATCCTTGCATACTTTACCTTTTCAATTTCTATGTCCAAAGTCTGAGTAAGTTACTCAGATGCATAAGGGCCTGCAGTAGGCACAGAACCCTGTCATTCCGTAGGCACAGAAAGCAGGCATGTATTGAATACAGGTATATACAACTTACGAAAGTTAAGACAGCTGGGAAACCAGCAAGCACTAGCAGTTTCACAAAGCCTAAGCCTAATTTCCTTTCTTAAATCTGTCCAGGCTCTAATATGAAGATTTGTAATCATGCAAACACAACACCTTAAACTAACATGACATTCTTTAAGACAAAAAAGCCCCAAACAGAAAAAACCACATCTATTCCATCACACTGGACCTGAATTAAAATGTAATAAATCAGTTAAACTCAATCACTGTTGTCTGTTGAGAATTCTGGAAGTTCACTTTTCTAACTAGCTGTTGGCTTAACCTCTCTATGGTTGAGCGTGTTTAGATAAACTAAATACTCTAAAACTCAGCAAATGAAATCTAAGTTTTACATTATGGAGCATAAAGGTTAAACTTGGATTCAGAGGTAGGTACAAGTTGTCTCTGCCTTTATGACAAGCTCTAAGATTTAAAGAAACTATGGCACATTTGTTTTGAGTTTGGTTTATTTTTTAGCTGGTTGTGAGATAATAACCCTTTTTTAAGTTTTGAAAAACTGCAGGCTAAAATATTTTACAATTATATGCTGCTTTAGCAAAAAAAAAAAAGAAAGAGAAAAAACCCCAATCCTTGGTCAAACAAGAGATGAGAGTATCTATCACCCACCCCACCTTCATCAGCCAAGTGATCCCTTCAGTCTTCCTGAGCTAGGAAGCAAAAAAATCTTTAGTTTTCTCATGTACTTAACTTTTGATAGTACACTAGATATTCACTATATTGACACTGTAATAAGAGCACTTACATCAGTACTTTATTATTGTTTCTGTTAATGTGTATTCTCAGAAATGTACATATCACTGTAGGGGAACATGTCATGGCAGTCTTTGTGCACTCACCAACTCTAGGCATAGTGTGAAGAAACATTAATGGATTGTGTCAAATCAGTGTTAAATATTAAATGGGAATGCTTATTCTTTTATTCCAATTATCAGGATAATTTATAACTGTTGAGGAATACTTGCTTACAGTAGAAACCATTTCACTAAGTGCTCATTCCAAGTATTACTGTGGCAAATAACCAGAATCCTTGTTTCAAGCAGAAGGCTCCAAATTTGCTTTGGGACCAAGAATCACCTTGTACTAAGCAAGCTTTCTGCTTTTAGAAGTTACTTTAATTTCATGGTAAGAGTACTTTTGTCACACTGGACACTAAAATGTAAAGCCATTCTCATAGGCATTGCTTTTCCCAGAGGAAGTCTGCTCTTTTAGCTGAGCAAGAGATGACAGGCAGGTCAATATAAGTTAGTCTAGTCTCATTTTCTGTTTATCTGGAAGTAATTCCAGTTGAAGTAAGTTGAAAAGCAGACCAAGTTTTTCTATTTTGAAAGGGTGAAGTATTGTAGTATCAGCATCCTTTACCAAGCAATACAAGCACAGGTTACTTGTACACAACAGAAATGTGACTGCTATCAACTTTCGCTGCCAGTGAGTGTTCTGTTAGACTACATCTGTAATCCTGGATGTGAAAGTTTCTAATGTGTCATTTATGGTACCCCATCACCTCCTCCATCCCCACTTTCAATCAATTCATGTTTCTTCTTTTGCCTTATTGCCAAGCATCGTGCAATGCCCAGTGCACCTCCTTTTAAAAACCGTACAAAGTTGTCTCCCACCAGAGGACCTAGAGCAAAGAGGTTGGCTTCTTTAGTGCATTCGTAAGTGTATGGATCAATCTCTATAGGATTCCCCTTGCATGTGATGGGCTGGTTAGAGTGATGACCTATGCTACGTCCTTGGTCCTTTAGAAAGAAAAGATTAGGGTGAGAACCTATCAGAACTAAGGCTACAGAAAACTTCAAAATTTTCTTCAGTCCAGAGGCACTCTGAAGAACACATTTCATTTCAGGCTTGAAGGAAAGTACATTGTGTTCAGGGAAACTAGTGTAAGCAGAATGTTGGTTAGAGTCCACAGTATGGGACTGAGTACACATCATATGATAGACCTTGTGGTATTCAGGGTAAAGCTTTTTAGGTAACTGTTTGAAAATTAGGCTTGTATCGGTAACTCTTCTACGAAACACATGGATTACTGGGATGTTGTTGTTATAGGCACAGAGTACTGCATCAGCTGCTGTAAGTCCAGCACCCACAATTAACACAGGGTCCGCCTTTCCACGTAACTTTCCTTTGCTGATTGCAGCTCCGAAGTCAGACATGGAATGGAGGACAAAAGGGAAGTCTTCTCCTTCAACCTGTAATCGGCCAGGAGAATCAAAGGTTCCTGTGGCAAGAGCCACATTCTCAGCAAAGAGGCAGAAGGGCACATGAGAACCATCTGTTGCTCGCTGATAACCTCTGACTTCCCAGTTTCTCTTTATAAGTGATTTCTGTCCATCGTCCATTTCCAAATGCTGCGTTGAAATATCTTCATTTCGTTGACTTCTATCTTCGTCATCCTTTCCTCGGTAAAGTCTGGATACTGATGTTATGTAAACGTTGTCTCTGAAATTCTTTTGGAGGCCCATGACTTTAACATAGTGCTTATAATAACAAGCTATTTCCTCTGGCATTACTCGATCACTCTTTATATTTCTGAAACAAAATTGAATGGTTCCAGTTAATAGACTGACCTTACTGGTAATCTGAATATCATATATGACACGCCACAAGACAAGTCAAATTTATGAGGATTGAATCTGCTCAGTGTAACTGACACTGAGTTCAGTATCTTTAAATGCATTTATTTGTTCTCTTCATTCCTGTTATACAACACAAGGTAGTGTTTTTTTATATAGTTATAAGTCTTTATACAATATAAAGTGCTGTGGTGATTAACAAATCAGGTATAACAAAGCTCTGCAGTATCGTGGTTGCTCCATATGGAAATGTTTTACAAAGACATTTTAACATCACAGCTATCAACAATACAATATTGGCTGAACCTGCACTCAGTGAGAATACACTTACTTATGATGTAATTAATTAAATATCATAGTTAAGTGCTAATTTTGAAACTCTACATTCAGTATCTCACTGGAGCCAAGTATTTTTCATTATAGTTTGCAAAAGACCTCTCCTTTGCTAAGGTCACTAAGTATCAAATGAAGTAGTTCCATATCACATGAATGAATAAAGCAAGTATGGCTCAGAGTGTTACTGCAACAATACAAACAGGACTGTGATGTTGAAGTGTCCAGTAAAAAAAACGTTTTTGCACTGCAACCCTGGTATTTCATCTATGCTTTTCTCATGTTTGTTGCATTCTCATTTATAGAAAAATAAGCTGACAGTATAATTATTTGGAACAGGTGCATGAATTTTTGATGCTTCTTTAGAAGTAAGCTCTAGGAAGAAAAAGTAAACAACAGTGAACATCAGGATTGTCACACTTAATCTTATTTATAAGTACTCAATTCTCATAGTTTAACAAGATATAGCATATATACTTTCAAATGCTCAGGTTACTACTGTGAAAACTCTTGTGAGGTATTTATTGAAGAGGATAACGTGACAGTGTGACATCTCCTACAAAGAAACTTAGGATACTACATGACTAGAAATTCTCACCAGCATCAATTCTTTTAAATATGTTTAACTGTAGTATAACAGGTCAGCATTTCTGGTTTTAGCACTGTCAAAAACCATAAAATATAAACAAATTAGCTTCTGATAATAAGCATCTTATGGGATTTCAGTTAGTTAGGAGGCAAGATTACTTGGTTATCTAAGAAAACAATTAAAGAACAAAGGTACAGTTTCTTCACTGTAACTAGCTGTTCTGAAATGAGTAACAGTCTGCCCTTAAAGACATATGCCTAAGTAAATCTACTTCTTTTCCCATACATGCTACAAGAAAAATTTATTTTTACAGAACAAAGTCAGAAAAATTAAAACTTTAGAAAAAGCTTACGTAGTGTTCATTTGCTGACACAGACCTTTACAAACTGTATAACCAAAGTAATTTTTCTTTTAATTTTTTTCAAGAAACTTACTACCAGAAAATAACACTGTGAAATACTGAATTATGATCTTAAAATTAATACATAACATTCAGATGCTGCAGCTTTGCCTGTAAAAGCAAATACTGAAACTTACAACTTCCTGAATTACAAGAAAGCCAGTGTGCATAGCCACTTGTTGCATCTGTGTTGAAAGAGAAACTTCCAATACTTCTGCAGATATGAAATTCCTTCCTCCATCTTCCCTCAACTCTGATCAGAACTGCTTTCAGTAACAGTGCCTCTTTGTGAACTGCTGCTAGTATGTATGCTTTCAGTGCACTCACAAGCAATTACTCTGCCTGACCATTGTCCAGTTTTTTCCCATCAAAGTACACACCACCAGAAGAATTTCCAGTGCCATGAGGCAATTCAATAAACAAAACAAGAAGTCCTCCTGTGAACAGTGAAGTCTGAATGTTTTCCAGTTCTTCAAATAATGTTATCTGGATTTTTATAGCAGCGAGGATTCCCAAACAGATGAAGCAATATCCCTACCTGCGTTTGCTAGCTGCCCACTCCTTAAAGCTGAGGCCAGGCAATTCCATCCAGTCTCCAAAACTGATGGTTAGCATAGAGCCTTCCATGGACTGTGGTGAAAAAATGAGGATGCGTGACCAGACACATTTAAAATGCATATATTTATGTAAAAACCAAAAAAGTTCTTCTCACTGTACTCATTTAGAGCAATAAAATACCAGAACACAACAGAAAACCAGGACATTACATGAAGCATTGATGAACTACTTTTGTGTTACAGTTAGATACTGTTTTAATGAGCAACTACATGAGGTAATAGAGAAGAAAGAAATAGCATGTGAAAGGGAAACTAAAAGCAAGTTATTTAAAATACAAAAGAGGAAGAAAAACATGAAACCAGAAGCACATAAAGACATCAAGATTTTATATAAAATCATCTGGGAACAATGCAGACAAGAGAATAAAGGTTAGAGAAAATACTCTTTATTACAATTTTATAATTCAATAAATTTAAACTAGTAAAAAACACAATAATATAAGACTGCAGTTATATGCCCAAATAAAGGACAATTTTTTTCCTTCCTTTCTTATTTCCACAACGTATTTGAACTTTGGTATACAAGCAGCTGAATGGCATTACCATCAGCTGAATGGTATTACACAGCTGAATGGCATTACCATCTAGAACAGAAAGTAAAAGACAGTAAAAAAAAAATAGATAGTAAAAAAAAAAAAATAGATAGTAAAAAAAAATCCCAAACCACAAAGTTATCAAGTTACCCCAGAAGTGAAATGAAATTTTTACTCACATGCCAAGCCCCCCCAGGTGGTCCTTTACCAAGCACTATATGGGGAATATAATTATGTTGTTCCAGCTTCCAGTGCAGAACAGGCGGGTAGTCATACCCAAAGTCAGCATCGGGATGAAGCAACGTGTCAAAAAGCACAGCAACCGGGTTTGAAGAGCGTCCCTCGAGCCCTTCAGACAGGTACTCCAGATCCTGGAGTATGGAAAAACGTGACATGTTCATGCAACTTTTACTCTTCATCATGCTGTTCTAGCATACAGAAGTTGAATTGAAATAGAAAGCACAACTAATCCAAGCTGCATCTTAAGTAAAGTATTTAATGTAGAGATTCAATCAAAACACTTTTCAGGAATAACTGCTATTATTCAGCTCTTCTGTAACTGAATAAGACATTTCACTCATTTAAAAATTACATATTAATAAACCAGTAACACTGGGGCAAGTCAGTATTTGAAATTCTTTTTAGAACAAGAAGTAATGGACAAATCTTGAGATCAGAGCAACTTAGTAACATCTATATTTATATATACCAGACTGGTTTTAACAAAGAATTGCTAAAATTTTTAGGACCCCATTTTTGATAAAGCGAAATTGGAATCTAAAAACATAAAGTTTTAAACATCAAGTAGAAAAGGTGCCTTTGGCAGCTCTTAGGTAGTTCCAACATTAACTTTACTATATTTTAAAATAATCGAGGTATTATAAGTATTATTTTTAAACATTAAAACTAGGATTATTTTACAAAGCAGGCAATGTTGAAAAAAGTTTATAGAACTTTGTAAAATATTCACGTCAGTATCTATTAACAAGCCATGTTCTAAAACATTAATGATGCAATAGTAAATATCTGAAGAGGGAATAGAAGAGATTTGAAGAAAGAATTGGCTGTAAGGCCAATTTTTGTTGACAAAGATGGGACAGTTTAGCTTCCTAATTAGGCAAAATATCAGGGGGTCAGGGGAGGATGAAGTACATTAAAGGTCTGTAGCCAAAAGCTTAGGCAACTTATTCTCCTGCCAAACAAAAAGACATTGAGACTTAAGGTAAACATTAAATGCAACCACCACAGCACTGAAACAAAAACACTCTCCAAAATCCAAAGCTAAACAACCCCCTACTTATTCCCTACAAACACAAATCCATGTTTGTATTTCAAATAAATTAGTCACAAAGGAGGCAATACAATTAGTGACAGCATTGTCAGTATCCATCAGGAGTACAGTGACATGAGTAGAAAACAATGACAACATGACAAGTGGAGTGAAAAATACTGGAGAAGATTTAACTATTATCAAATCAGGCAAAAAACTGGATGTATACAAGGGTTACAAATACAGAAGAAAAGCAACTGTGAGTACAACACAAACCCTGAAGGACGTATACGATTCCTAAAGGAAAAATACATAGTGTTTACAGAGAATAATATGCCCCTAACATTACTAAAATTGAAATCTTAATAAGAATTGGAGTATTTGGGAAGATTTTAACTTGAACTTTGTGTATTTGAAGTATGTTATCAGCATGTGTTCTTTGGTGACAGTGCCCAAAAACATCCCAGGACATGAAAGGTGGAATTCCTGCATCAGCCACTCACTGACCAAGTGGTAACTTTAGACACTCCTTGTCAAGCAGTACAAACACAACAAAGGGCAGACTGCAAAACCAAAAAACACCACAAAAACACCCACATGTCACAGGTTTGTATCCAATAGTCATGAGTTGATTATATTTCAATTAACAGAGTAACAAAATACCTTATTAATGCATTACAAATGTGACTAGGTAAATAGGCTGGTTCTTTATAATGGAATCTGCAGAATTTTTTTGGATAAGCCGTTCTTTTTATCTGCAGTTCTCTACATATAAATTGTTACAAGCCAGCAAGGAAGGTATATACTGCTCTTTCTTTTACAAGTAGGAAAAAAAAGAGGTCAAGAGACTTAAGTTTTTTGAGGCCACACAGTTACTGAGCTTTACTGTGGTCTAATTCTTTGAGGAGTAAGAATATTAAGCCTTTTCTTGTCTATGGCACTGCTTAATAAAGTTGCAAAAGCATTTTAAACAGGGTCATTAAAGAAAGCCCACTGTTTCATAACCCTGCTTGCAGTAGGAAAAGAGCCAGACAAGATGGCAACCAAAGCTTACTTGATCAACAATGGAAAGATGTCGAGCTTCTTCTAATTTCGTATGTAGAATGGGGTTTGGGTGTATAGCTTCAGGAGACAAATATGGCCTGTATCCAGAGAGCAGGTAAGAAAGACAAATTCCCGAAGGTCCATTTCCTATTAAAGAAAGAAGTTATGCTTTAGTAAAAATTTCAGAAATATACAGTTTGTAAGTCACAAAATATACAGCAACAAAATAACACTGAAGTAGTATAAAGCCATACTGTCCTGAGCCAAAGCATCTTATAAACCTGGCAGTAAAATAAAGCCTTACACAGGACTGTCTTTCAAGTAAACAGACTAAAGTCTTTTCCAGATAACAAAGAACAACATATGTATGACTGTTTATATCAAAAACAAAATGCATATAAAGGAGTTCCATAATTTAATATGTCAAATGCATTATTCTTGTGTGACAATGGCCCAAAGGATAATGGTCTGCCTGTCAATCACAGTGATATCTGAACATTATGGCCATCTTACAATCTCTACTCCCACAGGCACTGTACAACACAGAGCAGAAAGACAATCCAGAGCATATGCTCTTCAGGCCACAAAATAAAGGGAAGAAAGAGACAAGCAGAAAGCTGAAGACTGGAAGTCAGATGAGAAGTTACAGACATGGCAAAACAGCAACACAAAAGCTAAGTGAAGACAGATACAGTTGATAAATAGTAAAGTACAAGATACTCATGTAAGACCACATTCACTGTTCAGCAATAATATCAATTCACACATTTTTATCCTCTTTGTAGCATTTTATAATCTGTACGTGTGCACTGATGCAACTTTATTAGACACCTATTTTTAAAATATTACTAAAGGTATAAAATGGATAGGACCAAAACATTATCATAAAGTAAACATCTCTATCTATTTATCTAGTATTAAACAAAGTAGGGGACCATATTTATCACATGCAAATACAGAAGTAACACTCAGGTTCCAAAGTCAGATATTGAAAGCTATACAAAAGGAAACCCAGAAAAGTATGTGCTATGATAGAGAATTTAAATATTTGACTATGTATTGTTAATTCCGTAGCTCCTCTTCCTCATTAACTGAATGAAAAGCACAGTGTTCTTCTAATGAGGCACTCATCAATACTTTGTTTGCCTTCTAGAGTGGCACTCAAGGTATTTAGCACACACTATGCAAATTCTGGGCTTAAGTTACTAATTTATTCATGCTTTTTATAGCACTCAATTGTCAGACATTAGCTCTTACTTCCAACCATTTCAGCTCTTGATGTGAAGAGTTCACATGCCATTTCCTGTTCCCCAGCACCTTCGCACACACTGTTTTCATCACCTGTTAAAAATCTCACTTCTTCAATGCCTGTCTCTTCTGTCTTTTCTGATTCCTCAGTTCCTAAATCCCCCATCAGTTTGCTGAGACCCTGTTCATTCTCTTCATACATTGGATCTCTTTCCTCCTCCACCAGCCTAAACTCAATCTGGTCCCAGTGGCAGAATATCCCATGGTTTATTACGATGCAGTGCACACAGACTGGTCACAGCCATGGCCTACAAGGAAATCAAGCGGGCTCACTACAGATGAGTTCTTCAAAGGCTGAGACTGTTAAGTTACAAGAAATCTTCAATAAGCACATTTTCTGCAAAGGCCTAGAACCCAAGTGAGCATGTGAGAGTGCACAGTGGCTCCTATCAAACAATTTAGTTTTTGTATCCAAACATGGAGCCAAAAATAAGAGCATTACAGTGCCTGTGTACTGCAAAGGCCATCACCATCATCATCATCATCATCATCATCATCATGGCTAGGCTTCGCAAACTAAGATTTGAGAGGGGTTCTACCCACGCTTGCTACAAGCGTGCTGATGGCTAAAAAGGCCAATAAAGCACTGGAAAAAGACTGTCCAGGGAAGCTGTCAATTTCCATCATTGGATACTATAAGATAATTCAATCAAAAGTTTGTAATAGAAGGTCTAAATATTGGTGATCTTCCCTACATTATTTCCCAAACTACTTCAATTTCTATTTTGCTATATACAAAAAAGTCAGTAAAGAATCCAATGACTGATATAGGTCTTCCTTACTCTCACAATGTTCTGCCCTCCCACAAAAAGATCAGCTGGATATCCTTTAGTTCAAGAATTTAAAGCTTACAGCAGATGCAAACCCCTTACTTGCCACACGAGATGGAAGTGAGAGAACCTTAGCAATACAGTGAAACTATCCATAACAAAATCATATGAAATTATGAAAACACTGTAATCACAAAAATAGTCCGTAAGCATTCCCATGACTAAATTCTTAACTGTTTTTAGAATTATAAACTTGTGCACAGTAAAGAATTTTCTACCTTTTTACAAGTGCATAGCTAGCTTTTTTTTTTTTTCCTACTGGGGTGTAAACTAAGTGAGTCCACAATGGAAAAATATGTTCCATATCCAAGCATGTCATGCTAAAGATTATTCCTACTGGAGAAGACGAAAAAGAACCAAACAGATAAAAAGGTTGCAAAAACAAAGGCTGGCAAAAGACAAGGAAATTATTGAGGGTGGGATTATGTTAAGGTGAATTACTGTCACTGAGCTCCCCAGCAACTTCCCTGGGACCATCCAGAGAGGTGATCCAAATTCAGTTCCTATTCTTTGAGCAGACTGAGTCCAAGGTAAAGAAATTTCCTTGAGGTTACACTGTCAAGAACGCAAAAAATGAAGGTTCAGCTGCAAGGTGTGCAATTACGCACATGCTATGGTTTTCCCAGAAAATCCTTTGTGAAAACAAAAAAAAATCGTTTTGAAATGAGAAATTTGCATCCAAGGAGTCTGTTCTTTATTTACACACAGTGTCTCCAATAACAACTCTGACTACAGCTGAGAGGTATTACTATTATAAAAATTTTAGATATACAATCAAGATACCTTAAAACTCCATGGCCCTGTTCATTTAAGAAGCTTCTCCTGATCAACAGCAAACAACAGTGCAATCATCTTTACATTCTGTGTCGAAATTTAAAGTAAATAATGAACTTCAAGTATCGTAACAGCTTGTTATTTGGATGACAAGTGACAACACTGTGTTTACACAGTAATGACCAAAACTACCATAGAAGATGAAAGTGTATAGCATAGAACATGCTCCAAACTTAGAGCTCCAGCATTAAATTCTTCAATCCCAACTCATTCAAAAGGAATGGACCTTTTCTTCCCGAGAGACAGGTACTGCACAGAAGTTATTAAACCACTACGCACTGTGTTTGTATATGGGGGGCATGACAAGTCTATTTTCATTCTCTTCTACTACACTATCAAATCATTTCTACATCCCTTTGAAAGCTCTTTGGTGAGACAATGAATTAGTGACAATAGGCTGCCAGTGGAGAAGATCAGCTTGCGAAGTGGTTCAAATATATCTGTGAAAAAGCACTGGGGCAATGTGTTTGTTTTTCAAGAAGAGATAGTCAAGGCAGCTGTGTTTGGTGTCAGCACCTTGCAAGGCACTCTAGACAAAATATGCATTAAGCATAGGTATTTGCATAAAGCAGATCTGCAAACCTAAACCGTGAAAACTGAGTCACTGACCATATGGCAAACCTATACTAAGGTTGACAAAATGCCAGGAAACCGCTGCTCTTCAACTATGATGCAGAACTTATCAAGTGATTCACGTCTGTCACATCCACTTAAGTCTATTACATGGCCACTATTTTAAGATACCATGAAGAGAGCTTCCAGAACAGGCATTGTACAAACATCAGGCTTTCAAAGTTGTGGAAGCTTACTGTGAACACGATTATGTTGAAAACATCAATCTCCATAATCTCTGCTTGTTTGCAGGTCCTTGCTCTAGTCCCAACAGCTCTGGACTAGATTACTGAAAACCTTCTTTACTCCAGATCTTTTCTTTATCCCCTCATGAAGTCATGGTGATAAGGAGCTAGTGACCAGCTGTTGCTGAAAAACCTTGGTCCAATACACATCACCCTGGCACCCTGAATTAAGCTGTGTGCCTATGGAGTCTGCTTCCTCTGCTATGCTGCCATTCGGCAGCATTTGACAAGTACTAGCCTTTAAGTGTTTAATCAAGACTACAATTTATTGTTTTAAACTGGCTGAGTTGACTTGGGTTCATTTTGGAAAAGATGGGGAAATATTTAGACATTAGTGATGGATAAAATAAAGAAAAAGGCAATGAATGAGAGGGTAGCACCTGACTTACACACAGCACACACTTCACACAAAGCTTTTCACTGTCCTGTGACCCCAAAGATTTCTACTGGTGTACCATCAACAACCTCCATGCATCCTGAAGCAGACATATCACATTAATCAAACCCTATGTGATCAACACTAGAATCGATACAGTTACTCCATTAAGACTCCCATATCTGCTGCCAAATACTGCAGCTCATCTTGTCAAAGCACAATTTGAATTTAAATATACTCCCGGAAGTCCCTTAATGTAATTTTATGCTATTGTTGTTAATCACAACAACTGTATTACTCTAACAAACATCCTCACTGTAAGGATGCTCAGTATTACTTATTTAATGATAAATTATTTCATGCAGCAGGTCTATAAAGGCAATGGCAGTGACAGAGAATCTTTAAAGAAGTGAAAAAAACTCACCAATTATTACTACAGGCAGAGTAAGGAGGGAGTCTCCAGGCAGAACAGTTTCTTCAATTAAAGGCATTCTTTTAATCTTCCTTCCAAGGCTGTCTCCAAAATACTGGACAAAGGAATTCAAAAGCTGTCCTTCAGTTTCAGTGCTGCTGTACGTTCTAATTAAGAAGGACAGATGGGAGAAAACTAAAATGAAACAGTGAACTGTTGTCAGAACAGTCTCTTCAAAAACAAAGTTGCTTTTGATGTTGTACTTTAAGAGCTATGAAACTGGCAAAATCGAGACCAAAACAGATACATTTCACCCAATCCACAAAATTTTACTCTTCAGCACAGCTTTTCTAACAGAAGTTTTTTAAAAAGTCCACTTTCTCCTACCAAGTCTGCAGAAGGATAACAAAAAGGCACAGATGGCTCTGCAGAAATGCGTAGTTCTAATCGCAGTTTATACAAAGCCAAAGTATAACCACAAGCATTATTTTGATCCCACACACAGTAGAACTCATTCCTCATTATCCTTATCAAAGCAGGAGATACACACCGCCTAGCCAATTAACAACATTAAGGCCAGCCAAATCCTGAAGGAGCTGCTGAGGTATTCGTGTCCCTTCCCGCTGGCTGAGCCGCACACAGAACTTCGCCTCAACAAATTTCTATTCGGGGAGAAGTAAGGCTGGTTAAAGCTGGCGGTGATGTGACGATGGATCCTTGTGAAGCGATCCCTTTAAGCCCTAGACACAACCCATCCTACCACTGTTAAAGGAAAAGCCTTTACAAAAGGGATTGCCATGCAGTCAGGTCAGCTCCTGTGCAGCAGACTGCTTTCATCCCTAGCCATTTTCCTAGATTTCTCAGTTCTTTCTCTGAGAAACATCTGCTTGGGTTTTTCTCATAGCTTTTCACCATCTAAATGTCCTTCTAGACTTTGAAGACTTGTTTTATACTGTTTTCTGTTTCATTATTTAGGAGTCTCTTCCGAATCCTTTCCAGGACACTGAAGAAGAACACACAATCAGTTTAGCTAGAATAAAAGGTAAATTAAAAATAGTTGTCTTCCAAATAAAGGCAACAAATTTTTAATTAAAAATACCCAAATCAACAGTTCTAAACATTTTTCTCTTTGCAGTTTTAATTAATAACTAAAAGTACTCATCTATTTCCTAAGAATTTGCATATCTTAAAGCTATTCTAGTGTTTCAGGCATTATTTTCTACACAGGACTGAAATCGTAACACACTGATCTAATTCCCATGGCCTTCAAGAAGCCACGTAGGCTCCCAAGTGCCTCCCACGGCACTGAAGGTTCTGTTTCCTCAACGGGGAAGTCTGAAGTAAACTAGAGACAGAGACAGACAGTAACAACAGCAACAGTACACTCTGTAATACATCTCTCTGATGGCTATGTGTTAAAAAGGGTAGGGAGCTATTCTAAGGTTGCATTTATTTTGGAAAGTACTTGGTATCTGTATTTCCTGCAGTACAACAAAAAAGTTTGCAAAGTGCTTACTGTTTGAGTACAGCTGCACGTTAGCTCTTCAAGACGCCTAACATACAAACAGCATGAGTTAGATGCGGAGGAGAAGTCGAAAGTGAGGGGATATCTAATTATCATACTGATTTTTTCACTTCCGCTTTTAGATAGGCATAGACAGAAGAGTTTGTTTTCCATCCTTTGTTCAGAGTTAACTCAGGCAATAGTACCTGAAAGACAGGTTTAAAGGGAGCATGCATGTTTTAGTGTGGTTTTATGATGCGTGCTGTGCCAGAGAGAACATGAAACCAAAAGAAACAAGTCAAAACCTCTTTTGTGGTTATATGCACAATGATGTAGGCTACAAAAGAATCTTTTAACAATAAGAATGTTGCTTCTGTGTAGCTCAGTGCATCACAAATCACCAAACGGGTAATTTTGCACAGAAATATCCTTATACAACCTGCGGTTTCTCAGCTATGGTGCAAAGGACTGTTGTCAAGAGCACGTTTTTCCTTTGCAAGAGCATCGTATCAGAACCCAGCAAGATCTTAAGTTAGGGGCCACTATCTTCCTAACCTCTGAACAACACTGAAAGCCACCAAGTACCAGAAGTTTTAGCCTTGATAAACTCAATGGTGGACAGCTTTGCAGTGGTGGGGATTGGGTATAATTATCTATAACTGTAGTCCTGCAGAGACGCAAGTGGGCACAAGATGAGTCACTTCCAACGCTAGCGCTCAGTTTATCTTATGCTGGTCACACCAAATAACCTCGAGAATTACATTCGGTCAATCGCCTAGATTCTGAACATGTGCAAACGTGAATCCTTTTTTATGTCAAAACACAGGATACATATAACAGTTTTTCTCCCGTTTGAAAAAGGTAATAATAATTATTTGATAATACCTACTAATTAGATGCAGGTTATTGAGTGGTGCCTTTTTCAGATAGCAGTTTTGAAAGATCCTAGAATGCCCTACGTACTTTTAGGGGAAAGAAAAAAAAAAGAAACGGACTGTGATGGGCGGTTAGCAGAAAAACTCGTTATATAAACGGAATTTGAACCCGGTCTCGAGCTGACACTTCGGGAAGCGCATTTCACGCCGTCGGATGGCTGGGTTTTTTCCAGGTGCCCGGGGGCGCGGTGCCATCAGGGCCGGCATCCCCGGCGGTGCCGCCGCGCACCGGGCGGCGCGGGCAGACCCCGGCCCAGCCGCCCCCGGAGCTGCCCAAGGTCACGGCGAGCCCGCCCGGGCCCCGCCGCCGCCGCCATCCCCTCCCGCAGCGGAGGGGCCGTGCGGGGCCGGGCAACGCAGCAGCCCCGCGGAGGCCGCGGCATCGCTCCCCGCCCGCCGCCGTGCCCGTCCCGCTCCCCTGCGACAGCCCCGACCCCACCGCCCGCTCCCCGCCGCCGCCTCACCTGAAGTGACCGGCCAGGGAGCAGCGGCAGCACCACACGGGCATGGGGAGCGCCGGCGGGGCCCAGCGATGAGGCTGCGGGGGGACAGCGCGCCCCGGCTCCCTCTACCCCACCTCCGGCCGCCGCCGCCGCCACAGTGGGGCCCGCGCGGCGCCGTCCGCCCGCCCCGCTCCCGGGCGGCAGCGGGTCACAGCGGGAGGAGGAGCCGCCAGCACCGGCACGGAGGGAGGGAGGGAGGGAGGGAGGAGGGACGAGCTGGGTGAGGAGAGCAGAGGATGGGAGAGCGCCGCTTCCTCCTCCCGGCGCCGCCGCGGCCCCGCGCGCCCGCTCCCCGCAGCAGGATGCGGGATGCGCCGCCTCCCCCCGGGAAGGCGGGGAGGGACGGGAGCCCCGGCCTGGCGCGGTGGAAGGAGGAACGGGAAGGCGGAGCAGCGGCGGGAGACACCTCCTTGGGCCGGGGAGGGACCTGCGGTTCCTGAGGCGGCTTACACCGACCTGCGGTGGCCAGTTAAAAATTTTTGGTGCACCTTTTGGCCTATTCGGGAACAAAGCTTCATATATGATCAGTTAGTTGTTTTAAATTGTGACTTCTTATAAATATTTTGCAGGTTTTCTTATTTGGGATAAAGCATTCCTTACCCAGTCTTTCCCTGGTCATAGTGACTGCAGTCGGCAGGACCTCGGGAGGTCATCCAGTCCAGCCCTCTGCCCAGGAGTGTGGCCACTTGGGTTTTGAGTATGTCCAAGGCTGGAGACTTCGTGATATCCCTGAGCAACCTGCTCAGGGGTTTGACCACCCTCGCAATGAAATCGTGTTTCCTTATGTTCATGTGGAATTTCCTCTATTTCAGTTTGCACTCTTATCCTGTCCTAGAGAACCACTGAGTTCCCTCCCATCTTCTGATGAACTCTTCTTCATTCTCTCCCACCAAATGTTTATGCACATGGATTAAGATCCCTCTAACCCTTCTCTTCCACTGTCTGAAGTCCCAGCTTTCTCAGACTCTGCACATAGTAGTCAGCCTGCTGTGTGAGAACCTCATGTCTGGTTTTCTCTCTAAAAGTCTACCAAGCAATAAGGGCGAATACCAATAAAATCTATTACTATTTCTTAAACAATTGCAGCCTTTCACTCAGAGTTAAACTTGACAATTAGAAATGTCTTCTCTATGAATCTACTCCATAAATCCACAATAGCGGGATCTTAAAAGGCTGTAGAGTTAGTGTCTGAAAGTCACTATTGCTAGCTGACAGTCCAGTTCACCTCAAGGTTGTTCATTGAACAGACTGTCATATCTGTAGTCAACAAATAATTACTGCTTAATAGCCCTGCTCTGGTTCCACGAGAAAGGATGGCATTATATTTATTAGATATGTGCTCTATAAAAGCTTAAGGTGAAAGAACACAGAAGCTGATTTGTACCACTGAGGAAATACAGAATATTGACATAAAATTTCTATTTTCAAAGAATGAAACAAATTCAGTTAAACACACTGTTCTTCAAGTATACCCAGCACCAGGTCTCGTATATCTTTAGACCAGAATTTACAACCTGAAGCTGCATTTAGCTTGCTCTGTCCCCCAAAATATTGCCTTCAATTCAGGAAACTACATGAAAAATTTGTATATTGATCAGATAACTCATGCTACTTGAATATTCATGCTGTTTTACTCAAATTGCGTTCTCCTTTACAATGAGTTATGGAAAACTACAAAAGAAATTGAAAGGAAATCTAATTTTTTTTTTTCCCCCACATAATATCTTGCTCATAGTCAGGACAGCCTCCTGCCAGGTACAAACCTCCAGGTCTGTGGACCTCACACTTCAAGGAAATAATCAAGCAAAAGTTTTCCAGGTTCCACTAGCTATTTGGTGGCAGTGTCAGGTGACACTGACTTAAAAATTAACATATTAAGGACATATTTGGCTCAAAGTAGCACCTTTATTTCCTCCCATAAACAAATCTGGTTATCTGGAATATAACACAGAACCTCAGCTATACTGATTCTATTGATTAGTTTGTGCCCTTATCTTTATGGACATAAACTTGAGAAGAAAAACAATCATACCTGTGTCCACACCTATGATCGGGACATGTCTTTCCCCAGCATGCTTTTACATTTAAAATTGAAAAGGTTATACTGGACCTTAAGTCTGTGATATAAAAAGGCAGTTTGGAAAAAATAACGTATGAGACTTATCTGGAAATGACATTCTGCGTAGATATCCTGATATTCTGCATAGATGTCCTGGTTTACAATTAATTATATGTTTCTGCCAGAAGCAAAATTTTCTTTTCCTTTTAATTCTAGCCTGGGTTTTTCAAATGTCTTAGTTTTTCGGTTGGGATTTATTTCAAATCCATGTCTCACAATAAAATACATTTTCTTTAGATAGACCTTTTTATTAGTTATTTAACACTAAGGAAGAAAAAAATGGGAAGAGACTAAAACACACCAAGTGATAGCAAACATTCCTCCCATATACAGACACTAATCACATTTTAAAGGAATTTATATTTCCTATTGGGTTCATTTCTGTTAACAGATTCAGGCAGTTTTTGGCTGCTAGGATATATTCCAAATCCTTACATTTTAAATCATGCTAGCCAAATAGCTAATTAAAATCTTTCTTTCATTAACACTCATTATACTAATTTAGGTAATAAAATTGTGCATTTGTTCAAGAATTATCTTTTTTTTTTAATTGAATTTAAAAATATTTCATCCCCAAATATTCAGCAAGTCATTATCTCAACCAGTGATATTGGAATATACATTAGACAGATAGCTTTTGGTTAATCACAAATGTATTTTTAACAGTATTTGTAGCTTCTCCTGGTCAACTGACTGATAAATAAATATGTTTAGTACCAGTATTTGATGCTGTATCATTCTTAAAAGTCCTGCATAAGGTGAGAGCATCAGAGCAGGGGACTGTTGTCTCAAGCCATGATACACAGCGTGGAAAAAAAGGGCTTCATCCTCTTGGATAGAAGCGACATGATCAGTGAGTAACTGAAGGACGACACCAGCTGTGTGCTGAATGCAACCTGCACCTCGTAATACAGCATGGGAAACAAGGAAAAGCACTGCAGCGCTCTGGTAAGATTCCCATGCCTCCATCCACTGCAAACTAAGTAGAAAATAGACCTACAGGGCTTCAAATGTCACCACAGGAATATGATAACTCTGTCTGGATGAATAATGCAGTATCCCAGTGCTGGGGCTTGCCCAGGACAGATGTCTCTTCAATAATAAACTTGTTCCCTGTAACAGTAAATGACTCTGAAAGATGTATGAACTGCAAGGCCCAGCAAGTGACAACATAGTGAAACATTTTCTGAGATGAGCAAACAAAGTTTGCCACAAGCCTATGGCACTCAGCCTGAAGCACGAGGCGCTGAAGAAAGGCCAGGAGAGATTAGGAAGGCTTGAGTTTATTTGCTCAATACTGTTAAGCAAGATGGCAACTAGGAAATCTAGCTGCAAAACAACTTTCTGCCTGGCCAGGTTAAAAAAAAATAAAATTGTAAAGATGGGGGATCTCAATCAAGAAGTTCTGTTGCAGCTCTAACAGAACCTGACAGAAAGTCAAGGTAATTGTGAAGAGGGACAAAGAAAAGACAATTATGAAACAAGCTTAAAGGAGCAGGCCTGTCAGGTTCCTGGGATCTTTTCATCACCTGTGAATAAAATTCTTTTCAGCAGCTCTTTTCAGATGTTACTAAGTGCTAATGAAATAATACTTGCTTGGAAAATAAAGATGCAACTATTTCTGTTTCCAAGAATGATCTGAATGGTGTAGAAGTATTGACAGGAGGGTCCTTATGGGCCTTTTTCACTTCAGAGAGCAATTTACCTGAATATCCCAAAAGATGTCTATGTAGTATTCTGTAATGGTGGTGAAGAATTCTGCTGATGATTTAACCCAGCAGGAAACTAAACATGACACAGCCTCTTGCTCACTGCCCTGCAGTGGGGTGGAGAAGAGAACTGGAAAAGAGGTAAAGCTCATGAGTTAAGATAAATACAGTTTCATAGGACAGAAAAGGAGGAAAAATAACAATAATAATAACAACATACAAAAGTGATGGACAATGCAATTGCTCACCACCTGCTGTCCAGTGCATAGCCAGTTCTGAATCAGTGGCATGCCATCCCCTGGCCAAGTCCCCCAGTTTATATGCTGAACATGACATCATAGGGTATGGGATATATCCATGTGGTCATTTGGGGTCAGCTGTCCCAGCTATGTCCCCCGCAGCTTCTTGGGTACTCCCAACCTCCTTGCTGGTAGGGCAGTATGAGAAGCTGAAAAATCTTTGGTGTAGTGTAACTCCAGAACAACTAAAACGTCAGTGTGTTGTCAACATTATTTTCATCCTAAATTCAGAACATAGCACTGTACCAGCTACTATGCAGTAGCATCCCAGCCAAAACCAAGACAATAGGATTTGAGAAGAATTATGCCGATGCCAGGTCAAAATTCACAGCCAGTGGTAAACTACACAGCTGTGATAGCATCATTAGCATGTGGAAGGAATCAGCATTCCCTAGCACCGAACTGCACTGCTTCAACAGATGGATAAAATCAAATTGGAGAAAACCTGAAATATCGTGGCATGATAGATAGGTAGAGGCATAAATGATCTTTGGAAAACACATGGAAGTGTTTGACCACCTGAAGTTTGCTGATGATGTCAGTCTTCTAGACATATAAGATAGAAGTTTGTAGATCTAACTTTCCATGGGAGCAGCTAGTGTGTACTTCTGATTCAATCATGATTGTCATTTGCAAGGTAGAGGAACAGAATTCTAAACAGACGTTAGATGACGGTGAGGTAATTGGGATTTTGTGTTACCTGGCTCTTGAAGAAATAGGAGTGATGCCAAAACTTCTTGGAGTTCCTTGGCGGTCGTGGAGTGTCAGGACATCAGTTTCCAGAAGCATTTGAATATAAGTACTGATCTGCTAGTAGAGACACTTGTAAAAATCTCTTCAATGATAAAAAAAATTCCAGTTACAAATACCTAGAGAGAAGGATGGACAAAAATGCAGCAAGAGCACTTCATTTTTAATATAATTCCAATTACAGATGGTACAGCTTAGTCGGTCTCCTTTTGTGCTTACCAGAATGGCAGCTATTACCTTCTTCTCAAGCTACTGCTGAAATGCATAGGAGAAGCTGCCTGCCCTTGTACTGAGTGAGGCTGCTCCAGCCTGTCTAATCACCCACATTCAGGCCCTGCACTGGTTATCACAGAAAGCTGGATATTCTTTGTCATTGCTGAGCCTTCAAAGGGTTTTGTTGTTTTGACACAATGGGAAATAAACACTTAAAGTGTATTTGAAAGATGATGCTGCTGGAGAGAGAATAGTTAACCGGGCTATAGTTACCATTAAGAGAGACTGGGAAGGGGCAACCTGCCAGGAAAGAGGCTGTGAAGGAGCAAGCAGCTTCCCATGCTTGAAAGACTTGTGAGAAGTGGTAGGGCCAGAAGTTACAGATTCGGGGAGCTGGTGAACTTGATGGTTCCAACAAACTGTGAAGTCAATATGTTGTAAGGTAGGAAAAAACCATTTTAATATATTTTATATATTTTAATATATTTAATATAGTTCTTATCTTGTTTATTTAAAATTTAAAATCCCACGTAAGATCACTGATAATATGGATTCTAGTAACCAATAATGCTACTTTATATCATGTATAATTATTCAGATGCACACTAATTTTGGGGGAAGCGATTATGCAATTTTTAATTAGGAAAAGCATCCTATTACCTCAGAGTTTTTCTTCTGTAAAGACTTTAGCACGTGCATTTTTATTTATAAAAAGTATTTTTTATTTATAAAAAGTATTTTTAAAAAAGAAATAGAACTTTAAAAAGAATAGAACTTTCCCCTAGTCAGTACTGCCAGATCTTTACTTTTACTGAAGTCCAGCTCCTAGAGATAAATTATTATATAGGCTGCATCTAATCCTCTATCTGCTCAAAATCTGGAAAATATGTTTCAATCATACTTCTGATTGTGCAAAAACTTTGTCAAAAGTAACTCCTTAAATATAAATTAATTTCAATTCCATATAAGCCTGATTCATAATTTCTTCAATAGCTCTTTCATGTTGCTTTACTTTCTTTTAGGAGTAATACTATTAAGAGCATTTTTATGTAAATGTGAGAATATGCAGCTTGTTCTGCACAGTATCCAGTGGATGGTTTGTGCTGCCTTCTGAGGGTCAGCGGGGGCACACTGTGTAGAGGCTGAGAATTGTCACAGGAGATGTGGGTAAAAGAGTAACATAATTCTGAAGATGTCAAAATTGCAATTGACTTCATGTGAATTTCATGTTTCTCAGTTCTTCGGTTTTGAAACACAGATTGTTCCCAGCCACTGCCGAACCTGCCTGTTCTGAAAGTCACATTGTATCTCTTAGGGATAGGGCCAGATCCATGGGGAAGCTTTGTGTACTGGCACGGATGTTTGAAAAGGGTGAGGAGAAGATTGTGTGCAAAGCAGACTGGTCAAGGCTGGCATATATGAAGGCACAAGGGATTTGAAGAATAATATAAAGAATGATAACAATAGTTTTCAAAACAAGGACAAAACCCCAGGGGTCGAAAGAGCTGAAATTGTTCAGTTACAATAGGTTGCAGCTTATTGCACTCCAACCTACTGGGTTTTTCTGTTGTGGCTTCTGCGATCCTCCCTCCTTTAATCTATTCAAAATCCAGCTGTTATAAGCATCCTATTGTGTTTGCTACTTCACACGTTTCTTTGACTCACACTTATGTTGCATTGCTCAAGCAGGGAGTGAAGGAGAGTGCAGGAGAGAAACATCAAAACAAGGGCATCAAGTGGTGAAGGAGAATTCAAAAATAGCTCTTAAAGGTATTTAATTGAAAAGGAAAATAGAAGCTTTCATTCACTGAACTAGGCAAAGTAGGCAAAGTAATTACTTGTTTGGTCATAGAATAACAGCTGTTTCTTCTTTACTGTATTTCCTATTATCTGCCACATCTATTTGTAGCCTTTTATTTCTTATCCAGCTCTTAGGAGGGTGTTTTGTGTTTGGTTGGGCACTGCTTTCTTGGAACCTTGTTTCTGATTAGACCTTTTGACTTGTGTTGCAAACCAAACTCAGTAAGTGAGAATGAAAATAAAAGAAAAAAACTAGATGATCAAAATATTTTGGTGATGAGTACAGTTATTGCTGATGTGGCCTTTCACTAAACCTTATAACCATTTGTGTCACAGTCAGTTTCACTTTTGGTGTAGTTGAGACCATCAGTACTTTTTTGATTCTGCTGCAAGATGATCAAAATGGTAGTCTCTGTTTTTATTCTGACAGTCTCATTTCCTAAAGTTGACTGATAATAATTGAAAGTGACAAATACCGGATTCTTTTCATTTCTTGTCAGTGACTTGCAACTTTGTCACAGAATGGGAGATGCAGTTGCTGATAATTAAGGGAAGTCACTTTTCATAGTACCCATCATTTATCATATGCTTATTTCAAACCTTCTGCCTTTCCTTCCATTAGCGCCAAAAGAAACAAAACAACTGTCCCACAACACATTTTATGTCTTTAAATGTTATATTCTGTATTTTAAGAGCCCAGTACCCACTGACAACTTGGTTATAGCTGCACCTCCGTAGCAGCAACACTTTAATCACACTTTACAGTTGATATGAACGGTGCCTCATTATTTTAAGTCCAACTATTTTAATTGTCATATCTATTGACTGCTTCAGGTCTGTAAAAGGCATAAGACTGCACAAACCTTGGAATTTAAAGAGTGAAATAAGGTGTGATGAGCTGGTAATGAAATAAGTGGGTGGAAAGCAGAGGCTGCAAGTTACAGGAGAAGGAACCAAAAGGGTGTTCACATGATCTGTGTGCCTGTGTGTGTGCTTTAACTACGCACAGGTGGCCTAAAAGAACAACAACAGCCAGTCCATAAAACAAAACAGCCAATTAACAAGTATTTCAGAAACCTTCAGAAACAACAACAAAATCTTCTCTTCTGTACCAAATATTTTATCAAGCCTCTTATAAGCCTGCCTAACCATAACTTTCCTCACTCTTTTGTAACCCAGTCTTTTGGTTTGCGTCTTGTCTTGTTTCTCAGACCACAGGAGCAGCGTGCAGCTTGCACTTGGTTTTACATGTGTTGCAGGATAGAATGGGATTTGACTTGGGTGGTGACTTGGCAAACTTTTTGAGGCATTTCCTGGTAATAACTGTACTCATGGCTTCTTTGTTTTTCTAAAGAAAATATGTAGTACACTAGATGGGCATTTTTAAGGACCAGTTTGAGAAAGGTGTACCTAAAGGCACATAAATAAATAAGTACTGACTATGTGTTTTTCTGTCTGAGAGTAAATGGATTATTCCAAAATCTTTTTTTCCTTTTATTTTTTCTTTTTTTTTTTTTTTATCAAGTCTCTCTGATTTCCCTGTATATGGGCTAAAGGATTATTTGCCTATATATGATTATTCCTCTTGTTGTAAATGTAGTAGCAGTTTGCATAAAATGTGCTGTATTTAGTGAACTGCAATGCACTTGTTCCTCTTTACCTCATGTTAGAGAAATGCAGAATGTACTACAACTTCAAGGACACATTTTAAAAGTAAAGACAGACCTCTTGGTGTGAAATGCTAAGGAACACAATTTCTTTCATGCAGTTTTCCTCCTTGGGAGATATCAGAATTTTGATGTAAATATTGCTAGGTTCCCTTCTTAGATTTATATAGTAAAATTTTCCATCAGAATTTCTAAAAGAGAAGTGTATGTATATATATATATATATATATGCACTGAAGTAATGAGTACATCTGATGTGTTTTGGCATAAATATGTTTTTGAATTATTTTTTATTTGGGTTTTTATAATTCAGTTTTAAAATTTTATTCTAAAGCTTTCACATTTCAAAACAGTGCAAATTACATGCCCCAATGTTGTTATAATTTTTTTTACCAAAGGGCATTTAATATCAAAGGTGAGGAGTGGCAAATGAATTTAAAGTAGAGAATCCATAAGACAAATGCAAAATTATAGAATATACCGAGTTGAAAGGGACCCATCAGGATCACTGAGTCCAACTCCTGGACTATAATAGAATAGTAGGAAATATTTGCTAAGCTCACATGTTTCTGAAACAGAAGACTGACCATGTCACAGACCACCTGTAATATCTGTGATTAATTACATAAAGAAAGCTTAGTAAAAACTACTCATTAGATACTTTAGGGTTAGTATTATATAAGGACATTCATTCCTCCAAGAGCACTTCAGTCTGTCAAAATTAGGAGCTTCATCACTAGAAATCTTAATTTTTTTTTCCCAGCAAGCTGTAGAGCAAAGTTAAACATTTGGCTACCTCCTACTCATGTTTTGAGGCTGAAACCTGTTATTTCAATGGTGTACTTTTTATGGCTTTAGGGACTCTTCAACTGTAGAAGTGCAAATTGCTTTTGAAGAAGTGCAAGAGATATAAGCAACCCCACCCTGAATAGGCTATCTGATTTTTGCATTAAATCTGCATGACTAACAGAGAGAAGATGAAATTAGATAAGAAAATCAAAACCATCAAACTGAACTATGACGCATTACCTGTACCCAGCAGTAAGATTTGCTTTACCTTAGCTATGTCTGAAGGAAAAAAATAGCAAGTAGTTTGATGGAAAAAGTAGGGAAATAATATCTAAGAGATATTTAATAATAATGCTTTAAAATACTTTTGTCAAATGTTTCTATTTTTCTAGTGCTTACAGGATGATCTTTTCTGTTCTTTGTTTTGTCACTCCAGTACTGAGTTCTACAGAATTTGAGGGAAAAGTCTTGTTTTCTTCTTTGTTTCTACAGCATGTATACTGTAGTCTAGATTGTAATCACTGGGAATACTACAATATAAAGGCATAATTATAATTATATTTTAAATGAATAACCAGCGTTGAGTACCAGATAAAAGCAGATGTCACATCCCCAATGTATTTATTCCAGTAGTCAAATATACTTTCCTGGTGACCATGTATACTGATTTATATCTTCAAGGAGTATTTTTGTATGGCTGCATGTTGGGAATAGTCATCTAGCTACTCAGTGGTATTGCATGAAAATCTGTGGGGACAAGTTGCTGTGAACAACTGACACAGAAGCAGACAAGACTCTTAATTTTGCATGTTCTTAAATGGCTTAATGTTTCTGGTACGACTTTGTTTTGGGCTCAGCCTCAGTAACATGCATAGGTCTATGTGTTTGCTTAAAAAGCCCCATCCTATATTACTGAAACAACAGATGAGAGTCTCAATGATAATAGCATTTTTCAACCTTGCTGAAAATGATAAGTCTAGTAACAATAAAGGCTTAACTGTTCTACATGCTGGCCAACTGGCCTTTGCATATTACGGCAAACAATTGCAAGCATTTAGCATTTCAGTGCACATAAAGCCGAACTTGCTTGGGAATGCGGGCTCTGAATACATACCCTGATGCACCCACACTTCCAAATGGCAGAAATACACATTGTTGTAATCAATATTGGTGACCTCATCTTTAGAAAACTGCATGATGTATACTTTTCAGTTTTGTTGTCACATATTCAGATGAAAATGAAGAGATTATTTTAAATTTTCTGGAAGTCCAAGGACCCTTACACGAAATTTAAACTTGCTCATTTTACACTGACTGGCAGAGTAAGGAAGGCATGAGATTCTGCAGCTCCTATAACCCACCTGGTGGAGCCCCTGGTGGTCTAGTGGTAAAGGCGCGGCGCTGTCACCGCGGAGACCCGGGTTCGATTCCCGGTCAGGGCCACTCCCGGGCAGGTGGGGCTCGTTAGCCCTTAAAGGCAACCCACCTACGTCCTAAGGACCTCGCTGCCACCGTCCAAGCTCGCTTGGCCCCGGCAGATGAACCTTAGGATTAAAGGGTGGGCTCAGTTCCGCGCACACTGTGTCTCACCTAAAAAATCCAATGCGCAGGCTGGAAGGTGGAAAGACCTTCCCCGGATCTTCGCTCGCGAAGAGTGGCCATTATTATTATTATAACCCACCTGGTACTGCAATCAGGAGCAATTTCTAGCTGCTGCATGCAGAATCCAGTTAGGTGCAGTCTTTATCAGTGGAGCTGGAGCCAGTCAAGTCTGCTTGCCACTCGATTTAGTGAAAAGCGTCGTCTTTCCTACTGAGTGTTGCCTTATGGAGTTCTTCTGGGGTGCAAAGGCATTGGTAAATGAGCAAAGAATTTTTAGCAAATTGTGATGTAAATAGTGTAGAGTCTGTTATTTGCACTTGTTGTCATTTTGGGTCCTTGACCTGCTCATGCTTGTAAATTCTACATTTAAAAGCTGGTGTAAAGTAAATTAGAGACAGATGAAGGAGAAAAACAGCCCTTTATTTGTTTTGAGTTTCATTTTTGTGATTCTCATTTGCAAGTCACTGCAAATAAAATTATTCCGCTTCTTGATTTTAGTATGAAAACCTGATTTTTGGTTGCATTTAGTTTCTTGAATCCATGGTTATTATACAATTATGATATGATTTTTATTTTCCTAAAGTTGCCTGTTCTAATATGGACTAGTTTATTTTCACTCTCAAGTTATGTTCTTTATATAAAAAAATTCCACTCAGCCTCAGCTGTTCATGACTTTGGTTTAAATACTTGAAGATGCTTATGACACTGTTTTCATTTTAGATGTCAGATATACTTTCCTCCTCTTGCTTTGGAACTATTTTAATTTTTCCAATCCCTTTCTCCTGCCCTTCTTCCCTCAGGCTACCAGCACGTGAACTTCTGTGTTTGGGTTGCTTCTACTGAACTGTTGCTTTTCCTACAGGACTCTTCTTTGTGCTAATATCTTTTCTTTATTTGCTTTTATTGATTGTGATTTATCTAACATATGGTTTAGAAATGCTTCAATTGAGAACAACAAAATTCCATCACTTTAAGAAATTGTCTATCTTAGCAGAATGTATATAACTACAAATAATTTCAACTACAATAAAAACCTACAGGACTCTTTTGTGTTTGGACTCTTCTTGGGAAATATAAAATCAATCCTTGGAGATCCACTAGACAAAATTTTACCTTTTCTAGTGCAATATTACTGATGGCAGCTGTGAGTTAATGCTCTCAGTATGAAACAACAGAAAGCTCTCATCTCAGGAGTTGACAGATCATGACAGAGCTTTTTGAATGAAAAATTACCATAGCCTTTAATACATTAAAAGAAGTGTATTTTCATCATCTTCTCTCAGAAATTGCCGAGCTATGGTCTATGTGTCTTGTTCTGGCATTCACTGAAAAAATCTACTGACTTACTAGTTATAGACTAAGGTCCTGTATCCTTGACCATCTATTCTTTCCACAGTGCCTGATACCAGCCCCCTGAAAGTCAGAGCACCATGCTCATAGTACTCCTGGTATGTTCAGACTAGCAGTTCTGAAGTTATTTTAACAAGCTTTCAGTTGTGATGCAAGGATAATGTTATGCCAGCAAGTAGCTTGCATGGTTGCCTTTAGAATAATTTTTAAACTTGCAGTAGCAATCTCCTTTTGGATCATGTGTCTCTTTATTTTTTCCAAGTTATAAATGTTCTCTGCTGCATATTTAGGATACTAGTTTAAGGTCACTGGAGTTTTTTATTTGGCTTGATTTCTTTGCTTTTGCTTTAAAAAAACCCCAAGAGGACTTCTGTTACTGGCCTGTGTCGCTTTTCTGATTAAAAGCTTTCCATTATGTGAGAGAAAAAAGTATTGCAGATGCCCGGGCTAGATTCATCTAATCTCCTAGGAAAAATCACTCCATAGCTGTATCCCGAAGAGAAAGAATGCTTTGCTGGGATCACATGCCCTGTACTGCCAGTGTCCTAATCCAAGGCAAACTGAAATGTTTCATAGCATCTATGAAAGACATTACAGTGCTTGGGGCAATGGGGCATCCAGCCAATGCCTCTAGATCACTTTTTCTACTGCAATCTCTTTGTGTTAGAATGAAATCATTTCCATTTTTTAGAGGGATATGGCAATATTTTCAGAGATGTCCTTGTTAACTTTACTTTTGAAAAATTAGCTTCAAGCAGAAGCAGTAAGCCCACCAACAGTATTCCCTTAAATACTGCCACATATTTGTTGTGTTCGGGACACATCCTGAACAGCTCAGCTGCCTTGTCACATCAAATGATTGGAAGGCATTTTGACATCATTTAGCCTCTGACCTTAAATTTCACTCTCAATAAGCAGAAACTAAAACATACCCCACAAAACACTGAGAAAATAGAAACTGTGACTGTGTCATTCCAAAATGAATCCCTATCACTACAGATGAGACATTTCCCTGCTTTCACACAATAGATGCTTTTATTTATTACTATCAAGACTGGAGCCAAATCGAACAATCTCTCTTTGTATACAGATACTTCTTTTAATTTGTTAGTGAGTTGATCCTTTTAAAATTGCTAATTAGCTGAGCTGTTACTAATGTGACTCAAATAACTGGAAAATCTCATAGTCTTATGATCACAGAGCTATTCAACTGACTGGTCCACAAGTACCACTCATTCACCTTGTAAGTAAAGCAGTGCTTAGACCAGAAAGAAAAAAAAACAAAGTAATGCATACTGTTCAAATTGGCAATAAGAGGAGTGTCCTCAATACAGCATTTTAACAGTTCCCATACTTGATTAAATGTTCAACTAATTTCTTTAGCAAAAAAACCCTCCCAAACTTGCAAAAATAATAGATAATTTTAAAGCAGAAAAGACTTTTTTAATTTCCAAGGTTCTTGGGACATATTAAACCATCTTTCTTGCAGTGGAGTTGCAACTGTAGAACATACATCCTCATCAATGTTTAGTGTACTTTTTATTGCATTTTTAAGCCCTTAATTTCCCTGGTGTCATCACCACATGTGTGTTTTCAGCATGTAGACATTGTTATTAAATCTAGGTTCACATTAGGTATCGTCTGTGGTAATTTACAAATAAAGCAGAGCATACTTTGCTCAAACCACTACTCCTCTGTATCTTAAATCTCAGACATTCTTTGGAAGGCTTATGAGAAAAAAAATTGTATCATTCCTTTTCCTTTCTTTTCCCTCCTCTGGAGAACCCGGACAAACTGTTGATCCTACTTTAGTTGCCAGCTGGGGAGCAGGGATTTACGGGAATTCTTTCTTGCCCGTAAGTCAATTTGTTGTTTCATCCAAGTCAGCTGAGTTCAGCTTAAATTACCAGACCCAGAGTTGGTAGTAACTGGCATTTAGCAAACACTTTTTATTTTTCCTTGAATCCAGACCTTCTTTTGGTAGCAACAGTTGGAATTTGGTTGTTTTCTAAATATG
This sequence comes from Myiozetetes cayanensis, assembly GCF_022539395.1. Taxonomy (NCBI): domain Eukaryota; kingdom Metazoa; phylum Chordata; class Aves; order Passeriformes; family Tyrannidae; genus Myiozetetes; species Myiozetetes cayanensis. The sequence goes on from NW_026086604.1 coordinate 24,257,488, forward strand.
CCATCTGCTCAGAAGAGCTATCAAATTGGAACAAAGAGCAATGGGAAAAAAATTACATTCAAGCTCAGTTTAGTGGAAAATTATAGCTTCATACCTACTACCACTAATGTATAAATTAAATTGTTTATTCAATCAGATTATAAGTGTACATGATACAAAGTGTGTGCTGAAAGTGAAAAAAGTCACTCTTGGTTAGGTGAAAAACATTGCCCGAACTTCTTTTATTTGTGCAAACCTGAGGTATGTTGTAAAAACTGTGTCCATATCAGATTTGCTGTTCTAAGTGATAAATCTTCATAATGATTCTCAGTCTTCTCAGCCTTATTGGCCTCTTGAGTCTTACTTTTTATTGTGCTTGCAAAAGATGTTCTTATTAAAGTTACTACAATATTACTTTACTGATTCTCCATTTAAATACTTTACCAAATACCTGGGGAAAAACAAACAAACAACAACAAACATGCATTTTACATAAGGCATCTCATGTCTCTGTAGAACAGTAAAATGGTATATCCAGAAAGGCAGCTGGCAACCTGTAATCCGTGGTGGTCAGATTTTAATTCTGCTCTGGTCTGAAAGCAGGACAGCTTTATAAATGAAATGCTTTGTCTAAGCACTGCTCTCCAGAAGACATTGTTAGCAGAAACACAGCAGTCCTCAAGTAAAAAAGTTACACACAGCTAAGTAGGAGCGAGATAACAATGAACTGCCTGTATCCATCAACACAGTCTAATCATAAGTTATATTTCAAATAAGAAATATAATCTAATTGGTGGATGCATCGTAGCAGAGTTTGCTCATGTTAAGAAACAGGAATGAGATGGCAACTGTGCAAATGCTAATACTTAAATGTGCTGTTGGTGCCAATGTTTTCAGATTTTAGTCCACAAGTCTTATTTTTGTAAGACCCCATACCAACAGATTCATCCAAATGAGAGTAGGAAGAGCTGTAACTTAGAAGTCTGTTCTGCAAGTATTACTAATAATTTATTTTATAACAGAAAGTGATGAATTTTGAGGTCAGGGTCATATTCCACTGCAGGATATTTTTTTTTTTTTTTTTTTTTTTCTTTTTTTTTTTTTTTTTTTTGTATAGCAGTACATTTCCATTGCAAATCACAGAATTAGTTGAACAGTCTTTTCATCAGGTACCACATTATGACTGTTTCAACAGACACTAGTTGCAAAAATATCCAAAAACCTTCATCTGCTTTTTGGTAAAGACAGGGCATTCATTATTGTAGCTTGGTTACCTGAGCATAGTAATCTTACTACAAACATGCATTTCAATAATTGCTTAAATGTATGCCAGTCAAGAAAGAACTCAGACATAAACAGATTTTAGCTAATAAAGGAGTTTAAAGGAACATATGTCATAGTTTAGAGATATAAATGATCATAAAAATAAATGTTGCACAGTACAAAGTTTATTATATTGGCAGAACTATAAAGATATTACTTTTATTTCCATAAATATTAAATTACAAGATCATTCTACATGTCAATAGATGTTCAGCATTAACATAGAAACATTAGAAAGCAAAAATATTGATATTTTATTTGCCTTTTTTTTTTTTTTCAGAGAGAACCTACAATAAAATCTTTGTAAAAAATTGTCTGAATTGGAATACAAAATTTCCCAAAATAGTTTTGTTATAAATTGACATCATACATTTGCAGTCAGACTTCCCGTTTCTCTAATAAGCTGATACGATTGCTGAATTCCAGAAGTAATTTTAAATACAAGGTTTTGGAATTTTAATACAGCATTTTTTAAGCTTGGTTGCTAAGTGGACATACTTCAGATTACAAATGAACTCAGGTGACACCTCATTCTTGAGAAGGAAAGCTGTTGTGCAAGTAATTCATTAATATGATTACATGAACTGAAAATGAAAAGCATGACCAGAAAATCCAGCAGGAATTCCTGTAGGAATACTCACATAAGATATATCAGTAGATAAATAGGCCACAAAGCAAGAAATAGCAGCATTATTTTAGGAAATTAGACATCTTTCTGTAACATAGTATCTTTAGCAACTGTTAAGCCTCTTGAGAAAAAACCTGAGGGATTTGTATTAACCTACTGGTGTAGTTAGCTCAGTTCTCTGTGTGGATTTGTGACACTTACTAATAAGCACAGAAAAAATGAATGTACATGCAGTAGGGTTTCAGCAGGCCCTCTGCTGATGATTATTGATGCCCCAGGGTAATAAAACTCAGGATTAGTAGTCATAGAGACTTCTGAAGCTTCACAAGGCGAGACTGTGGTTTTGTAAAACTTTGTGGTTTAATATTAACAACAATACCTGAAACGTTTAAAGTGAGATGTAAGAAGGAACAAGTTCAAAGACAAAGGTACCTGAAACAAAGAAAAGAAACCCCAACAGGTCAGCTGAGGAGCATTACCTTGCAGAGGAAAACTAATGCAGAAAATTTTGCTACCATACTATGTTCCCACTGGTCAGTTTAGTGCCTTTTTAAAAACATGCCACCTCCCTGCTGCTCAGACAGGACTGTTGTTTCCAATATCCTGAGATAAAGCACAAACTGGTATTTCAAATACAAGAGATAATGCACATCTCAAAGCTTTTGTTTAGAGTTCCATGTCTTTTTGGAGTGGAGCACTGTAACAGGCATTCTTGACTAATTCCTTATGACTAATCCTCTTTTTGTAACACTGACCACTGAATAAAATTGCACCTGGGTAGAAGATGATGCCCAACAGGGATACATGTTTGTGCTGGAATTCAGATATCTGGTGGTTATGACTGTCCTTTAGAGAAGGCTGAAGAATGAATGTGCATCTAAAACTCTGATGGATCCAAGCTGGAAGTCTGAAAATATGTGTGATCACCCCACGCCTTTCTTTAAATAGGCATTTTATTCAAGGAAATAGACACTTGGGAAACAGTTTGCTGTTACTCACTGAAAGAAATACAGTAGTCAATGAAAGAAGTTTGATGTGACAGTGTTGGCTTTACCTTTAGCAGATCAGGCATTTAATAAAGTAAAATGATATGAATATGTGAAACACTTATCAGGTCTAGAAACAAATGAGGTTCGTAATATCTTCTGAAGTAAGTTTGAGATTAAATTTTAACATTTTTTTAAACAGAAATTATGTAAAAACAGTGGATAAAAACCAGTTTCTTAAATTTCTGTTTCTGATACATGGTGAGTAAAACTATTATTTCTGTTTCTTTTTGCTGTGTGGTCTTGTAAGTAGGTTATGATACTGCCACAGGAATCATCTTCCTCTCTTGCTGATCAAGATGTGTCGTTCCCCTCTGTCTCTTTCACTAGGTCCTTTTGATCTACATCATGTTTCTAAGAGTCAGATTTTTTTTGCCTTTTTTTTTTTCCTTTTTGGACATCTAGTAAAAATATTTGCATGCCTTTATTTCCTCCCTTTTCCTATTTCCCCAGTGTGTACTTATGCAAACACTCCTGACAAGCTGCCTCTCTTGGCAGCCTTATTTTGCTTATGTCCTTTTTCACTCTGTGCTTGTATTCTCTCCTGTATTTGTTTGGCAAATTATCTCCTTCTCTTGTTACAGCTTTGTTTTCTCTTCTGTTTCTCCTCAAAAAGACATTTCTGGTGGATGTTAGCCTTTAAAAGGAGGAAAAAGAAACCTGGAAGCAAAAGTATTCAACCTCAATGTTTGATGAAGAATAATGTTCAGTTTAATTCAACATTATAGGTTTCCCACAAATTACAGTAAATTAATTAATGAGTTTATTTGTCATTTAGATGTCATTCGTTGAACACATCTCTCTGTTCTCACCTTACTTTGGGTCTGCATCTAAGTTTTTAGTTCAGGGGTTTGTATATGTCTTCTTAAACCGCAAGTTCACCCATCCCTGCCCCTTCACTTCCCACACATGCTTTCTGCCTGAATTATGGCTCTGCTGAATTATAGTTGGGGTACTATTTGTAGTACTCTCTCCTCCATCAGTCTACAGAAAAAATCCTGTGCCTGGTTTATTTTAGCTTTATGGCTCACTTATGGAAAGACAAAAAATAAAATATCTACTGATTGACTGTGTCACATGAAGAATAACGGTGGTGGTGCTCTTGTTATGACAGCCTAAAGACATAATCAAGACAGATTTTGTTGGTGGAAGCAGTATCTTTTATTAGACCAGCTTATATCAGTGGCAAAATTAGACAAGTTTTTGAGCATGTGAGTTCTTCTTCAGGTCTGAAATAGAAGCAGAAGGCTTCAGAGCTAAGTTGAGCACATTGTCTTATAGTTATCACATTAGCTGTGCCTCAGACCATCTCAGAGGAGAAGTAGCTGAGGTTTTTAAAGGAAGGAGAATGTTAGAGGAAGGAACAGAGAAAGGAAGAGGAGTCTGAGGAAGAGTGACATCAAGGGCATGGGGGGAGATTTTAATCTCACAAAAACACTGTCTGTGAATTCATGGGTTTTGGTATCCAGCAGATTTGTGAAAGGACCCAGTTTTTTCGTTTGGAAAGTGTCACAGGATTCCATGAGTCTCCAGCCTAAGATATTCAAAATGCAGTTATTATTTTCTGAGAAATACTTTCTCCTTGATAACTGGGAAATTTCTGTCCTTTACAGCTTGTGTATGTTTGTTCCTTTTTGTGCCCAATAGTTTTACCTGCATAGTTACCCTGAGAGCACTCAATGCACCTGATGAAAGATATTATGTCTCCAGAAGTACAGGCACAGGAGTTGATTGTTCTGTGTTAAGGCATCTTTATTGTGCTGATTGTGAAGAGATGTTGGTTAAGTTTTGTACTTGTGAAGGGCCAAAATACATTTAGTTTGTTTTGACCACAGGCAATTTACCTGTCATAGTGGGTTTAGTGAGGTTGGGGCCAGCGTAATTAGAAGGGTGGTTCTGGAGAGCCCTATTTCAAAACAGGGTTGTCTTCTGATAAATCTTTCAATGTTTGTATGTGTTTTCCAGTACATGAAATTGCACGTGGGAAGAATGTGCAAGGGCTTGATGATCTGCTACCTCTACACTATTTCAACATTGTGCATATCCAACTGTTTGTCTTGTTTGTCTGCTTGTAGCAGTCAGTTTGATAAAATATATTAATACATAGCAACAAAAAGAACATGCTCTTGCCTTTTAAAAACCAGGTTCTAACAGTAAGAAAATAGAATAAATGATGCTAAGATTAGCTTTTATATGGTCTGCGTCACCATGTGTCAAGTGTGTTGATTGCACTATAGTTAAAGTAACATTTATGCAACCATCTGAATCACTCTGTGGGGGAGGATTTGCTACTAGTATTGCATTTAACCTTCTCCCTAAATCTTTCTGTTTAGTTAGGAGCCCAACAGGATGATCAGTGTATGAGCATTGTTAACATTTGTTAACCTCATCTTCATCAACCTTTTTCACTTCTGCTACCAATGGTCCCTCTTGGTGACTTCTGGCAATGCTGAAATACAGTGTCAATACCATCTAACGTGACCAAGTTTTCCACAAGAGTGAAGTCTTTAGAGTTTCATCAAGTACATAGTATAGGTGGGTAATTTGCCTTTGTGATGCTTGTAACATCAGTATTGCAGTGATAAATATTAGCAATATTGTTTAGTGTTAAACCTCAGAAGATGTACTGAAGTGGTGCTATGAGAACTCATAATTCTTCGGGATTTGGAGATGACAGTGCTTTGTAGGAGAACTTCCACAAAGCGGTCATATTCCTTAGTGGAACACAAGAGAAAATAGCTAGTAGTTATTTTGAAAATGGCAGTGAAACTGATCTCAACCTGTCACATTTGAAAAAATGATCTCAGCGGTCTCTGGTTACTGATCCTGGAAGCTTCCAGTTTGGGCAGCACTTTTTCTGAGGGTTGTTTGGTTAAAAAGAGTGGTAACATCTGGGCAGACCATGGATTTTGAGAAGATAAAGATAACACTTCTCTGTGGGAAAATAAAATAATAGTAAAAAAGCAGCATGGGGAGTTGCAGTAGTTCTCAATCTCTAGGGCTTCCTGACCTTGAAGTTGTTTCACTTTCTACTTCTCACGATAAGCCAGTCACATCTAAAGCAATTCAAACTGTGGAACTTTTTTATCTCCAGCTGGAAAACGATATGTTCCCAAAATGTCTTTTTCTTTTTTTTTTTTTTTTTTTCCCCATCCTATAAAAACATAAGGACCATGGAAAAGCCTTTGGTATTTATAATGGCACTGTAGTGTACTGGTGTTCTCAGCATTTAGAGAATACTCATTTAAGAACAGAAGCTCTTGTGACCTGTACTTTATAGTCTGATTTCAAAATATTGAGCGGAAGTGTTTTATTTTAAAATTAGACCTTCTCTTGTGACAAAAATTCCCACAGTATTTTCTGTAACTTTCATCTGAGTCTACCAGAATCGTTCCATTCTTTCCAAGTAGAGACATATACATTGTGGAAATGCATTTGTAAGGCTAATGATGTATGTTTAATACAACATATAACATGAAATAAATTCATAGTGCTTTTTGGAAGACAAATTCTCTGGAAACAAGCAGTCACCAAGAATATACCTGCAGAGGCTCTCCCAGGGTGACACCTTTGAAGGTCCTCTCCTTCTCCTCACGCAGGACTCTGAGCTCAGGACCTGGGCTGATGCTGTGGGGGATTGCTCATCTGTCAGCCAGGACTCAGCCTCTCTGACAACCCTGGGATGATTGATGCATCTGTACTGCTGATTTTTATCTGGGCTTATGGGTAGAAAATACTCAGTAGGAAAAATAAAACAGAATGTAGGCATTTTTAATGCTACCATACAGCTTGTAAATGCTAATGTTGTCACTTAGAACTCTTGAAGTATTATATAAGGAAATACAAATATTTGACTGAAAAATATTTCAGTTGTTATTTTGAAAATAATTTATCTAATATATCATTTAAATGAGCACAAAACTACATATTCTATTTACTTAGGGTTTTTTTCTTCTGGTCTCTGAAATCATGATTCAGAATATGTCTGGGTGACTATATCCTACCTGAGATACAAAAAGATGATTTAATTCTGGATGACCCATATAAGTATTCAGATTTGTCATCTGGAAAAGAACTGTTTTCCCATGTTTACAGAACAACAGAAAACATGTTTTGTTATTTAGTTATGAGAGTACTATGCAATTCTTCTCCAATAAAGCAACAGTTGAAAAGTTATTTTCCATTAAAGGACAGTTTCCACTAGCACTTTCCCTTTATTACAAGAGGGAAGTGATAATAATTCTTAATTAGAAAATGAAGTATTAATGAGCAATGTTTAAAGATATGTTGTACATTATAGACAAATAATATTTAAAAAACAAGGGAAGATTTCTTCACTATTTCATTTTTTTGTGTTTGCAGCTGTGGACAGCACATATCCAAATGTGGGTGAAACAAACTGCAAAACATCATTGATGACAACAGGGTAAGGTTTTCACCACAGAAACAATTTTTTCGAATATTCTTAGACCCAGGTTAACCTTTGTTCATGAAAGAATGAGGACGTAGATGGCATAAAACTCTATATACCATTTCTGTTTTATGTAGCTACATTCAGTTTATTTAGCAGAGATTCATTTATTTCAAATCAGCATGAATCTTAGCAGCTGCATTTAGTATACATGGCTCAGAATAATCTCTTTAAAGGCAGAAATCCTGAAGTTCACTGCAGCAACACAACGCTGTGAACTGATTACCTGAAGAACACAAGGCTTTCAGGCCTTTAAAGACTTAGTAAGCCAAGGAAAACTAATTTGATTAGTGTGCTTTAGGGGAAACTGATGACTCAGTACTTGACTTACAGCAGTGCTCGTATATCATCCTGTTCACTTCTGTGTGCAAGTCCTCCACTCTGCCTTTTTAATTAAGCAAGTCTGTATTGCCTGCACAAAACAGTATTACTGCTAGGTACCTCAGTCATGGGTTTTTGAAGTGCTTTAACAACTTGTGTGTGTACAGCTTAAAGTCTGTTGCAACACAAAGTCATCTGGGTACTCACCCAGTCACCATGTTTATGCTTGCAAACCTCTCAGACATATGACTGAATACATAGAACCTTTTTGTCCGTCATCTGATTTTCCAAAGACTAGAAAATCAGCTTCTGCGTGTGTGACAAGTGGGAAGTTCTTGCCTTCACATTTACACCCTGGCAAAGAAAGTCAAACAGATTAACTGTCTTGTCAAGGACGTACCAGAAGACAGTGAGGTAGCTGGGAAGAGCTATTTTCTGCTACTGAGTCCCTGCTCCTTAACCCCCAGATCAGACAAATGAACGCAGGCAGAAGCCTGACCTGAAAATAGCAAATTTTCAGTTAAGATCACTAATGAGGATTTTAATTAGTTGAGTAAGCCAACATCAATAAAATCAGCAAGCTCCATGACCTAGCAGCCTACTTCTTTCTGAAGGAAACTGTACAGTAGACAAGTGGATATCAGGCCTTTCTCAGCCATTTTTTACCATTTTTTGGCACAAGTCTGGCTTTATTAATTTGTATTTTAATTAATTTTAAATTACATGGTCTTTCTTGGTTATAACAACAGTCAGGAATGTCTTTCAGCTGAAAGTTTGTGAATATGCAACAATATAGTGAACTTCTGAACTTGCAAATAGCTTAGGATGATTTTGTGCATTATAAACAACAGGCTTGCAACAATCACCAATAATCACAAATGCAATACACATCCCACAGTGCTTATAAACAAAACTGGGTGAAAGGGCAGAGGAAGGCTGAAATACAGCTGGATAGAGAATAATGTGACAGCTTGCAATCGTTAGGGCAACACTAAGGAGGAATTAGCAAACCAAGAAGGGAATGGACAGAGAAACAGGTAAAGAAGTTTCCTTTTTCCTTGCAAGCTCCATAGGGAGGGAGGGAAACAGCTGGATAGAAAAGTAACTGTGGAAGCGAGAAAAGAGTACTGCTTTGCTGGACTCTGCTGGATGAGTCACAAAATGTCCCTGTTATGTCTGCACTGAGAAGGCTGTACTAGCCTGAGAATACACTACATAAAATGGCCTTAGGGCAGACCTAGTGCTGGTTCACCAGTTCGATTAATTGCCTTTCTCAATAACAGTGTCTGAAATTTTTTCCACATCTTATTTAAATCTCCCTTCTGAAGAAAGAGTTAGTGCTATATTTGTAGTAGTGTAGTTCTTATTTATCTTTTTTTTTTGTAATTTTATATATTTTACATTGTGTTTTAATTTGATTAAAATGGAACAGGCTGCTGAGGGAAGTGGTTGAGTCTCCATCCCTGGAAGTATTTAAAAGATAATAGACATGGTGCTTAGGGACATGGTTTAGTGGTGGACTTGGCAGTGCTGGATCTTAAAGCTCTTTTCCAGCCTAAATGATTCTGTCATTCTAATCATTCTGTCAGTCCTTCCTAAGGAGGAAAAGCCCCATATGAATCAAGTCTGCACAGAACTAAGTAAGGGAAACCTGCTGCTGGAGACGATGTATTAGTGAGGGCTGCAGGAGGCCTTTGCAGCTCTCCATTCCATTGGCAAATCTGGATGTCATAAGAGTGAATACAGACAGAAATACAGAACACTCTCCGGAATGAGAATGCAGAGCAAAGTTGCCAGGCTGGGTCTGATAAGTCTAAAGGTCTGGAATTAAATCAAAGCAAAAAGTCTATAGACTTTTGACTTAAGTCAATAAAGATACCTTTTAAAACCTTTAAGCTGATTTCTAGGTGCTGTTGAGAATGAGATGGTAATGAACAAGACATACTACAAGCAATCAAAGACAAAAGTAAAAAAAATATAAATTAAATATAAATTAAATCCTTGTTTGGACTATTAAGTGGCAACAGAGCAATGTCAATTTGTATAAACTACTCCCATTTATACCAGATGAAAATGTGATTTTATTTTTACCTAGCATCAGTGATGTGCTGATAATTAAAAAATATCACAACTTAAAATAATTTTCTAATTCAGTAACTTTTCTTCTATCCTTTTACCCCAGTTTAGAGTGAATGAAGGAAAAAAAATCTCAAATGCTAACCAATTAAAACTTTAGTCAAGTTCTGTGAAGGTTAATATGAAGATTTTCATGTCTGAAACTTTTTACAGAAGCATGAATTTTTTGAAAAAGAAGTGAAAGTTTTAATGGTGTTTACCAACTAGCCTATTTTGACAGTTCTACAGCCTTCTTTCCCTTTTTTGTTCATCCTTGCTTCCTAGAGCAAACTCAGATTTATTGGTTTTGATTTTTTTCACCTTTGCAGAGCATTCCTATGAAATCACTAGTTCAGGTCTCAAATGGCTCTCTTCATTATATGGAACACTATAAGGAAATTAAGCTACAGAAATGAGGCCTGGACCATCCATCACTCATCTTTTCAGTGAAAAGGACTAGATTTACCAATGCAATGGCAAGGCAGAACTGCCTCTTGAAAATATATTGGGTCAAATTTTCAGCTTCAATAACTTTACCCCACAATCATTTATTTGATTTTTGGCCCATTTCTAATATGCTCAGAAGTATTGTTTTTCAAACTGTGGTCAAATTTTTACCATACCCAGATAGCACTCAGCAGATTCTCTTTTCAAAAATCAAAGACATTATATGAGAGCATTTGCATTTGAAAGACAAACATGTTTGTTGTTTGTTTTTTTTTTCTTAGGACAGTGTATCCTGTTTATTCCTAAAATTGAACTGTCTTAAATTCCTTGAGTGTAAAGCTATAATGAAAGCTAAAAGGGGGATAGCAGGTACCAATTATAATAATCAGTTTGCATAGGTACCAAATCTGCAATTATAATTCACAGGTTAAGTGATCACACCACAGAAAATCTGAGAACATAATAAAGAATTTGTTCAAACTTAATTAGGACAAGTTATTAAAGCAAAATCTTGAGGAGGAGAAAGAGGGGGGAAAGGAGGCAATGAGAATAAATCATTGTCCTGTTGTACAAAGTAAAGTCACTCTCAAGTGAATGGCAGTGAATTAGTAAAGGAAGGATAGGGGGGAAAAAGGCAAGGGAAAGAAACTGAAAAGAAGTAAACTCCTGGTATGTGAAGGAAGAAAAGAAAAACACCCGAGGTATATGGCATTCTGAAATCTTTGTGTGTTTTCTGCTAGCATGGCTGTTGCAGAAAGGTTGATGTTGTTCTTCCACATCAATTGCTGATTTCTTCCCTGGCTCGCTGGTTCTGCACTCTGAAATCTGTTAATTGCATTTCTCATTTTAAACTGTTCCATGTTTTTGGTTAAACCCTAACTTGAATCTTTTGATTCTGTAGTACTTTCTCCTTTAAAAACCAAAAAGTAACTAATAAAGGAACAAACCTACCCAAGCAAATACCCTTTTCATGCCTCATTATTGCAGAGAAAGGTTTGAAATGCTAGGGAAGAATAAACAGAGAAACTAAAAGTCCTGACATAAAATAATTCAACACTACTATTTTAGATCTCACGGGAGATTTTTAGGTTTATTAATTTGAGAACCTGAGTACCTAGAGCTGTCCTCCCTCGTCCTCCACAGGCACTGCTCAGCCATGCTGGCTCTCTCAGAGCTGAACAGCACAAACACATAGCTCACACCACTCAAGGACCATCAGCCTCCAGTCTATCAATGCGGGAGCTACTTAATTAGGATTATTTATATCCTGGTAGATGTCAGAATGTGAATATTCCTCTTCTGGCTGTAGGATGCTGAGTGTCTATCCCATTTGTGCAGAAAGCTACTTGTGCCCACCTTCATAACCTCAGCATAGTTATTTTCTGGTATACCCAGCTCTCTTCCTCAGCTGTGCTTAAGCCACTGTCATTTATCCTCAGATGTTCCTGCACCACAGGACTGCTTTTGTGCCTCTGATCAGCCAGAGCACAGCATTTCCCTGAGAGTGCCCTGTAGTGCACTTGGGGTGAGAAATATATATTCTGGCCTTACTTCCCACAGAGAAGTAATTCCCAGCTGATTATGTCCTGATCATGTGTGTGCTACAGCCTATTTCATTCTGCTAAAGCAATGCAGTAGAGCCATAGAACAACTGAAAAACTGTGTGGCTTGACCCTACGGTGTTGAAGTGACGAAGGTGACTCACTGCCACAAATCTTTGCCCTGTGTCCTTTTTCTAGGAACCTTATTTTGCAGAAGCACCCTGAACTATTAGCTGAAATGGATTGCCTGCACTGTATTCAGGAGGCTGTGTTACCCCTACCTTGGCCTGTGCTGATACATCTTCCCAGTCACACGAGGCTGAGATGCTGCCAGTTCATATCATTTCTCTAACCTGGAATTTATTATTATTACAGTGCCATGGATGTCAACAGGATGAAAAACATAAGAGTGTAGAAGATCAGAGTGCCCTGTGCTCCCCTCTGCACCTCCCCCACATCCCGCATTGCTCCTGCGCTCAGTCCTGGGCTCTCCTTCATGGTCCCAGCTCCACCATTGTCAGCACAGCATTGTGCCTTGGAGAAGCAGCCTTCTCCCCACGTCTTGTCCTGCATTGCCTGGGAAAGTGCTGTCAGAATGTCCACAAAAGCATAAAGGCTTTAGGTCTGGGACTGGTTTTTTTCAATGCTGTGTTCACGTCTGTACTGAGAAATATCTTTTCGCATCCTTCTCCATAGTGACAGCAGAGGCAGTATGAGTGCTGGAAGTGTGTGTACTGAATTATAGTTGCTTTTCTAGGTTCCCCAAATCTCATATTCCTTTTAGAAATACTCAGCAGTGTGAAAAAGGGCCTCTACTATTATAAAAACAAAGGGGAATGAACAGTCTTTCTATAATGCAGCAGACTGCGACTAGAAAAATTAATGCAAAGCTGTATCTTTAATATTATATGAAGTTTTAGAAAAGTCTGGATGATGTATTACAGACTATGCAGCTCTAAAAATAGTATGTATTAAAATCTTATTGTTGAAATATCTAGGCATCATCCAATCATTCGGGTATGGGCTTCAAAAATCTTGCCATGAAGCACTCCTCTTACCATAATTTTAAAGAGCTGAGACTTAGAAAGAAGCAGATAAATTGCTTTTCATTGCACAGGTTATGTCTCAAATACCCAAACATCAAAAACACTTCTGGTGGCTTAGGCATACTTGAGCTGGATGAAAATTCAGCCTTAACTTGAACATGGACCTTACAGGCAAAACTGGCTTAAACAAGAAAGGCAATATAGCTGTAGCAAAGAATCATAGACTCAGACTCCTAGAGTCATACAATAGTTTGGGTTGGATGGGATTTTCAAAGATCATCTAGTCCTACCACCCTGCCATGGTCAGGGACATCTTTAACTGGATCAGGTTGCTTAGAGCCTTGTGCAGCCTGATCTTGAGTGTTTCCAGGCTTTCTTTGATCTTCCTTTTCTGGATGACATATCTCCAGTGAACGCTGTATACTCTTTGTGCTCCTTGCCAAGTTCAGCTCCATCTGCACCTTGGCCTTCCTGACCTCGTCCCTACAAAACTGAGCAGCAGCATCACTGTACTCTTCCCAGGATACCTGTCCCTGCTTCCACTGCCTGTGCGTTTCCTTCTTGTCCTTTAGTTTAACCAACAGATCTCGATTCAGCCATTGCCTGATTTCTTACACCAGGGGAGTGAGAGCTGTTGCATTCTTTGGAAAGTATCCTTCAAGATCTACCAGTTCTGTTCTGTTCCTCTTTCCCTGAGGACTCTTTCCCAGGAGGGTCCTATTGATTTAGAAACTCATTGAAGAGCTGGAAGTTTGCTTTCCTTAAGTTCAGGGACCTAACTTTGCTCCTTACCCCAATTAGCTCACTTACTCTGGTGACCATCAGGTCCAGTATCATGTCTCCCCTGGTAGGGCTGTCTGTTACCTGGCTTAGGATGTTATCCTCCATAATTCCAACAGCTCATGTTGCTGCTTTCCCAGCAGGTGTTGGGGTGGTTGGAGTCCCCTAGCAGGACAAGAGCCTGGGAGTGCAATACCTCCTGCACGTGGAGCAAGAAGGCTTCATGATAGGCTCCTCTTGATGGCAGGTGGCCTGTAGTAGACACCAGCCACGAGGTTCCTTTTGTTGTCTCAGTCTCTGATTCTTACCCACAGGTTTTTAACTCATTCATGGCTGGTTTTCAGAAACAGCTCTTCATCAGTGTTTCTCTGCTGGCTCCTCTTACCTCAGGAGCTCCTATAAAGCTTCAAGTGTGTGCAGTGTACCCAGCACACCTCAGAGCAACAGGAGCCTTGCTAGCACCGTGTCCGTCTAACCTTGCATTGTCATCCCACAGCTTGTCACAGACAAGCCTGTTGTCCTCTCTCCCTTCAAGGCTTGTTTAAAACTCTGTCAATGAAGCTTGCTAACTTGTAAGCAAAGACCCCCTTCCTCCTTTGGTACAGGTGAATCCCATGATGTCAGCGTGGGGAAAATTGAATTGAAGTTAGTACCTGAGGCTGTGCTTATCCTTTCTGCATGATGTTTACAATGGAAGTATAATACATGCAATGTAAAGAGACAGGGCTTGAAGAGAACAGAAAGCAAAAAATATAACTGAAATTCAGGAACAATTTGTTTGTGGTGGACTGTACCTCCAACAGACTCCCACCTGAAAGTTTAACTTACTGGGTTTGGTTTCCAAGCATTTTGAGGGCTCTCCAAGTAAACTGTCATAAAACTGGCAAATTTCAGCATCTCCTCTGTGTTGTTTCTCTTCCCTTTCTGCTTCATGCTTCATTCTGCCCTGAAGGCAGAGTTATTATGTTCTGGGTTTTTTTTTTCCTTAAGTAAGACACAGCTTTCAGTGGTGTCTGGACCGTATATAAAATCAGACCAGCATCTGGAAGTGGGAATCTGTATATAATCTATATAAAAATAGATAAATCTATATAAAATAAATCTATATATAAAAATAGAAATTAAGCAGATTTGTTCCTGTATTTAACCTTTAAAATGTGACTTTGAATAGTTTTATGTGCTGAGCATTTACTGCTGGCTCAGATACTGTAAACTTTCACTTGCCTTTCTTTAGACTGATAATCACTGCAGTTCCCAGTGCACACGCACTGAGCTCTTCTTATGGAACTGTCAGGGCATCCAAGGCATACTGAAAAATTCGTAATTGTTTTCTTGGATAGTTTAGCAAGGACTCTTTGAGGAGCCACCAAAAGTCATTCAGTGCTGCAGTATGTAGATGTGTTTATATTAATTTCATGACTCTCTTTTAGATTCAGCTGTGCTCATTTGATTTCTGTGTAACACCACTTAGGGGTGGCAGTTCCCAGGAATTTCAGTATGATCAAGAGCTTGACTGGGGTCGATGGACTTTGCTGGAAACCTTCTCAGTCCATATTACTAGAAAATGAGGGGAACTAGCAAAAAAAAGGCCACCTCTTAAAAAGATCAAGTCACAAATGAACAAGATTTGGTCCACTTCCTTGAGACATCTGAAACATCAGAGAGCACCAGCCCTTTCACTCCAGATATGGTGGTAGGACTGCATCACTGGGGAGAGTGACAGAACAGTGACAGATTCACTCAGCCTGTACAAAAAAGCCAAGCTCTCTGAGGCAGACACTGGGCTGTTCTTTCTATTTTTAATATTGTCCATTGGAAATGAAATCAAAAAACACAGAAAGACTTAGGAGTAATGACCATATTGTTTGTAAATTAAAAAAAAAGGGAAAAGTTGGATAAATCTTCATGTAATCCTAATTACAAATCTTGCTATATTGATGTGTGAATGTATGTCAACACATTTCACCCCTAACCTAAAACAGCGTCACTTTGAGAATATGCATGGCTGAAGAAGGCTGTAATAATTCCAGTAAAGCCAGCATGGCTTTTAGCAATATTTATGCTGCTTATTTTCAGGTTACATCCAATACTATGGGGCTTACTAAACCAGACACTTCATGTAGTCAGCTCATGAAATGTCTTAAAAATAAATAGTTTCCTGGATTCTTTTCTCTGCCCAGACTCCCACAGTTTAAACCTGTTTTGGCAGGCATTTGCTACATGACTAGTCCCCAGACAGCAACTAGATTGCTTACGAAGCTGTTTGTAAAAGTAAATGTTTTCTACTTTCAAAGATTACCTAGTTTTTATTGGTAAATTGTAGGAGGCCAACTTGGTATAACAGAGGAGAGGGGATAAAATCACAGCCACATTTCTTCTTCCCTGGTCCTCTCCTGGGCATTTCCATCTTATTTAGCTTTTAGTGTCCTCTGTTTTGGAGAAATAAAAGTGCTCATCTGATTATCTTGGGTTAGCATTTTATTGTGGAAGAAAATAGTTACTGTTTACTGAATAAACATCTTCATTCTTTTTTTTCTGTAGAGTTTTTATCTCCTCACTTCTCATTCCATCCTGCTCCCAAGACCTCCAAAAGATGTTGTTTACGGCAACACCTGAGGCTGGTTAGACCCTGTGCTGGTCCGGTGATCTCCGAAAGTTTGTTGCACAGTCAAATTCTTACCTGCAACAAGAATCAGATTATATAGATTATATTGATTACTGAATAAACCTTTCTCTCCAGAAGGCCTCAAAGCCCTAAGAAAGAGCATTTCTCTTGGACTGAAATAATCATGAAGTCTGGTAATCTGCATTGTCCCAAAAAAGCAGAAACACCTTAAGTGACTTGCAGTTCTCAACTCAATATTTAGTATATCTGGGATTTGATCTATTAGTTACAATGAGTATTAGGAATAAAACTTTCTCACTGGCCTCTGTTGCTAAATAGGAGCCAACATGAAGTCAGGGCTGATGTGAAGTCAGGACAGCCAAGGCCATCCAGAAGGTGACGAGGTACATTTTGGGTCTACTGGAACTGTTTCAACTTCAATAACTTCCTCCTCAGATTCAGCAGGTCTAAACAGTGGTGCCTAAGTGTGTGTCCCACACGAGAAAGGCACAAGGCTCGTGCAGTGCAAGGATGTAAGGTGGTACAATGGTAAATGACCCAAGTGCCAACACTCTGTTAGCTGAGCCTAGCGAGCAACCCTGCAGAGCTCAGAAACTGCACAGCTGGGAAACGAGGGTATGAATGGAAAGTGGGAATGCTGTCAAGTCTGCTACTACTAAACATAATCTGGACAGTGAATAGTTGAGATATGTGGAGGGAGGTCAGTAGGCCATTATAAATCTCTTTACTGTCTGGATTTGTAGCAAGCACTACAGCTAATACAGATGCTCTACCTGAGAGAAAAATAAGCAAAATGCGAAAAGGAATATGAAATCTGCATACTCTTCTCCTCTTGGTACCTTTTGCTGTCAACTGCTTACAGATATCCTGCCTGCTCTGTACATATGATTCAGTTGCAGCTATTAATGGCAGCAGATAATTCAGAGTACCTTAATGTATCAAGAGAATTACTGGCAGTAGATGGATATCATAAGCTGAGATGAAAGGCAAGAATGTCTTGGTATTCCACTAAGTGGGCAGAGCTAGGTGATTGCTGTAGAAGGCAGTTAAAGCAGAAGTGAATTCAACAGAGTGGTATGAAAAAATAACAAATATATATAGAGGACAAAGACAATAGATATCCATGTATGGACATCATATTGGCAGGAGATCAACAGCAACTGATTTGACTTAGGCACTATATTTTCCAAAGAGTGTCTATAAACAGTTCCCTACCAAATAGCAGAGACTTTGATATTTCACAAGTTCTTTCTGAAAAAAGATAAAGAAGAAAAAAGGAGAGTATGAGGATGAAGAACTGATCAGACATTCAAGCAGAACAATTTTTTTCTTTTCTATAAAATAGCTAATTTATTATCTATTAACTATGATCAGCTTGTTTATTATTCATGCTTAATGTGAACTTCTGAAGAGGATGTTCTTGATCCTTTTCATTCATGCTCTTATATAGTGGAAACAGCCAGGATAGAAAAATCTGTCTGCTGCTGCAGACACCAAGGCAATCCTGCAAGGAAAGAGGAATGTTTGAACTTTAACCTGGTGCTCATTTGAATCTGCAGTAGGCTGTTGTACAGCATTATTCAGCATATGTAGCTGACACCTTTCACTGGAGTTAAGCCTACGCTTCTCAGGACTTTTGCTATGGGCAGGAATATACATACACATCGTTCTGGTTCTACTGCTACGAGCAGAAGGTCCCAAATCAGCAGGCTCCTTCTTTCCTCAGAGCATCAAGCAGAGTTCTCCCTCTTGTGGAGTCAAATGTAACTCCACTGGAAGTTTTAAATTCTTTTTCAGTGACCACAGACTCTCTGAGACAGACAGGACCTAACACCTAAGAGAAAGGTGAATTTAATTTGCAGATTTCCTTATGTGATGGCACGATATGAGCAAGAGCAATGGGTAATTGAAATAGGGCAATATCACAATAACGAGCTTATGCACACACTGTGCATTGCAGCCATTCAGAAATTCTTTTGTACTATTATAGAAGCATGTCAGGCATGTTGCTCAGCAGCTTGTCCTTGATCTTACAGTCATTTGCCTTTCTTCTGTTTCAAAATGACTCTTTGCTCTTCTATATAGAGGAAGGATTTATTACAGTTTTAAAAGAGTTCATGCTCCTTCCCCCCCCCGCCCCGTATCTGCATATAGGTAGAGTGTTCTTGAACATCAACAAGAAGGTTTTCTTCCAGTGTAAACTCCTTTTGCCTTCCCTCCCTCCAGCAGGTGTGGTTCACAGTTGTTTTTGGCTCTGTGAAATGAACATTTCTGAGCATTATGTAAATATATTGCTGAATTGATCTTTGTTCTCTTTGTATGCTGAACTGTATTCGGTTCTGTCACTTGACAGACAGCACATTTTGGATGAACAGCTCTTCAAACACCTACTAATTTCTACTATGGTTTTCTTATTGAATTGTAGCGTGAACCAATTCATTCTCATTTATTCTTCACAAGAAGAGTATTTGCTTTAATGTTGACCTCTCCTCTTTCAAATTCATGGTCATGTAACCGAAATTCCACTCCAATCCTTCGACTCTAATATTGACCTTTAAGGTAGCTAATAGCCAGACATGTCAGTAGTTCATCTTTCATGTTTTTAGTGACATCCATTACATTAAATATGTGTTCCTAAAGAAGTATTTACAATTTTTTGTGGTGATAGTCTAGGCTCTTGATGTAAAAGACAAAGAAATTAATTCTCCCCTTACTGTGTACCATCTTATTTAGGTTTGCATTTTATTTCCTGTATTCACTTATTTTTTAACTTTTTTTAGAGCTGTTGAGCCACTTGCAAAATACAGTTCATATAGTTGCTTGGCTGCTACTCCTCATAAGTAAAAAAATCAGTCCTGCAGAAAAAATGGGAATATTTGCAAAATTTGATAGCTTATCAGAACGGGGACTTGACAAATCTAGTACTATAATAATGGCCAGTCTTCGCGAGCGAAGATCTGGGGAAGGTCTTTACACCTTCCAGCCTGCGCATTGGTTTTTTAGGTGAGACACAGTGTGCGCGGAACTGAGCCCACCCTTTAATCCTAAGGTTCATCTGCCGGGGCCAAGCGAGCTTGGACGGTGGCAGCGAGGTCCTCAGGACGTAGATGGGTTGCCTTTAAGGGCTAACGAGCTCCATCTGCCCGGGAGTGGCCCTGACCGGGAATCAAACCCGGGCCTCCGCGGTGACAGCGCCGCGCCCTTAACCACTAGACCACCAGGGGCTACAGATTGAAAGACTGTGCAATAATACTTCTCAAGTTACACAGTGAACATAAAGTTCAATAAAAGGTATTTAGGAAATGTCTTCAGTTTCAAGTCTCACATGCACTGAAGACACTTCATCCTGTAACAGAGCTGCGACCTGTCCCAATGTCAGGTCTTGCATCTCTCAGGTTGCTTCACATTTCAATGTCCTCATCCTACTCGATGTAGGAAGGAATTTCCTTACCTCTGGATCCAGGGAACACACAACTGCCCTTACAGCTCTTCAGGCTCATGCAAAGCCCAGACATCTTCAGACTTGCAATGGTTCATAGTCTTTCCTCTATCAACAACAGCTTCTGTTTTCCTTTGTTGACACAGAAATTGAATCTGATACCAATTCTCATCTCCTGTTTTTATTCAAAGAACAGTGATTCTGCAAGAATCGTGTGTTTTCTCATTCCTAAAGAAGAGCTAGTATTACCCCCAAATACTGTATTGCCCCACCTTTTGCCCCTGAAAGACCCTTCCCTAGCTCTGCCTATGGGCTATTTGCCAGGGTCTCTTGTCCCTGCAGCCTGCCAACTCCTGTTATTCTTTGCAGTGCAGCCTTCACCTCGATGGGCTGCATCTTTCAGAGGCTTCCAGTGTTATCCATAGGCAAGTCCCTTCCACCACAGGCATGTCAGTAGGCAAACTAGATGTCCTGTATAATGTAACGATGAGATACTTAGCCTAGGTGCTAAGACTGTCTTTGAAAAAGTAAAAGTGTTTATTGTCTTTCTGCATAATTAAGCATCTGTGAATAATGTAAAAAAAGTGTCAACTCTTAGAGCAAGAAAGTGTTTGAATTGCTCATATGTCCCATCTGAAAGCAACTCGAAATTTTTCCTTCCATAAATGCTTATTTTATCGTGTTACAGAGAACATAAGAGTTTTAGTGTCTCACTGCTCTCCTGGCAACCCAACTTGAAAGATGTAAGGCAGGGCAAATTTCTTTCACAGCACTATTTTTATGCTTTAAAACCACACAACTATAGCATTTGCCAAGGCTCAAATGTTTATTTGGTTAAACACTTGTAACATCTATTACTTGCTTTAGATATTTGGCAATAACTTACATGTATTATTTGTAAGAAGTGAAAAATCAACAAACACATTAACATATCTGATATTTCAATGTCCATAGAGAATTTCAATAACTTTATTTACATTTATAACCTTGCATCTGACTACTGCTTTCCTTCTGTTCAGAAAGAAAGTGAAGGCTTGTGGGTCACACCCAGAAAGCTAACAGGCCATGGTGGGTTGACCTTGGCTAAATGCCAGCTGCCTAGCAAGTTGCTCTATCACTCCCCCTTCTCAGCTGGACAGGGGAGAGAAAATAAGATGGAAAATGACTTGAAGGTTGAGATAAAGCAGTTTGCTAAAGCAAATGTGCACAAGCAAAGAAGGAGAAAAATAAGTTTATTCTCTACTTCCCATCAGCAAGTGATGTCTGGCCACCTCCTGGGAAGCAGGAGTTCAGCACACATAGCGGTTGCTCTGGAAGGCAAACTTTGTAAGTAACTAATCCCCCCCTTTCCTGCTTCTTTTCTTAGCTTTTATAGCTGAGCTGATGTCATATGGTATGGAACATCCTTTTGGTCACTCTGGGTCAGCTATCGTAGCTGTGTCCACTGCCAGGATCCTGCCCACCCCCAGCCTACTGATGTGGGGTGGAATGCTGGGGAGACAGTGCTGTGCTCAGCAGTAGCCAAAACACTGGTGTGTTATCAACACGTTTCTAGCTGCTAATGCAAAGTACAGCACTCTGAGGGCTGCTATGGGGAAAATGAACTCTAGCTCAGCCACACAATACACGGATGCAAACAAAACCAGATTTTAGCAAAGAACAGACAACAAACAAGACAACCATTTCCAAAAGAAATGGTCTTAGTACCCTTATTACACTACCTGTAATGCTGCTATCTGTTCGCACCTGAGACATCACCTCAGGTGTCTTGGTGTGACGCATGGCTCAGCATCACGCGTGACTTTGAATTCCGTGGAGGCAAGACTGTTACATTTAGATTTGTACCAAATTGTAGGGTTTGTATTGTTTCTGTGCCCTGATGCAGTCTGGGACTGCAGCTCTGTCACTAACCAGGGCTTTGTAAGAGATGGAGTGAAACGCAATGTTTCCGTACAGCTGTAGAGCGGGATCACAGTGGTGCTATACTGTGACAGAGACATGAGCTGTGTGTGAAGAGTACATGGGCATATTCTGAGCTGCAGCTACAACCCAGGTCTTCTTTTCTCTTTCTGTTTTGTGGGTGTGACACCTAACTGATTTTAGTGCTCGAAAACAGTGGCTTCCAAAAAGCAAAACATGCATCTCTAATATCTTCATGTTTACCTTAATTAATTGCATTTTCATTGTTTGTGCTTTGTAGCGAAAGAAAACCTTGCCGAAAGGAAGCTGCCACTGCAGATGGCATTGAAATGCAAATACAAGATTTCATAGGAGCCCTATCAGCAAACACGATGTTGGAGATGCATGAAATTACAATACTGCAAGTGACTTTACAGTGTGGGATGGGAATGAAGAGAGGTTTAAGTAGCAACGATTGCTCTTTCTCTGAGCAGACAACAACAAAACACGGTAATTCTAGAAGTTACAGGGACTTGTATGAGATTAAACTACCTTAATTGGGGTTAATTGAAGAGGAATGATGAAATTCAAACTAGAAACAATGTAGGTTACATTCAAATATAAATACAGAAAGGAACTATGACTTGCCAACAAGGATTATGAATGATACTGCATATCAACAAACCATATTTGAGCTGGAGCATCTGTTTTTGTGGTCTCGGTTGCAAGGCTGATGGCTTTTTTTTTTTTTTTAACAACAGTTATTACTTTTTCCATTTCAGAAGACTGAATTAGTCTAATTTGCTAACAAGCAAAACTTAAATGACACCAAACTAATGCACAGGACAGTGATTAGTGCTTTAGTATGACCAAACACATGGGGAGAACTTCAGATGATAAAAATTGCTCCAGATAGGAGATGTCAGGGCCCAACTCTCCATGTCAAGGCAACTCTATTTACTCTTAGCTGCTGTAGGTTCCACATCAATGTCCAGGTCTGACAGAGCACAGTAGAAGAGCATCTGAAAATACTTTGTTGTTGTAGCTGCAATAGCAAAAATGAATGAGACAAAGTTATAATATATCTCAGACAAATAAACAGATTTTGAGGATTTGAAAGCATTACACTGATATTAGGAAAATCTTAAAACACCTTAATCAACTGAATTAATAATGTTATAGATAAATAAAAAAGTTCAATAATTAAACTGAAAGTCTTGTTTAATCAGGCTTTCATCAACATTTTTATGGAATTGTCAGATTGATAGCTGAATTCAAAGTGAATAAAAACATTAAGTTTTGCTTTTCAAGACTGCCTGAATTTGAGGAGTGGCAACTACCCTTCAGGTCAAAAATTAATTATGTAATTGTTTATGAAAATGTATGGACTCCTCTGACTTGGATGTTCCATTCCTTGGATAGAAAGGGAAGCAACAGTGTCCTGGTATGTCTTCCTTCCAGGGTATTAAAAAGCACTCATTTAGTATTCACAATCCTACATGGCTTTTATTGAACCAACATATTGAAATGGCTCAACACCACAGATATCAGATGACCATATAACATCTGCACATTGAGCCAATTTGTACAAGTATGCATGGTTTTGTTTTCAAGACCATGTGATGAAGCAGATGACATGCCGCATACAAAAGCATAGCAAAACTTTATGAAGAAAAAGGACTTCAGGAAAAATTATTCTTTCATTCTTCTGACCAAGGTTTTGTCACAGTGACTAGGATAAGGTGAGCTTGCTTACCAGAGAGCCACTGTAGCCATTTAGGTCGTTTTTCAACTGGCAGGTAGACTCCCACATAATATGCAGGAATGCCTGAGAGGGCAATACCAACACCAATAAGGGAATTGATTGTGTCACTGTAGAGAGGAACTAAGACCAGGAAAAGGGAACATAAACAGTATACTATAGGGAAGAAGAGGCTAAGCTGTGGAGACAAAAAAAAAATTAAAAGATGCAAATAAATACTCTATTGCAAAAGTGCCAAGCTTTGCAGATTAAAGTTAGACATGCCAATAATAAAAGTATGTACTGACTATTTTGACTGCTTACAGTCAGCACAACTTGCTAGCTTCTGTGAGCTAGCACAGAAGAGCACTGCTGAGAACCTCTTATACCACACCTGAGAATCTGACCATTTTATTTTTTTCAGGCCTGCACAAGCTCAGTTCCTTTCAATTAGTAAAAGGTCAACCTTTGAAAGCAGTGCTTTCAAACTGAGCAGTAATGGGTAGTTCTCCCTCTAATTTCAGTTGCAAAATTCTAAGTGTAATTTTGATTTGGAACTAACTCAGCTAGACTTTCAATGACCATTTTGGTGCTATAGAACTCATGGACTGATCTACAACCATTTTGTGTGGGCATTTAACAAATATTATACCACAAATAAGGAAAGTTGGGCCATGAAGTTAGTAAGAGAACTGGAGCACCTTCCCTACGAAGACAGGCTGAGAAAGTTGGGGCTGTTCAGCCTGGAGAAGAGAAGGTTGAGTGGAAACCTAATAGCAACCTTCCAGTATGTGAAGGGGGCCTACAGGGAAGCTGGAGAGGGACACTTTGTCAGCAACTGCAGCGATAGAACAAGGAGTAATGGGTACAAATGGGTACCAAATGAAAGTGGGGAACTTTAGTCTAGATATCAGGAAGAAATTCTTTACTGAAAGGGTGGTGAGACACTGGTACAGATGGCCCAGCAAGGTTGTGGATGACCCAACCCCAGTGTTCAAAGCCAGGTTTGATAAGCCCTTGAGCAACCTGGTCTAGTGGGGGGTGCACCTGCCCATGGTAGATGTTGTTGGGACTAGATGATCTTCAAGGTCCTTTTCAACCCTTAACATTCCCTATGATTCTATGAAAGTTGCAATAACCTCTTCATGAATGTATTTTTCATTAAATTTTTTTTTCACTGTCTGGGGTAGTGAACCTTCTCAAGAGTCCAGGAGTTGACATTTGAATACCAGCTGAAGCTTCTGAGAATTCACTGGTATAATTACTTCTTTTTGCTTATAAAGGTTAAAAATGTAAGTTGCTACATTTCAGAATAGGAATTGCCTCCTGGACAATCATTGGATTAAAACTAGAAACAAGTTCTAGACTGTTTCTGTGCAGTCTCCCTCTTGTAACTGATAGTTAAATGCTTTTCCAAGTCAGTCATTAAACTTGCATTTTGCTGTCTATGACCACTATGCAGTGGGAGGAAACAATCAAAATGTATTTGACTAATTAAGCTTTTGAACTTCTATGTGAGCTTTAGAACTTCTGCATGAGAATTGTGGACATTTATGGGCTTTGGAGGGATTTTACTGAGTTTGTTAAATGATGTAAATTTGATCAGAGTGTTAACCTTGCTGGAGCCTCCATCACTAGCTCTACTGAGGTCTGCTATTCTTCCAGAATGGGCTAAGAACATCAGACATTTATTTATTTCTTATTTATTTTGAAATAAAATTATTTATAAGTTTGAATGAAAAAAAAGGAAATGGTAAATATAACAGCAAAAGTATCAGAATGGATGTTCTTGTGGAAACTCAAATTGGTTTTGCTCCTTCATCTTCTATTTTGAAATAATTTCCATGGCTGATAAATAGCCTATGACATAACTGGTAATGTTGTGGTTGTGGTATTAAAGATCACATAAACACGTGCATTAGCTGGCTTTTAGGGCTTGTTTCCTCTCTTGTTTACTTACTTTAACAGGTCGTGGTCTATGTGGCTGAGTATATCTCAAATATATTAGTCCTGCAATAGACAGACCCACAAAGAGCCAGTAGTTGAAGCAGTAGTAATTAATGAGGAGGAACACATCTTCCACAAGGAGATAAAGCAAAGTCATTAAGCCCTAGAGATAATAAAAACAAAGAATATTTAATGGGAAAATCAAGAGAGAGTAAAATTATAAACTGGCCTGTTTCCAACATATTTATCTGGACTTAGGAGATCAGGTCCTTGCAAGGAGGATGTACTGAAACCTTTGAGAAATATGCAAATATGCTGTGTGAAACATGCTGGTATCTCTTCATTAAACATAGCAGTGAGACCAACACATTTGGCTGAAGAGGTGTCAAGTCTGTGAAGTTATGTTTCAGCACTGGCAGGCAACTCTCCCAAGAAGGCCAGGTGAGGAGCCCCAGATTCTGCTGTGGTATGGAGAAGGTTGCCAAAAAGCTCTCAGTATGTAGAGGCTTACTCTGCTGTCATGATTGGCTTCAGCTTGAAAGCAAACTTTTAATTTAGTTTTGACGTTGGAGGCTTCCACAATCCACACATAAATTGAGAGCATTCGAGTAAATTTTGTGGCCAGCAGGTGTGCTGTTCTGCCTGCA
This sequence comes from Myiozetetes cayanensis, assembly GCF_022539395.1. Lineage (NCBI taxonomy): Eukaryota > Metazoa > Chordata > Aves > Passeriformes > Tyrannidae > Myiozetetes > Myiozetetes cayanensis. Next base: position 24,283,484 of record NW_026086604.1, read on the forward strand.
TGGAAAGACCTGAGCCACTGGGAATATAATGTCTGTTTTAACAAATGGGCAGAAAAAACTTCCACTTTCCACATGAAAAAATGAATGGTGGTGTATTAAGAAAGTATAGTTCATTTTGCTAGTGCAAACAGAATCCCTATGAGAAAAGTGTTAATAATGAGATTATAACTTCTAGTAAATTATTTGATGCTAAACAGGACCATAAATGAGACCATAAATCATATGTAAAACAAGGCAAAGGCAGACACCAAACAAAATACACAGTTAAATACATAGATCATTTATGAAAGTGATTTGCACCAGTTCTATAACTTTTGGTTCCTCAATTTTGTGTCACAAGACTCATTTGTATAGTGACAGCAGGAAAAAGTCAATATGGCTAAGGGCATCCAATGCTAGATTTAATTTAATTTAATTTTAGGTGCTTTGTCACTTCTGTTATAACTAGAGCCATAGAATATCAGGCTATGGCAGGGTCTGGGAGATGTTCCTGCTGTATTCTCCTCCAGTGACCCTGAAAGCTCACATAAAGCCTTAATGACTTAAACAGCTCCTGTCTATACCATTACATATTTAGCCTTTTTTTTTTTCTCAGTAATGGTATTGTACTTCTCACTAATATTGTTTGGACAGCATATGAATGTGAATCAAGTAATTCTCTTTCCACTGCAAAACCCCCTATCAGGCAAAATAACACCATCCCCACCCCCTCAAAGACTTTTGGACATTTGCAGAAGATGTGTCCAGCAGAGGAGAAGCCTGTGAGAACATCGGGCAGAGGTGAGGTGTTTTACCCCTGGTCTGAACCCTGCCTGCTCGAGGCTGGGCTGTCACTTACGTTGAAGAGGAGAGCAGGGACTGGCGTGAAGCACTTTATATGAATCAAGCTCAGGCTGACAGGGAGGTGTCCTTCCCTGGCTCCAACATAAAAAAGCCTAAAAAACAAATAAGAAAACTTAACCAGACAGTGAGCTAAGCAATAGCTTGTTGCTTTCTGGCAAAACAAAAATAATTCTTTCATGACTCTGCTGTACCTGCTGCTGTCATCTCAAGTGGCTTTAGTTGATCAAATGGTGCTGATCATGAGAGGACATGTGGGACCGTAAGAACCCCTCCATCATAAATAAACAACTTGGCGTGGCAAAAATTAACTGTCTCACTTCTACCACGCAGTAGTAAATAATGCAGATCAATAACAAATTATTCCTTTTCAGTTATTTAAAATAAATTTGTTATTTCATACCGAGATGCTGCGATAATTGATGAGTTTAAGCCGCTATAGCAAGACATGGCCACTGCTATAGGAATTATCCACTTAGCATGACTGAGGGTTTCATTGCCAAATGTCTGTAACAGAAAACAATGGTGAGGTCCATTACATTAAGCATATGGACAATCCTGAGAAACTCATGAAAACACACCATCCCAAATGTCGTGTCATAGCCCATGCTTTCTTATGACACCCTATAATGACTTGGGAAACTAGAATTTGGAAAAGCTGATCAGTATCAAAATAAAAATGGTAGATATATTACAAAAAGATTAAAAAAAAATTTCTAAGTGTAGATCAAATCAATAAGGGAAAAGAAGATGTATTGGCTTTAATCTATTCTGACAAATCCCAACTGTAATAATCCATGAATTTTCATTTTACTTCTGTATAATATTAATAAGGTTTTAAAAAAGCATTTCAGTGAACATTTTTTTTGTTGAAAATATTGCTGTGGGTCTGCAGCATTAAACATCACACACTGCACATTAGAATGATAACAAAAAACCCTGGTTCTCCAACCACTCAGACTTTCTATAGCTTTTCTCTGCCTGATCCTGGCAAAAGCATCCTTCTAATGATGTACTGTTAAGAGCATGATTTATAGAGTATAGAAGTGGATTTTTCAAGAGCAGATTTATTGCATGCATTCTTGATATGCACTTTCTAATATACTGGTACTCTTACATGGAAAAAAAGGTGTTTTAACCAAAGCAGAAGCCTACGGCATGGAATTATTTCAACTGTTTGCCAAGAATTATGCTACCTGAGATTTTTATGCAGTGTCTTTGGTTTTAGTTATTTTTCCCAACTTACCACAGCCACTGCATCGCTTGTGAGCAGAGCTGACATGTCCAACACTACGTAGTACGCTATATTAGTCAACAAGTAAATAATAGCCACAATAGGCATTGAAATTGCAATAGAAAGAGGTAGATTCCTGCAAAAGGAAAACAGAAAAATTATTTCATATTCTTAAAATAAGAAATACTTAAATAGAAGATTGTTTCCAGATTCAGACATTTGTCAGTGGATACCTCCATCACAGCTGGTAATCCATCATTTTGTAATCACAGGGTTACAAAATAACGTGCAGCCATGTGTGGAACAATTCCATAAGCAGCTTAGTTTGTTGCTTGTGGGTCTGTCACAAGTTTTAGAGAAAAAGAAAATGTACATTCATACATGTAAATTTATTATACTGTCTTTTATAGTAAGCAATTTAAGAGAGCATCTAAACAATGAAACTTAAATTCACACTTAGATATTTTCTTGACTGTGGCATTTTTTCCTGACTTACAAGTCATGCATGTCTCAAGACCAGGTGGACTATATCAGCTTGAGTAGGTGACACACACAGTGCCCACAGGGCTGACTTCCCTACAGAGGGGAGGAGATGGTATTTGCCCATAAACAGTAGTGCTGAAGATTACTTTACAGAAGTCATAAACCTGACACAGTCTCACTTTACTGGTGGCAAAACCAGTCCTGGAAAAATAATTGTTCTGTCTAACTGAAAAGAAGTAGGGAATTTTAGAGGGCTATATGGACCCCTGCTTTTCCCTGCTTTTAACAGGGATTTGTTCTCCCCCTTTATAAATTCTAGTGTGAAGTGTATGGTGTAAAATATCTGCAGGCAAGTGATTTATTAGTGTGATACAACTGATGACCGAGCACAATAATCAAAAGAGTTCCCATTCCTTTGTTTGAAAAGAACACAGATTTTGCAGAGAAGATAGTTTGACTAATTTCCAATCAGAAACAAATACAGAGTGGCTTGCCCCGCCATCACCTGTCAGAGATTCAGAGCAAAAGCATGTGTTTACCTCTCGGGGTTCTGCATTTCCTCAGTGACGTAGTTGAGTGTGTCCCATCCTGAGTAGGAGAAGAGGGCAGAGTAGAGAGCCAGGGCGATCATCCCTGGGTTGGTTGCTGAGCCCTCGAACGGAGCTCTCAGGTTTTCTGTTTCCCCTGTACAAACGGCAGGCGCCAATTGCCTGTTACGTTTCAAGGATTATGACTTAGAGTGCATCAGGCAAAGCATCACCAGCCTGTCAAAGGAGGGGATTGTCCTGCTCTGCTCTGCACTGGGGCAGCTTCACTGTGAATACTATCTGCAGTTTTGGGCACCGCGATAGAAGAAAGATACTAAGCCATTAGAGAGAGTATCCATAGGAGGGCAACAAAGATGGTGAAGGGCCTTGAGGGGAAGCTGTAGGAGGAGCAGCTGAGGTCACTTGGTCTGTTCAGCCTGGAGGAGACTGAGGGGAGACCTCATTGCAGTTAAAACTTCCTCATAAGGGGAGGAGGAGGGACAGGCACTGATCTCTTCTCTGTGGTGACCAGCAACAGGATCCAAGGGAATGGCCTGAAGTTGTGTCAGAAGAGGTTTAGGTTGGATATTAGAAAAAAGTTCTTCACCCAGAGGGTAGTTGGGCAGTGGAACAGGCTCCCCAGGAAAGTGGTCAAAGCACCAAGCCTGAAAGAATTCAAGAAGCATTTGGATGATACTCTCAGGCACATGGTGTGGCTCTTGGGGCTGTCCTGTGCAGGGCCAGGAGCTGGACTCAATGATTATTGTGGGACCCTTCCAACTTAGCATATTCTGTGATTCTGTGATACACTGAAAGACCCAGCTAACCAAAAGGAAATAAAACCCCACTGCATCCAGGTTTTATTACTATATCTAAAAGTGCACAGCTTACATTTTTAATTGACAAACAGGAGAATTTCTGTCAGATATTCAGAGAAGTACACTTGTACAGGGAGAGAGTAGAACAGATTTTCCCATGTTTGTTATTTGGATGACTTATGTAATTCTACCAGAATTCACAGCGTCTTCATCTCATGGCATTACTGACAAGTCTACTGAAGGAGGGAACCGTACTGAGGGCATGCAGTACCCTGTCAGCCAGGCAGAGGTACTTGGGAAACCCAATTTCAGTTCCTGAATCTGTCTCACATTTCTTGCTAATACTTGTACTTTTGTTTTCACCAGATGAGTTAGTGGCCACTGGAGTGGGACCTCCTGGAAGCATGGTTCTCAGTGGGATACTCTACCCAGCAAAGATGTTCCTCAAAATGAGAGATGAGACTTAAAATATCTTTCCCATCAAAGTTACCCTCTAATTTAGCACAATCAGTTGAGGTGACAACCTGCAGAATGCTGCAAAATAGATGAAATGTTAATGAAACTGTGTGAGCCTTCACTGCCATTCTGAAAAGGGGAAGAAAGGCCTTACTCAGTTTACAGAAGGAAAGTCAACTACCTAATGCAAATGGAAGTGGGTTAAGTATTAAGGAAGACAGAAACATGTTGAAAACTCAAATAGGAAAGAAAGTAAGGCCTTTGTTGTAAAATTAAAGCACTTCATCCTCTGGCAAGTCAGTCCTTGAAGCAGTCACTACCAGGAGACTGTTTGAACCAAAGAAGGGAAGTTATGAGATGTACACACACTCAAGAAAAGTTTGGTTTCTTTTTCTTTTTTTTTTTTTCAAAGACAGCTGATATTGAAAATTAGATACATTAAGAGTCTTTTAGCCTAAGATGTGTATCCAAGCACTTCAGAAAGAAGGAATACAGCAGGGCTAAAACATCATTAAAACAGTTGCTGAGTTTAAAAGAGTCATTGACCTAATCACAGCTTCCTCCAGAAGTCTACATCATTCCTCCTCCCCATTCTTCCTGTGTCTAAGTGCTCAGTTCTGCTTAAACAAATCAGAGATGAGACCTTTACTGCCCCTAAAAGCTCTCAGCATTTTGTGTTCCTCACAATCATGTTTCCTTTCCACTTTTACCCTCCCTGACCCCTCAAAGCCATGCAGATGAAACAAAGGGGGCTATATGGATGTGGGATCAGAGGGAACAGTCCCTGAGCCAAAAAGCACACCACAGCAGGTTGGGAATTTTGAAGGAGGCGATTTGAGAGCAGTGGCAAAGCTGATACAGAGGTGACATCACAGACTCACAGATTTGTAAAACTGCAGCAGTTTTATGAGGGGAACTACTCCTCCATGCAACTGTGGCCCTTAAGCAATGTTTGTTCTCATTTTGATGTTCCTGCCCTTAGGACTGGGTTCAGTTTCCAGGTTTCTTTAGACTTGAACCAACCAGTGACAACTGGGATGCACAGATAATGACTAAACAGAAAAGCTTTCTTCAAGTCTGGCATAACTTTACAGTGGAACAGCTGATACAACTGCAGCCAAGAAAAGCCAGCCAACATGGAAAAGCAAGCATGCTCATTAGGTATATAAGCTGGTTTAGCAGGAGAAAAAGATATTTCCTAAACTGAGAAGGGGAAACCATCTTTATTTCAACAGCATAAAGATACAATTTAAGAATTTCAAAGGAAATTAAAATGAAGAAACCTTAGTAACCTAAGCAGCAGAGCTAGAATTCGAAGAGACTTCACTGTAGCACAGGCCCAAATTAATAAGATCAGATCTATTGTCATATACAAAGATCACATGTATTACCAGAATAAACTACTCTCCAGCTTTTCAGTGTGTTCAGTTCAGTCCAGTTACTGCAGATAGGAGGTGGCTCATCTGTCCTGTGATGCCTTACATTAACACAATACCACAGTGATTCACAGAACTGCACTGTTACAGTCTTCTCCCTTCCTGAACAACCATGCCCTCCCACAAATCCCACCAGTGATTTCCCCCTCCCTGGTCCTCTCCCCTGGCAGGGTGCTCTGGGGCAGGGCTGTGCGTGGGGGCTGGGGGAGTGTGGTGGTGGGGACAGGTGTGAGGAGCAATGCAAATTCTGTTGTGCTGTCCTGTCATAGGATAGGTAGCCATGCATGAGACACTGAGGCTGTCTTTAAGCTAGTTAGCAGTTGCTGTTTGCTCTTCAGACCAAGCAACACAGGACTTGGCTGTCAATGGATAGAAGAATAACTAACACCCTATTGCTTAACAAGCCATAAAAATCTTATGATCTTCCTATGGCAGACTTTTTTTTTCCCAGAATAAACAAGGCTCCATATGTAAGTCTTAAGAAGTCTGATTTCCCTGCCTGGATTTTGAAACTCATATATGGTTCATTTCACAGAATTCAAGTAAGTGAAAATTATTCTTACCTTTACCAATTTTGTAAAGGCCAACAGATATCACCAAGATAAGAGCCATAACTTTTGCATATGTGAAAACATCTTGCACACGGGTTCCCCACTTCACATTAACACAATTAATAAATGTTAAGGAACCTGCAGAGAAAAAGAATATGCATGAAAGGAGTACTGGATGTTTTACATCATTGAAGTTATATTTTAAATCCATCCTTCTAGACGCCACCCCACTTTCAAGGAGTAAAATTGACTCAAATTTCACCCCTTCACGACCACCTAGATTTGTTAAGATGAAATACCTGGTTTAAGATTTACACAATAGTTTTCTGAAGGATTCTGTTTTTACGACAGTAGGTAAGACAAAACACATTGGTTTTTGAATTTTAGGACTAATTCTTGCTACTTCCACAGAGTCGCTCACATGCTGTAAGGTGATAGAAAGGTCACACAAAAGGAGAAAAAAGCCTCCTGATGGCTTCCTGGAAAACCCCAGCACCTGGGGAGACATTCACAGAAACTGGTAAGAGAATTAAACTAAGAAAGGAGTGATATGGAGATAGCAGGCCTTTTTTCAGAAAGCATCCTGCCAGAGGGAAACACAGGAAAATTACCCTTGAGGCTATGTCATCTGTCTATCACCGCAAAATTAGTTTATTGACTACAGCCACTCAAACTGCCTAAAGAAAAAAGGTATAAAAAGAGATTGGACCTAAGCAAAAATGGGGGAGAAAATCCATCAACTCTGCAGACCTAACTGACAAGTTACCCTTTCTCCTTCCACTTCTGGGGACACCTGGAAGGTGAGATGTATCTTATGCATGCTAATTACTTGCTTCTAAATAACTAGACTTACTTTCTGCTTCATAGTATTTTTAGTTTCTGCTTTAAGTTTGTGAGTGGCTTTTGCTTTAGAGTTTCTGCTCAGGTTTTGCAGCATTAGTATTCAATGTAAGTTGTTTTACTTCTTTGTAAGCTGCTTTTGCTTTAGCGTGTGTGCCTATGCTTTTATTATTATTACTGTACAGTTTGTCTAATTTTTGCAGTTAGACCCTATTCCAGACACAGTGAACTCCATAAATTGTCACAAATTTGTATTAATAAACGTGTTATTTCATGAACTGTTAGAGAGAGTCCAGTTTTAGGTGCTGATGGTTTTGTCAACAGCGAAATAACTCATAGGAGAAACCTAACAGACTGTTTTGGACATTAAATCCTTTGATCTACTGGGGGAGATGCTGATAGACAAAAAATAAATTAAGACAGGTTGGACAGAAAATTATTCTTTTCTGCCCCTTTTAATGTGACACATACAAAAGGTAAAATTTCTTTATATCCTTTATATCACAAAGTTTTTTGTCTTTATTCTGGTAATAAAAAAACTTAATATAAAAGGTTCCTTGTGGCTGGTGTCTGCTACAGACCACCATCAAGGGGAGGCTATCATGAAGCCTTCTTGCTCCAGCTACAGGAGGCATTGTGCTCCCAGGCTCTTGTCCTGCTGGGGGACTTCAACTACCCCAACATCTGCCGGGCAAGCACCAATGTGAGCTGTAGGCAATTCTGGAGGCTCCTGGAATTCATGGAGGATAACATCCTAAGCCAGGTAACAGACAGCCCTACCAGGGGGGATGTGATACTGGAAGTGATGGTCACCAGTGATAGTGAGCTAATTGGGAACATCAAGATCGGAGGCAGCCTGGGCTGCAGTGATCATGCATTGGTGGAGTTTGCAGTCCTGAGGGATATGTGTCAGGTGAAGAGTTAAGTCAGGACCCTGAATTTTAGGAAAGCAACCTTTAATCGAGCTCTTTAAGCATTTAGTCAATAGGAGCAAAGTCCCTCCCACTGTTAGAGAAGATCAGATTCATGATCACCTGAGGAATCTGAACACACATAAGTCAGCTCAGAAACCAGAGGTACCAGAGAGCACACAGTTGATTCACATGAAGGCTACAGTAAGAATAACTAAGAAAAGTGAAGCCTTGAGAAATATCAACATTTGAAGACTATTCTTAAGTGTTAGGGTTTCATGAGGAGCACATAGAACACTGAGGAAAGACATTCTGATCTAATAAATAACTGCTTTCCTGTGCAAGTGGAGAATTTCAGCTGATAAAGTAATTTGGAACAGGGTTAGTTGCTCTTTAGACTGCTGAGTGGTCACGATGGTCTCAATACCATGGAGCCTTTTTCAGAGGTGAACTTCCTGTGCACCACACTGGTGAGTCAGGGCTACAGAGAAAACACCTTTTCAAAATTGTCAGTATACATTATATTATCTTAAATTAAAAATACTTTTTTGGAAGTTTTGTTGAGCTGTACAATTTCAAACCATTTTTAAAAGCTCAAGCTACAGCACAGCTTCAAAGGAACACACACCCTAGCTTGACATATCAGTGTTTATAAGAACAGAATTTGAGTACAGTCTATTTACTGGAGGATGCATTTACTTATCTCTGTGCTCACCCAAGACATACAGTCTAGACAAAATGGAGTGGAGCTTGTGGAGTGTCTGATTACACTACACAACTTCTCTACAGACAACACTGTGTTAGGCAGAGTATTTGTAATTCCATATGAATGTTCATTTTTTGTGATTTGCAAGAAACAGGAGAGAGAAAGCATGGACCAAATGTGGGCTGCCAATTAGGTCAGTGAACCATGGAGATACATCTACCTTTAATCAGCAGCCATAATTTCCCCCAGCCATATTGTTGTAATTCTCCTCTCCCCTCTAGTAATCCCAGCCCCAAATACAATATATCTGAATAAAAGATTATTAGTTCCTTACAACATGTTTTAGAGAGGTAATAATTATTTTTCACAGAAGGCAAAGAAACAGAAATTCAGAAAAACATCTCTGGGCACCTACAATTATAGCTCTTAACTTCCAACAATCACAACTTTACTTACATATACATGCAGCTGCAATCAACCTGACTGCATCATATGGCGGCTCACAGTGAGGAAAAATTGGTTGAACGATATAGTTTGCAAATGTGATTGCTATCACTGCCTGAGTTGTTGGTTCGATAATTAGCAAGGAAGACCAGAGTCTGATGAAGGCCACAACGGCACCAAATGCTTCCAGGATGTAGGCATAACTGCCTCCAGACTTCACAATGGATGTTCCCAGTTCAACGTAACACAAAGCTCCAAACAGCGAAAACAACCCACCAAGCGCCCAGATGACCAGCGAGAGTCCATAGGAAGCACTGTACATTAAAACACCTCTGGGTGATACAAATATCCCAGAGCCAATCATATTCCCTACAATTAAAGAAACTCCATTTAGTAATGTGATTTCTTTTTTCATCTGCATTTTTTCAGTCGTCTCTGCCATATTGTCCATTTCAGTTTTTCCATTCTTAGTTCCGGATTTTTTATTGCAGCACGTTTGCCAGGGGGCCGGCATCTTCAAGTCACATTACCTGAAAGCAAGAGGAGAGAACACCTTCTGTAATGCACACGACATCAGAGACATGGATAAGATAATTAGCATACAAGGAATAAACAGTACAAAGACCAACTATTTTGCCTGCTTTTATCTTGCAGTTCAGGAACACACAAATTGGTGAATCTTCTTAACTTTCACTGTTCCATACCTTTTTAATGGATAAATTTGAGCCCACTGTCCTTGATTACAGATCCTGAAGCTTTTGTTAACTCTCAGTTCACTTTTATTATTTGTCTTGAATTGTAATATTACATTATGTTATTGAAGATATTTCAGGGAAGAAGGAGACACTGTACTCCTGGGAACATGTTCTAATACAGCTGGAGTGTCCTCCACAGGAATACCTCTTCCTAAATTTTACTCTTACCCCAGAAAGAACCTTATTTCATTATTATTTGTTTCATCAAATCACATCCACTTGAAAACTATCTGCTGAGGAACACAAGAGAAAAGACAGAAAAAGATATTCAAAACCTCTAATGTCACAAGGTAAATGTTAATATGAACATAAAGAGAAGAGTTTTAGCTGCTCCTAGAGATGAGATTGCTGCTGCAGTGAATAATGTAGCTTGTTTAGTTATTAACCTCACTTGACTTCTCAGTAGAAGCCACTAGCATGCACATGGATTGAGTTTTGAACACCCTGTCCCTGGAACACTTCTGTATAAGAGAGTCCAACAAAACATGATGGTAAAAACATCCCACTCCGAGTGCTCACAGGGCAAGATCCAAGTATGCTGGGAGCTGGGATAAACGACCTTATTGCATAAATGCACTGATAATTGGCCTTATGCACACATTGCACTGCTTGGGTCTGAGTTCCTTGGGGATGAGGATGCCAGGACTCCAGTGACTGTCTCAATTCTTGTGTCCTGCTGACTTGTAATAATGCTTAGAACAATGGCTAATTTTTTGTGCCTGTCTCAAAAGAAATTTATTTCTCATTCCCTTCCTACCTCCACACACACTCTGAAACACTTCTAAAGAAAACTTTCTCAAACTCCTATGACCTAAAGCCAAGTTCTCTGAATAGAACAAAGCTCATTCATGCTACACTGGCAAAAAACATTTGATTACAAATGCTGAAACATTACATTTATACATTACATTTGATTCACAAATTTATGTTTTTAAAGTGTGGGTCAATGGCCAGTTTAAAACAACCTGCCCTCCCCAAACTTCCTGAAAGGTTTGCTTTCCTTTGTAAGGTATGTCTGTTTTAGCAGCCCTGAATATTTCATAATTCTATGTTCTTTCCCAGCTTTTTTGATGCAACTCGCTTTCCTAAATGATCAAATAACAAATGAGGCCTGATAAGTATTAAATATTAAAAGTTACCAAACTCTCTTTAAAGATTAAATGCTTTTCTCATCTGATTGGCACTTTTCCTAACTGCAGGAACACTGTGGGAACACTGGAATAAAGTTAAATATTAACTCTTGCCATAATTGTTCAAGCATGACTGCTTGAATCTCCCATGTTTTTCCTGACCTCCTTCTCTCACACAGAGGTGACTGCTCTTACTTTGTCCTTCTATGAATAAAAAACATCATCCTGGTTTGCAGGGAGGAATTTCAAGCATCAAAAACACCAGCCATGTATCTCCCTTAAAATTCCTGGTAAGCATTCCCAGTTTCCTTGTGCGTGACATAAAGGAGGAAAAAGTCACACTGCTGCCCCGAAATACGAGCCAATACTTCCAGAACCTCTGTGTCAGTACCTAGTCTCCATGTGTATGTGAAATGTTGGCAGAAAACCCTCCTGTGAGGGCAGCTGTCTAGAGAGCTCATCAGGACAGCAGCATGCTAGAAATCTGGGCAGAGCTCTGTATTAATACTTCTTTGTCAGCAGAGCTAGTTTAAAATCATCTTGTGCTTTTTATGCCTGATCTAGGATTTGATTGTAGAATTTTAAAAAAATAAATTAAATGTAAGCTCTGCCTGTGAGCCAAAATGTACAAATATTTAAGTGGGTACAGTTCAACACTGTGAGAATTTAAAATACAGTTGTTCCCCAGGTGATGTGAATGTGTAGCTATGCAAGTAGTGATCAAAAACAATGAATATCAATCTTCCTGAAATGAAGTCTCACTAATAAATAAGATAAAGTTATTTTCCTGTAAAAAAGGAAACATAAGTAACTGGTAGGTTGTCACTAGTACAGGTAACTTGTGTATGTGGTATCAAACTGAACTTTAAGGTCTAGTCCTGGTAGCTAAAGGGAATTTGAGCACTTAAACTGGCAATGCTACTAAAGCCTAGTAGCACTAATATGATCTGTAGCTTTCATAACAGCACAAAGGTAAAGATGAAATTATTTTCTTAAGTAACACAATGTTTTGTGTATTTTCCTCATATCTCTTGTGCTAACAAAAGACTATTTCAGATTGCTAAAAATGCATAACTAGAGCTGTGTAGGAAAATATTTTTATAAATAAGTGACTGTGGATGAAACAATTTAAAAATTCTGTACTTTGAGAGATGTCACATTAGCAAAACCTTTAAACATACCCTGAACCAAGTCCACAAATAGGTATAGCCTGAGAATCAAAGGATAAGAGATTCAGTTTCCATAACCAAAATCTGTGGCTTCATTTTAATTAAGCTATCCCAATTTATATCAGTTGAAAGTCTGAAAGTAGCAATTTTAGAACAAAATATTTTAAATAGCCTCTCTCTGTCCCTTCCTTCTCCCCCGCCCCCAACAGTATTCCCATTAGCTTTGACAGTACACTGATTTCATTCAGTGGCATCACAATGTTGCAGCTGTTATTGATTTCTTTATTTAGGACAATGTCTTCAGTAATTAAATGAGATGTGTCTGACTGAGGCAAGACTCATGCTAGCCTAGGACAAGTCTTCATGATAGGCTAGGTCTACCATGAAGTCATGACTTCAGTCCTAGGCTAAGGCTCTGCAAAGTCCTCATGCTGTCAAGAAAATTAGGAGAATACAGGAAATGGTCTCCTGTACAGATCTTCTTGTATAATAGCAAAAGAAGAATAATTTTTTGTCAAATGTGCTGCTACATCCAGGAAGCAATGAAAACAATTTGAGGATATGCCCAATGTCTGTTGCCATAGTCTCACTCTTTTATCTCATTTATAGCTTCTGCTATTTTGGTCCTACTAAACCTGGCCTGTAATCCTGCCCTACTGTCATCACTGTCACTTCATCCTCGTGCCACCAATCTCCCCTTTCTGGGATCATCACAGAATAAATTCAATTCACAGAATCCATTTGCTTGGAAAAGACCTCTGGGACCATCGAATCCAATCTATGAGCGGACACCATGGTCAACTAGACCATGGCTCCAAGTGCCACATTCAGTCTTTCCTTAACCACTGTTGCTTCTGTCTCTCATTGGTGCCAAAAAGCTTAAGCTGAGAAGCCCAGCTGTTCCAGAATGCTTCAATAGCTCTTCTCTATCATTTGGCCATTCATAGGTCACCTTGTAAGGATGCACATGATCTAAGTGAAAGCCAGTAAAAACTACAGTCTGGGAGAGCTAATTTGCTGGGGACAACAATCAGAGCTGTAACAAGTTGACTTCTTACAGGGGGATGGCCATTTTCAGTTGTTAAATCCTGTATTATAATAGATAACAAATCCTTACTATGAATCTGCTATCATTCAGAGGAGCTTCCTGAGAACAAAAAGATTTAATTTATGCACTAATAAAAAACCTGATGTCCTTTTCCTTCTGCTTTAACATGTTTGAGTGTTTAAGGGCTAACCCTACTGCGATAATAAAACTGTGGCATAAGAAATATAAGTACAGGTATTTTAGTAGCTTTTGAGTATGAAGGCTGAAGAGCAAGGCATAAAACCTTTTTGACATGAAGGAAGGTCCCTACCCTCTTGGTCCCCATGGACTGTGACAAGCAGTAAGAGCTACTGCTCTCTGGAAATCTGAGACTCAGGCAGGCATCAACGTGCCAATGTGGCTCAGAGGCCACAGCAGGCTAAATGAAACAGCTGCAAACACTTGCCTCTGCTTTGTGTCAGCAACTGATCTCTATTGCAGAACTGTAGAACCCTGTTTTCCTGCAGGTCGTGTTTTTCTTTAGGGGCTCCCTCAACAAATGGAGGGAAATTTTCCTCTCAGAGAAAGCACAATGCCTTGAGAGTACAGGCAGACCTAATGGCCCTGAATCTTTTGCATTTGTTTACCTCCCAAAGAGCAACAGAAAGGAACTTGTAGATTGACACCTGAGAGCTTAAAGAAAACAATAACACCACATACAACTAATCCTCAATACGTCATTTCTTAGTCGAGCCACTGCGAAAAGTCACACTGAAAAGTGAAGGAAGAAGGGACAGTTTGATAGTAGCTGAAAACCAGGGCTGAAATCAAAGACAGTTATTCCATAAGTTACTGCAGGGCCGGTTTGGCAGGGCAGGATTTTGTCAGACAATTCCCATTCTTCAGGAGCCTTCAGCCTCATGAATGATTGCCTCCTTCTTAAGGGGATAATTAACCTTGGCCAAATGATTCAGCAAGGCTTGGTCAGGGGTTATGGAGGTGCTTATGAACTCTCATAGGAACTTACAGACTTATGAAGCAGTCTTATGAACTGCTCTATAGACTTCCAGAGGGACTGAGGTGCCCCTGTTTGCTAGAATATTTTAAAATTCTCAGCTTTTCATTCAAGAAATATTAGTAAATCAATGAGTCTTTCAGAGATCCAATATTGCTGCCTTCAGTAGATTGTCTTGGAAGCTGAGGCATTTTAGAAAGTCATCTCTTATGAAAGATGTTGGAACATGCTAGACATCAAATTTATCCTTAATTTCATGGCCTTTTCTTTTGGTGATTTTTGTCTACCTCCACCTAATTTCTCAATAATGATGCCATCAATGAACCAGGCAAAGTTAAGCCATGTAAGAAAACTGACAGGCACCCAATATTTTCTATTTTCATTCAGAAAATTAGTGACATTAAGAAAACATTTAAAATTAAAATCTAGCACATTTTAATTATGTTTGTATTCTAAATCAATATATGTATAGAAAGGATTTTAAAAGTCATGAACAATTTCTTATTTTCTCAAAGTACATTCTGGGCAATTTTTTCCTGCCTGTAGCAGAGTGACCAAATATTAAAAAAAACCCCAACCATATAAGTTTATATTAATAACTACTGGAACACAAAATCAGATGACCTAGCAGTTTTCAACATGACCAAAAATATGTAGACCAAACTTCAAAATACTATTTTTGAGCATGAGCTTCAGCAGGTCTTAAAGGGAGTATTCATGGCAGATGATACTGTTGAACATTTTCCAATGAGAGAGGAAAGCAAACAAAACAAGATTATGTATTATGAGGAAACATTATAAAATACTCTTAGAAATAGTAATAACCCCCCCCCCAAACAACAAGAAGAAGAAGTCCACTTTGATCTCATCTGAAGAAAACATATCCCACTCAGTAGGAAACAAGTACATTTCCTTTTGGTTTTCAAATTTTATGTTTATAAAAATATTTAATGAATTATTGCTTCACATGCTCCAAATGCATAGACTGGTTTTCCCATAGGAGGGACTTGCTCTACCCCCAGCACACCCTTCCCACCCCAAAGGAAATCACAGAGGATATCTGAGAGAGAAGCTACTGTAGCCCGAATCTACGAAAGGTATTAAAAAGAGAAGGCAGCAGCTTACCAGAGAGTAGGTGATATGCTTGCTTCCCTTAGCAGAAGACTGCTGTAAGAGAACAGTGCTCTAAATAAACACGTCTGTTTGACCAGGATGGGTAAGTTAACACGCTCTAGCTGCTATTTTTATTACAGTAGCATGAATACTAAAATCAGTGAGGGCTTTCAAGAAAGACTCTCTTGTAATGTGTTTTCTCCAAACAGCCTCAGCTGAGGTCAGTAGCAGGCAGAAGCAGACAGCTGCTGCTCTCTATTCCTTAGGACGTTGTGATAGAATAAGACAAAAGGAAGGTTGGGAAAATAAAGTCCTTCATCTACATGTCACTGAAACCAAGCACAACACTTTGCCAGATGTTAATGTGAAACAAATGCTGTCTAATTCTTTCTTGTTGATTTAGAAAGTCACAGTGAGACTTTTATGAACACTACGTTTATTCTGGTATAACAACTTGCCAAATCAGAAAGACTTTCAGAGAGAAGACTAGCAAAGAGTGTACTTTAATGAAAATCATAGGTATTATTTCATTTCAAACAACCTAACATTTTTCTGTTTTTTAGTTTGTTCTTTTTTATAATATATTTTCTTTAAGTTTAATCTATGCAGTTAAATACTTATCAACTCAATTATTTATTGTAACTTCAGAATTATAGATCTGTGGCTTTTGTAATAATTTATGACATGATGCACAAGACACAAAATAGGCTGATCCGGTATTAAGATCTCATTTAATTAATTAAGCTTTAAAAGTATCTAAGATAAAGCAAGGAAAGAAATTACCCAACGTATTCAGCTTTGTCTTCCGAAAGAGTACGTTGCCTGGTCTATGACATACGTTTGCAAAGCCAGTACGGTATACGGCACAATATCTACGGAAACAAAGTCTTCTGGGCAGAGCAAAAAGTTAATGAATGCAAGAGCACTAACCTGGGATTTTTGTTTTCCGTGAAGAACACAGTAGTAAGGCAAAATATTTGCACTCAAATGCCAAAGGGCATCTGGAAGGCAGGTGAAAAGTCTTAAGTTGCTGGGGTTGAGGTACCAGAAAACAGGACTTCAGCAGAGCGGATCACTAATTCATACAGGAAAGTGAAATAATTGAATTCAAGCACAGAGGTCTCTTCTAGGAGCCTCAGCAGTCCAACAAGAAAACAAGCAGGAGCATTGCATCATATTGCACGTTCCATTCTGCAACCCATGGTGACCCAAAGGAGTAATAAAAACAACACAAATCTTTCTATCATAAGCCAGTGCTCCTCCTGTTTCTTCCTTTTAAAGTAACATCTTGTACAAACATGCTTTTTGTGACAGACCAAGACAGGTATACGGTTAATGTTTACACAGAAATGGCTGTGCTTTCTTAAAACCCTATTCAAAGCAGGTGTATGGCAAATATTTTGAATAAACAGCTTTCAATCTGCTGTATCTATGAAAGATGGGAGCTCTTTAAGTCTGCCAGAAAAGATTGCACAACTCCAGCTGCCTGCAAGTCTGTGGTTACATACATTATAGCAAGAAACATTTTGGCAACAGGATTGTTTTGCAGGAATGTTGTTCTTTCCTGGAAGAACAGAGGGGCTGAGTGCCATGTTCCTTAATTTGGGCCCCTCTCATCTTAAATTTTTTTTTGCCAGAGCAGTGTTAACAAACTACAGCCTAAACCCCAGAAAGCATATTTTCTAGAATGCATAATTACTTTCACTCTGAAATTTGAACTTGAGTTTGTCCTCTTTCTGATTTCGGGCAGCAAACTTGTTTTCTGATTGTGCATTATGCTGAGGGACTCTGTTATCATACCACCTTTATATTGTCCAGGTATCTCCCTCCTGAAGCAGCCTCAGCCCTTTAATTCTGTAGAAGCTGCCTGAAAAACAACATTTTCTGCATGAATGCATCCCATATTACTATTGGTGTGACCCTTGTGGATACATCCTACTGGACATTAGCCACAGATTTACAGGAACAGAACGTAAATCAACATTGAGCAATCATAAAGCATGCACTGTGTGAAAACCACTTTTTTCTTGCACATGTCTTCTGTGAACACAAAATCTAGTTCCTTTGCCAAGGAAGATTACACTTAATCTTGCATTTTAAGTAAGCAGGATGGATAACGCAAAGAAGTGAATGTGACTGCCTTTGTAACAAGTTTATTGATTTTTATAGTCTTGCAGGATTTAACAAGAACTTTTGAAGTGAGGCTTCTCCTGTACCAAATTACTGCTCATAGCAATTCTTCTGTGTGTTATAGTTACATATACACACACACTTGCTTATGGAACAACAAAGTGAGGTATGCTTGCCTGAATAAACCTGTGACACTTCCTGGTTTCTTGCCCACACTTCCATTACATTCTCAGGAAGGCTTTTCATACTCTGCACAAGTCTTGGAAGCAAGACTACTTAAAATTATTTCCAGATCCCTCTTCATTCTTACCATTGCCCAGCTGCAGCAAACAACTCAGCTGCACCTCTGCTAAGTCCTCTGCTTTCCCCAGTTCCTTACCTCTGCCTTAGCGCTCAGCCACCACCAGCTCCTGCAGTCCTCATCTACAACAGATGCACTTATGCTTAACCCCGATTGAAAACACACTGCCTAACACCATTAGCTGCAAGAGTCTGTATGACCAACAAAAGTAATCTTGGTAAAATCAGATCTTTACTTACTTTACCATGAAGTTGATGCGGGACAGAACATAGCTCACAGACCATGCCAAGAAACTTCTACCAACCATGTTAACTCCAGGTATGGGAGCAGAACATGAGGATCAGCCACTACTGAGTGACTAGGTGCTAAAGTGGCAAATGAAATCTAGTACTAACAAATGCAAAATAATATGTGCGGTCCTATGCTTCTATTTGTCCCCTTGTACCTGTAAAAAAGGCATTTCTACATGCATATTTTGAAAGGCTTTCAAAAAGCTGTTGTGACTCAGAGAAAAGCTTGTATTGTCAGTCTGAAACATCAGCAGCATTTTCCCCTGAGTGAAAAAGCTGAAAAACTGTTAGGAATTGCTATGAAGAAGTGAAGAGTGTACAAAATACTCTTAAAACAACTGTAAAACAACAGAAGCCTCAGACTTTGGCTCATGTTGACTCATACATCTATCTCCACACATTCTGTGTGTATCAGGTACACGACTTCCAACTCCCTTTCCCCATGCCTACCCCAAAGCATTCTCCTTATGTCTTCGTCTATATCCTTCAAATCCTGACTGTGGCTGCTTCCTCTCCCATTTCACTCAAGGAAATCTGTGTGTGCCTAACATGTTGGGGAGGGCAGGTTTAAGTTGCCCAAAGAGGTGGTATCTGATCCATGATCCCTGGAAACATTCAAGGTCAGGTTAGACAGGACTCCGAGCAACATGATCGAGTTGAAGATGTCTCTGACCATGGCAGAAGTGTTGGACTAGGTGACCTTTAGAGGTTGCCTACGGTCCAAATTATTCTATGATTCTACTCCCTCATGGAGTGATGCTCAGGGTCCAGGAAAAGAAGAGGGAGATTGGATGGAGTTTTTCAACTGAGTGGCCTCAGGGTTTCCTTGGAAGGCTGAGCTTTGGCTAGAACACTCATAGCCTTACAGATGTGGGCATTTTCAGGACTGGGGGTAGAAAATAACTTTTCCTGCAGCTGTGCCACCTCTGGGTGATGACACATGAAGGCAACCAGCCCACAGCAATTGCAGCAGCCTGACAGCACCATTCCTGAATGTGACTCTGTAGGCCATATTTATCCTTATAACTATTCAATGATTCTAAGCTAGTTTGTACCACCAAGCAAGTCAGTGGGGAGACTTTAGAAAGCAGCAGGATGCTCTTTGCCCTCACCCAGCTGTCTTACAGTTGGTCCTCATCTTTTACGTCCAACGCTTTCTCTCCACTATAATGAGACTGGTGGGTGGAAAACTACCACAGTTGGCAGCACCTGGCATAGCTTTGGAATCTATCCCACTTGTCCCCCAGGGCTCCCCCACCCATCCTTTCATGGCTTCTGGGTCAGAGCAGCTCACAGACTCCGGCAGAAAAGCAGCAGCAGGCTCACTGGCAGGTTGCAGAACAGACAGAGGCCAGTGACTGCAAAGGGGTTGCAGCAGCACTGAAAAGGTCACAAATTCAGACCAGTCTGCCAGCCTGTACACGGCATGTAGAGCTAGGAAGGATGGCATCTTGCTGTGACCAAGCTCTGTTTGCTCTAAAGCACAAGTTGCTTTCAGTGAGCTGGGAAATGGGAAGAAGGTGCAGATCCCCAGACATGAGATATCAGATGCCACCTGGCAGGCCAAGGCATTTTACACATAGCAGGAATGCTTTTACCTTCTTACACGTAGTGTAAAATAACAAATTATTAAGTTTGCAACTCATGCAGACCCTCTTACAAGAACAAGATATAATCTTTTAAAGACATACCCCTAGAGAACCCTCTGTTCTTATAGTTAATAAAACCACAGTTCAGGAAAGCTCTTAAAACATGGTGAATTTTGGACTCCCTGCTAGACATCATTAGGTTTGCTCTAGAAAAAAACAAAAAAAACACAGCTAGTCATTGCTTCATGATCCTGGTCTCAACTTTCCAGTTTGCATTTTCTAGCCTCCACAGAGAAGCAGGATAAAAGGCACATTCCAAGTTTATACCAAATACTTACTTTATTAAAAAGAATTTTAAACCACTCCTTTTCTGTGCAATACACTGAACTCTTGTGATTCAGTTCACAAAATTAATAAAGGTGTTGAAAAAGTAAGCTGTTGGCAATTAGTAATGACCACACCGAAGCTTGAATCAATGCAATGCGGCAGATCTCACATCTCTATAGGTTTTGAAACAGCCATCACTTACCGAATTTTATACAGTGTTAGCAGAAATTGAAATTATTTATTAGTGCTTGCAAAAATAATCTGCCTGTGCTGCATTCTGACAAATTAAAACCAGTAATTTTTTTACTTGTTTTGAAGTCACCTAGATAAAGTCACTAAGGTGTTCTGAAATGAGCTGAAAAAAATTCCACATACCTTTTTTTCTCAGGTGGCCCCATTTGTGCCTCAACCTGTTGGCATTATCCTTCAGAAAAAAAATGATGGCAGAGATGTTCTCCAGAGAAGGTTAAGGCAGGTCATGGCGGGAGAGACCCATGCACACCACTTCCAGCTTGGCAAGGCAGGGCAGTGCATGATTGTTCCTTGCACAGACCCAACTACTGCTCGTCATATAAATACTAAAAACACAATTTAATTAGAAGGTTGATCCAGCAACATGATTTTGTGGCAGATGACAAAGGTAAGGGAGGTATTAACCAAGGAAATGTAAAAGAGGTATTAACTGAGGATGCCCTTATATAACCTCTACCTGGATCTCATCCTGCTATGATTTCAAGAATAGTTTAAGCAGTTGCAACCAAATAATGCAAAAGGCTGTAGTTGCAGCCTTTCTAATGTATCAGTTCTGAGCAGAACAAAGATGACAAGCATAATATCTTCCTTGCCCTCAAGGCTTCTCTTTGGACTGACACTCTGCTTGTGCAGTGGTCTGAAGTGCTTGCTGTGGCAATAAAATGGTGAAAACAAAACAATAAAAAAAATCCTGTAAAAATGCAATGCAAACTTTATTACACACACAGCATAATAACCCCAGAATAGAGCACCTAGATTATTTCCCTCCTCTATGGCAAAGAGCAGATGGAGGGAGAAATACAAATACTGCACGTTGAGATGAGCTGTCTCAGTCCTGTGAGGCGAAAGGAAAGGCTATGTACAAACAGCATATATGTAAAATAGGGAACATTTAATGTTTTTCTTTGTCATGTATAAACAAAACAGTTCTAAAAAGTGAGTCAAAGAGTGTAAAATGTTCGGCTTTATGACTGCACTCCAACTGGTTAACCGGTCACTCACCAAATGCAGGCTAGATGAACTCAGCGTCATTTCTGAGACTACAAAGGCATAGTGAGGACAAAGCAACACATATATAAAACTACTATATAGAAACAAGAGTCATGTTGTAAGAAATATTCACATGGCTTCATATAGAGAGAATAAATTTAAGGATGCAGTTTTTGAGAATTAGATACAATGTCTGGATAAGGTTGAAGTCCTAGCTGTTTGTTATCTTTCAACTTTTGTACTACAATGATGGCAAACTCCTCTCCTTGGCTGTCTGAAGTATCAAGCAGTTGTCGTACTTTTGATGTCCTTGTAGGTTTGGTGCTTATAAGTTCATAATCTTCTTTCATGAGTAAAGATTTTGCTAGAAGAGCATCCAGTGATTGATTCAAACATGCTTCAGTCATCTGATCAACAATTTCTTCTCTTTTACTTTGGATCCATTGATGAGCTTCATTCTGCTGTCTGGTTTCCAATTCAGAATTTGAGACTGGAGAGGATTAAAAAAGCAGAAGGGATTGTAACTGTCTGTCAATAAATGTTGCCATAGAACAAAGAAGCAGCTAAGAAAGAGCTCCTAAAGGGTTCCAATTTGTCAAATTTGGTGGTGAGATTATCTTTTCTATCTGAATTACAGAATAATTTAGGTTGGAAGGAACCCTCAAGGAGGTCATCTGGTCTAATAGCCTGCTCAAAGCTGGGCCAACTTCAAGCATAACTAAGGTTGCTCAAGGCCTTGTCCAGCTGAATTTTGAGCATTTCCAAGTGATGGTACTCCTGCAGCCTCCACAAGCAACCTGTTCCAGTGTTCAACCTGACCTGGTACTAAAAAGAGAGAGGTGGTAAATTCACTTTCCAGGGGATTTTTATTGAAGTTTACTGAAAACATCCCTGTAGCTTCCTGGTATTTTCCTCAAGATAAGGATTCACACAGTGAAAAGGTGTCAGCTCTCCTATTTCCAGAAGAGGGATGATGCAACAGATCTTTATAAAATTGCATGTTATTGTGTGTTCCCTCAAAAAAATGTATTTCTGAATAAGTCATCATGCATTAAAATTTCTTTGTGTTAATTTTTTGGAAGCACATTTATAACATTATTTGATGGATAGGAATATAATGTAGTGGGCTCTTGACTAACACAGAGGATGTTAGTTGAGATTCTGTGTGAATGCTGACACAGCTGCTGCTTTCTCTTTGCCTCACCATTACTGAACAGAAGGCTGACAGGCCTAAAAAGTGAGAAGTGACAGGCAACAGAGATGACTACTTCAAGGTAAGTTTTTTCCCTGTTCTGCTGGACTGCAGCACTGCTCCAGCAGTGGAAAAGAGATGGAAAACAGTTCCAGTTTCCATTTCATACACACTTATATTTGATGTTAGAACACTTACTGTTGGTCTTGGAATTAAATAGTGTTTGCTGTACCTGAAGGAATCGGTGACGACTGCAGTATACATGATGCAGAATTTGAGGCATTTGAAATACTCCTTTCAAATGAGGGAACATTACTGTATGGATGCACAAGAAGTTTGGCACTCTGAGTTACAAAGATATTTTCATCCATGCTCTGGCTGTTGAGAGAGTGTAGACACCCAGAATTTCCATCTTAGAAAAACAAAAAAAGGAGAAAAAAAAAAAGAGCAAGATGTATTATTTCTATGTTCAAATAAAATAAAGCCATCAGAGACTATTTAGAGCAATTCCATAAAACAACTTATAAACAAACTACTTTCACACTATATACAACATGTTAGTCCTTATATTCAAGTTCTGAGTACATTTATATCCCTTATATTGTACCAGGGCTTGACCATGGGTTTGGGGGTCCTGTTTTATTTTAAAGAAGCATTGAGACTATAAATCTGGTAGATGTGAACTTTAATGAAAAAGCTCCGTCTGACAGAAATTTTTTGTCAGGGACTAGAAGAACAAAATAAATCCTTTGAGTATCTAGAGAAGTAACTAGAAGTCAACATGAAAGCAGACTTATTTATTTTTATGAAGTTTGGCAGCACAACGAAGGGGATAACATTAAAAGAAAGATTCAGGTGAAGGAAAAGGACATGTTAACATTCAGTAGGAGGCCAATGGAAGCTTTTTGCAGTCCATATAAACATGATATGACTTCAAGAAAGCTTCATGTAAACATTTGCAAATAAAGAAAAAAAGTATTTCTATCAGGTGGGAATCTTAATAGTTTCTAGTTTTAGGACTTCTTTATAGTAGAAAAGGATGATGGGTGTGAAAGCAGCAGTAGGAATGACTCAAGGAAGAGATGACAAACAGCTGATGAGAAATATAGTACAGGACATATGCCTTATTCTGTAAACAGTTTTCATTACCGACTTTCACAGTGTCACTTGATAAAGAGATGTTAACTAAGAACCAGAGAGATGCAGATATAAGAATTCAGATGAACATCTAAAGACAAAATGAGGTAGCCCCATGGACAACTCGGGATTACCTGTCCAATGGGGGAATCTGAAGGTGTATTCCCAGTTCACTGTGGACCTGTAGAAGAATATGTCTATAAGTACATGGAGCAGGAATAGGAAAATGAGGAAGAAATTACATTCTAAGTATTTTAAAAATAGTGGACTAGAACTCACAGTAACTAGTATTTTATTTCATGAACAAGAGAGAAAGGTGGGCAGAGGTATGTAGTGTGAAGCAGCAGATATTATCTACTGCATGAATGAGAAAGAATTAGACAACCACTGTGAATGAAAGATGATTTTAGAGAAGTGTTTTAAGCAGCTCTGCTGGGATAGATTGTTATAGATCCTTAGGCACACACGCTTAATTTAATAACATAAAGATAAAACTACTGGGAGTTTACTGATATGAATGACCTAGACCAGTGATCACAGCATAAAAAGTATAATCATAAAAACACAGAATCGTTTAGGTTGGAAAGAACTGAAGATCATAGAGCCCAGCCATTAACCCAGCACTGCCAAGTCCACCACTATACCATGTCCCTTAGTGTCACATCTATATGTCTTTTGAGTATCTTCAGGGTTGCTGACTCAACCATTTGCCTGGCCAGCCTGTTCCAATGCTTGACAACCCTTTTTGTGAATAAATTTTTCCTAATATTCAATCTAAACTTCTCATGGTGCAACACAAGGCCGTTTCCTCTCATCCTATTGCTTGTTAATATTGTTTGTTGTTTAAGAGACCAACCCTTACCCGACTCCAACCTCCTTTCAGGTAGTCGTAGGGAGCAATAAGGTCTCCCCTGAGCCTCCCTTTCTCCAGGCTAAACAACCCCAGCTCCCTCAATGCTAATGAGATTTATCCAGATGTCATTCACAAAAAAACCCCAAGTTAACACAAGTTATTTAGAAAGAACGTAGTTGACCTAGAAGACTGAAGTGATAGAAGTGGAAATTCAGAAGGAAAATATGAGATTTAAATTTTCTGCTTCAAGCAGGGCTAATTATTGGAAGCGAGATGAGGAAAAAAAACCCGAGGTAGACTGTTCTGTAAAAAAGGATCTTGTGAGAAAGGAAAAATACAATTCTAAGGTATACTGAGTAAAGGGATTTTTTAAGACAAAGAACCATTTGTCATAGTACTAAGTAGAGGTCTGGTACTCTTAGTTTAATCATTTAAGTTAGAATATGCATGAGGAGGACTAGAAGCATACCAGGAGAATAAAGAAATATATTTTACAAAGGGACTTCAGAAGTTCACCTAGCAAAACAGAGTATATTAAAAGATTACTCTCTAAACCAGAAACAAAATGGGAAGAGGGAAAAGAGCTATTCAAACTAAAAGAAATGCCCCAAAAAAGCTTGCTACGGAAGGGAAAAAAACCCCCTTAATTTATGTCCTTACTTCATAGCAGTGAAGTCAATTTTTTGCCTCCTTTCACATTACTGATCCCTGCAAAGCCAGAGGATACTCCATTCTTTTGCAATATGTTTGCATTCCATCAAGGGAATAAACTTAAATGGAGTTTTAGTTTCACAATATATTGCTATTCCACCTTGGTCCCATTGCATTTTCCTGGCTTCTCATGTCATAACTTCAAAACTGAGTTTTCTCAAGGGATTTTGCCAACTTTTATTTAGAAAAAGGGACAGCTACAAAAGGTCTGTGCAGATACTTTTGCAAGGCAATCTATTAAAGCCATTTTTATTAATTGAATTTAAAATGATCTAGAAGTTGAGCTGCACTGAAAACTTTGAGTTTACTCAGCTTCAAGAATGCCTCAAAATGTGTAGCCTTTTTATATTTAGAAGTAGTTCACAGATTAAAAAACAAAGAAAAAAAAGGTAGTTAACTAAGCCACCAGGAGTTTTAGGGACAAGTAAATGTCATCTCTGCACTAACAATCCAGAGCACAAAAACTGAAGCTGTGAGCTGTGGAGATTTCTCAAGTGACAGGAACAGAAAATCAGAGCTTAAAAACTCTAGTTTACTCAAAGCACTAAGTTTAAAAAACACATTATTTTCCGACATAAACAGAGACCCAATTTCCTACTAAGCAAATGCAATGTCATAGTGAGAGTGTAAAGCTGCAATGGTAACTTAAATTTACACAAAGTCAAGAGTATCTCACCTGATGAAAGGATATTACACTGTTGGACAGAGCTGAGCTTTGATGTATCTGGAGAGATGCTCCGAAGGGGAAGTGCACCACATTGTATGGAGCCAAAATATGTTTCCTGAAATAAATCCAGGTGTATATTGAACAGGCATGTAAAATAAATATGAAGCTGCAATTTTTTTTCAGAAAATTTCCCCATCACTGTGTTTCCCTGCTATCTAGATGCTCAATAGACAGCACAAATAAAATACAGTAAATCTGAAGAAATCATATAATCCTAATACTTGCATTTTTCCCAAGGTGACAGCAATTTTGTATACAAGTTTAAATACTAGTAAGAACCAAAAGCAGAAGCATTAAGGATCAAAATAGCCCTATATGGCTACACGCTTGTTACACTCCAGCTCAAGTGATGAATTTTATGCCTTTCCTGACTGCACAGGAAAATAAAGTGCAGAACAACTCCCTTTACTAAGTCAACCCTTCCTTAAGCTCACAGGATCCCAACATACCAAATGCCACATGTAAAATATTTACCTTTTGGGAATTCAGAGGTATATTTAGAGAAATCTGCTCCACATTTGCTTTCTTTCCACTCTTGTAAATACATTGTGATTCATATAGTGACTGGAAGAGACATTTACCTGTATTAAATTTCTGCTATAAGACAAGATGACAGCTCTGTACAAACACATGCTTCAACCAGAAACAAGATTAGATAAATGACAAATGATATCACATTTCTTTTAGCAAGCAAAAGTTACCAACTTATTTGACCAACTCACGACTGTAACAAAAGCTACTTACCTTTGATCTCTTTAACGCAATTACTGCTTCCAGCATAGCTGTTTCATCAAATGTCCGCAGAACTGGCTCAAGGTCTATTAAACATTCTGAACAAAGAAAGAGTACTTTGTGAATGGTTTGAAGTAGAAATCAACTTGTCAGTTTGCTAAAGCATCTTTCTTACATTTACACAAATAATGTGTCTATTGACATACATCAAATCACATGCTGCAAAACAGAAGTTTCCTGCTTCCACACGTTAAAACAGTTCACACCACTAAAAGAAACCCTGTCCTGATCTACCCACCTCATCACTCTGTAACAAAAGAGATCCAGGACGGTGCTGCAAGTCTTGCTTTCCTGGAATGGACAGATTGGTGAGTCTGCTGTGTTTCAAGGTAGACCCATCAAGCCTGATTAGCTGAATGGGACCAAACACCATGAGACCTCAGAGTGGGTTGCTGATTTCCCACTCCAGCAGAGGTGTTAAAAATTTATAATAATAATAATAATAATAATAATAATAATAATAATAATAATAATAATAATGGCCAGTCTTCATGAGTGAAGATCCGGGGAAAGTCTTTACACCTTCCAGCCTGCGCATTGGATTTTTTAGGTGAGACACAGTGTGTGCGGAACTGAGCCCACCCTTTAATCCTAAGGTTCATCTGCCGGGGCCAAGCGAGCTTGGATGGTGGCAGCGAGGTCCTTAGGACGTAGATGGGTTGCCTTTAAGGGCTAACGAGCCCCACCTGCCCGGGAGTGGCCCTGACCGGGAATCGAACCCGGGTCTCGGTGGTGACAGCGCCGCACCCTTAACCACTAGACCACCAGGGGCTCCCAAATATTATTATTATTATAAAAATTTATACAAGGAAAATAAACACACCCCCAACACAGCACTATCCACTACCTGCTCTGAGTCAGGGCCAGAGAGGATGGGATAGTCAAGGCACAGACTATCACATCCAGTGAAACCAAATGGTATTGTTCTCATTCTCATCAAATACAGCAAGTCAGAGAAGCTAAAACCATCTGCTCACAGAAGGAGGCACAGGACAATACAGTAAGGAAATGACCACCTTTGCTATGCTCCCTTGCTTCCAAAAGTTTACAATACTAAACACTGCAAATTTTGAGATGACTATATTATAAAAATATCTTTGAATCTGTGCTCAAATACAACAAAACCTCAGGAAAGGACGATAGGTATCAGAATTCTACTGCATTTCCATGAACTCACTGATTCAGCAGAACTCACTTATCATACTAACAATCCATCACACTGCACCCCTCTTAACATATTTTTACTTTTTACTATAATTTTACCATTCTTCTTCCCTATTAACTTTTACCCACTAGCATCTTCAAGACATACATTCAATATTGGGATTCTTATTTTCTTGTATCAGCTAAACCAGAGTTTTAAAGGCATATCATTTTCCACACTCAAATACTAGTATTGTTAATTTTTGTTGACTATAATTAAATTGTAGGTAAACACTCCAAGTATATACATAGAGATGGTGATAAGCAGTCTTTATCCTCTGTTTCTAAGAGGAACAGACAGGTTAGCTGAGCTTTTCTATTTAAAGTTTATTTAACAAAAAGGGGTTTTTGGTGTTTTTTTGTGTGTGTCTGTGTCCCTGTCCTGGTAACTGCAAAATTTCCCAATAGTGAGCTTTACTTCCCTTAATTTTGCAACAGTTTTGTAACTTCCTCTTTCTTTTTATGATAGTAGAGGAAAAGCAATGATATGTTTTTTTTCAAAGACCATCTTACTATAGACACGGCACTAATAACAGAACCCAAGTTTGGTCACACTGTAGTACATATCCCAGGTAACTATCCCTTCAGTTAATCCCCTTTTTGTTAATTGGTAGAGGAAAGTAAGAATGCATACAGAAATACTATTATGAGTCTATTTTTTTTTTATTTTAGAAAATACTGTAAATAGATACATTTCCTTGTATTTGCTTGAAAAAAAAATCCACAATTTACATACAAATCAGACTCACTCCAACATAACCTGACATTTCAAAATGTTCTTAAAGTAAAAATCAAAATGCCTTAAAAAAATCATGTAATTCATTTTGGACTGTAAACTCAACATGAAGATGCTGTATGTGTTTGGATGTTTCCCGTTTTGTCCTCTGCAAATGGATGCAAAACCCCAAAGTTATGAACACAACCAAACAAATATGCCCCCTCCCTCATCCCCATCAAATCAAATCAAACCCTAAAAGCACAAAGCACCAACTAAAAAACACTGGTATTTGAGTAACTGCATCTTTGAGCAAGAGATCTCTGTACTGTTCTACGTTTGAATACTTTCAGTAACTCTTTTACTCTACATTTTTGTCTCTCCAAGGTGACACAGCTTTTCACACTGAATTAGGACCACATTTTCTAAAGGAGCTGGAAGTTTGTGAAGCCCGTGCAAAGTAAACAAGCACAGCGAGGCAGCCGCAGAAACCACTGTTCACTTCACCACCCTGACATATGTGACCACAGCAACACTCACAAGAGCAAATTTCACAACAGAAAACAGGTAATTCCTCTCTGTTAATTTAGATGGAATTACCTTTATGCAAGTAAAGTGTGCTGGTTAGGTTCAAACAAAGGCTTTCAGAAATAAACCCAAAACTTTTCCAGTTCACACTATGCCACTCTAATCTCTACAAGCTCGCACTTCAGTCTTATTCTCTAAATTCTGCAATCTATTTTAAAAAAGGTTGAACGTAGCTGTATTTGGTTTCATGGACAAAAAGCTGAACATAGAAAAGATGAAAAGTTAACTTCTTGTTTGATAAAGGAGGTGGAACAATCAAAGGCAAAGCCTCAGTGAAATAGATTTATACTGAGATGCAAACACAAGATGAAGTTACCACGGTTTATCTGATGTGCAATGGTTTGTTGGTGTGTTCGCCAACTTGCTTGTAAATCCCACAGTACTCATTCTATACTCACTTCCCCCACCTTAAGAAACCAAAATCCTCTTCCAACAACGAACAAAAAAACCTCCAAACGCAAGTAGTTAAACAAAACATGCTGCTTTTTTACAGTGAAATTAAGAGATGGTAAATGCAAAAGACTTCAACAAACAACATGGTTTTATGGTACTCGTGTAATGCCATTCATAAAAGTGGTGGAATACACAAGGTGGAATCAGCCAAGCCCCTTATCCTAAGAAACAAGACTGAGCATGTACATCTCTTCACATCTTTACCACTTCCCTTTTGCTACTATAACCTTGGTCTGTAATTACCAGGTCCAGCAGAAATCTATTTAAAAATCTTTTCTCATTACGCAAGGTAAACTCACTTAAGAACGATGGTCTTTTATCTGGGTTTTGTGCCCATCCACTTTCCATCAGTCTTATGATGAGCATTCGATGAGGAATGTCCATTGATAAACTTTCTTCACTTAAGTCTAGTCGTTGTCCTTGTGACACGCTGAACATTATCTGCAAGGGGTCTATAACTTCTGTCAAAACAGACATCATGCAGTCATTAGAAATACACGCAATATAAATAGAAGGAATATATGCTATAGAAGGAATAATTCAGTTTGCAGATATAGTATTTACAGTTCATCAAAATAAGTTTATGCTTCTTTAAAAGAAAAGGTATTTTTAATTTATAAAACAACATTGTAATTAAAAAAACCTCAATGAAGTCCCCTGGTACCCAGACATCAGGTTTAACCTTTATATAAGGTGAGAGAAATAAAGGAAGATGTGGCCTTACCTTCAAATGGTCGTTTCCTTGACATCACTTCCCACATGATAATTGCATAACTGTTTAAAGTATAAAAAATATAGAAGACGTTATTTTAGATTACCAACACCTAACAACACAATGTGTTCAGCTTTACATTTTGTTTAAAACATTTTGGCAAATGGTCCTGTGAACACACATGGGACTGACTGTAGCTAACTACAATGATGGCTGAATATATGAAAACTAAGAGGAGTTTTAACCAGTGACTTCAACTAGAACTAGTTAATAAAATTAAGTACAGAAAAGGTTACATGGCACATAAACTCCTATTCCAAATCTGTATTAACTTTGCTCTAGTAATATGTTCTGAATTATGTACATGCAGTTTAAATCTCAGTACATAAATTAAAGTGAGTCCCAGAGCCCCAACTGCTCTGTCCTAATAGCGATACTGTGGCACCTCCCCAGTCCAGACTGACAGTCCCTGACATTCCTGAGGGAGGCTGGGTGTTAGCAGGGAGGATGGCTTTGATCCACACCAAAGGTATGAATTTCCACTCAGGATGCATACTCCAGCTTCCCCTCCCATATATATGCTTTCAACACATGCAATCTTCTCTACAGGAAGAGATATCAGTTCCACACAGCACTCATTTTCCAAAAGTGACTCCTGAGAACACCACTCTGAACTACTGCTAGGAGACTGAACACACATCTGCTGACTCAAACTGGTGACCTTTTCTTTCCATTCACATCAATATGAATGGGAAGTGGTTCAGTGAGTACAAGCTTGCTCCACCTTTAGTAGACTAGTCACTATTCAGCCATCAGGACATATTAGAAAACGTAACTTTAAACAACCTTTAATTTGAATAAGTTTAGATTATTTCATTTAAATAGAGCATGTAATTCCTGGTCCTTTTTTCAAATGCACATCACAAACAAATTTCATCAAAGCTATTACTACATTTTATGAAGCTCTCCAATTTTCTCTTGGCATATTCTGCCATATCTGAATGAAGCTCTAGTCCACGATTTTTCCCAAAAGTCCTAATACTAATGCCACCATTTTACTCAAGTATCTGGTCCCGCTACACAGATTTAGATAAAAAAAACCAGGCTAAAGCTTCTGTGCTTCCTTAACTTCAAAATAAATGTGAGGTGCTGACACATGTTTAGCTCCATGCTCCCAAGCCAAGTCTTTATAAGCATTATCACAGTATTGTTCCAGATAATAATCACCATGGTAAATTGCTCTCAAGGCTTGTTCCATACACTTGGTTCAAATGTAGTGAGCTACTTTTCTACATCACTAAGAAATACCAAATTTTGTGTACATGTAATTTCCTTTAAGCATCTGATGGCTACTAATTAAGAAGAATCAAAAAACTTAAGAAAGAAATAACTGGTGCTTAACATCAACCATATAAATTGAGTTTTTCTAACTATTTATTCTGTTCACATTTTAACATTAATCAATGATAAAATTTATTCATGTAACTTTTAATAAAAGCAGTCCTCCCTGTTAGAAAGCCTGCTTTTTGATGCATTTCTGATAAATTTATGCAGGCTGATTTTTTTGTTCCTTTTGTAAGAGTTAATGCTGCTTGATTGTTGTTTAAACAATTTGTTTCTTTAAGAAAGATCTTTCCTCACAAATTAGCTTAAATATCTCAACAACATTCAGCTGTGGTCAACTAGACATCCAGCCTTTCATTCAACTTGGAATCTCTCTACAATTCAAAATTATTTTCTCAGTTCTACAACGCTGAAGCATTTCCCTTTACACTGTTCCTTTTTTCTTTCTTATTTCTGCTTTATAGAATCTCCTTCTGATAGTGAGTTGTACTGGATTTGTGTGGCCAGGTGGGGGGATATAGGGGTGGCTTCTGTGAGAAGCTGCCAGAAGGTTCCTCCAAGTCTGGCAGAGACAATGCCAGACTACTCCAGGACAGACCCACTGCTGGCCAAGGCTGAGCCCATCAGGAATGACAGCAACGCCTCTCTGATAACATACGTAAGAGGGAAAAAAAGTTACTGCACAGATGAAATTGCAGCCAGAGAAAAGGTGAGAACATGCAAACAACAAGGTAGACACCAAGGTCAGTGCAGAAGGAGGGCAGGAGATGCTCCAAGCACCAGAGCTGAGGCCCTGCAGCCCATGGAGGTCCACAGGGGTGCAGAGATTGACCTGCAGCCCACGGAGGAGACCCACTCCAGAGCAGGTGGATGCCTAAAGGAGGCTGTGACCCCATAGGAGGCCCATGCTGGAGCAGGATGCTGGCAGGAACCTGCTGACCTGTGGGGAGAGGAGCCCATGCTGGAGCAGGTTTTCCTGGAAGGGCTTGTGGCCCTGTGGGGGACTCACACTGGAGCAGCCAGTGTCTGAAGGACTACACCCCACAGAGAAGTGACTCACATGGCAGCAGCTGGGGAAGAACAGTCTCCCATGGGAGGAACCCCATGGGGAGTAGGGGAGAGATAACTCTCCCTGAGCAGCAGCAGGAACAACCTGTTATGAACTAACCATAACCCCCATTCCTCATCTCCCTGTGCCGCTGCGGGGAAGGAGGTAGAACTTGGGAAAGAGGTGGGGGAAGGGAGAAAGTGTTTTAAAGATTTATTTTACTTCTCATTATCCTGCTCTGATTTTGTTAGTAATAAATTTAATTAATATCCCCACTATGAGTCTATTTTGCCTGTGATGATATTTGATGAATGATCTCTCCTGGTCCTTATCTCCACTTATGAACCCTTAATTACATTTTCTCTTCTCTCTCCAGTTGCAAAAGGGAGTGAGAGCACCTTTGCTGGGTACCTGGTGTCCAGCCAGGGTCAAACCACTACATGAGCACAGATCTTCCTATGTGGCCTTTCTGGAGGTGCTTCACTGTCTCTCCACCTTCATGTCTTCCTGCATGAACTGCCATCTTTCTTTCTGATGTTGTCTCAGTTTCTTTTCTTTCTTCTCACATAGTTTCTTTCCTTCCTAATCTATCAGTTTTCTACTCAGTCCTTCTGCTGATCTGTTCTCTCTTATTATCTCCCATTTGCTTGTTATTCCTCTGCATATATTTTTTTTCCTAACAAACGTCTGTCTTCCTAATCTCCACTCACTCACTAAGACACCAGTCATACTTTTTTTGCCCATAATATACCATTTTTCCTTTTTCAATGTTTTCCTAGTCTGTATTTTCTCATCAAAAGATGAGGAGAGCAGGCATGTTGCTATCTGTATTCTTTGGACAGGAACATCAAGAAACTTCATGTGCCCCTTAAGGGTAAGGGATAATTAACATAAACAGAATATGTTAAAATCTAGGTTCAGAAAATCAAATCTGAATTCAAATTTAAAAGCCCACTGGAGAACAGCTTGAGTTACCTGTAGATATCATGTTTCACACTTGCCCGGGTTTTCTGACTGGGGTTGTAGTCTTCAGGTGGCATGTAGATAATTGTCCCTCCTTCTGGCAAAGAGGATTCACTTCGAGATTGAGACATGGATATGACGCGCCATTTGGACATGCCAAAATCTGCAATCTGGAAAGGCCAAATCAGTCGTTCTTAGAAGAAAACCAGGATTCATCTGTTGACAGTTGTTAAAAATTCTTGAAGTATGCCCAGAAGAAGGGGTCACCCAAAGTCCTTAACCTGACACACAAAGAGTATGTGGTTTCTCTAGCAACAGGAAACATCAACTCCACTTCATAAAGCATTCCCAGATCATGACTCATGCTATCCCTCTAGCACTGCCCTATGATGTTCTTTTATGGAAGAACTCATATACTTCACGGCTGAGGAATCTCCTATAGAAATCTGTACCTTATGACAAAAATCACTTTCTTGTGTTGAAAAAAAGCAAATAAAAATCACTGACTACTTCTAGCTCCCTGGTTATGAAGAAAGTACAAGTTTAGTATAAATCATAATAGCTCTACGTAACTGAGCTTGCCAATATTCTGAGGCAGTTCCTCTCTCAGAAAAATTTTCAGGCACTTCGTCTCACTCATGAAGCTATGATATATTAATCCTGAATTAATAAATTTGATATTCTGAAATTCTGTTCTGCAAAAAGCTGCTGAATATTTTCTTTGATGTGCAACTTGGAGCCTGGTCCCTTTCTACAGGTTACAGTACATCTACATAAAGAATTAACTGACTTCAGTTTACATCCTCAGACATCCGTAAGCCAGCATGCAAGACATCAGACTAGGTTATGGATAGAGACACAGCCAGCAAAATACACCTGTTGGCTGAGCTGCAGAGTGTCTGGCATACAAGGGAGCATAAGCAGCCAGCTACCAGCTCTGCACTTGCCTGGTAATTGTGTAAGAGCAAAACCATATTCAATGAAGATGCCTGTGCAAGCACTGTGGCAGCTAAGATATAAAAAATAAGCTTTCTGAAGAGAGTACAGTCAAAATACCCAATGAAAAGTAACCTTTTTTCTCTACAACTCACTCTCATCAAGCCTTCCTCTCTGTAATTTGCCTTAATTCTTGCTCATTCAGTAGATGAGGGACAGTCAGTAGCGCTCAGTGAATGGTGTTACTTTGATACATATGCAATACTTCTTCTATTTGGCATACATGATAACCTTCCTTGCATTTCCTGTCAGCTGTCCTAATTCTAGAGAATCTTGCTTCACCTCTAAAAGACACCTAGAACCCTAAGGACACTCCTTACAGGAGGCAGGGCAAATGTGCAACAGTTAAGCATTTCCTTTCAACTGCTCCAGCAACACAATTGTTCAGATGCACTCAGGCAGAGCACCAGACCACACCGCTACTGTTAGGGATTAAAAACGGAGTGGATAAAAAAATAACCTGGACTAGTCCCCTGATCAGGTTTATCAGGAAGCTCGAGAAATACCAGCACAACTGAGTGGGAGGAGGTATGACCTGCTGAGGGTGTGAGCAGAGAAAAAGCCGCATGAGGCACTTTGAGGCCAAGAAAAATTTCTGTGCAACAGAGAAAGAAGAAATCAGCACTCGATCTTTGCTCACAGGACTCATAAAGAGATTCATCTCATAGTAAAAACTGAAAGATTCACCATTCAAGTATAAATTCAGTGCAAAGTATCTCTTACTTCCATTTACTTGAATAATATATTCTATCAATTATAAAAACAGAGAATCTTAAAAAAAAAACCAACAAGAAACAACACACTCAAATCTTGCAGTTATGGAAGCATGTAACGATTTTGTCAGAAGTACTTTTAATCTTTTTTTCACATCACGGCAGTGATATTTTAAAAGGCAGAATTAAAGTTTTAAACTACTGTTACTTCTCTGTGTATGTTTGCTTGTTTCAGTGTCACAAAAACCATCTTCCAACATGTTCCGATTTCACAGTTGTGTTTTACATGTTCTTATGCTACACTAAGAGAATGAATAAGCATATATTGCATGATAAATATTCAATGGGCTATTAACATTTGAATTTATTTGACCTACTGTCTTCCAGAAGTAACTTGTCTGAGCATCTCAGACAGGCAGACTTTCTATTTTCTTCTCAGAAAGGGCCAGACATAGCTACCCTTGGAAGGCTGACACACAAGAGCGTCACTACTGCTGAGTATCATCCACTGCTATAGCAGAAACAGCCCAAATTCTTTCTTTCTGGTCTTTTCAGATGGATAAAATCTACACTTGAGCAATGTAGTTTTCAAAAAATAAAAAATCTCAGAAGTTCTGTCTGCAAGGATAGAAGAAAAAGTCCAGCATACAATCACATCCTCTCTGTATGGCCAAAACCTCACTCTTCCTCCTCTAAATTAATTAATACAGTTTCACTCATTCTAGATGCTGAAGAACATAAGAATTAAATAACTCTACCTTGACATGAAACTCATCATCCAGCAAAATGTTCTGGGTTTTTAAGTCATGGTGCAGCAGTGGAGGATCCATGTTGTGCAAATAGTTTACTCCTAAGGCAATTTCGTAAAGAATGCGGAATCTCAGGCACCAGTGAACGTCAGGATATGCATCTTTCTGCCAAGATAAAACCACAAACCCGGAATATAATCCTCTGTTTTGATCTAACAGCACAACACAGACTTATTTTAGAAGAAAAAGAAAGTGACTTGGGCAAGCAGCAATCTTTTTAAAACATACATTACACAAACTCCTTAAAAAACTGCAATGGAGCATTAAGACTGATTAGTTGTTAAAATAAATGCATAAATAACACTGCATAAAAGTGTTATGTTTCCATCCCATGGCATTCACATAATAGTTCATGACTGCTATACATGATATAGAGCATTTACTACATTAATCATTCATGTGGAAATATGAATTAAAGATGAACTTCTGCATGAACCTTGCAACCCACAGATTATGAGTACTACACAAAGGAAGTCAAGAATTATATCTTCAACTGACACTGGGGGAAAAAAAAGCTTTGTTGAAACTAAGCACAAAAAAAACCTTTATAAATATTAACACACCTAAAAAAGGGAGTAAACCTCAACTGAAATCTTAAAATGTATATTGACAGTAATGCCTCTATGAAAAACCCACGAAAGAGCTCTCTAATGACATGAGATAGGTATTGATTAAAGGTACAGAAGAGGTGCTGTTGAGACAACTGCAGGAGCTTTACAGTAGGAACAGTGTATGTTCAGGTCAAGATAATGGGAGCTGCTGAAAGTTCAGTATAGGAGAACTTAGAGAATAAGATCTGGTAGGAATATTCACATCTCTTTAGATTAGCAACATTTAGCTTCTATAAACTAAAGTCAAAATCTTCAATTTATTTTTTAGAAATATCCAAATTTGGTAAAAACCCCTCAATATTTATACTGGCAGTAATTCTGAAACCCAGGCTGAAATACACGTAAGTATTTCAGCACCTAACTAGAGAACAACAGAGATTTTTAAAGTGACTCTATATAAATAATTCAACATAAAGCTAGAACAGGTCACAATGTTAAAGGAAAAAGCTCAATAAAACTTAAGTCTACTGAGTTTGGTTGTCTTTTTGAGATACAGAAAAGTCTATCAGAGCACCAAAAACTACTAATGATAATTATTGTCCTTCAATGTGAAATATTATTCATCATACACTTTACTATACTAATTAAGTATAGAAACTGCAATCTATTTGAAGCAGCCAGGTATCTATTTAAAGACTGTAAGTACACTTACCCCATGTAATAGCTGGTTTAATGACCCATTTGTCATGTATTCTGTTACTATTCCCAGAAATTCAGGCTCGTTGCAAATTCCCAAAACTGGCAGAATGTAACTAAATCTGGCTTTGTGTAATATCTCTGCTTCTTTTAGAAGGTGATTTCTATCACTTAGGAAAAAACAAGCAAACAAACAAAAACCATTACCATACCAATACTAGAAGACTCAAAACAAATGTTGGGTTCACTATATTCTCTGTCAATTCTCTGTCCCTGTGTGCAGCACCACCACCTTTCAGCATTTGATTTCTACCACAGTGTTTTGATAACAAAACAGCATAAGACAAATTAAAATCTTCAAATGCAAAGACAAGATAGCTTTCCCGGTTTTGTTGTACCACACAAATCCATTTCCATCACGTTTCATCCATGTTTTCAATAAACAAGGATGCAGTCAGAACTCCCAACTTCCACCATTCTTTGTAATAACCAGCTACATTTGTCCTATTTTACCTCAAAACTCCCCAAAAACTTGGATTTTATGCGTCTTTATGAACTCAGACCTTGCAGCACGTGGATTCGAGAAGCTCAAGTTTTATTTGTGTATGCTTCCTTCCCTAAAAATATTAACTCTTTGGTACGCCTTATATCTCTAATGGTCTTGAAAAAAATAGGTTTGTTGACAATGAGGATATTTGGGTCATAAAAGATATACTGAGGTAAAACATTTAGATCTCACACCAGTAGAGATTGGTACAGGTAGAAGTACGTGACTAGAATATCCAAATACAGGACACTTACAGCACATTTAAGACTGATCCTCTGGATGTGAACCAGTCTGATTCAGAAGCAATAGGGCTGTGCTGGGCCAAAGCAGTGTACAAGCCAGGGCTATGCCCATCACTGCTTCAGCACAGCTCCGTGTTAATGTGGCTACACAGCCCCGGGGAGTGAACCACTTCTGTCCATCAGGGCAGTCTGGACCCATAGATGTGGATCTAGCCCTCATAAAGAAAAGGGTGTCAGGGTACATGGAGAAAAGAGGAAGCCTGGAGAACTAAAGGTTGCTGCTTTTACAATAGGAAAACTTTGACTTTTGATGGATGTGAAATTGAGGTCCTTATCTATGTGACAGAAAAAAGACTTTTATTATAGGAAACTCTATAGGAACACAGCCTTTGAGAAAAGCATGCGACAGAAGATACAACTCTATCCCTTCCTCTCTCTCTCTCTCTCCAGAAAAGACTAGGTTTGAAGGAAGCTAGGGGTTTTCCCAGACAGAAAAGCACATTTGCATGGGATTCAGCTGTAGCTGGGAAACAAATTGCAACATACTGAAGTCTATTCCTGGGTCTATAAGTCACTTCATCTTTGTCTGCTCCTTATAGGAAGGGCACTGAGTAATGCCTAAATGAGTACATGCCCACAACAGCTTCCCAGCTGGCTTTGCTCTTTGGCTGGTCACACACCATATGCTGGGATGCATAGGACAGACTTCCTGTTTACGGAATTAACTGCACTATCAACTCTTCCCTTTTCTTCACAACACTTACAGGTTGGCATTTTATCCTACACAACCAACACATCACTTGCTGCAGAGACTCAAGTATAACAGATTTCTTACAGCTTTCAGTCTTCTGATTGCATTTCTGAGCTTTGCATGATATAAGGTTAGGTGACAGAATTATTTTGATTACCTTGCTTTCCCTTTTCATCATAATTTCACAGGTTAGATGTCACACTAATCCAAACTCTTGCAAGGCTAAAAATAGCACTGGTTGTTTTTCCCCAGCTAAGTTCTGAGGATAAACACCATATTTCTGATAAGCAGGGATTTAAGCAGACTTTTAAACTAAAAAAAACCCAAAAAAAAACCCCACAAAAAACACAACATGCCCTTCACCCCCAGCTTTTCAGAGAACACAACATAACTGAGATTTCAGGCAAGATTTCAGAGATAAAGCCCGTGTATACATACCTGGGTAATAAGAGGTGAAAGAGCTTAAAACAACTTGTCATAATCTAGTATATTGATTCACAAGACCAGCAGCCTTTTTGAGTGAAGTTACCCTGCCTAAAGGCATCGTACTAGATCAGAGAAACCTGAGGTAATAAAGCTGGAAGACACTGAGATAAGACTCAGGAGGCAGGTTTGCAGTCAGACAGGCTTCAGAGAGCCTAGAAGGGGCAAATTTGCACTGATATGGTAAAATCCCGGCACTGTAGGGATTGAATGAGACAGAGATGAATGAAAAATTACTACCTGCTGCCCCCTTACATGGATGACAGCTCCTGTAATAAGCATGCTGCTGCTTGGATCCCTGGAAATTAGGGACCATGACTGCAACACTGAAAATATCAGTTGTACATGAGGGCCTACAAGCCTAATATTTTAAATCAGCTTCTCTCAGTACTGTGAGATCTGGGGAAAAACTAATAATTGTGCATTGTGTCAGAGAAGCTACTTCTAGGAGCTAGAAGCAATCTTTTGTGCATATTCCCTATATTCTTTCTCTCTCTGTAAACTACAAATCTATTAGTAATCACCGTACTTAAATACCCTGCTGATACTTTAACAAAACGGTCAGTATCCAACAGGCTCCGAAAGAAGGCAAACTGTGCCAATCCCACCTTGCGGAGGAATCAAGGTGCACACTGCGTAATAAAAGCCTCCAAAAGAAACAACCTAATTTGTGTCTCGCTGACCGAAACCGAAACTACCCATTTCCAACAATCGAAACAGAGGAAGCTCCGGGGCTGGTACGTGCTTTCTCGTGGCTCAAGTGGCTGATTCACTCTTTATGGGAATCCCATTCCCACGGATTTAGTGCAACGCTGCCTACCAGAACACCAGGACCGATTCACCGACCTGAGAATCCCACGCCGGCATCTTCGCGACGGCACCTCGACCCCTTTCTGGCTGCTTAGGACCCCCTGCTTAGTTTAGGGAAAGGTGGGCTCAGCTCGGTCCTTGCCCCCAGCGATGCCCCATCCCGGCCGACCCTCTCCCACCCTGTTACCTGTCTAGCAGCGGCCCCTGCAGGCATTTGAGGGCCACCGGGACCCTCCAGTCGGCGTGGCGGGCGGCGGACACGGTCCCGTAAGCGCCCCGGCTGATGAAATGCAAGTCCGAGAGTTTGCTGGAGGGGATGGAGGGAAGAGCGTAGCTGATGGTACCCGCCCGGCCCTCACCGCCGCCCCCGCCGCTCATCCTCGCACTCCGCCGGGCGCCGGAGAGCAAAGAGCTCCGCTCCTGCCGCTCCCCTCGCCTCCCCGGCCCGCCTCCTCCCCAGTGCGCCGGCTGTCCGCTCCTCCTTCTGCCCCACCGAGCAGCCACTTCCTTTCACCACGGAAAGGGCCTCCCGCCGTTCCCGCGTGGGTGGGAGGAGCGAGCTGGGGGAGCGCAGAGCTGGTCCCGGCCGATCCCCGGGAGAGCCCTGCCGGGCGGGAGGCTCCTCATTCGGGAGCCGGAGGAGCGGTGCTGGCAGTCGTCCCTCGGCCGTGGATAGAACATCCCCCCACCCCATCTGGGGGGGCATTCCGCAGGCTGGTGAGGGGGAGAGAGCTTCCCTCTCCGTCCGGGAGGCGGCGGGGGATGTGTTAGTTCTGTTCCCGAAAGATGGTGCTGGATGCAGATCGCCGCACTGATTTGTTCACTCCGTAGAATCATGGAATGGTTTGAGTTGGAAGGCACCTTAAAGATCACCCAGTTCCAGCTCCCCTGTCATGGGCAGGAAACCTTCCACTGGACCAGGTTGCTCAATGCCCCATCCCATATATATTCATTGCTCAGGTGAAGTGAGAAGAGTGTTATGTTATGCACTTGCTTATCTCCTGTCTGTACGAGGAAGACTTTGAAGGATGGCGGCATTTCAAAAAGTTAATTTCGAAATTTCCAGTAAGTGTGAGTTCACCCTTGCCCCTGCTCAAAGCAAGCTGCCTGATACGCTGAGGTGTTTATGAGAGCTTCACGTGAGGGTTGCGCAGGATGGTTTTGTAAGGCCTGTTCACCAAGTCAAGTTCTCACAGACTAACAAAATGCTTTAATTTAGAGGTAGAGGTCTGTAGCTTTCCACAAGGAGTGACAGTTCCACAGGATGAAATAGAGGTAAACAGCAAACCTTTCCTTGGGGGTGGATCAGGGGCTAAGCATCTGTGGCTTTTCACCTCTCCTCTTTTCTCCCAGTAATGGATATGGACTGGAGAATTAGGGAAAGGAGCTAAGTTTTCAGACCGTAATATTGTTCAGTGTTTCACAGCACTCATTTTAAGTCATGGCAACTATTTTTCCGTTCTGTCTAAGTCCTAGTACTTTAGCAGCAGGGACTTGCTCTACTTTCAGTTTTCACTTTCACTTTCACCTGTGTCCTTTAGACCCACTCAGTCATTTGAGGCAATGTTTGCAATATGCAGGTTTGGGTATCTGATTATGCATATTCCTCTCTGTATTTATCATGTTGGTAGTACTGTTTGTCATACTGTTTCACCTTTGATAGATAAGAAGGATGTTGTTTCCTAAAGAAAATATTATGCAATGGACAATTACCATGAGCATGCACTACAAAACCACTGTGTAAATACATGCTTATGGTATTTCCCATTAAGATATTATGTCCCTATACTAAAAAATTGTGTTGATTTAATGTATGTTTATAGTTTTAAGTATACTAACTTAAACCCCAAGGGAGTTACTGTGGTTCTAAACCGTGGATGTAGAGGCAGCAGTGTTGGTGCAGTGCCGTGCTTCCCTTGGCATGCCTATTCCTGGCTCAGTGTTCCTGGAACTGTAGGCTTTGCACTTCCTAAGCTCTATCCCTAACAGCAGCTTGGGAGCAAGACTGAGGTCCTAAAGTAGATTAAACTTTTGATAAAACACAAGTTTTTGTTAAATACTGTTTCTAAATGATGGAAACAGTATTGAGATCATGTGGCAGATAAATAGAAGATAAATATTCCTAGTGGTTTGATTAGTGTTGTAATGAATATAATTCTCTTTCTTGAATTTAAAGTACAAAAAAGTAGTTCTGAAAGTGTGACAGCTACGTCCATAAGCTTAGTCTTCAGCTTGCAAAATCTAGAAGGGCGGCTACTATGCAATCAGTATATGATGATACAGACTTGTAAAATGCTTTTCTTTCCTTGTATCTCTTTAAAAGATCAAGTAAAATAACAACTGAAATTAAACACATTTTCCAGACTGGGGTGGTATTTGCTTTCTGAGACTCCTCCGTATGGGCAGCATAAGCTGTAACGAGCTTTCATACTTCTGCTGTAAACAGGTATTCACACAGATGTTTAGAAGCTATGACTGTGTGATGGTATGCAGGATGGATCTCAATCTGGAAGTGTTAACTATCTGTGACCAATTTGGAGAAGACCTGGAAAGAGATCTACCTGTGCATCATTTTCTTCTGCCTCATATTCTTCCACCTTAGCTGCCTTGTCTTCTAGTTCTGTACTTCCCATACAAAGTGACACAATATTCAGAGAGGACAGATACTAATAGCTCCCATGAAACTGTGGCACCTGGACTGTGATGATCAGAGTCTGTCCTGCCTCATAAGTGCAGCCTTACTGTGGCTCTGTCAGCAACATTCCCTTGTTTTGTCAAACTACTTTTCTGTTTTTGCTGCTTCTTTTTGGTGATATTTACAGGTATTTTGCAAGTAGGATCCTATTTATGACATGATTTAAAATAACAGGCTCAGCAAGATGGAGTTATTATCTTGCCCATAAAATTTGGGATGATTGTATAATAAGCTGTCATATTTTTAGCGAAAGTAGTGAAAAAAATGGTAAGTGATTAAAATCAAGTAGCAAAAATGGTTATGTCTCATAAAGATAATTGAACATTTACTTAAGTCACTAATTTCCTATGACCATTTAACATTTAATATCGATTATCAACATTTACTAGATATGACTACCTTGAAGACAGGAAATACTAATCTTAAATGCACCAATTTGTAATACTTAGATAAGCTACATGATCATATGAAGCAGTATAGAATCATGTCAGTAGTCAGAACATGGACTTAGGTACTTA
Organism: Myiozetetes cayanensis; assembly: GCF_022539395.1. Classification (NCBI taxonomy): domain Eukaryota; kingdom Metazoa; phylum Chordata; class Aves; order Passeriformes; family Tyrannidae; genus Myiozetetes; species Myiozetetes cayanensis. Next base: position 24,327,067 of record NW_026086604.1, read on the forward strand.
GCCGTTATATATCTGCGCTGGTTTAAAGGCAAACCGGCAGGAGAAATGAACCCAACTCAAAAGAGGTTATAAGTCAGAATTACAATTTAATAAAAATAATACAAGAAATACAATTATACAGATGAACAATTGGTTTTAACCCACAAAACCCCAGATATATAACCTGGCACCCTGGGGCACAAACAGAATGGTGTTCGTTGGCCCCCGTGCTGAGCCCCACATGGGCCCCCTGAGTCCAAACGTAAAAGGAGAGGAAAAACCTGTTGGTGCAAGTGGTGGTCGCAGTTTGGTCGAGGTTCTGGTCTTCCTCTGGATCTCGCAAGTGGTACCAGAAGTCCCAAGACCCCAAGATTATATACACTCAGGTTTGGGCAGGGGTGCCCAGTACCTTCCCCAGGGTGGGGAGTTCCACAGTGGATGATTGGGACTTGGGGGTGTGAGGACAGGAACATCCTCCTATGTCACAGTCCTCTTAACACCCAGTTTATAACCTGAGGGGTCAGGTGTGCTCTGGGCAACTGCTGCAATTGGTCTATTGTTAACAGTTTCTGGGAAATGACATAGAGGGTTTAGAATACACAGTTTGGGTTACACCCACACAGTGATGAACTGGTCCCGGCTGCTCTAACTAGGACAATATCTCAGACAATTTTACTGTGTTTTTACTGTTGGATTTAAACACGACAGACCCTGTTACCTATTAAATATTCTGAAACATTTTGGGGAAAAGCATTATTTTTCTCTCATCTCTTGATAGTTCCTAAACTTCAGTTGTATCTCTACAGTTGTATAAAGGATCCTGTTTCAGAAAATGAGTTTTTATTTAGTAATCACAATGCCTTTGTCTTTGCTTTTTATTTTGTGGATTTTCTAAGCTTTTAAACAAAAAGAGAATGGGTTTATACTAGCCTTTTTAGAAGGAATATTTTGTCTGAATATTTTGTAGTATCCATATTGCAGGAATGGAAGAGTTTTGTAGCAATGTCTTCAATTGTGCGTCTTCTTACTAGTGTGAAATCATTTCCAGTCCTGATATTTGTCTGAAACAAAACATCAGGTGTTTAGATTCTGGCTGAGATCCTGTTTTGCCTGCTGTCACCCTGATGATGTAATGATACACTTGCTCAGATCTGTTAGAAACCAACACCCTCTGCGATCATGTGTGTAGTCTCCTATCAGCTTTAACCAAATCCTCCTTTGTCAGGTGAGCCATTCCTGAACATCTGAATTCTTTTGGAAGTTATTACCTATTGTTTTAGATGTCTGCTAACACAATTTTTTATTAAGAGGTCTACACGAAAGTACTTGTATCCAGCTATTACAACATGTTGACGCTACCCAGCTGACTGAATCAAGGGGCAGAGCTTCTGGGAGCTTTTCTAGTGTTTGGAGGGAGGGAGGAAGTGCTTGGGGTACGATGCTTCTGAGTCATCCTGGGTTTTATTTCCATACTGTGCTATTGCTGGTGCACATATGTGGTGACATATCATGAACATAATGTCAGGATAATGTCTCTGGTGTTCTTTTGAAGATAAATGGCATTTCCTTTCAGCATCAGCAGTTTAACAAAGCCACCCCACACTTGTGTAATTTCAATGTTTATTTGCTATTTTCACTGAGCTTCCGTGTTTCTCCTCTTCCTTGTGGGCCCTGGGCAACTTTAGGAAGCTAGTCCTCTTCCTAGCCACCAGCTTCTCACGAACCCAGCGAACCTCTCTGTGTGGAAGTAATGCAGAGAGGAAAGCTTAGCAGAGAAGGAGGAAGGAAAAGAGATTTTGAAGGGTTCTTCTTGGACACAATAACACTGTGGTACTCTGCTCTATCTTTCTCAACATGTGCTTGCTTGGATTCTTGGGGACCATGTGGAGTCCAGGTTTATCGTAGGTGCTGAATCCAGTAAACATGTGCTGGATCATTACTTAGCAACAAGGCCAGCTAGCACAGGATGACAGTCATCCATCAGAAACAGAGAATCTGTATCAGAAAAGCCTGTTATGGATAGTTCCTAGTTTTAATTCCTGAAGCATGGAGCTTGTTTAGAAGAGTGCTATTTCTTGTGAGCCAAAAGGGATTATTCTAATAGAATTCTAATTTCTGGCAGATGAGTACCTAGGAGCGTTCTCTGATGCTTCTGACACTTTACAAGGCAGGTAGTATAAGATATTCAGTGGTCTGCTATGTTCAGGATTAGGCTATGTTCATTTTTTTAGTCTGGGTATTTCCTCAGATTCTTCAGCTTCCCCTTTTACTTCTAGGTTTTAACCTTTCTATTGGTTTTCTAAAATGTCTAAAATGCTGATGTTCTTGGTGTTTCCCACAAAATTATTTCAGCTGAGAGAAAGCTGAAAATTTTTCTTTCAGCAGCGCATTAGAGCAAAATTTATTTTTCTTCCTTCTTTTTATCTTCTTAAATTTAAACTGTTATACAGGTGCAGCAGACTGATGCAAAGTCAGCAGATTGAGGGAGGTGATTCTCCTCGTCTACTCTGCTCTGATGGGGCCATGCCTGGAGTACTGTATCCAGCTCTGGAGTCCTCAGCACACAACAACAACAACCTGTTGGAGCAAATACAGAAGAGAACCACCAAGATTATTAGAGTGATGGAGCACCTCTGCTCCAGTTAAAGGCTGGGAGAATTGGAAGTGTTCAACCTGGAAAAGAGAAAGCTCAGGGGTGACCTAATTGCAGCCTTCCAGTACCTAACAGCAGCTTACAGGAAAGATATATGAGATGTACAAGAGACTGTAGTGACAGGACAAGGGAGAATGGATTCAAACTGAAAGTAGGATAAGACTAGATATTAGGAAAAAAAAAATCTTTACTTTGAAGGTGGTGAGGCACTGGAACAGGTTGCCAAGAGAAGCTGTGGATGCCCCATCCCTGGAAGTGTTCAAGTCCAGGCTTGATGGAGCTTTGAAAAACCTGGTCTAGATCCAACCCCCATTGCAGGAGGGTTGGAACTAGATGATTTTTAAGGCCCCTTCCAACCCAAACCATTCTATAATTCTATGATTCAAAGCACCTCCTAGAATGTTACAAATTTCCCTAAGGTCTATAATTACAGTTCCCAGAAGTATGTAATCTGTTGGATCTCTGTCCTGTGGCTTGAATAGCTACAATTCTTTCCAAAGACCTGTCAAGCTATCAGTCATGACGGAGTCATAAAGGATAACAACATTGGTTACTTAGCTACAAGACTGCATGGCGAGGTGTAGGTTATTGAATGGATGTGTAGAATCAGGTGGCCAAATCAAGGAGCTAGAAATGATAAACATTTGCATTTGCTTTTTGTTTTGTGGTTTGTATTGGCACTTCTGTAAGGGAAGAAAATGTCATGTTTATTTGACAACAGCTATGTGCCTTGAAATCAAATTAAGATGCAGCCAATCTGTAAGTGAAATGAGGAGCTAAGACTTATAGGAACTCAGCATACTTAGTATAAGGCTGAGTGCTCAACAGAAGCAATAGCTCGTTTCCAGGTTTGAAAACTTTCTTGTTTGAACACGATCAAATCTGGCCCAGGTTCTGTGATTCTGATAATCCAAGACTGAGTCACTTTGTTAGTAAGAGCATTTAATTCTTGTTCATTTAGGAACAGGTGATTACTGATGAATATTCTGCTGAAAGTCTATAATAATAATAATGGCCAGTCTTCGCGAGCGAAGATCCGGGGAAGGTCTTTACACCTTCCAGCCTGCGCATTGGATTTTTTTTAGGTGAGACACAGTGTGCGCGGAACTGAGCCCACCCTTTAATCCTAAGGTTCATCTGCCGGGGCCAAGCGAGCTTGGACGGTGGCAGCGAGGTCCTTAGGACGTAGGTGGGTTGCCTTTAAGGGCTAACGAGCCCCACCTGCCCGGGAGTGGCCCTGACCGGGAATCGAACCCGGGTCTCCACGGTGATAGCGCGGCGCCTTTACCCCTAGACCACCAGGGGCTCCTGAAAGTCTATAACTTTTAGCAATAGTACTTATGTTTCAAGGAATTTTTAGTAAGCCAAAATGAATCAACCCTGTTAATCATTTTTTTGGCCATAAACACATGGCCCTCTCTTCCTCTTTGTAAAAGTAATAAGCATGTGTCATCTGGGAATAACGTAATGCATATTTTCAGAACAAAAGTAACAGTTTGGGAGAGGGTAAATTCCAGAATATATCTTGAAAAAAAAAAGCGGAAACAAAAATGAAGTTGGAATATTTTCATGAACAATGTATATGCAAATCCTGTATCAAATGAGGGCTCCATTTGCTAGTCCATATGCCAGTACCACTCCTACAGGTTCAATTTGTCTGAATGCCCATTGGTTTTAGCTCTTCTGTGGATGTCTTTAATCAACTCATTGACACTCGGTCAATATATGAAGTGCCTGTAAAGATTTAACAGGCCTTGAGTTACCACAGCTCCCCATCATACAGGGGAGAGTAGCACAGACAGGCTGAGGTGGTAGTTGGGATGGGGCAGAGATGGGTTTTGGAATGTGTTTGAAGTGATCTGAGGAATGAAGTTGTTTCCCTGAGGTGCAGTTCAGAAAACTGGACACATCAACATGACGCAATCTTTGTTGTCGATGGCAAAAATGTAATGTTATCATCCTGGATAAAAGTGCGTGAAAAGAAGACACCCCAGCAAACAGCTCCTAGCAGCTAACATCCTTACAGCCTCAGAGTCCTTTAGGCATCCCAGTGGCATCTACTGAATCTGCTGAATTCAGAAGTGTGTGAGATAAGTGAAAAAATTTTCATTGTACTCAAACATCATTGTGAACAGGCTCAGACCTTCCATGGTGTAGCAAAACAGTACCAGATGCCATATTTTTCCATTTTAAAATATAGTTCAATGTTTACAAGGCTCTTAATTAAGTTTTCATAAAAAAGGAAGATTTAGCACACCACAGCTGAATGCAGGATGTTCATCTGGTTCTTATGGCTGTTGAATGGAAATCATGGAAGAAATTTTCTGAAGTTTACACTGATTTCTCTGTGGGTATCAAGGCCCAGTGTCTGTGTTAGAATGCCATTATATGCTTTTATATTAGAAAGAATAATCCCTCCTTGTTAATAAAAGGTTTGCATACCTTATTCCCTTTCCATTGCAAAGAGCTTGGACTGAAAAAGGCAAACCTCCCTCAAAAATTTAGGCTGCTTTTTAAAGCTGTTTGAGTGTTCAGGTAATGGTCATCTGGTAGAACTCTTATAGTCCCTTCTTTCATTTGTTGTATGTTTCACATGCCACCTTGTGGTCTTCAAGGAAAAAAAGAAATTTTGTCTGGTTTTGTAAACTGGAAATACGTTTCTATGTAAATATTTCCAAAAGAGAAAATCTCTAGTACAGGTGCATATATCAGCAAATTTATCAAAACCAAATGTTCAAAGTTTTTATATAGAGTGACTTTTAAGAGCATCAGATACAAAGCAGTTTAGAACATGACCCTCAAACTGAAGGTATTTTTGTGGCAGTAGTTGTGCTGTATTTATAGGCAAAATAAAGATAAAAGAGGAAGTATACAGGATGCAAATCCTTTTCTTCTCCAGCATAGAAGTATCAATATAAAGACAGTAGATGCTAGTCAAGGAAACAACTGTGATTTAGTCAGTTATACTGACATTCCAGGAACTGTTTTCATAAGAAATTAATTCTGGCAAATGTATCAAGATTTTATGATTGTAGAAGGTTTTCACTACCTGAAAAAGAGTTATCTTTTCAAATCAGAAAATGTTGCAGTTTCAAAATTAAGGAGTTTGTTCTGATATTGCTCCTTTCCTGAGTGACAAAATGGGAAGTTAATGCCATTTAAATTTTCCTTAAGTGAGAACCTCTGAGACAAGTTGAGATTGGAAATTTGAGTCTAACCTGCTTCTGTAAGTCTGGAAGAGTTTAAAATTCCTGTGGGGAAAATAATAATTTTTATTATTTCTTTAGGGCTTAGAGGTTTAAACTTGGGTTAGAAATATTTTTACTTAATACAAGCAAAACAAAAGATAGGTTCTCTTTTTTTAAATAGTGTCTAAATTGATCAAAGCTAATTAAAGAGTACAAGGAATAGATGGGAAAGAGGGAGAAAATAAGGAGGAAAAAGACGGGTAAGATTACATGGGTTTTATATAGCTGATATTTAAAAAAATCTTTCAGATTTCTGATTATTCATTTATTATGCAACTTTTAGCTGGCTAATTTTTTTTAATAAGACCACTGACTTAGGCTTAGGAAAGAGAGAGCAGCTTTAGGTTGGCTTATGGGAGATGTTAAACTCTCTGAAGACTTCTGTGTTTATGAACATGTCATCATACATTGCTTTTCTACAAGTGTCTGCTTTTTATGTGCTGTGTCTGCATGACAATTAAAAAAGAATTATGAACCTCTTCTGGTGTCCAAGTGTCCCATACTTCTTTGAAAAACACAGTAGAAGTTGAGATTTTATTTTTATTCTGTTATTGAGTGCTTCTAAGCACTAAGTGCCTTCTAAGCTTTTGGATACTTTTTCAGCAGTCTCATTTTGGTGTCAAGTAAAGCACAAATAATACAGATGATTTACTGGTCTATTGACATAAATGGCCAGGACACCTAGAAAGACACATAGAGAAAAAAAATTGGGCTGTAATTGGACTGTGTCCTTTCAGAAGCACCTTGGTGTAATGTTCCTAAAAGGAAGAGCTGACTTAGTGGTTTTGTTTCGTGTAAAGGTGTAGTGAGTTGACCTTGACTGTTCACCAAGTGCCCACCCAGCCACTCTGTCATTCCCCTTAGCAGGACCTGATATAAGAACATAAGATGAAAAAGAATTCCTTGAGATGAAGGCAGTTTAATTATCCCATCAGCAGGTGATGTCCAGACAATAATTGAGAAGTAGGTCCTTGGTATGCATAATGGATGCTCCAGAAGACAAACATCTTAATGATGAATGCCCCTCTTCCCTCTCCTCCTTTCTCTTAGTTTTATTGCTGACAGCTTGTGGTTTTAGCTAGCTCTCATAAACCAAGTGAAGAATTTTCTCCCTTCCCCCCTGGTTATCAAGATAAGCACTTCAGAATACAAAAAGACCTAGCCCCATGGTTGATGGCTGGACATTAGTCTCCTAGGAGACAAGGCAGATAAGGACTTGCACTTTACTTTTCTCTTGTCTCCTGGGTAGCGAAGTGGGAGGAATTGGGGAGGGGGCTACAGTGTGTGGCTGGGGCTGGGGACGGCAGGACACGTTGTCGGAGGAGAAGCTCGCTGCTGTCTCTTTTTGCCCTGAGCCATTGCCAGCTGCAGTTTTTGCCTGAGGTGGATTCTAACTAGTTGAAGATGGTGAGTTTTCTTCCATTGGGAGAACTTTCTGTTTTATTGCTGTTTTTTTTTTTTTTTTTTAATTTTATTTCCTTTCCCTTCCCCTAACCCACATGGTGGCAACCAGGGATCTCACAGCGCCGCCTGGTGACGGGCACCGGACATTACAAGTTCTGCTCCTCCAGTGATCCAACAGCGCCACCTGGTGACTACAATAGGACACTACAAATTTTTCATCTTCAGTGACCCGACAGCACCCTCTGCTGACTGTGGTTGGAATTGCACCAAAGGGTGCAAAAATGGAACTGTTTAATTTTCCTTTTGCTGGTTTATCGGTTTTGTTCTTGAAGGGGATTATTGGTGGGTATAGGAGTATTGCTTGGTTGTTTTACTTGTTTGTTTTTTTCCCCCCCCCATGTTTCTGTTAATACACACATACCTTTTAATAAAGGGCTGTTATTTTTCCCTTTTCCATAATTTGTTTTCCTTCAATTGGAGCCTCTTAATTTTGGATTTATAATTGCTTAGAAAGAGAAGTTTGGGTCTTTTCTCCTAACCCATCCTCAGCAAAAGACCCTTGTCTCATTTAAACTGGGACACAGCAATATCATTTAATATGAAATATCTCTTTGGTCAGCTTGGGTCAACTATCCTGGCTTTGTTCCTTCCCAGCCTCTTGCCTACCCCCAGCCTACTGGCCTTTTCGCCGAAATGTTGGATAGATTGGTGTTGGAGCTTTGATGCTACGGCAGCACTGCTCAACATTAGCCAAAATGCAGTGTCTCACCAACACCTTTCTGGATAAAAAGCACAACACCATGAGGGCTTCTGTGGGAAAGCTGACTCCATCTCAGTTAGACCCAATAGAATCTCCATGATTTATCCCATACCATTTGCATCCTGGTCATGTCCCACATAATTTAATGCAATGAAACATCTTCATCCTTTTGTATCTAATTCTCATTACTGAAATCCCTTCTTAGCAACAAAGATTATACTGCATACTTAAACCATCTTTATACCAAACGTACTGATTTATGCATTCTCATTAACTACTATCCTATGCCCCTTAACAGGTACTCATTTTTCTCCCGTTTCATGGACCTCCTCCACTCCTCCAAATGTTCCTAAAGACAGGCTATGTTTTAGGTCCATCTGCCAACCTTTTACATCACTGTACATTCTTTGGGAGCTTGAGAGCCATCTTACGTCTCCTGTACTGCTTTTCTTACAGAAATGCTACGGAAATAGTTTCTTTCCAATATAGTACATCAGAGAATAATGACTTGGGGACATCAGAATAAAACAATTATCAAATGAAACAGGACATTTTGTGCACACAGTGTGAATTTGAGAAAGGAGTTGGTTTTTCACATGGCCTGCTGTTACGATGATATAGAAAGATTTTCCTTTGCTGCACTAATTTCTCTTAAGTCTCACACCACGTGCAGAAGCTGTTGCATATCATACAGGTAAAATACCACTCCCTCCTTGAAATCTGAAGATCAAAGTCTTTGCATTGGACCCTCAGCATGTTCCCTCAGTATAGCTCTAGATACCTTCTATTAAAAGGCATGGCCTGCAGTTGCAGGGCATGATATGGAAGTATGTTTGAGCAGACAACATATTATTGAGATGTGCTCTGGATGAGAGCTACACGTCTGCACTCAAACCTGTGAAGAGTTCCAGTGATTTCCTATATCTTGTCACTACCAGAAGGTGCCTGCCCTCACAGCTAAGGCTACAGCTTTAATGTGTAAGCAGCAATGGCAGTAAGGAGGAAATGTTGCTTTTAAATATAGAAATGAAAGAAATCATTAAAAAAAAGAAGAAGTGAAAAGGATGGGGAATTTTAGGATAACTCCTGTCACACTGTGGCCATGAGCATTGTGAAGGGAGTGAAGAAAGAAACAACATATTAGGAACATAGGGTGGATTCAGAAAGCACCAAAAATAAGCACATGGGCATTCATTGCATTGCTGACAACTAAGTGATCCTTGTTCTCTTACTGTCCAGTGAAGTCCTTTCAACCATCCAAAAAGCCAAGCATATTGACTCCAGCCAGCTGAGCTCTTATGTGCATGATTAATTAAAGTCTTGGTGACTTCATCTGCTGCAGCAAGGTGGCTTCTGAGGCATGAGGGCACTTGCTTCTGTGCTGGTTCTCTGATTATCCAAGCAAGAGGACTGGTTGGAGGGTGTGCTTTGGCACCCATCCAGGCTTTACATACAAATAGTTTGCACAGGTATAAAGCACTCAAGGAGCAAGAACACACGGGCAGAGGTGGAATTCTCATAAGCACAGAGGCTGAGTAAGGGCCAGAGCCCGTACCAGGGCTAAGTGGTGTGGATGCATTTGTGGAGACAGAAATTAGCCACAGAAGTTGGTGCTACTCAAATGCCTGGCACTTTGTGTCAATGCTTGTATGGTTCAGACGATCCTCTTCAAGCTTTTGATGCCAGCCTTTTAAGGGTGCAGCCCATCCTGTGGTGGACGCTCTGCCTTTGTATTCTGCTCATACTTTTGTCAGTAGGTCGTGGGCTGTGCTGCATCATACATAGGGTTATATTTAAAATGTTCAACTTTGAATTTAAACTGCACGTTGACAATCTGTAATGAATTCACCTCTGGAGCTGCTGTACAAGCAGTGCTAGCTGATTAACCACTACTTGAGGTATACACATGGGCATTACCATCATAGCAGGGGTTTCATGACAATACACAGCAGTAATTGACAAGAATGACCACTTGATGTCACTATTGTAATTCAAATTCATATTTGAAAAGACTTTTTAGATGTGTTTTGATATTAGTGAGAGTGTGAATATGACATTTCAGATGAGCAGCAGGGCACATCTTTTCAAATAGCTGTATAAATAATTAGCTATATTAAAACACTCTTGAGGAAAGATATTTCTTCTGTGTGTTCCTCAAGCACTTGTAGAATATAAATATAATAAAATGTTGTGATCTGCATTTCTAATGGTTCATAGAATCCCTCTGAAAGATAGACAGGCTAATTTAATGTACCATCTATGTTAAGAATCTATGGGTAGTTTTTCCATGTTGGTACATTTTTAGTGATTATCCTTCATACACAAGAATATTTCAAGAGATCTTTCAGTATTTTTCTTTTTATAAAGCTGTTTATTTGATGCAGTTTTAAGTTTTCATGTATATCTTACAGTGCTAGAGGAGAACATGTGACTTTTTGGTAGAGCAGCTGGACAAGCTTATTATCAGCTTAGGTAACTATTTGCCCAAAATTGCTATTGATAATTGTATTTGAGTTAGAAGATGTGAAAAGTATTTTTAAATATTTGCTCCAATATTGTTTATCTTCTGGTATATTATCTAATTTGCATTTGAAAGGAATCAGAGTAAATGCTGATGGATGCAGCTTCCTCATTACTTGTTCATATTCTATATTTCTTAACTTCAGGCCAGCACGGAGGGCCTAAGAGGGCAGGAAAGAGATTGAAGAAAAGTCTGGTGTATTCATGTGTTCAAACCCAGGGAGGAAATGCCAGAAAGACAGAACCACTTAGGTAGGATTGTCTAAAGCCCTGAAGAAGCATGGACTACAAAGGGTGAAGAAATTACATACATACATACATTTCTCTAAGTCAGGTATTTCCTTTATGGCCTCTTCAGAAACTACATGAAGTCTTGAAGACAGATTGTTCTCTAGCAGCATAGCTTGAGTCCCTGGGAACCTTATTTAATTGTGGAAAAAACAGCTTTGTCCTTCTCTTTGCCTTAGTGCCAAAGTCTGTGTGAGAGAGTTTGTGCTGCCTTTGCCAAAGAAGCCATATCCTGAAGAGTGGAATATTTTCTCATGCATTTTCTATCTTATTTGATCACTGGCAGAACAGCTTGGAAGCCACAGAGGCTTGCAAAACAAGAACAACCACTGAGGGAAAGGTGTTAAGTACTGTGGCAGTTTGATGAAACACATCTCTTGAAGGACAAATCTTCCTGATGAGGCACATGGTAAAAATCAGTGTTCTGACTCTCCCGATGCCTGGAAAAAATGAATGCTTTAAGTTCAGAAGTCAAATGAGGACTCTTTGAAATTCAAGCAGAGCTGAGTCTTACAGTAGAGTACAGATGTTAGTGTTTGAGTTCTGTGTCTCTGCCTGCATTATTCTTGTATTACCTCCTCCTACACACATTGCATAGCCTCTGTAGTTGTCTAACAACAATCTTCACATAAGCAAGTATGCAGCTAACAGAACCTTTTCCTCTCCAACTCCATCTACCCAGGATGAACAAAGCAGGCTGAGGATCTTGTCCAAGGAATATCACATAGGTAGACTGTGATTAGGCAGTCCTGAAAAACTGAATTGTGTATCTTTTCTATTATAGAACTTACTTAGAATAAGGTTTTTAAATATCTTTGGGAGATATCTGGAGATATTCAGGAGATATCTGGAGATATTCAGGAGATATCTGCCTCTGCCTCTGAAGGCTTGCATATTATGTAGGTGACAGATGCAGTCCTGGAGCAGTGATTTCCTGCAGTTTGTTTCCACCAGATGAGCCACTCCTTCTCAGGAACAGGAGATGAGGTGCCATAAAACAGATCTAATACACAATTCCCTACTGTAGCAGAATTCTAGGAATTTGCCATAATTAATCTGTGCAGCAGGAAATACTTTTTTGAAAGTCTTGCTAAGATCAGAGATGAGGATAAGGTGATGTTTCACATTTTCTGAGTGAGTGTCAGCAGTTTGAGTCATACTGTTCTTCTTGGTAATAACTGTAGCAATTTGAAATGGAGTGCTAGGATTCTTTTCCTTGTAAGAACTGGCAGAAAAATAAATTTGATGGAGTAATGAGACTGTCACCATGAAATTTTGCTCAATTTGAGAGAATTTTCATAGATGAAAAATCTCTGTTTGCAGATAAGGCTTTTACTACAATTTTTTCTTTAAGATCATTAGGTCTCACTTGTGAAAACTCACTTCTTAGGAAAGATGTACATGCCTTTGCTTTGACTGCAGCTCCTAGCAAAAGTTTAATGTAACAAGTAGAGAATTATTAAATTTCTTGCTTGAAGCAGAGAGCATATAAATAACTGACCTTTAAAATACTTGAAGTTGAGCAGATAAGAAAAGTATTTGTATTACTGCGAGGGTTTTTGGATTGTGGGTTTTTTTTCTTTTTTTTATAGAGAAAACTTTGGGCAAACTAAATTTGTTTTCAGGTGAGAAAAGAGATTTTCAAAATTCGCATTAGACTGCACCCTGAAGCCATCAGAAAACTTACTTGAAGAGCCTTCTGAGCAATGTTGAACCAGTAGCAAATTACATATCAGAAACAAAATTGAGAAATGGTTTGTTAAAACACTGTGAGAAAAACTTAACCAGTGTTTGCATTTTGTGCATTTACTGTGTTTATGTTAATCTTTTGATGTTTTAATTGTGGAAGTCATGTTAGCCAACAGTTCAAAAAGTAGATTATCATTTTCACTATTTGGTCAATTATTTTTCTCCCTCTCTATTGCTGTGATGCTCACAAAATGTGACCCACTGAGCTTGGGTAGGTGTCTAGTATCTTTGACTTCAGCAAGTAACGGTACAACAGTATTGTGGTGGAAAAAAACACAAACCTTTTCACAGCTAGTGAAGTTTCGTGCTAGTAAAGCAAGATTACTAGGAAATTGATACACAAGTCAAAGGTGAAATCATTAAAATGATTGAATTAAATAAATATAAATCTTATACATATTTAGTGTCCTGATGTAATTTAACCTGTTAAGGAAATTTCTGTATCTGACCATCCAGTAGCCAGTCTGGCAGTCACACTCACACCACCTGGGCTGGGACCAAAGCCACTTCATAGCCACACACCCAACACTCACACATTCAGACCAGGTTTCCATACCAATTCCACCCCAGGTTTCCTATAGCAGACTCTCGATCATTAAAATAGTTTAAACTTAGTGCAATAACTAAATGACAAAGTAACAGCTTGAGTTGGTGCCTCTGAGGAGTGACCCTCAACAAAAGACACCCTGGGCTTTTATACCCTTAAAGTCTAAGAGAGTGAAAGTCTGGGGGTCAGAGTAAAAGTCTGGCTCCTGCATCACTCAGCTGGGCCACAGGTCCCAGGGCCCTTTGTTATGCAAAGAGTCAGCAGGTCACGGCCTCTTGCCTGGGGTGTCACCCAGAGCTCAGTCTGCAGTGGGCACTGCAGCTGCACCCTGAGCTACCTGCACTGAATGTATTCCTCAACAAACCAATCCAATCATGTGCTTATTCAGATACAGCTACTGTGTGTTTCAGTGCCCACATAATTTCTTTCCTAGAAATGTTGTTTGGCTTCTTCCTTCCCACCACCTCCAGGAACTTTAGTCAAATTTCAGCTAATCTTGACAGGTGTAGAGATGTCACAGTTACTTAAAGTCAAGACACACTGAAAATGGTTGTGTATGGGCGGTGAAGACACCCAGAGTGGTTTGTGCTGAGAGACAGGTGCAATTCTGTCCTGTATTGGGTTACTAACCAGTTGTTCGGGCATGTGTCTGGACAGTCATTCTGTGGTATTTGAGAGCTGTTACTCAACCCAGCCAAAGGAATAGCAGAATGCTGGGGACTGGCAAGATTTCTTGGCAGAGATGTGGCACCAGTTCATGAGAAAATAGTCTTTGATAGCCTTCCTGATCACAGACCAGTTTATTATTTGTTTGAACACAAAGCTTATTTACAAATAAATAAATAAATAGAGTGATCATAGAGGTGGCCTGATTTGAATGTGCTGTTATGTTTGCTTCTGTCTGAAAATCCACTTTTCTTCTAGATGGAATGATACTAAATAATGATGTTATATATATATTCATGTTTCCCATTTGAAATGACACAGGGAGGATGTTGTCTGCAGCTTGGGAAGATGGGAGGTGCTGCTGATAGGAAGAGTTACTTTTTTTACATGTACATATACAGCTTATACTGCTGCAGAACATGAAATAAAAGCATTACAACTCACGGAACACTTAGATTTGTACATTGGTATGTTTTCCTTAACTAGAAAAATTAAATAGAAGCAGATTACTGTTGTTTTCCTTTTTTACTCTTTGGGAGTCATTGTTTGGCATAACTGTTGTAGGTACCCCTTTTCAGAAGAATTTGTAATGGTAAAATTAGAGCTTGATTAAATGTTGCTTAAGGAGACTTTCTGCCTAAGAAGAAATCCCTTTTTCAAGGATAGGGGAAGTGTGTCTTTCCCTCCTGTGTCCCAGAGAGGAAAAGGCAGTCTCTCTGGTCTGAGGAGAGATAAACCCTCACAGTGTTACAGGCTATGCCTGCCTTGAGGCTGGAGGAGGGAGGCCAGAGAAGATAAGAAGCCTGGAAAACATCAGGAGGCATTACTTTCTCAGGCCCAGCACTCTCACTGCTGGTGCAGAATATTCTTTGTAAGTTTCTGGGTTCTTGCCTTCAAATAAACCTTTTGAATTCTTTCCACTGCCTCAGTATTTTGGGGGAATACCTGCGTGTATCTTACTTTACAACAGTATAAATGTATTTTGACTTCTAGTAGCAGCATTTGAGAGCTGTACAGGTCAGGACAGACACATTGTAGGACTGGATACTTGTTTGTCACATAGGAGGAGGAGCAATTCTTTTTTTGATAGGTGATGGTTGCATCTACAGTCATATAAATACCTTGTGTAATCACTGCCTGGATACACCATATGTTCTTCTCATCTTGTGACAGGGACTCCCTGAACATTGTTAATCTGAAAGGGTGCCTGGAGAAATTTGCCACGTAAAAGGACTGTTGCCACTTCCCTCATGCAGTAGATGCAGGTCCTCTTCTGTGATTGAGGTGCCTCTCGACAGTTCTCTCCAAGATTGCACCAGTACCAGCTATAACTAACTGCACTAGATTTTCTAAAGGACATAGATCTAATCTGTAGAAATGCTTTAGAATACAACCTAGATTAGGGTCTTGAAGGTGAGGTATTTTTATCCCTAATTTGGAAAAGTTTTAAATGTATAACTTGATAAATGTCATCTGTGGACAATAGGCATGGGATTAGATAATTTTAAACACCTACAAAGAATATTTCTTACCAGGTTGTAAATAGTTGTAGCATTAAATAAGTTAGGTATGAAATTGTGATCCATCTGTTGATAAGTAACTAGTGCTTCTGCTTTAATCTTGGGAATTGCAGTGTGCAGGGCCAGGAGTTGAACTCAAATGATCCTTGTGGGCCCCTTCCAACTTGGCATAATCCTGTGTGCTTCTGTGTGAACTTTTCTGTTGTTAGGCTGAAAATATTCACAGAGATAACCTTTGAGAACCTACCTATGAAAAGAACAAAATCATTCTAAGTAAAATAAAGGGTTTCATTATCTGGTAGAAAACAATACTGAGTGTAAAATTTCAGGTTGTCTCCCTAGGCACAATGCTTGTGCCTTGAGAGATACTGCATATTTTACAGTGAGGCACAAAATGGATGAAGATTTTGAACAATGCTGCCAAGAGATTAGAGAATCTTATAAAGAAAGAGGTACGTTTTTTAGCACCTAACATTGTAAGATTTGTCTCACTATTTGTGACCAACCATGCAAGACACAATTCTTTGCTCTCTCTTCTTTATTGCAAGATTGTAGTCCTTCAGGCTATGCTTCCTGTTACATCCATGTAATGCCAAAGGAGGGCTCTGTTCCTGGATGGAACAAAACACACCCAAGTGTAATGAAAAAGCAAAGATGCCATCAGCACCTGTGAATGCCAGTACACCCTGCTGTAATAGCAAGCTGCATTTTAGTCAGACTTTTTTGGAGAAGGTGTTTAAGTCACTGCTATGACCTGTGTTCCTGGTGGCTATGGAGTTCACGTATTGTGGCTGCTTGACATTATAAGACCTTGGCCTTGATGGTCCATCTGACTTTTAATGGCTCCTACGTAGCTACCTCTTGAAGTCCAAAATGTTGTACATGGCAGTTTCTGAGTACTCAACTAGGTTTTAGTTATATGAAACAGTGTTTGCCCCTTCCCTGCCAACATATATCTAATATCAAAATGACCTAATTAACTTGCAACTTTTCCTTTAGACATATGTAGGGAGATGGACAATGGTACTTGAGCTCTTGTGGTCATCTTCCTTGCAAGTCAAGTAAGATGAGGATGCTGCATTTTGAAGGAAGAACTGTTTTGGTCATGTTCTGGATTAAATTTTCTTGTATCTTTTTCTAGATAAGTCAGAAAAAAATTGCAAAAATAATGGAGACTCTACAAGAGTCATAGCAACAAATAGGAATGTTCAGTCTGTGTCCTCTGAGGATACTCCTATGGAAGAACATGAAAATGTACTTCAAGAATGACAGAAGAAATGGGACAGAAAATGAAAGAGAGTGAGTGATCCTTGTGGCTAAATCTCCTTCTGGAAAGAAGAGTGTCATGCTTCCTGAACATTCAGACCTAAGGGAGGAGAGGGAAATGCTGGATTGCCAAAGCGATGGAAGTTCTGAAAACAGAGGTTCAAATGGTAAGTGAAAGGTCAAACAAGTTGCTTAGCTCCCTTTTCTTCCTGAGGAGGGTTACACTATTTTTTAGGTTTTAGCCTTCTTGAATTCCATTCTGTTACTTCTGTTGTGTTGCTCTCAAGTCAGCACACAGTGTTTCTTGCATAATGGTGCTGCCCCTCTAGTTACACTGGCCAAACTCATGTTTTTCTCCAGCTGCTGTTTTTTTAATTCTGCTTTTTTTTTTTCAAACAGTGCCTAATTTCTTGTATAGTGTCTTCCCAGGAATAAGAAGCATAAATTAAAAAGCTGGGCATTAAGCAGTACAGATCCAGAGTCACATGTGGAATAGAATTATGTCCTAATGTTTGTGATGCAAGATGTGTTTCCTAACCATAATTATTTGGGCTTTAAATGTGCAGTGCTATAATGGCAACATGACTGTTTTACCCTGTGTTTTTTTCCCCAGTGTTTTTTTTGTGTGTCTGAGTTTTTAGTTTCTAGCAGTGACTTTGGACTGAAAGGAAGTAAAAATCAAGCATTTCTCTGTCTGGTAACTGTTCTCTGTTTGTTGTTGAAGAGGAGTACTCTGTTCCAGATGCAGGATACTTCACTGATACTGTATTCCAGATAAAGAGAAATCTTGACTTAAATCTGTTTCATTCCAGATTCATGGGTACACTATATTACTCATGCAAGATGTTCTCTGGTGGGTGAATAACTGTGAGTATGTGACAAGAAAGCAATGAAAATTTACACAGGGAGTGTTTGTGGATTACTCTGAGCTTAGAGTACGCTTAATTTGAATTTTCTTAATACCAAAGTAGGATATTTCTTGCTACCTGTACAATTGCAAATTAAGTTGGTTTTTAACCAATGTCAATTCAAACAATTTAAGGGAGGTATATATGAGAAGGTATATATGAGAAGACAGCTTGTGAAATAATTCAGCCTGCAGTGGACTATGAGTGTTGTTGCCACAGCTGCTGTAGATAGATGGTTGCTCTTGTCTTTGGTGTACTAAATTTTAGGAGATTGGATCCTCTTCCTAATTTTTAATGTAAAAGGCCTTGTTAGATTTTAAAATAACCCACTGACAACCTGCTAGTAATGTCAGTTATTACTGTCTTAGCAGTATCTGAAAGGTCTGTAGCCTGCCTTCCAAAGACATTTTCCAGGACTCTATATTGTATTTCCAATGAAATGCAACAGTGGCTTTGCTGTGGTAGCTACTCTATGACAAAAGGCATCCTGTGATTCCCTGCTGTTCTGGAAGCAGTTGGTTAGCAATTATGATTGCTGATGTCCTAGATTGATGAGTAAGAAAATATTGTTTGAAATTTAAACCTTCCTTTTCTCTGAAGTATGAAGAAAATATCTTGTTTTCTCCAGTTAAATCTTGTGAGATATTTAATCAGTTGTCTGAAGTGCTACTTTTATTTAACAATGTAAGACAGTAGGATGCATCTTGTGCTATTCTGAACTGTAGTTTCCATTTTCTCTTGGATACTTTGTGACAACTCTGCCATTAATGCACTTTGCCACCAGAAAAGTGCTGAGTAAGATTATGCTGCATCAATGTCTTATTGTTACACACTATTCTACATCTGTCAGGAAGAAGAACATAACTAAGCTACTGACAGAATGCTCAGGCAAGCAACTTTTACAAGTGAAGCACTCATGATGATTTAATAAGGACTTATATTCCTTGCATTGAAACTCTATCTTTGCATATCAAAATCACATTTAAATTATGTCATGCTCCTCCAGGTGAACATCAGAATGCCCCTTTGGAGGCCAATTCTTAAATGAGATCTCAAATCTTTTCTTTATCCTGTATGTCAATAAAGCAGCAGAATTCCCTCAATATTACTACTATTGTGCTATTGTGAGTTAAATGCTGAATCTACCATTTTGGAAACCATGTGTGACCTGATTTTAAATACATTGTTAATGGCAATAGATGAAAGTTTACTGTTGTTGATGAAAAACTACAATGGGGGAACTGCCCATACTATATGATTTTATGAGGTACCAGATTTTCTAAGGAGCCATAAAAGGTTTAATCATGCAAATCAGTTAAATTCCCTTTCACTGCAAAGGAAATATCTCTTATTCATAACAGAGACTTTCTTCCAGGGATTTTACAGCATCAAAGCCATTAATGTACTGGCAGTAGGCCCTGAAAAGTACTACTCTATGAAATGGTTCTTTTGGGAATCAGTATATGCTAATTGTATAATAAATTCAGGAGTATTTTTAGGAGCTGCTATCATGAGCGGTTATTGCCATGACAGCAGGTTCTTAAATACTTTTAAAATTTGCAGATTATAAAAATATTAATGATTTCTTATTATCTCTTCAGCAGCCAAACTGTCTTAAGAGGGTCAAATAAATTTGTACAGAGGGTAAGCTGGTATATAGCATAGATCTAGAATCTGGAGATAAGGATTTTTCAGTTCAGACTTTGTGGACAGCAAGCAATCAGCTTAATTTTTAAGTTTGTACGCAAAAGAATTTCATAGTAAGATAGATTCTCATATATAAAATAATATTTTGGCAAACCATATCATGTCACACAAAATACCTCTAGGCAGAAAACATTCATGTCATAAGAGTAAAGAACTGAAAGACTGGGAAAGACTGTTTCCTTTTTTTTTTTCCTCTTTTTCCTTTTTTCAGTAGTATGAAAATAGGTATTACTGAAAGGAAGATGATGGAACTTATCTAATTGCCAGTTTAGTGTCACTGCTACCTGAAGCAGGGGAGGGAAAGGCTGACGTGTTGGGGCACACCCGTGTGCTGGTGCATTTACAGGACTGGGCCAATGCAAGTGCTGCTGGGAGCCCAGCACAGCACTCTCCTCTTTCTGGCACAGCCACACTGCCAGCTGCCAACTCATCCTATCCATTAGCAAAGCAGCTGAGCCAGCAGTCAATATCCCTGTGACGAGCCTGTCAGACGAGGAAGAATTGGGCATGTTTCTAGCCTGGCAAGATTTGACTGCTGCAGCAAGTGGCAGGGCTGGGAGCTGCTTACCTTGCACTGGGCAAGCCTCAGCCCATCAGCTGTCCCTCTGCAGTGATGCGCCCAATTAGGCGGCGTTTCACTGCGGGTGTCTCATGCTGGAGTGAGTTCCTGCCGGTCAGCAAAGCTGCATAACCCAAAGTGACACTTCTGATGGAGCGCCATCCAGAATGGGAGTGCAGGTACACCCCAAAGGGAGAAGAGGAGTAAAGAGGTTTTGTGACAGCCATGAGCTCCATTATAAACTAAACTTTGTGGGTAATGGGATTTATAAATGCAGATTCGTAGACAGATTCACTCCTTTGCTAACATTTTATATTTCATTTTATACTTTCATATTGCTACATTTCGATGACACTAAGTATATCCTGCCAGAAAAAATGTGTGTGATTGATTAAAGCTATGAATATCTGGATTTATAGATAACCTCTTTAATTAAAACAAAATTTAGCAATTATAGCTCAAAGTTATTAGTCATAAGGTGTTCATAACAGAAAAAGTAGTGTGAGTAAACATACACAGACCTGCATACATGTGCTTTCTCAGAAGAAATGGCAATGACTACATGCCAGCTAAAAATTCTTAGAGATAACTTTTTAATCAACATAGAAATATATGATTAGAAAGAGAGCTTTTTCTGAGTTCCCCTCATGACTGAATAACACCACGGAGGGTCACAGATACAGGCATCTCCTTGCCTGCACGTGAACCTGATAGTACTGATCATGCCCCACCAGGGAAGCCCATGAAGTGATCCTGTGCCAGCTGGGAATATATTACTCTTTATACTATCCTTTTGAGAAAACCTGGTCTATTAAAACAGAAGGTACTTCATGCTACCAGTTTCTATTTTGTTTTGACTCCGAAGAAAACATTGTCTTCCACATCAATTTTAAATACTAACATCATCTGTACCTCAAATAAGTTGGGACAATACATTTTGTCTCAACATTTTTGTGAAATACTTCGAGCTCTTCATCAAAAGTGTCTTTTTCTTGGGCTTTATATTTTAAGTTTTGCACAACTACTCCCGTCTCCAGACTTTAATAGTCCTATGGAGTTTTTCCTTAACTCTTCAAGTATTACAATTTATTGCAAAGTTTTAGTACTGCACAGTGTTTTTTCTGATTAATATTTAGTTGACTGAGCTGCATATGTTAAATTTCACACATATTTTTTAATTGTTACTCTGAACCATAGGTACCTAGGAAAGCTGATTGCATACACTTTCATAATTTAGTCTCTTTCAAAGGATTTACACTTTGCTTTAAGTCCATCATTTCGTAAATGTGTTTTCCTTATTTATAGGCGTAATATCAAACTTCAGTTCATATGGTTTGTATCCAGCTGAAGATGGTTTTGGTCAGAAGTATCACAGGACCTCTAAAATTACAACTGCAATTAGAAAAAGAGCTAATGAATCTATCCCTCTCACTTCCTCAGTCTATCCTGAAGAAATGGTGGTTTGCTTTAGGTACATATACATAAATTCAGTGGTAAAGCTAAAAATGCAACAGTCAATGTAAAGTGTTATCAACAAAGTAAGAAACAAAAGCAAAGAAAGTTAAGCTAATAGAGGTTGGGAGCACTGGGGCCTTTGGCTTTGCTATTATATATTTTTCCACAATACAACACAGCAGAGAAAATGCAATATGTATTCAGAGCAGCTGTGCAAGGAATGAAGGCTGTGCCATGCTTTTTCTCAAAATGATATGATTTCTACCTGACTGATAGTCATGCTGTGAAGTTTAATTAAAGTTTATGAAGCACATCAAAATCTTTGGATAAAAGGTGTAGTACTATGAACTTGGAAATTTGTTATTTCCACCACTAGTGAAAGACTAAAATACAAATGCTTTTGTCTTGACATGCCACCTTTGGTTGGCATTAATTCTGCATGTGGATTTAACCACAAAGAAATGCATAGAGGCTTGTAAGTTTTGGTTTTATTAGCTTTCATGTGTGAGACAGTATTAGTAGTGGTCTGAAATACTGTAGTAACCTTCTCTTTCAGTTTAAAATATTAGTATTTTAATATTAATAGTTTTCTTATCCCCTTCAAAGTGTGTCCTTGAAATAAATAATCAGTATCAATATTCACCAAAAATTTATAATAGACTACAGCAAACTCTTAGGTGTAGTTTTTCCAGTCATTTTACATATTCCCATTTTCTTTTCTGGATATATTTTTCAAAGGCTTGTGCAGCAGGAAAGTTGTAAGAATTACACATGACTGTGACTGAAACCATATTGGGTTATGTATTTATTTATTTATTAATAAATCATACAATTCAGAATGTAAGACAGTAGTCCCATGTACATCATTCGGTGTATGGAAACACATATTAAAATGTTTAGTTTAATGCATGTACATCTTGATCAGGATGCTTCATGAGCATCCCCTAAAATCAGCTGGGCTCTACAGTGCTGCCAACTTTCATTTAAAGGATGGAAGCTTCATTCTTAATTTAATCCCATTATTAATTATACTGAAGTCAGGCATAACCATGAGAGATAGGGAAGTTCGTTTCTACCTCTCATGTTCATGTATTAAATTCACATTAGTAAGCTTTTCCATAAATATGTTGGTGTAGCTACTTCTAAGCCTTTTCAGTTTTGCTGTATCTTCCCTTGGTTCCATGTAAAGTCAGTGCACAGAGAGTGTCCAGTCAAGTGTGACTCAGAGCAGATGCCTGATGAAGGTGCCTTAGGTTAGGCTGAGTAAATAATGCTCTAAATTACAATTTTGTTTCCTCCCTAGACCTTGCCCTGTTAGCAGATGTCACCCTCAGAAGTTCTCTCACAGTAACAGAACCTCAAGGTGAGTTTCCTAAGTAATATAAATCAGAAGCTCATCTAACTACACTCATATATCTCAGCTGAGACTGTGGCCCTTCATCTTTATTTTTGTGCTCTCTTCTTTCTTCTTCCTTTATAATCAATAGGTGAGCTTGAAGAAATTTCTGCCTTGCTTAGCAAGTGTACTTTCTGAAAGTCATTAAGACTAATCAAGGTGTAAGTCAAAGTCTGAAGACTACATTTAAAACAAATGGTCAAAGATCTGAAAAAATTTCTGCAGTCCTGACAACAGCATCTGTTTGTACTTTTTATGACAGGAAACAAATAGAATATACTGAAGTTACACCACCATCACCACCACAACAAAAAAAAGGACAAAGTCAGAAAGTCATCAATGACAAATCTGATGCTTCTGATCAAGCCTCTAAGTGAATCTTTTGATCTGTTATTTTGTACTGTGGCTTAATTTGTCATCTTCCCTAAAGCTTTACTTGTTTCAATACTTTTGTCTTACCCTTTCAGGATCAATGATGCCATTAGTTCTGTATTTGTTTTCATTCCCTTATTTTATTGTGTTTTCTTCCCAGTATTTGTCTTCTTGTATTATTTGCCATTTCCAGCATTTGCCTTATTTTACTATCTGTCGCTTGGTAGGCAGCTCATATTTCCAGTACTTGTCATTTCCCTTTTCATTTAATTTCAATATTTGTGACATGCCTTTCTTTTCTTCCCATGACTCATAACTCACTTGCTCCCAGTGCTTCTCCAAATGGCTACAGGATAGATTCGTAGATAATGTGGAAGCTTGCAAAGTCCAGAGAGGTGGCTCTCATTAACATACGTCTTCTTGATTTTAACTGAAAGGCAGAGGGGAACAGACTAACTGAATGCATTAGACAAGGCAGCTTTCTGGCTTTGACTAGGATTAAATTATTGGCATTGGACAATATTTTTTGGTACATTTCTCAGTCATTTCAGAAATACCTAGTAAGTATTTGATATTTGAATATGCTCAGTGCTGCCTTTCAAAACACTCATATGCCATTATTAAGGAAAGGGCACTTTGGTAAGTACTTTCTTCATTGTGCATATTTCCACATAGAATTCAGCTAAAGTATACAAGATTTTCTGTTTGTCTGAAAAATAAAATGAGGGGATCCTTATGTATAAATAACTTTTGACTGTATTACTATATATTGAGTTGCTTCAAAGGCATGTTTAGCAATCCTTCACAAGTGTAGTATGTGTTATGTGCTTTTCCTTATGAATTTACAGTTAAACCCAAAAAGAAAAAAAACATGGAAGGAGAAAATTTACAATTAAAAATACCTATATGAGTATCTTATAAAAATCCTTAGTTCTTATATAGCATTTTCTTAAGCATCCACTATCTATTTGAAAGGTAGAGGCAGAACAGGGATTATGTTAGTGAAGAGCAGGAAGATGTAGACGTCCCCAGTGTTGTGGATCCAACCTTCTGGAGGGTACAGGCAGTAATTAACTGTACACCATGTGAAGAAAGCAGGGATGGGGTCTGGGTGCCTGTAGGATTTCAGTTTCTTAGCTTACTGCTGTGCTGGTTTCACTGTACTGGTGCTTCATTTCCGTGTCTCAGAGAGGGAGGTATCTGGCAGTTCAAACCATTACCCTTCTGTTACTTCTGCCAGCATGGCTGCTTCTATAGACCCCTCCATATTCTTGAATTCTTCCCTCCCTTGCAGTTTTTTCCTTTCTTTTGTTCACTTTCAAATAGAAAGGGATCAATGATGTGCTTCTTATGTATTGGGTGATCTAGTTCCTTTGCTTTTTAAAACACTTGAGTTTGCACTCTCTCCACTTGAAGCATTTTATTCTTACATCAAGAAAGACGAGCAAGCCTGAAGTCCTTGGGAGGATACATGCTGGAACTCTGGAACACCTGCTTTTTTCTGCTCTCCTACTCAGAAGTAAAATGTCAAACTGCTGGCCCCCATACCTAGTGTCATTTTGACATATTTATTCTTACTTCATATCCAGAAAATTTTCTGAGTACCAGTAGATGTCACTGCAGTCAAAAGAAAGTTCCTAGGAGATTTTACTATGAGTAAAATTGCTTTCCTAACAAAATACAAATGATAAAACATTGTTATTTCTAGTACCACTGTCAAATTTTTTTATTTGGCAGATCAAACCCTTGAAAGGATGAAGTATGCTTCAGGAAGGAATTCAGGATTTAGGTTCAGGTTATTAACTTATTCTGAAAGTCAAGTGGTTAGAAATGTCTCACCAAAATGTGTTTTCATTGGAAAGAAAAAAGTGATTCATTGAAATAGTTTGTTGAAGTGTGATGCTTTAATGAAAAAGTTGTTACAAAAAATTACACCATAATTTCTCTAGAGTACAGTAGAGTCTGTTCAACATTGAGAAAGGAGATCCAAGGCCAAAATACTTCAAACTCCTTTGATTAGGAATATGCTTTAAATACAGAGGACTGGACAATCGGAGTAATTCTCCCTTCCCTTACAGACAGTACTTGAACCTATCTCATTGAACAGGAGAAAAGGAGAAACCTCAGGATAGATGAGGTGAAAAAGCATCTTTCCCTTCAACTCTGACTGTGATACCATTGGAAGGGAGAACACTTTATGGAAAAGGATAATGTCATAGGTAAGGCTGAGGGCTGTATGTTTATGTTCCCTTTGCAGTTCTGCCAATGAATTTTTATTTGGTATGGAGAACCTGTTAACTCAATACTACATTTTTCTCACAATGTCTACCTCAAGAAATCCATGAAGATGAATTTATTAACTTTTTAAAAGGAATATTCTACCTCAAGAAATCCATGAAGATGAATTTATTAACTTTTTAAAAGGAATGTGAGTTCTCAAAGGATCACGTGAGGGCAAAGCATTACTGATTTTTCCACTCCTTTGTTACAGACTGTTGCATTAAGCTCAGAAAAAAAAAATCTTTTCCATTTTTCTTGGTGATCTTTTTTGCTCAGATCTGATGTTTTGGTGTGTATGTGTGTATATTATACACTTAAATAACATTAGGACTTTTCAAAGTTGGTAGTAAAAAAGGTAGACATGTCTGTTCCATATTATATACTATCTCGACAACAAACATGCTAAAAATCTAGAACCCTGTTAAAGTCTTTGTTCTGTCCAAATATGTCAAAGGATTTGAACTGTCTTTCTTGCTGTCTACATTTCACCTGATGTTTTTATCCTTCTGTAGGCTGTTGCTGAAACAGATATTTGAACCCTGGAATGGTAGATTTTAATCAAATGCCTGAATCATGTTATTGAGTAAATCAGTCTTGCCTATTGCAGATACTCCACTTCACATGGATAATCTGTTTGGAAAGAGCATAAGGAAAGATGACTTAATAGTCCAGAAAGCAGAAAACCTGCTGGGTATGTGGGTGTGTGAGTTTCAGATCCATGGACTGAAATACACAAAGCAAGAACGTCATGGTTGGATTCATACTCCCACGTACCTGCATGGAACTCTTTTAAGGTCAGTGAACATCTGTCTTCCATCTGAATTTGACCAGTTAAGTTTTGTCCTTTTAAAAGTAGAGTGAGTGCTTCTCAGCAGTACTTTTCTATTTGGACACATCAATAGTTTCTGACAAACAATTATTTAATCACAAAAATATCTGCCAGTTTTACTTCAAACAAACTTGTTTTGCAGTACAAAAGTGCAGTGGTAGAACACGTCAGGAATGACTTGCTGAACAAGAAGAACATTTGTCTAACTAATTCTTTCAGTTGCCCAACATCATCTAGGTTAGGAGTTCCTGCTGTGTGGGCTGAGGGTCATCATGGAATCACATTAAACATTAAAACCAAGGAATGCATCATTTTTACCTGACACTGTATTTTCATGCACAGCAGACACTTTCCTCTAGGGACCTCGTTTTCAGTTAGAGGAAATGAACCATACCCGTTGCAGCACAGAAACTGCTGAATGAAAAGGGATATGTTCCATGGACAGGGATGTGGGTTTTGCTGGCTGTACTTTACTGTGCTACATGCCTCACGATGAGTGGTGTAAGAATATAGTCACAGAGGGAGGAAAAGCATTAGGCAGACCAACACAAAGCATGGAACAATTGTGGTTTTCATACAGGTGAATATTTGAGTATTTCTTAATTGTAAATAGTATTTGTACTGGCTGTGATATTCCACTGTTGTCAGTCTTGGGCTAATAGAGGAAAAAGGGCAAAATAAAATACATTCAGTTATGGCAAAAGTGAAAAAAAAGGTGTTACTGCAGAAAGAAATAGATGTAAAACCGATACAGTGCTTAGGGTCAGACTTTGCTTCAACAGCTGCCATGGTGTTGGTGTTGGAAGGAAAAGCTCTGGAACTACAGTAGCCGTAGTTGGCTCTATACCATCTCCTGTCTTCTCAGCAGGAGGAATCTCTGCCCCTGTCAATAGGTCCTGCACTGGTTCCGAGACAAAACATCACTACTGAATAACAATCAAATTCACTTAAAAACCCAACTCAAAGCAACTGAGTGAACAGTTTACCTGGAGGCTGTTCCACAATTACTTGAAGGTACCAGAAAGACTTTCACAGAATTCAGTAGGTGTTCAATCAGGCCCTTAGCAGAAAGGAAGGTATGACTCTGTTTTATGGGTTACCATAAAAGCAGAGCAAAAGAATATAAGAGCTGTTGGGTTATAATACCTTAATGATGGCATATTTGCAGTGAAGGAGACTGGGAATGTAGTCTCACATATGTGAATGCCCTGAAGATACAGCTGGTTAGACGCTGTAAGTATAAGGCAGACACATCTATGGACCATATTGTTCTAGTTTGGATGAGGAGCAAGTTTGTAAATTCCCTCAGAGTCTTTTGCTAAATCTTTAGCTGAATGGGCTTCTGAAATGAGAATAATCTTTGCAGCATTACCACTCCCTGATCTGAATGCGGCTTTAGAGGAGGTGACTTACCTGATATTGAATCCAGTGTCTCTTACACTTTTAAAAGAGTGCAGGAATATCAGATGCTCATATGCTAAGCTGGGATTGCTTCAACAAGCCTGAGTAATGTTCTCTACCTGCTGTTCTGCTCCTGAGAGCTGTGAGCAGGAACAGACAGTGACTCAACAGCCTTTTCAAGATACTGTTTTCAGTAACTCTGCATGCCATAAGAAAACAGTCTATGCACTCCAATCTTCCTACACACAGTTCAGCACTGTCCAGCTGTCAGTGAAACACAACTGTCTTCTTCAGACTTCCTCTGCCCTACCTCTGTATCAGAGGAAGTTGCAATAGTTTTGTGACTGAACTTTAGCCCTAGATTCAGTCATCAGCAAACCTGCTGACATGCTAAATTTGTATCCAAATTCACTGGTTGAAATTAATGATCTCAGAGGTCTTTTTCAACCCAATTGATTCTGTGATTCTGTGATTTGTACCTGTATACACTGGTTTCAGCTCCAGCAGCCTCTATTGCCAATGACAGGGCAATAAACTAAAATATAAGGAGTGATACATAGTGTAATTCCTGCTTCCTTTAATATATTCCTACATTCTGTGATTGTAACTAACCTGTTGATTTTGGCCTGATTCATATGGAGTCATCTACCAGGTCTCAGGTGGCAACTGTGACTAATGACTGAGATACTGGAAAGAATAACTAAAGCTCTCTGCACCATGATCCTGATCTGCTTTCTGCTGTCCAGGGGAAGGAGGATGCTGGATCAGCATCATGGCTTATGTGCTGGCTCACTTTCCCTGGTGAACCCACACCCATCCTAACCTGGGGTATTTCCTGTCAGAATACTCTCACTCAGCATTGCATTCCTGTAACAACTCGGATTCTCATTCAGCCTCCTCCTGAAGCAGCTTATGTCTCTGGAGGTAGTTTTGCCATTTTTCTCCCAAAGTCTCTCCCAAGAGGGCTTTTGATTATGAAGACTGCGATCTTGAGACACCAGTTTTCACTTTCTTGGGAGAAAGTAGTCAGTTATACATATTTCCATTAATCTCCCACATACTGTGTTGAAGTTTTTTTGGTAGTGCTGTGGTTTGGTGTTGGTATTTTTGGTGTTGTGGTTTTGGTTTTGGTGGGTTTTTTACAGCCTCATTGTATATCTAAATGCTTTATTTCTTGCTTTTTATTTCTACCTGGCCATTTATGCTTATCTCCTCATAACCACATAAGCAGCCTCTGGTAAAATAACTGGATACTCAGATGGCACATACAGTTCTCTCAGCTTAATATAGTGTAGGTTACATTCTCTGTGGATAGTGCTGTTTTATACTTACAGTTGTGTGGATACTTTCAAATATAAAATCGGGGCAACACACCTTCCTGAGATTTTTTTCTGGTATATCCAATATGTATGTGACTTTTATTAAAAAAAAAAATTAAAAATCCTTCACATTGAGATGTTTCCTGAGAAGAGCCAGACTACAGCAAAGACACTGAACATCTAAAATAAAATAGCATCTCTTTATTCTGACACATGGGAAAAGATGTCCAGGAGCTAGGAAATCAGTATATAAACACATTCTGCTGGGGTTCACAGAAAATTCAGGACAGACAGTAAGTTCTTCCAGCATTCAGAATTGATTATTATGCTAATATGGACATAAAAATTGAAGCATATGGAAGAGACAGTCTAGGTCATGATCTGTAGACAGTCTGGTTCATCTAGGTTAGAACACCCAGAGCTGTGGGTAACCAAGGAAAAATCTCCAGTTCCAAAGGCAGTAGAAACTCCACAAGTAACTAATACCCTAGACTGCAAAACATCTCCATCACCCTGTACTGAATTTATAATTTTACATAGGCTGTCACAGCTGTGCCATGGGAAGCATGAATGAGAAACAGAACATCTCCAGGCTCTGTACTAGCACAGTATATGTTAAACAAAACTCACTCAAAGCCTGACTACTTTCATCTCTATACAGAAAGAGCAAAAAGACCTTTTAGGTCAAACTTGGGAGAAAAAAACCTCTCTTGATCAATAGCTTCTTTAACCCTCAGCATCAGCTTGAATATATAATGCACTATGACCCTCAAATATATCGCTTTAACTTCCTCCCTGCAGTTATGATGAATATCTTTTAGCTTCAAAACTAAAAGAAAAACCTGCCTCCCCTAGAAACTATAGCATTCACCTGGGGAAATTCTCTCTGACCTCCAAATGTGACAAGTAAGAAGTCTTGAGAACACTTTATAAATTCAATACAAGCTCATAAAGGTCCAGGTCCTTAGGATATGTTTCTGCCTACATAGCATATGACATACCTAAGTCTGATTGCCCATGCTCACAGCCTGACTCAGAAGCTTAAACATGATCAACTCATGCCATCTGCCATGCTATAACTTAGCTGAAAAATCTACACAGGCCTGGCAAATACTACCCAGATCCTGTAGAATAACTTTTCTGGACTGGGAGCTGGAGGCCAGGAGCAGTGTCTAAGGACATGGCACTAGTTTCTGCCCTCTAGGGGACTGAAGTGAGCCAGCAACTTACTAGTCCCAGACTAGTACTTTCGTACTCTGTTACACACCTCTCCCTATAAATCTACTAAGTTAATCTTAAAACAAATTTAGGTTTCCTTTCTCCTATAGCCTATGTGTATGTCCTTAAAATTTTGCTCTTCAGTTATTAAGAATTTACAG
Organism: Myiozetetes cayanensis; assembly: GCF_022539395.1. NCBI lineage: Eukaryota > Metazoa > Chordata > Aves > Passeriformes > Tyrannidae > Myiozetetes > Myiozetetes cayanensis. The sequence continues at coordinate 24,357,272 of NW_026086604.1, forward strand.
AATAGGTTTAGTCACCATCAGTTTACAGTAATTTGATTTTATATTAGTGCGTGTGTTCAGCTTGAGCCATTCTATTCCTCCAAAGACATATTTCTAGAGTCCTCATATCCTCTTCCATCTCTTTTTTTGCTTGGCTAAAATAAAATATTTAAGTTGCAATTTCTGTAGACCTAGGAAGGTCGATGCAGGATTTTTATGCAGGCAGGAAGTTTAACATGGACTGTTTCTTTTGTGTTTTGTCACTTCTCCATTTCCTCATATGCTGCCAAAGAGAATTTCCATCAGCATTTTGCCATTTCACTGTAAACAGCCTTTGATTCTTCAGGTTCTCTGTACAGCAGTAATCGAGGTCTTTTTTTACCATTGTTTTTTTTGTTAGTAAGAAAGTTTATCTTCATAATGTATTTTTTATACTTTATCTAAAGTCAACATAATTTGCTTGTACGTGTCTCGTATAGGTCAATTGCCTAAAGGCACTGATGTCAAGGTCTAAGGCCATTATCAAGCTACTAGCAGACTCTAAAGAAAAAAGCTGTCACAGTATGCCATAAACCTACGTGAGTTTAAATGATGCATTCATACATGATATGTGATTTATATTAAAATGTGACAGAGACAGAAATCCTGCTTTGCAAAATGTAATCAAAATACCTACCTCACTTATGAAAACACAGTGCTTCACTCAGGACTGCCAGGAAATAAAGTTTATCTTTATGAAACAGAGATGTCCATACTTAAGGAATGTTATAACTGAAATTTTAAACTCAATTAAGAAGACTGATGAGGAGAGGAATATATACAAACTCTTTCCTGTCACTAAATGCTTGTGAAATCACAACCCATCATCTGAACTGCAAAAGGCTTACTTCTTACACTATCTGCATTTAGGTCCTGGAATGTGAAATGATTTTGCATTTCAAGTTAAATAAGCTACTTGCAGAGTGGAAAAAGCAGGAATAAGTTCAAGCTAGTATAAACTGGTGTCACCTATCTTTCAAAGCGCACAAATATGAAGCAGAGGAAAACAGGGAGGAATGCTAAATAGGAAATGTAGGCAAACTCATTATCAGTGTTACTGTGCTCCCTTCCCAGTGTGGGCATCACTGTTTTGCAGAAAATATTGGTGAAAGCTTTTGCCCTTTTCTCCTGCTTTGCTTCTGTAGATATCCACATTCCCTAGTGCCCCATTCCATGCCTACAAACTCTATTAATTTTACTCTTTCTTTATTGGCAATGCTCTTTTTCTAGCCTCAGTTATCTTATTTTCTTGACCAGCTCTGCAGAGTATTTCATTATCATCTTACCACCTTAACACCACCTTAACCTGTGTGAAACTTTCCTGGGGTAAGAACACCTAAAGGGGCTTTACTTTCTATATATCTTACCTCTCACTTGCATAACATAGGAATATACAAGGAGACTCCTTTTTTTCTGCATAGGTAAAGGCAGAACTTCAGAAGAAGTAATATTTATGCTACTTGCGTTACAGTGATGAACCTCAGCTTCTCTTTTAAACAGAAAGTGTGAATATTTCTGTGGGAGTGAAGAATCTGCTATTCAGCCCAAGAAATGAAACAGTAAAGCCACTACTAACAAAACTGTTTTGTGCTAGTGACACAGAACAGGAGCAACCCATGAATAATACATTTTTGTGGACCTGGTAATCAAGATACTGACAAAATGTCTCCAGTATTGCTGTCCCCTAACAGTGTCCTTAGACTGAATTCAGTTAGAGATTTCGTCACCTCCCATGGAAGTGCAAGGGGCTGAAGCATATTTTCCCCATTCCCTAATAGCTTCTTCTGACATCCTTTTGGAGGTACTCAAAAACCTTCTTTACTGTACTTGGCTATTATAAGACTTGTCTGTGGATGCATAACATTCACCTCAACCCCTGACCCCTGTGAATTTGGCTCCCGGCTGGAATCCTGGCAGACAGTGACCTGTCAGCAATTTAATGGAAGAATCCTGCCATCATCTGTTTCAAGCTCTCTGAACAGGAAAACGAGATGAGGGTTTCGTATTTCAAAGAACAATACAGCTCAGGGATGGTTTTTTAAATTGAAATTCTGGCTGTGAGAGTCATTAAATATAGTTCTGCTTCTCTTCTATACTGTAAGATCAAACAGCACAAGCAATAGAAGGAATATTTGCTGACTTACAGTACATATACAATTTTTGCAGATTGGTTGGCTTCATTCTGCAACTTACTATAAAAAGGACATAAAAATATCTTTTACATGTCTGGTTTTGTACTGAAAAAATCCTATGCTAAAATTTTTTTCACAAAATGTTTCTGAACATTTTCTTCATTGATATTTGGGCTCTAAAACTTGTTTTTCTGGAGACTGTTGATAGGTGATTGGAGAGACTGTATGATTTGAAAATTATCTCAGTTTTGACTTAGTGAACAGTATTTGATTTGAAGGATGTGGTATGAAAATTATTAATTTTCTCCATAATCCAGTTTTGTAGTGGTGAAAATCCCATAAAAAGTTATGCATAATCTAGGAGTATCCAAGATCATAATCCAGAAATCTTGACTTCTTGCTCACTACAAAAGAGCAAAATTTTCACTAAATTCATTAGGGCATCATTTTTCACCTTACTATAGAAATCTCATTACAAAAAACCCCCTACCCTACTCCTGGCCTATAAAGGGCAGACAGTTTATATCCAGTTTATCACGTTAGCTTCACAAAACCCAACCCAACCCCAGCTTGTTCCAGTGTCTCACCACATTAATTGTTAAGAATTTATTCCTTATATGCTTATATATACCCTCTTTCAGTTTGCAGCTGTTGTGCCTTATCCTGCCATTTCAGGACCTGGTAAAAATTCTTTCTCCATCTTTTTTATAAGCCTCCTATAAATATTGAAAAGCTGCAATAAGGTCTCCCTGGAGACTTCTTTTCTTCAGGATAAACCTAGAAGCTCAAATATCCTCTAAAAACATAAAAAAAAGTTCTACTACTATATTTCAGCAAAGACATGATGGAAAAAGCTGGCTTGCTGCAATGCGCAGAACTGTGGGAAGAACGTCCTAGGAATCACACAAACATACATGACCAAGGGCAGCAGTTCCGAATCACTTGAAGCTCAGATGAGTCCTTGCAGCATGACTCACTCAAGGTTAGGCTAAGTGTAGCAGAGCAATTCAAGCGAGGAGTTAAGCCTCTGCAATGGAAATGTACATGTAGAAGAAACCTTTCTAAAGGAAATGGCAATATCATAGCTGGGGAGTCAAATGATTTTAAGGAGTACATGTAAGCAAATCAGTATTTCTACAGTGTCAGAGTTTTCTGTTAAAAATTTAGAGCTTAATAAATCCTAAGCCTGGTTTCTGATGTTGAGCCCTCACATTCTTTAGGCTTAAGGTCCACTTTGCCCTGAACCATTTCTGTAGCTAAATTGAGTTTTGTCACCTCTAGGGCTTTAAAAATGGGTTTTTAAAAATGCTGAACCACCTGCTAAGGAGTAGTAGCTAGGTACTATTTTCCTTTGTAGAACTTTGTAACTAATGTATAATAAAAGTTTTTTCTGAGATTGTGTGTAGCAGCTGGATAGAAGATCAGAGCTGCTACTGGAGAACTGCCATTTATACAGGGTGAGAAAGTAGACTTGGCAAAGAGCTCTGTCTGTACCAAGTAGGTCCCACTGCAGATGAAACTTTAGCAAGCTGTCTGAGTTATCTTATTATGCATCTGCTCCTCATAGTTTATCAAGGCACTCAGGGCATTGGTTAGTCTGACAGAACTGTGAGATTCAAGTTAAATTACACTGCATGCCAGCACTGTATATTCTGAAATAATAGTTGTTCTTCTCCTATTATGGAATTATTATGAGATTTGAATTCATGCAATTTGCTTTTCAGATAATGCTGCTGTTTTAATGGGTTCACTGAATAGTTTTTATGTAAGTTCTAGTCTCAAACTTTCTATACAGCATAAACAATAAGAATGGCATTGATAATGAAAGCCTTGCAGTAATTACTGTCCAAAAATGTTTACATTTTGAGAAGGTCCTGCTTCTAGTGAAATTTTCACAGTGTTTTTTTTTCTTTCTAATGTCCTTGCTGCATTTTAAAGCTTAATAGGTTTATTTTCTGAATCAATAATCCACTTCCTTGTGAGGCTGGGTGCTAAGTAAACCTATTTGTATTAAAGGTGGTGACATTTTAACAAAGTTTGGCTACAAGATTTGTTCAGTACTTTTGCCAAGCGGGAGTGTGCATCACTTAAAGAGTTCTTAAGAATGCTTTGTAAAATTTTAATTTTGGTACCATGGACACCTCTCCAGCTGTTCTTTCCACTGTTCTCTTGCAGAGTGGAACAACTCTATTGGTTTGTAGCCTTGACTCACTTACTTGGAGAAATCAAGGTATCTTTGAAGGTATAGAATGGTTATAGAAGTGAAGTTTGCATGCCTGGCCACTGCTACCCCTCCTAGCAGCCTAATTCTTCATCAGAGCAAGTATATCCTTCCACATAAATTATAGAGCACGTAAACTTGCTCAGTCCATCTAAAGAAATAGCTTTGCTGTGTCCCCTCAGACCTTGAAACCTCTGGTGTTTATCCTTCCTAAATGAGTGGCTCCAGTCATTCCAGTGCCCCTCACCATATGGGCCAATGTGCAGTCCATTTTCAAAGCATCAACTCGTGCAGGTTGCATGGGGTTTAAAACAGTCAAGAGTCAATTCACTGCTGGATGCTCTGTATATTGCTTTGGCTGTGGCCAAGATAATTTCTGGCCTCACTGTTTTCTGGGAGTGAGACAGGTTGACCAATATGCATGTCAGATGAGCTGCCAAAAGAATGTTAACTGGTGTTGAAGTGGTGCCAGGGAGCATGGAAATGAGCAAGGGGGCAGCTGGCAAGTACTGGACCCTCCATGTAAAAAGAATAAAAACTTCTGTGTTTGCAAGCCCAAAAAGAGAGTGAAGAGGTGAAGGAGACATTTATCAAACCAAGAACAGGTGACAGTGCTCAGGGAAAATGGCATTGACCAAAGGGAGCAGTGCTTACTAAGGTGAAGTTTTTTGTTAGAGAGGCCAGGAAGCAGCTATTGGCTGAAAAGGAATGGGTCCCCTCCATCATAACACTGATGCATGGCAGGGTGTGCATGCAAAGAAGTCATAGTGTTGTGGGTATCCAAGGGTGGTTAATATGACCTCTTCCCCTGACATGACCTAAGTTAATATGACCTATTAAAATGTGAGTAGTAACTTATTTCCCAGAGGTTATCAGGAAAATGAGTCAGCTGCTTTTGGGCATGATGAATTTTCCTTTGGGTGCAGATAGGATGTGTAGGGATAGAAAGAGCTCTCTTTGATGACATGAATTAATCATTAAAATTTATGGATTTTTGACAGGACATTGAAACTGTAAGTTACATTAATTTGATACTTGAAAGATAAAATGTATAGAAAAGGAGAGTTCCAAACTTTTTTAAACATGAGGGGAGATATTGTTTGTTAATTTCTTAGAGAAGATTAATTTAATCACAGAATCACAGAACAAAATTTGGAACTCTCCTTTTCTGTATATTTGATGTTTCAAGTATCAATGACTGTACAACAGACTTCAGTTATGGGTCTGTGGACCCTTCCTTGAACAGTGACAGTCATGAGATCTGTCTGGAAGTAGCGAAGAGGCCAGGCTAGATGGGGTGAATATTATTAGGTAAGTCACCTAATACTAGGGCAAGTGGGCAATGCAAAGAAGCTGCATTGGTGGAAGATGGTGGAAGATGAGCTGTCTGGGTGATAGAGCGTTAGATGGTATTGTGTCCCTTGTTTGCTTGTGTGGCCAGAAGTTCTCCAGACTGCGTAAGTATCATGGTGGTTGGTGTCTGGGGTGTGAATGAGCATGTTAAGATTTGTGAAGTCAGTTGCATTGAAAAGATCAAGGACTAACAACTGGCAGCTTGAAATCTTATTGTGTAAAAACCAATTTATATTCTGAACTCTAAGGGGAAATTTCAGGATGGGACGCTGGATCCCACTGGATGAATAAAAACCACAAAGCAAATCACAGGAGTAAGTAGACACCCTACTAGGAACAGGAAAAAGTCCCACTCAGCAATGCAATTATGTTTAGGAGATCAAGAAGTATGGAGGTAATGTGAGACATGCCAAAAGCCAGTCTGAGCCAGACTTTGTAAAGGAAATTAAACAAATAGCAAAAGATTATTCAGCTGTATAAATAAAAAGAACACAGGAAAGCATAAGTGAGTCCACTATACAATAATGACAGAACAGAAATTAAAGATAATCTTGCCATGTCCCCAAAAGTAAATGAACACAAAGTACAAACTGATGCCCGTGGAGTCTTAATAAGAGCAATTTCTTCTGTAGGCTGATGTTCATTAGCTGTCACTGGTAGAAGAGTAAAAAAACCTGATGTTTTTGTTAACACGAGTCTTGCATGGACCCCAGTGAGATGTTTATCAGTCATTAGTAACTCTAATTTGTTATCAGCATCGGTGTAGAGCTGAGTAATATTGACATGAAGAGTCATCATTAGCTTGACAGATAAGTGGCTCAGTTGCAGTTGTGTAAAAAGAAGCAAAACAGTTGGATTGAGGGGTACTGGCTACATGTGTATTTGGCAAAATCTTACAAACTACAGCTATTTTGGCAGTGAATTAATAAATAACCACTAACAATGTAAATAATATGTACATACTGAACTTGGATATCTCTTTTCACCTCTGGTTGCCCTTGTTTGACAATGTTGTTGTTGCATGGCAGATAGAGATGTGAGACTAGACAGAGTGTTCTTATTTACTGAGTTTGCAAAATTTTCAGAGTAGGACAGCACTGACTTTTCCAAGTCAAACCCAGAGTCAAATACATCTAAAGTATTATATATTTCACTCAGGCAGTGCTTGCTAATTACCTCCTGCAGTTTTTCTCTTGCGTAGATACTGAACTGACACAAACAAGTTTGCCTTCTTATAGCATGCTTTGTATAGCAGCAGAAGTCAATGCTGAATCAAGTCCCTTTCGTGCAGATAGTTTGAACGAGAGCATTGCTAAAACTGATGTGGTGGTTCCTGTTACTTGGACATAGTGAAATAGTCATATTGAAGAAGGATAAAGAATACTTTGAAAAAGTTTTTATACCTCTTTGTGAAGATGGTTTACTGTCCTCAACGCATGAGCTCCTACACATCAAATCAATATACAGGGTCTGAATGTACTGGACTGTTGTCTCACACACAAGAGCCAGTGTCACCAAACCTGACCTTAAAACTGCTGAAATGCTCTAGAAAATGTCTTCCATTTACACCAGCTGACTTTGTGGTTTTTCTAGAGATTGGAACAGGTGAGGCATGTAAAATGTGGGGAAGATAAATTAGAATTTCCAGTTTTCAGATGGAGTTAGTGGGATATAAGAGGTTAAATATTTGTCTGGGGCTTTCCTATTAGGTTTGTTACACTGAGATGACTTTGTGTCCAGTCTAGGATCCTATGCCCACAAGCACATCTCTTCACTCAAATAACATGGTGTTTTTAATTCAAAATAGTTGACTGTTTAGTAGTATAGGCTAATCACAAATGAAGCACTAACACAGGGACTGAAATGCCACTTTAATGCCTCTACTGTTCCATCAGCATCCAATAGTTCCTAAAGGAGATTATAGGAAGCACAAACAAGGACACTAGTAATTCTTTGGAAAACAAGTCCTAGAGTACTTCAGCTTAATACTGTGCAAAGGTACTACCTCAGTGCAATAGAAATGAAGATGATTTCAGTGATGTCACAGTAGGTCAAGTATTATTTCAAAACCTGGATAGCTGTCATTTGAGGAAGTCTATACTGAAACCAGCAAACTGAATAACTATGATAATTAAGATCTATCCTCTGGAGAAACTGAGAATTGAACTCAGATATTCAGAGATTCAACTGCAATGTTTTATCCACAAGAAACAGCTCTTTCTTTTCAGGAACAGAAAATTCTAGTCTTGGATAGGAAAGGACTTACATAATAAGATGTCTAGCTGAGTATTAATAGAGGAAAGTTCTGTTTATCAAACCTAATTTCCTTCTATGATAAGGTAACCCACCTAGTTGATAAGGGGAAACCAGTTGATGTCTTTTTGGATTTCAGTAAAGATTTCAATACTGTCTCTCACAGGATCCTTCTGGACAAACTGTCCAGCACACAGCTGGACAAACACATCATGTGGTGGGTGAGCAACTGGCTCACGGGTCGAGCACAGAGGGTAAAAGTGAATGTGATAACATCAGGCTGGTGACCTGTCAGGTTTCCTGTGGTGACCTGACTAGATTCCACAGGTCTCCATCTTGGGCCCTGTGCCCTTCAACATCTTCATAAATGACTTGTGTGCAGGATTGGAAGGGGTACTAAGCAAGTTTGCAGATGACACAAAGCTTGGAGGAGCTGTTGACTCCCTTGAAAACAGAGAGGCCCTGAAGAGAGATCTTGATTGTTGGCTGGACACTGGCACTTGATAAATTAGAGGACTGGGCAATCTCCAACCATATGAAGTTCAACAAGAGCAAGTGCCGGATTATGCACCAGGGTGGGGTAACCTGGGATGTTTGTACAGACCGGGGAATGAGATGCTGCCAAGCAGTGCTGTGGAAAGGGACCTGGGGTCTTGGTCACTGGCAAGTCGAATATGAGTCAACAGTGCCCTGGCAGCCAGGAGGTCCAACCCTGTCCTTGGGGGGCATCAGGCAAAGCATCGCCAGCCAGTCAAGGGAGGGGATTGTCCTGCTCTGCTCTGCACTGGTGTGGCCTCACTTGGAATATTGTGGCAATTTTGGACACCACAATGTAAGAAAGGTATTAAGCTGTTAGAAAGTGTCGAAAGGAGGGCAAAGAAGATCGTGAAGGGCCTTGAGGGGAAACCGCATGAGGAGCATCTGAAGTCACTTGGTCTGTTCAGCCTGGAGAAGAGGAGACTGAGGGAAGACCTCATTGCAGTTACCACTTCCTTGTGAGGGGAAGAGGAGGGGCAGGTACTGATCTCTTCTCTGTGGTGACCTGTGACAGGATCCTAGGGAATGGCCTGAAGTTGTGTCAGGAGAGGTTTCGGTTGAATATCAGAAAGAGGTTCTTCACCCAGAGGGTGGCTGGGTGCTGGAACAGGCTCCCCAGGGAAGTGGTCAGAGCACCAAGCCTGAAGGAGTTCAATATTTATGAGGGCCATTTTATACTGCTTCTTCATGCAGCTTGTTCCTCCTTAGCTAAATGATCTCTTTTCACTTGTGACTTTTTGAGGGTTAGCAGGGCTTACACAGAGTCAAATCCTTTACTGCTTCTCACACCACCCCACCAGTGAGGAGGCTGAGGGTGCGCAAGGAGTTGGGTGGGGACACAGCCGGGGCAGCTGACCCCAGCTGACCAAATGGACCAGATGGTGTCAAGCTCAGTCAAAGCTGGTGAAGAAGAAGGAAGGATGAAACATTTGGAGTGATGACGTTTGTCTTCCAAAATCACCATTACATGTGACAGAGCCCTGCTTTCCTAGAGATGGCTGAACACCTGCCTGCCCATGGCAAGTGATGAATGAATTAATTGTTTTGCTCTGCTTTACCTAGTAAACTGTATTTATCTCAATCTACAAGTTTTCTCCCTTTTACTCTTCCAATTCACGCCCTCATCTCACTACAGAGGAAGTGAGCAAGTGGATGGGTGGTGCCTAGTTGCTGGCTGGGGTTAAACCATGACAATCCTCTTGGTGCCCAACATGGGGCTTGAAGGTTTTGAGATAACAAGAGATTTGATTGGAATAAGCTAGATCAAATTTATAGCTGTTATTGCTATTTAGCTATGAATTAACAGGCTTTTATGCTTGCTATGGGACTTGCTTGCCTATATATTAGTCTAGTGCTTCCTGGTGGCTGCTTTTTTACTTTTGCTACTTGCTGTAGTTCTGTGCTGTCTATCACCTTACTCTGCTATGCCTAGGAACATTTTGATAACAGCAATAGTGATGCACCCTGTCTGGCCAGTGAGCAGGACATCACTCTGTTTCTGTTCTGCTGTATTGGACAGGCCGAAACTCCAGTGTGAACCTAAGCCAAAGGATCTGTGATCTGCAAATGAGTCCATGTGGGAGCAGGACACCCTGAAGTGTCTCTGGGCATGAATAAGCCCACTGCAGAGGAGGTATGTCTCTGTGCTTGCATCCATACCACAGTAGGTGTAATTGTAAGAGACTGTGGTCCAAGGATAAATCCACATTTGAGAATGTTCACCTTGAAGCCTCTGTAGCAGTGAATAAATCCATCAGGTGCATCAGGTATATCCCTGAAGAGACTGTGTCTCATAGATAGGGCTCTACTTAGAGCAAGTACAATCCTAAGGGACTACACTCTACGAATAAAGCCCAAGCTGGAGCAGGGGCAGGGACAGGAGTTCACTGCAATGCTAAACCCTAGGGTCTGGTCTAAAGGGACCAGCAGTGGAGATTGTAATGGAAATACATTTAAACTGTGATAAATAGTGATTTGAGTTGCATGTTATAGGGATTACTGTAGCAGGAACTACCTGAATCAATGGAGGACAAGTCTTACACGAAGCAGTGCAAGTGCAGCTGTGGTCTGACCTGAGCTACTCTGGTGCCCAATAACCACACAACACACCACCTCTACCACCTTGAGTGACTACCAAAGATATATTTAATGGAATAAAATTAATTCCTTATTTAGGGCAGTGTAAACAGAGAGAACTTTCACAAACTGTATTTCACTTAAAAAAAAAAAAGAAAAAGATTAATGACATATCTGAAACTACAAAAAGAAAACCTCAAACCATACTACAAACAAATGCACAATAAAATGCTCGTCTACTTATTATGGTCCTCCTTAGTTCTTTGATACGTTTCCTATCTTACACTTTTTTTGTTTAAAAGTCAAGAACAGTGTAAGGACAAATATTTGTAAGTCAAAAATAAAGTTGTGTTGGTTAAAAATTGTAGCTGCTATTTCATTTGTAGAAGAATGGGCCTGCTGAAATCCACAGCAGCATATGGTAATGTCTGCGTTTCATCTTGTGCTTTTAGTGCAGAGCCAGTGGCAAAGACAGGTTTGCCTCTGCTTTCTTTCATAGAAAACCCCATTAGAGTCTGTGTTTTCAGACAGTGAGTCATCCCTGGCCATGTGAAACCACAACCTTCTTTCTTTCTGTTAAACGTTGACCTGTCCACATTGTGACAGATGAACCGCACCTACCTCATAGCTTGTATAACTTTCTGTCCCTTTTTATCTTACTTCAGCAAATACCACACCTGTGCTCCTGTGTTATACTTTCTAGTCCAGCATGTACTGAGTGTAACAGAACCATTACAGGGACTTAAAGTGTGAAAAGTTTGCGGAGAGTGGTAACATCAAATTTTCCATTCCTCAGCAATGAATGGGAAGAGGTTGAACACAAGTAATGTTGTATAATGTAAGGCACCTGTTAGCAGCTGCTGTTCTGCATTGATTCTCCAGCTTTGCTGATGAATTACCATTTTGTGTTGCTTGATGTCCATCAAGTTGCTGCAACTAGCTGTACTTCAGGCACTCTGTATTTACACTGAGAAATATTTCAGCACCTGCATGTTAGAAATAAAGAGACACATTCCTCTTGGTTTTGGGATGTGATTGCCTTTTGTGTTAAGAAATCAAACACCTATAGCTGTGTTTCAAGGAGAGGAATCATAAGTACCTTTCCAAAGTACAACTAACTCTCATACTTATCTTGCTTTCATTATTTTCTATTAGTGTACAGACAAGCAGTGCTTCAATGAAGTGATACATCTGCTGAAGTATAATACCCTGTATAGATAAAATTTCTCCTCTAAGTTATTGTCTGCAGGTAGATTCCCAGAGTGAGGGCATGTATTCAGTGCTGGGGAGGTCTACATTTTACCCCAACCACAGTATGGTGGCATTCCTTACCCCCTTCTGCTCACTCCCTGCACATTTTTGCATAGTCTTAACTCCTCTCAGCCACTTGTTACTTGGGGCACTGCTCAAACCTTTCTGTGGTGTAGTTTAAGAGTTTTGTACTTGTTTTGTTTATTCTATTTTTATTCTTTAGCATTTAAATTTACTTCCTTTTCTAGGACTCTCTATTTTTACTCACATTTCTACAGCTATACCATCTGGCTTAATGTCATTTTTCACCTGAGACATCAGTCTTGGTAGAAGAAAAATGCTTCAAAACTTCATCTTGGCAAGGTTCTGTGCTAGAAATTTGAATTCAAGTGCTTAGATTTTAACTTTGTCTCTACAGCCTTCTAAGAACTCATTGAACTTGTGATCACGAGGCTTGTTGGGTTTTCATAGCCAAGTTTTGGTAGCAGGGACCTGCAGGGGTAACTTCTGTGAGAAACTGCTAGAAGCTTCTCCCATGTTCAATAGAGCCAATGCCAGAGAGTTCCAAGATGGATCTGCTGCTAGCAAGGCTGAGCCCATCAGTGACTGTGGTAGTACCTCTGGGATAACGTATTTAAGAAGAGGAAAATACCTGCACAGTGGCAGCCAAAAGAAAACAGTCAGAATGTGTGAGAGCAACAACTATGCAGACACCAAGGCCACCGAAGAAAGAGGGGAAGGAGGTGCTCCAGGCCCTGGAGCAGAGATTCCCCTGAAGACCCTGGTGGGGCAGCTGTTCCCATCCAGCCCATGGAGGTCCATGATGGAGCAGAGATCCAGCAGCAGCCTGTGGAGGATCCCATGCTGGAACAGGTAGATGCCTAAAGGAGGCTGTGACCCCCTGTAAAGTCCATGCTGGAGTAAGCTCCTGGTAGGGCCTGTGGCTCTGTGAAGAGAGGAGCTGGCACTAGAGCAGGTTTGCTGGCAGGACCTGTGACCCTGCAGGGAACCTCTGCCGGAGCAGCCTATTCCTGAGGACTGCACTCCAAAGAATGGACCCATACTGAAGCCTGTGGGAAGGACTCACACTGGACAAGTTCATGGAAGACTTAACTTCTGTTGGAGGGACCCAAAGCTGAAGCAGGAGTAGAGTTAGAAGAGTCCTCCCCCTGAGGAGGAAGAAGTGGCAAAGATAACCTTTACCGAACTGACTGCAACTCCCATTCTCTGTTGCCCTGCACTGCTGGTGAGCACGAGGGAGAGAAATCAGGAAGTGAAGTTAAAGCCCAGGAAGAAGGGAGAGGTGGAGAGAAGGTGTTTGAGGTTTGTGTTTGTTTTTCTCATTACACTACTCTGATTTGATTTGCAATAATTAAAACAAATTTCCCAAGCTGAATCTGTTTTGTCCATGATGGTAACTGGCAATTGATCTCCCCCTCTCCTTATCTCAGCCTAGGAACCTTTTAATATATTTCCTCTCCTCTGTCCAGCTGAGGAGGGTATCCAGCCAGGGTCAACACACCACAAGTCCAATCTCACTTCGCTGCACAATGCAGTGCAAGGTTCGTCAATACTGAATGGGTCCCGGCAAGCCCTAAGACACCCCGATTTACTTATTGACGTTCCAGCCTGCACTGTCAGCATACTTGGACCAATCTTGAAGGTCTAGGGAAATGAAGCAGAGGCAGTAATGTCACAGTTAGAACAGAACAGTGTAGATTGCAAAGCTGCATACAGAATTGGCTTCTGGCTGCTCTTGGAGTTCAGCAAATTTCAGCCTTCTTTTCTTCTATCTGCTCTTCTAAGCAATCCACCACTCCGATGCGCAGCTTCAGATGTTTCTGCAAAGAATTTTTCCATTTCCAGGCTCAATTGAAGGACATCTTAGACCATACTCTTGCTTTCTGTTATCGATTGCAACCCAGTATTGTAGAGCAACTCTTCAGTAAGTTTGCTTTTCAAAATTCCTCCTGTCAGGAACCTCACAATTTTTGAAGCTGTAATACCAGAAACCAAGAAGAGCGATTGAGGAAATAGATGCTTACTTGAAGACAAAGGGAAGGTTGTTTAGTGGGAAAGTTTTTGAGAAGTGTTCTCCACAGCCTTACATAAACTACAAGATCAAAGGATGTAGAGGACTGCAAGAGGCTCTCCAATTCCTGAAGCAGCATCAGATCACATAGCTGACTGCTCATTGTAATCCAGTACACACTCGTCTGCAGAGGTCTCTCTTAGAAACTCTGAAGATTTCCAGTTTCCCACAAGTAGCTCATCTTCCCTAATATGTGACTGACAACCTGTCCCTAAAAGATCTCCATAACGTATGTTCCTTTAGTCCCTTGTTAAACCACTCTGATTTCATAGTAACATGCTATAGTTCATGGTGTCATCATTACTCTCATATCATAGGCTAATTATTTTTGGCAACTTAAAGTCTGAAAGCCGTAATCAAGAAGCTGTATTTAAGGTAGAAATATTTTCATTCCTTTAAGCATTTTCCCCTAGGTTTATGTCCCAGTTTAAATGAGACAAGAGTCTTTTGCTGAGGATGGATTAGGAGAAAAAGACCCAAACTTCTCTTTCTAAGCAATTATAAATCCAAAATTAAGAGGCTCTGATTGAAGGAAAACAAATTATGGAAAAGGGAAAATAACAGCCCTTTATTAAAAGGTATGTGTGTATCAACAGGAACACGAAAAAAACAAGTAAAATAACCAGGCAATACTCCTATACCCACCAATAATCCCCTTCAAGAACAAAACCGATAAACCGGCAAAAGGAAAATTAAATAGTTCAATTTCTTGCACCCTTTGGTGCAGTTCCAACCACAGCCAGCAGGGGGTGCCATCGGGTCACTGGAGATGCAAAACTTGTAATGTCCTGTACCATTCACCAGGTGGCGCTGTTGGATCACTGGAGGAGCAGAACTGGTAATGTCCAGTGCCCATCACCAGGCGGCGCTGTGAGATCCTTGGTTGCCGCCAGGTGGGTTGGGGGAAGGGGAAAAAAAGCAACACCCCCTGGGGTATATCGGAGAAAAAACCAAAAAAACCCCAAACAAACCAAAACTCAATTCCCCTTCTCTTCCCTTCCCACACTGGAAAAAGGGCGGGGGAAGGGGGAAGGAAAACCAGCAATAAAACAAAAAGTTCTCCCAATGGAAGAAAACTCACGAACTTCAGCTGGTTAGGATTAGCTTTAAGCAGGGCCTGCAGCCAGCAACAGCTGAGAAGAGAGCAGCAGCAAACTCCCCTCCGACAGGAAGAAAGAAGAAACCAGGCAGCTCTGCAGCTTGCAGCAGGTCCTGCGCCCACCGGCACACCAGCCTCTCCTCCCCAACCTCCTTCCAGCCACACCTCCCAACCTGAGTTCCAGCCCCACCGTAGCCCCCCAGCTCCTCCCTCTCCTTGCCCAGGAGACGAGAGAAAAAGAACAAAAGGTGGAGTTCCTTATCTGCCCCGTTCCTAGGAGACTAATCATTCGGCCACTAGCCAGCCAGCTAGCCTTTTGTGCTCTTAAGGGCTTATCTTGATGGCTCGGGGTGGGGGAGGGGTGGGGGGGGGGAGTAGGAAGAGAGAAAATTTTCTGCCCGGTTTACAAGAGCTAGCTAAAACCATGACAGTTTATAAAGTCTTTTCCAAAGAGTATTTCTCAGGAAGATACAATCTTTTTTTTTATGACTTCCCAGTACCAGCTGTGCTGGATCCTAAATATTCTTTGTATTCTTGACCTCCCTGAATTTTCTGATGAGTCCACTCATCAAGCCTGGAAAATATCATAGTTCTACAGACAATGACTTGATGAAACTTGTGGCAGTAAGCACTTGGTTCTTCAGTTGATTCTTCTCTAGGCCATCAGATAACCATTTTTATTTGTTTCCTAATTTTCTTAGTCACATAAAACATTTCTTTTGTCAAATGTGTAAATGATAACACACAAAAGAATACCTTTAAGAATACCTTTCTGATCTTACTTGTGAAAAGATATCTTAAACACAGATGTTGGTGACATCCGTCAGAAAAACCTAAGCCAGTGAAGATGTATTGAAGCACTGTGAGTAAACACACAAAACATAATATTTCACAACTAATATTCCAGTACCACAAAAATATGTAATATTGTAGCAAACTACTTGAAATATGTTATGATACACCTACCAAAAGATTGTTTGACAATGAACAAGCAAAAGGAAGGCAATTAAACTTGCATGTTTAGTCAAAAGGTTGTAAAATTAGGTCTTCTGAATTGCAAACATATTTGATTAGTATATTTTTCTATAAGAACATGAAATTAATCATGAGAAATAAAAAAGCTACATGGATGGACGTGATCTGTTTGAACAAAATCATTACTTGAAAGTGAAGATTATGGGTATAGGTTATGTTCTGGATTCTGGAATATCTATTCATGTTATAATACCAGTTGTTTTCCCATTGAATTCCCTGGGTTTCAATGCAATAACTTACAGGAAATAAAAGTATCAATTGAATCAGATTTTGGAATTTTTCTTAGCCTCAACCTGTTAGACTGTAAAAAAGGAATGGCTTTCTTCCTTATTTTTGTCAACACAGAATACGATTTTTTATAGTGATAAATTCTTGAGAAATATTTGGAACAGATTACATTATGTAAAGATTTATATATGGATATTAATTGCAGTTTTGGTTGGGTTTTGTGTGGTTTTTTTTTCTTTTTTTTTTCTTTTTTTTTTCTTCCTTGAACAGATTATCCTGTCTCTGAAGAATATCTAGATCTTCTGGTATTGTCACATGCAGACACTGAGAGAATCAGACTTCTTTGCCTCACTTTACCAAAAGACATTTTAATCAGTTTATGTATGAACATACCTTGAGGTTGGCATGAAAAAAACACATTACTGGAACAGAAAAAGGACTTATGAACTACCTAAAATGAATAATATATAGGGTAAAAAAGTAAAGAGATTTTGAAAAAGAGAAGAGGTGGAGGATGATCCTGGAAGTCTTTGCACAAAGAGGCCCCTGTATCCAACCTAGCTGGCAAAAAAAAAGAGAAGCACTAGAGGTGAATCATCCATCCGTCTCTACAGTCTTGGCTTCTGCACATACATAGGCATGAGTGCGTGTTTGTGACACAGGCAAAGTGATCCACCTCACACCATGGGTCCAGCTATGACACAGCAGTCACTGGATGCACTCCAAGACTGAACATCAGGGAAGAAAATTATTATATCTGTTCTATATGTCAGACTCATAGTGACACCCTGAAACATGTTAAACTTAATGTGAAAGCCATAAGTTGCAAATCTGTCAAAACCAGAAAGAGTTATAAATCTTTTCAGTCATATAGAAGTGTTCTATTTTTTATTTCTTATGAAGTCAGGGGAGAGAGTCTGCTGGTTTGAGAGAGGGGTTAAGTGAGACAAATGTAGTCATTAAAAATATTATGCTTTTCTTTTGGATCCCACTTCACAAAAAGGCATATTTTACTTTATTAGTAATCTTGTATTAGAAAAATAGGTGGAGCTCTTAATAAGGGTCTTAAGACAGATTCTTTTTTTTCACTTTATTTCAGCTAAAATATTAAACTTTGTGTCTTTTTATAAGTTTTATGGCTGCTAGTTAAGAATACATACGCCACTTCCTCTAACCATAAGTGAGAAAAAGCAACAGTCTAAAAGGCATGTTTCAACTGCAAATCCTGAAATAACTGACATTTAACACTACCAAAAGTAAGAGGAGGGCCAATTTCAGCTCATGGGACCACAAACTAAACTGAGAAACTGTCAGAGCCTGCTGTGCACAGGAGAGCCAAGGGGAGGATGTACAGAGACAACGCTCACCTGTACAGAGTGCTGTACTTCAATCACCTTGCAGATAAGATCAAATACATCCTGAGCTGAGTTCCTGGCACAACTTCCTCCCCTAGGGGAGAGAGATTCAGTTCTTACACTTGCACTTTCAGGTGAATGAACTTGAGGAATTAATAGGTTGTTACACTCTTTAGGTAGTGGGAGTCTAACACTGGTGGAGGGCTTGTACTTCAGCTTGGCAAGCTTGTGTGCTGAGTGATTGTGAGTAAAGAGCCAGTTAGGAACTTTTAGGGATGTGGTTCTGACCATTTCGGCAGGAGTTTTCCTTAGAGGTGTGAAAGCTTTGTTTTTATTCCATGCAGCTCTTAAATTCTCATCCACCTCAGCAAAAAAGTACATATAAACTATGTAGCATAACTCAAATATATCTTACTGAAAAAAATAATCCATAGCAAATTAATGGCCATTAGAGTAATTTGGTCCAAACATTTTAAGGTTCAATAACTTTACATCTGCTATGCTTACTGTCCTGAAGTATTGAAGAATTAATCTTCATTTTAATGCTGCCCATAAGATGAAATTTCAACTTTCTAGTTTTTTGTGGTAATTATTGAACAGTAATAACATGATACCTATGCTAAGTCTGGCCTTTAATTCCTAATGATGTGTTGTAGTGGGTTTCTGAGACTGGGTTTTGGCGGTGGGGGTGCTACAGATCATTTCAGCTTCATCTTGTGCTACCTGATTAAAAGAAGTATCTACCACTATTTGTTTATTTAAAGAAAGTGTCTGGCCACTCCTGGAAATGGCTGGTTTCCATTATTCATTCTGTGTATTTCTACAGTAACTAATTAAAGTCTGGAAAAGATGTTGTCCTCCTTACAGGTGAAAAACTAGGGTGCAGGGAGAGCAAGTGATTAACTGAAGTAACAGAATCGGTTTCAAAACAGGTGCTTAAATTCTACTCCACTGAGTCTAAAGTCTACATACGGAATTAACCATAAAATAACTCATTTGTCTAAAATAACTAAACTTAGGATAAATAATTTATCATGCAATTGCCAACTGGTGCTATTATCTTAAAAAAGAAAAATGGCTAGCAGTTCTGGGGTAAGATGCACTGCTGAATGATTATGATTAATTTTATATTTGTGTTGTTTTAGTGCTAACATTGAGGTATGTATTTATCATGTAGCATTTTTTAACAAACCACAAAATCCTTGATCTGAAAGGGTTTTAGAAAGTTGCACAGTCTATCTCCCAGATCCAAAGCAGTGTTAACTGTACTTTTGTTGTCTCTAGATAAACATGCACATCAGACTTCCAGTGGTGAAAATTTCAGAACATGTCAATTAAGCTATTCTGTTCCTTTACTAACTTTACATTACAAAGGTTTTCCTAGTATCTAGCCTGAACTTCCCTCACTGTCTTTTAAAAATCTCCTATTTATTAAGAATGTTTTATCCTGTCTCCTACTGAAAATTTTTCTAGTGATTTGTATACCAGTAACTGCCATGCTTTCCCTCCAGAAACCTTTTCTTCAGGTTGAACAACCCCAAATTTTTCAATCCTTGACACCTACACACCTAACCATTCCTGCTAATCTGCCTTGGGCTTCCTCCTTTTGACCCACATCCTTCCTGAATATACTCTGAGAAACATCTCGTTGGAGATAGGTGAAGAGGAAGGACATGCTGATCAAAATTAGGTGTTTGCCACAGGAAGCTATCTGTCTATCCAAGTTAGCTATCTTTTTCCTTAATACTTTTATCACTTTGAAAGCCATCCTGTAAATGCTGGGGCATGATAAAATTTGGGGGAGATGGGGTTTTGTGATGAGAAAAACTGTCTTGTGTGTAATTCACTTACAAGGTGGAGTGGGTTCTACTCACATTTTTTATTGTTGTATAAGGCAGCATTTGCATAAACACATCTTTGTTTCCAAGGCCACAAGCAATTTGCAATTAGCCTATGTGACTGGTACCTCTGGAAACTAACCAAAAAAACAGTTCTTTTTAAAATTCTAATAATGAAATGGAACTTAGAGTACTGAGAATATTTTATAAATGATACTATGCCCTGAAGTGTTATTTATCTTCATGGCTACTATACGTTGCTCCTAAGTTATCCTTCTCAAAGTTGCAAAGATAAATGCCTCAGGACAATAGTTCATTATATTGTCTCTAGGTATACCTCATATAAAATAGAGATGCATTACCCAAACATTGCTGATGGAAGACAGTTTGCAAACAGTTGCCCATTTTTTTTAGAAAATGGAAAGTAGCAGTGGCAGGGAGACTAAATCTACAGGATCAGAGCTGAAGGCCAGAAACACCTCTAATCTAGAAGAGCTCAAACACTCAGCTCCTGCAACTTCACAATGACCAAATGACCTTAAGTTGGACTCTGAACTTCACTGGTTCCTTGAGATTTTCTTTGTTTCTGGTGTAGAGTCTTACTCTCAGGGGTGGGATGTTTTCCGTAGTCTGATTAGAATTTTTCTTTTTTAATGGACAATAATATTAAAGAAAACACACGTATGTAGCAACAAGTCTTTGATGCTCCATCACAAGTCTAAAGTGTTGGGAATGGAGAGAAGGAAGGATAGGTCAGATAGCTGCAGACACCAGCTGTCTCCTGGAAGACAGTGAAGCTAAATACTTAAGTGATTTGTGAACCAAGTCAAGAAGAAGGTGGACACAAAATATGGAGAATGATGAGCAGAAAGCACGGCAATTTACTATCTTTGGAAAAGGAGAGCTAAAAGTTTTCCAAGGTGTAAGCACATACATGCATATCCCATGTTACTAACAAAGGTGAACTATGTTTTTAAATTCACGTAACAGTTCCTACAGATCTCCATTTTTGATTTAGCAAATGAATGTTGTTATGATGGACTGTTCCAGGACTGTTCCAGGACTTCCTTGATTTTGTAGAATCTCCAATGAAACCATATACACATGGGAGCTTAAGTGCTTCTAATCAAAACATTACCTTTTAATGGGTTAATTTTCAGACAGCTGATCCTACAGTTTCTAAATTAAGACCCAAAGGAAGTGCTTCAGCTTCAAGAATTTCTGCATATTCTAATTCTTCAGGAAAAATAGTGCTAAGGTAGAAAACAGAGTTTAGTTTGCAGGATGAAACAACGTGAATTTTGACAAGCTCTCTAATTTTGTGAAATGCTTATCCATGATGTTTTCAAAAGTAACAGTATGTTAGCACTTCCATGGCACAGTCAGTACAGCTCTGAGGATTTTATTTTCTGTTAGTTAAAATAGTAAGTTAGGATGTCTACTTATATAGATCTGATACAAGAAAATCTCTTTTGAAAAAAAGATGTTTTGGATCTAATATTCTTGGTGTTTTGTGTCTAATATTCTTAGTCATGTTCAGATGTTTCTGTTGTGTGTAACCAGGATACTCCTTTTATATGCACAAGAGATATTTGCATGCAAGGTTACTACAGCAGAAAGTGATACATCTTGCAAAAATTCCTACCAGTAGTACTTCTTTTAACACTAACAGTTGTCTTTATTATTGTCCTTATTTGGAATCTGCATCAAGTTTGCCTTCTGGATTAGTATATTCACCTCAATATAATTTTCCAGAAATAAGGAATACATGGATATTTAACATTAGCCATTCAGCAAGCTTTTATTTTTTTTCTGATTACGGCACCGTAACGTCTGTTAATAACTAAGCAGAACAAAGAGGAAAAGAATGCTCATATCAATTATAATCAGATATAATTTTAAAATCAAGATAAATGTTTGAAAATTGCAAAACTTTGTTGCAAAAATCTGCATATTTTATTAGACTATTGTGTATGGGAACAGCACAGAGGACTAAGCATTTCTGTGACAAAATGTCTTCAGTACAAGAAAAGACATTAATTTTTTAAAATATATTATCTTTTTTATTGCTGTTGATGCTGTTTGTAATACCATTTTATTTTAAAATACCTTACATAAACCAGCAGAGTGCTTTCACAGCTGAGTGCTTACATAGTACAACATTCATTTTTTCAAATATGATTAAATACATTCATTTGCATACAAGATGATTAATAGGTGAATCTTACACCAAAAGAAAATGAAAGTAGAATCCTGAACCATATCATATCTACGGTCTAATTCCAGCCTGTCAGATGATTATGTTGCCAAAAGATTTATGATTGATGCTCTGTTTCCCTCTCTAGTCAGTACACAAAATCACTATGGCTTTTAAGGAAGAATCATTCCAAATAAAGTAATCATTTCAGTAGGGTGATAGGTTAATACAATCTTCTTCACCACAGAAATCTGTTTGCCTTTCCTGATATCTTATTCGGAACTCTTGCCAGCACATTCAAGATTTAGCAAAGAGGATTTTTGCTGGGTCAAAGCCCCAGAGATTATTGTGGCAGGAAAGGTATCACTATTTTACTCTCTCTTTCATTTCCTCTTTCTTGCTATTTTGATAGCACTTTCTAAATTAGTAAATATCTCACTTTAGGGAGCAAGCTATATGACCTGAAATGTATTGGTCTTTTCTAAACTGAAAATGCTGAAGTGCAGATGGAGAAAAATTTTACTTCAGTGTACTATCTATCTCAGCTCTTATCAAAGTGTAAAACCTGCATGAAAAGCTGATATTTACAATTTATTGTCCATTTTACCACTGATCACTTTGGTGCCATACTATACTGTCCAGCAACTGGACTAGACTGCCTAGAGTCAAAAGCTCTAACAGTGTGATTGCAGAACAAATCAGGATCAAAACCTTAGCTCATATGAAGTGGGAGAGAAAAAGTAATTTGTCTTCATTCCCTTCAACTTCTGTACAGTACTAGGAACACTTCACTTTCTTGTTTGAAGATCTTGAGCTCTTGAGAGCTTAGCAGCTGCTAAAGGTCCAAGTAAAGTAGCTAAACATGCTGAGGGTATGAGGACACCCCAGACACAAATATCCATAGTGGGCACTGACTAAATCTTTGAATAACTGAAAAGTCTTTTTTTGGGGATCTGTGCAATGTATGTGTTTCCTGAGGATGTTTCTACAAGCAGATTTTTTTCCATTTCCTTTCTCCTCATGCAGCCAACAGGAACACAGTCCTCTTTCAAAGCGAAGAAATACTTTGTGATGGGAACAGAGTTAGAGTTAGTAAAGATGTTACTGCCTTTTAAAATGTAGCTCCTGGCATTGCTGAGTTTTCGTAATGAATTCTACTGTGGGAAACAGTCGGAAGAATTGAGTACCAAAGGAAGGGGAGAAATCTTCCTGATCACAGATTCTTAGCAAGCTGGAACAGCTACTAAGAAGGATTTTACACTTTCTGGCACATTTCAGATACTTTAGATCTGACATGCTTGGCATCCTAACATGATGGTGATTTGCTTCTTTAACTCCTTAAAAAATGGGGAAGACATATTGACTTTGTTCAAATTAGATCTGCTTAATAATCTCTACTGATTTACTGACATGTTTACCCCTGATATTCCATTTTCTGAGTAGCTGCAATGAATTGTCATAAGGTCAGCTAAATGTTTTCCTCCAGCACCAGTTAAAAACACATAAAAAGCAATCAAAATAAAAAATGTTCTTCAAGCATAGAACATCTTCTCTCCTTTTAGAAGATGTTTTTCTCTCTTTCCTTGAGTACAGATTTTTTAACCAAAACCTTACTGACCTAAGATCAATATAGCTAATAATTTGCCTCAGAAGAGTGAATACTTTAAAGTTCTGCATCTTCCTAACCACTGGGATTTAAAGTATCTTATTCCAATAAAGTGGGTTCATAACTGGATTATGTATGGAAAATCTATTACTGGTCTCCTGCCTTAGCAGAGATGCTAATATAGACATATTGGCAGGATAGCTGACTTTCCACGATGGAGAAATTGTTCAGGGCAATGACTGGATTGACAAATATAAAAATGTATCACCTTAGATAATTTAGTTTTATTATTACCATTATTTATGTTACCAGATAACAATAACCTAGATCCATATAATTGAAATAAATGTATAAATTAATTTTAAACCCTTTTCTACCTTTTTTTTAACTTTTATTTTTATTTTTATTTATTTTATTCAGCTTGGCCACTGAAAATCAATGGCCCAGTTTCTTTTTTTTCTTTGTAGTAAACACAGTGGAGTCAAACATAAAGAAGTTATTGAAAATCCTGTGAGATCACTTAAAACTTGTACAGTCACCACTTGTAGGTATTATTAAATACCAGAAATTAAAAATGTAAAATATTTAACAGCACATTAGCATGCTGTTTCCTACATGTGTATCATACGTATAATAAATAAGCATTAGCATTTTGTGCCTATCTCTATTGTTTAAAATTAGTAGATAGTATTTATTAAGACACCTACTGAGGGCAGTCAATTTTTGTGGCCAATAAAATTCATTGCACACCTAGAGTAACATGCTTTAATATTTCCATTAAAAATATTTACTGTTTTGCATGTTTTTATTTGTTTTCTTATGCACATGCAGTACAATCCCTTGATTGATATTTCTGCATGATTTGGAAGAAATTTAGCCTTCTGCATCAAAAAATAATGTATAGATATAAAAACTTGTTAATAACAACATATGAAATAAAGCATCTGTTTCTGATGCAGTGGTTAATTATATTTCAACAAACGCATACATTCACACTAAGTTAGAAATATCATTATGAAGCACAATAATCAAGAAGAAATATCAAGAGGTTGTCACCTTAACATAGATGATCTTCTAATTGATTTATTTTCATATCTGATAAACTACTCTATCAAAATGTTTATGAGATAAGGTTTGGTATGTTGTAAAATTATCAAAAAATATGAAAAAATGCAGAATGTTCTTTGCATTTTTTTTTTTTCAGACAGGAAATGTATAGTAAATGAGTTAATACCAAATTAGGCCATCACACATAAGCACACATGCAGAAAAACTATTCTGAGCCTTGAATTCAGCTATGTGGATCTGCAACATCCATTGCACAAGAAATTCAGAGATTTTGAAATTTCCTTTTTTTCTAGCTTAGAAGAAAAACAAAATATTTCTGCATCTTCTGGGAAATGTCTCTCAAAATTTTTCAGCTTAAGCAAAATTACATTGCAATTTCAAACACTTTTTTAGAGCAGTAAAATAAGGGAAATTTTTAAACAACTATCATTTCAGAGAGAAAAAAAATGTTCTCCATGTGTGAATATTTACACAATTATTGAAACTCTTCATACCTCTTTCTCAGTGTGTTTTGTTTAAAACAACTGTATTTTTAGAGAAACTTGTATTTTAATGTTATAAGGCTTTTGAAATGTTTACAGCTCTTATGAGCACACCTCCAGGATGCCTCTGTCTGTAGATTCCAGCCTTTAACTGTAAGATCTCTATAGGTCATTTTCACACTGGAACTATGTGTCTCTATCCTTCATTATTTATATTTTTTTCTTCTGATTTTCTGATCTTTATTTACATTCCATTACATGGTTACATATTGTCCAGGAAAACACAGGAAGCCTCTATGGACTTGTTTGGAACAGGAGAGGGTGTACCCTAAAAGCAAAAATTCTGATTTTCAGTTTATAGGCTCCAGGCGAGAACAGTTTGAGGTTAATAGATCACTTTAGTGCATCCCAAATTTTTGTGGTGAATGGATCACTGTGAGGCATTGAGCTTCTCACCGTCCACTCACTATGCACCCTCACATCTGAATTAGGGGTGAAAGCACTGCAGCAGAGACATCATTCCAGGGACCAGCTGCAGACCACAATTTGCTTCTACAACTTCCACACATGGGTACAGGCATCCTAGAGACCGGAGGACTGGTGATGGAAAATGTCAACCAACCTCTGAGGCTAAACTTGCCTTCTGTTGCCCAATTGTTGCCACATACTGCTAGAAAGGGTATGCTTTCCTTATCCAGGGAACTTACCTTTTCAGCCTGGAGAAGGAAGGCTACAAGGAGACCATATAGCAGCCTTCCAGTACCTAAAGAGGCCTGAAAGAAAGAGAGAGGGATTTTTTTACAAAGGTATGTGGTGACACGACAAGGGGGAATGGATTAAAACTGAAAGGTTTAGATTAGATATCAGGAACAAATTCTTTACTGTGAGGGTGGTGATGCACTGAAACTGTTTGCCCAGAGGAGTGGATGCCCCATCGCTGGAAATGTTCAAGGCCAGGTTGGATGGAGCTCTGAGCCACCTGGACGAGTGAAAGATGTCCCTGACCATGGCAGGGGGGTTGGAATGAGATGATTTTTAGGGTCCTTTCAGCCCCAACCATTTTATTTATTTGATAAATAAACACTGGTAAATGGGTAACTGGGCAAGTTCAAACCTCTGCACCCTCTGCACTTCTCCTCACCATGAAACTCTCCCTCTAAGAGCTGTATCTCCTCAGTTCTCACAGATGGAAAATGAAGTCTTGCCCCATCTTTCCCCACCTGCAGTGGGACGGGCTGAGGGGCTGACTGCAGGGACATTGTAGGTAGTGGGACTGGAAAAAGCGACAGTAGCAGGAATAGAGTGCACAGGATTGCTCTTTTTCCTTTCTACATCTGGTGTTTATTTGTGGCTGTAGCTGTTAATTTATACCCTTGTCCAGCTCCTTCTGTGGCTTTTGGGGAAAAAAGTAATATGGACTGCACTAGCAATTAGCTGAAGACACAGTGGGAAGGTGTCCTAACTTGCTTGCAAAGGGCCAAGTGAAAATTTTCGCATTCTGAAGCAAATGAGGAAGACAAGATGGGAGGGAAAATTGCTTCTCTGTGTAGAACCTTTGTGAATCTGATAGGATGACAGACCTCATAGAGGGTGCAATACTGATTATTTTGCATTATTTTGCTTCTGTTTTGCTTTCTACTGATCTGAAGACTTAAAAAGAACCATGTTTCGTCTTCTCAACCTATCCAATTTCTAGTTGCAGAGAAAACTCGGGCTTCAAGTAGCATGATAAATACTATGATTTGAATAATCTCTTTCCTTGCATATATTCTTTCATTTCAATAATTAATAGTTAAGGCACCGCCGAGACCCTCCCCGGGACACTCCCGGGCAGATGGAGCTCGTTAACCCTGTAAAGGCAACCCATCTACGTCCTAAGGACCTCACTACCACCGTCCAAGCTCGCTTGGTCCCGGCAGATGAACTTTAGGATTAAAGGGTGGGCTCAGTTCCACGCACACTGTGTCTCACCTAAAAAATCCAATGCGCAGGCTGGAAGGTGGAAAGACCTTCCCCGGATCTTCGCTCGCGAAGACTGGCCATTATTATTATTATTATAAGTAAGTAATATCCTGCTATACTTAGAGAAGCAGGAATGAAGAATTTATTGCAATCAATGCAAAACACTTTCTGTGAATAAATACAGTCCTGCTGTTTAAGGCTTCTTTGTAACATTTTTTTCCAAGAGTTTGTAAAGATTTGTTTTGAGTGGAGCAGGACAAGCTTTCTCTTCCTCCCTGCCTGCCCAAAGGAGAAACATGTTTCCTTTCTCTCTATTATGGCCACCTACATAACTGCAGAGTATTTTCTCTTTTTTCCCCTTATCTTTTAAAAGTAACAGCTAAAGTACATCTGCAATAATACTTTTCCTGTCATCTTTCACCTCCATTTTCCCCTCAACTTGCCTGTTCCTGTGATTTCATACATCGGAACTCACTGGTCTGGCACATTTACGTTGTGTGTTTGCTTTATTCTCTGATGGAGGCACCAAAAACGCAGAGAGCAGAATTCAATTCTACTTACAAACAAAGGATGAAAGCAATCCACCCTTGCAAATTTCCTGCTGAATGGGATTCAGAAGACATAAATACTGCTTACTAAGCACAGGAATTATTATTTTGGCAACAAGCTTATCTAAATTAGCTGGAGAAGAAAAGTATAAAATAAAGCTTAAAATGTTTGTTTTGTCTTTGGAGAGGAGTAGAAAGCGGCATAATTTTTCATTATTACTGTTTGCTCTCCCAGAGGTAAGGTTAGATCAGCATTTGCAGTTTAAACTCCTGTTTCCAGAGGTTAACAACTCAGCTGTAAGGCTTCAGTCTCAGTTTAACATTTGGCAGAGTTGCTGCCTTGAAATAGTACCTCTGGTACACATATATAATAACTTCTCCCAAAGGGTCTCAGAGCACTTTAACACACTGAACTGTGTAATGGCTTGTTTCATCTATCATCAAAATGCAACTACTTTTGAGGTGGAATACAGTTTCAGAATGGAGAGATCTATACAAGGGTTTAGGTAAGGGAGGAATGATATTGCTTGCAAAATTTAGAATACTTTGGTTTTGCTGGTACTTTAAGTGAGTAACATCTTCCCTTACTCTGGAAATGCTTTTGTAGTCACAAATATAGTACAGCAATGACAAGATTTGAAGTCATGTTGAAAGGACGAAGATGTTTTTATATACTTTGACATCTTCCAACCACTCCTACTTGCAAAGCCTTTTCTAGTACCTTTCTATTCAATAAGATTATGCTCTTAATTATCTAACTGTTGCTTAAGCACAGTGGAACATTCTTTAAAGTACAATAAGATTTAAATCTCAGATTAAGCTAATAAAAATTAAACATAGTTATAATTGCCTTAGTACTTCCTACTAAAGATTAACATTTTGGAACTGACGTGAAAAAAGAAGATTCTTTGTCATTTTGCTACTTCAACAGGACAAAGTAATAGTGTTTTTGTCAAGAAGACAGACAGCGGTGATCAAAATATTCAAATCCGTATGACTGAAGTTAGGATTTGGTTCATTGTTGTGCTGGTTTTGGCTGGAACAGTTAATTTTCTTCATAGTGGCTGGTATGGGACAGTGGTTTGTATTTGTGCTGAATAGAGTGATAATAATATAAAGATGTTTTTGTTATTGCTGACCAGGGCTTACACAGAGCAAAGGCCTTTTCTGCTTTCTGTACTGCCACGCTGGCAATGAGGCTGGGGGTGTATGGGAAGATGAGAGAAGAAACAGCCAGGACAGTGGCCCAAACTGACCAAAGGAATATTCCAGATCACATGACATCATGCTCAGTATATAAAGTGGGGAGAAGAAGGCGGAAGGGGGGACATTTGGAGCGATGCCATTTGTTTTCCTGAGTAGCTAGTACGTGTCATTGGGCCCTGCTCTCCTTGAGAGCTGAACACCTGCCTGCCCATGGGAAGCAATGAATTAATTCCTTGTTTTGCTTTGGTTCTGTGCATGGTTTTTCCTTTCCCTGTTAAACTGTCATTATCTCAACCCACGAGTTCTTTTCTTTTACCCTTGTGATTATCTCCCCGGTCCTGCTGGTGTGGGAACGAGTGAGTGCATGAGGCTTGGCTGCTGGCTGGGGTTAAACCACAACTGTTTAGTCTCTAAAATAAAAATTAGATTATTTTTAAACACACTGACCATAATGTGAATGAGTAAAAGAACTCGAACTATCCAATAACAAATTGGAATGAACATGGGTACCTATATGAAAAATTTCTTCTGAGAGACTGTGGAGTTAACAAAGCAGAAAATCAGGATACTAGATGGTTACTAGTGAGTTTAACTGACTCATACCATCCAGCAGGTTTGAAAGCACACTCTTTGCTTTTTTCTTCACAAAGGGTTAAATGGTTTCCTTGAAAAAGGTGTGCATTGACAAACTAAGCACTTAAACACCTGTCTGCCCCCTTGCAGTAGTGCCTAAGGCTGTATCCACACCACTTAGTAACAGAGGCACTTGCTTGCAGTGAAGTGGGCTGTTTAATTAGTAACATGTTCCTTGGCACAGTTTTCCAGAGGAGTGGCATTCATTAGAAACAGTGCCCAAGAGGCAGTTTAGACATTGACATCCAACTGTGGGGAGGGAAGGGGAGAATTTGGGTTTGTGGATGTACATTGTCCAAAGACTGGAGTTTTCTGGTTTGTTCTGCAGCCAGGTATGGATATAGCCCTGGGGATCTCAGGTGCTGAGCTTCCAAACCTCAGTGAAGCTTAAGCAAGGTCAAAGAACCAAATAATTGCATCTAGAACAGTTCTGAGGAAAAAGTAGGAAAGGATTAGTCTAAGGAGGGAAGCACTAGTGGCTTTCAGAGCTTTGCAGCACCTTAAGGGGTGAACATGTTTGCTTTATTAGGGGCCTAAACTCAGCCTAAATCCTGCCTTATGCCTTGAAGTCAAAAGAGGTATAGTATGGGGGTGTAGCATGTCTAAATATATGTTAAGAGTGGTGGCAAATGAGCTTTGCATTGAAGAAGTACCTCAACACCAAGAATATGTTAATTCACCTGCTACTACTAATCAGTTTATAAGGTTGTGCCAACAGACTGCAAGTGTAAGCAAAACTATTTCGAATCTGGGCATGGCATACTATTTACAGGTACCCAGAGACTGAGTTGCTGGGTTTTTTTTTTTTTTTTTTTTTTTTTTTTTTTTTTTTTAAGTGGAATAAATCCCAAACAATGTAAAACAAATTTTCTGAATCAAAATTAAGACAATAACATTAAAACATCTGGGATGTTTCTCTACTGGTTAGGTTAGTTTATAGATACCCTAGATAAAAAAAAAAAAGCTTATGCGTTGATGGTTTTCTTTGAGAAAACATTAAGGTAACAAACATAGGTCTATTCACCTAAAAGTGCCTTTGCAACAGTCAATTCAAAGGAGCTTTGCACACTTTGTAGCCCTGAAGCTGCTGATTCTGAGTGACAGTTAAATCAAATCTGGCTCTTCTCTTGCAGCTTAATCTCACTTAGCTAGGAAAAAAAATGGAAAAAGGCCATAGATCAAAGAGAACTCTAGCTGAGAAAGAGAAATGACAGGGAAAAAGATGACCTAAATTTTCAAAGTGACTGATGATTTTTGATATTTCAATTTTGGGCCTCCTGATTTGAGACAGCTTAGTGGATCTTGGTAATCAGAATGCAGTTGCTCAGCATATTGTTTGAATCCCCACAGAGAGCCTTATAAACACCTCTAAACCCACACTCATACAGGCAGCATCTGAACAGAAACAATTCCAGTGGAAGCTGGAATACTGTAATGCTTCCAAATTTCTAGAAAGAGAATGGTAGTAGCTGAGGTTTTCAGAGATCTTGTAATAAAAATATTTTTCCTTCTGGTTTTCTTTTTTTTTTTTTTTTTCCCCAACAGACATCCAATTCAAAGCTCTCTAATCAACCATGCTTGAAGTTCCTTTTTCTCTAAGAGCATTCTAAGAGTGTGGCTTGGTTAGCTGCATTCTCCAAGCATGGCATGAACATTGTCCCCTGCAGTGACAACACTGAGCTGTTTCTGCCTGGCTGCTTTTTGTTTTATATAGAGATGTGCTCAAGCATTCAGGTATGTATGTACAAATTATTCCTTGCCTGCTCCATTCCATGCCATACAGGTGGAACAGAGGGTTCCTCCTCCCACGGAGCTCCTGTCCATGTCCTTCTGAAGCCATTCAGCTAGTCCCTTCATGCCAATAGCATACCTGTTTTCCTTTGATTCTGCTTTCTCTCCTGGGATTTCTGCCAGGCCAACACACTCCTCCAGTGGTTTCTCTTCCCTCTGGCAGCTAAGATGGTGTCCCAGCAGCCCTGTCTTCAAGGTGTGAATTGCCAGAATGGGCTCTGGCTCCAGCTCAACAGAAGGAGGCTCCTTTCTGCCCTGCCTCTTCAGGCTCAGACCCGTAAGTCCCTGCATTTCCAAGAAGAACAGCTCCTCTTGGCTTCCATGTTGTGGCTGTGGCTCTGGCCCATGAGTTCACAGTTGTTCCTCCTAACCCAACATCAGCCAACACTCAATACTCTGCCTATCAGCAGGATTCAGGAGCATCACCTACCTATCTGAGATCACTGCAGACTACTGCACACTTTTTGAGGTTTAGACTTCCCAGATGCTTTACATGGCAAAGTAAGTAAAGTTTTGAAAATAAAACCATTTTATACTGCCCTTTTGTGCAATAAAATAAAATTTACCTCTCCCTGCTAAGTTGGTGTATTGGACTGTACTCCCAGGGACAGAACAGCTACTCAGTATTTGCATATGTTTCATAAACTAAGAAAAACTGGGCTTTTTTTCCCCCACAATTAAACTTTTGCAAGTTAAAAAAAAATAAAAAGAAATTCAAACCTCAAATTATATGTGTTTGAGACATGGTGTATAGTGGAAAATTGTAGAACATTCATGTTTCAAATTTTCCTATTTTATTTTGCCCCCCAAAATAAAATCTCATTTGTCAGAAAAGTCCAAACAAGTTTAAGACTTGTCCTGGGGATTTTTGAAATTTTCACTTCAAAGAGCTCTTAAAAGTCTACTGCAATGATTTGGGAGTGCATGTAGTGGATTTACTTTAAAACTACAACTCTGGAAGCACTGGGATTCTTGTCAGCCCTATGGTGACTCTGCAGGAAAACTGGGAGGGCTTCAGCCCTTGCTTGACTATGCATCAATGAAATGTTTGATGATGGAAATTTTGCTGTAAGAGATAATTTTTTAATAAAATTTAATCTTTAATTAAGAAACTCAGCAAAAAGTATGCAAACAGTTCTGATGCTAAATCACAACGTCATCTTCTAAAATTGTGATTAGATGAAGATGATAGATCTTTCTCCCCATGTGCCTTGACTTGATACCTAACTCAAGGCTTTGTTTTTTTTTTCATTGGGGCTTTTAAATTTTTTCCAGATTACCCTAAGCAGAGTGTTTCATTGCTTAGGTACAGATGGAATCACCTTTCATGGATTACAGAGCATATGAACACAAGGATTATTTTTATTGTTGGACTGGGGACATCCACTGATTCTGTCCTTAGTACGCCCTTTTATTACAAACAATTACATATGTCTCTGGAAACTGTAGGATTCCACATGGGATACAATGACTAGGCTTAATGAGGTGCTTTATGGACACAATTCAAAATTAACTTTGAATTTCCTGGCTTTTGTTGATTTTTGTCACAACTTTAACATTTTTCAAACATAAAATCATTACATTAAAAAAATAAATCTGTATTTTAGCTAAGATTTATTATACCCCAGTGAGATAAACCTTGTTTTCAGTTTTCAGTAATAACATGATTTATTTCCAAGCAGCTGAGCATTAAAAAAAAAAAAAAAAAGAAAGAGATAGATCTGAATGAAAAATAATACTTCCTAACAAAAAAAAAGTACATTTTTACAGGATCTTTAAATAACTCTCTATCAGCCCCAAGAATGAATATATCGAGTCTCTCACTCTGACAGGTTTGTGATATACTTTGCTTATTCTTAAGTACAATTTAATATGAAAGCGTTGATCTGAATTGCTATTTTTAAAGTTTTCTGGAAGATTGAGGATTTGACATTTCCTCATGTATTCGGCTGCTAGGCAGACTCAGAATCACTGATGCTAAGTGGTCAGCTACCATGAACTCCTTAGAGGAGATTACTATTATATAACTTATTATTTTGCCATTTCTGACCTTTGTACAAAGCTACTGAGACAGCAAGTGTTTGGAAAGGCATGTGTAGTACCCTGAACACCACTGATGGCATATGACCTGTAGGGCTTTCTGACAAAGATAGATAGATTTATTTTTTTCTTTTCTTTTTTTCCTCTGTTTCTGTGTTCTCTTTCCACTGGCTCCCAAGTGCTCTATTTGAATATAAGTTGAGACAGCCCAGAGTGGGACACTTCATTCACCTGAAAGGGAGAAGGGTGATCTCCAGCTACTGACAATAAGAGAGGGCAGAACAGACAAGGGCAGTAATTGGAACATGTTTGTTCCCCAATATATACGGACAAAGCAGGGATAAATACATAAACCCACTCCCAGCAGAGTCCCAGCTGGTGGCAGCTCTGAGCCTTTTGAATTAGAAATGTTTTTCTCTTACTTGTATTTCTGTGTTCCACATTTCATCCTCAGGAGCAAGCTTGGCATACGTCATTTTTATCCACCTGGAAAGAGACTGTGATTTGTGCCGCTCTCACCCCATTGGTGAGGGTCTGTATCTCTCATGGAGTCCACCAATTCACCTTTCCTATTTGGAAATATTTGCTCTGTCTTCATTGATTGCCATACCGTGCTTTCTTGCCCTGCTTACTGACTCCCTTGTTCCTCTCAGTACACATGCCAAGACACAGAGGATTGAGACCAGAATCTTACTTTCCCCTTGTTTTCTTCAGTCCAAAGTTTAATGTCCAGTGTTGCGTATCAGTAGCAGGGTACTTTTCCCCCAGTTTTATTCTATTTCTCCTTTTAGGGATTCTCTTAGGGGCTTGTTTGGACTGTTCTAGTCCAGCAATTCTTATTTTGGCACTGAATATGTTATTCTTTCAGGGCTCCCATCTTTTCAGGTCATGACCTCACATTTGTTAACTACTTTTCTAGTGTATTGCCAATGAGATCACCTTTTCAGACTGTCATACCTGTTGCCTTTGTACTGGTACCCATTCCTAAGATAATAGGACTCTGTGGGCCAAGATCATCTTCCACAGTAAGGCTCTGAACTTTCTGAATTCCCCCACCAATTTGTTTTTTCATTCAAACAGTGTTATAGGTGGCCTCAATGGCTCAGTATCCCCTCAGCCACAGTAGGTAGTAGGATGACAGTGAAATGAATTGAGACACACTGAGGACAACAAATACTGACCCAAACAATTCTCTGCATGTTAGTAACTTGCACAGTGGTTTTCCATGTACTGTATATGAGATCATGTATCCACACGTGGCATAGGATACCTCAGATATAAGATAGCTACTTGCCCAGACCCAGTAAACTGCAAGAGAGTCTATTTAAACTTCTGTGCAGGATAAAACTCTGAGTCACCACCTTAATTGTCTGAGCTTATTACCAAAGGAAGAGCAGACATAACAGACTTCTAATGTAGTGGGTGATCTGACCACCTAAGGAAGCCTCCTACTCTGTGTTGTCCTTGGAAGCCTACCTCTTCATTGACTTTGAAGAAATTATGACAATATGAGCTTTAGTAAACCAAAATTAGCTTCTGTGAAAATCCCTGGGATCTATTCAGCCATTTCCCACAGTTCTAGCAAGCTATAAAGATTTATATTATTTAAATATAGATTGCAATTATCTATTGGAAACATTATCTATAAAGAAACCACAGCAGAGTTTTAATGAACTGAAAAATCCATTCATAT
Organism: Myiozetetes cayanensis; assembly: GCF_022539395.1. Taxonomy (NCBI): domain Eukaryota; kingdom Metazoa; phylum Chordata; class Aves; order Passeriformes; family Tyrannidae; genus Myiozetetes; species Myiozetetes cayanensis. The sequence continues at coordinate 24,391,986 of NW_026086604.1, forward strand.
ATTTTCAAAGAAATTTTTCTGGGATAATTAGATACTTTCTTAAATCAGTCTGAGAGTCAGACAAACCAATGCATAAGAGATGACTAATTCTCATATACCAGTGTCACCTAGGCACTACTATGAATAATGCATTCCAAAGCATAAAATAGAAACTACCTGAATTAAACCCCATGTCTGACAGTATCTGAAGGGAAAGAGAGGTGAATGAGGAAGGGAAATGAATATGAATGGCCACTGAGACTTCTCAATCAACAAAGACACTGAATCTGTTTGTCCTCTTCATGGAACTATTCAGACTGCACACTCTGAATGAATGAAGTAAACCAGGTGGAATAAAAGCAAATAAAGGACAAAGAAAAACAGCACAAGCAAGAAGAACATGTATTTATTTTTTTAATTCTCTTTTGAGGGTAAACTCCAACTGCCAACTTTCTTTATATAGCATGGTGGCAGATGAATATACTTTTTTTATTTTCACTATACAAAGGTCGTCTTCCCTTGAAAAATAGGAACAGAATGTGCATTAGCAGCAACTTGCACAGCCACCAGACAAGCACAGTTAATTTTCTCAGACAGTGTTACAAATTCAGACACTGGCAACAAAAGTCTTGCTGAAAGAGGCATCTTTCGTTCTCTCTTCTTCCCCACCTCACTCTCAAACACACAGACCTGATGTTTATTTTGTACTGACCCTAACACATACCAGTTCCATCTGTGAGAAACTTTCACATGCTAAAGCTGCAGAAAGCAAAACTAGAAAGCTGTATGATTTTGTGCCCTATTAATGAACAAAAGTGATCTACCAAAGACACAGCAGGATCTGACACAAGCCAGAGCTGGTCAAAGGGAGGGGGCAGGGCTGCAAAGCTGAGGAGAAGGGAGAAAGGGATGGGATAGATTTCTACTGGGGAATGATAGATAAGCAAGTGAGAATAGAGTTGTGAAATACAAGACCTAGAAACTGTCTCACCTCAGCACAGGACTGAAGTGGTACCAGATCGTATCACCTTTCGGGAAAGCAAAATCTTGTATCCAAAGCAAGCTGCACACTCTCATCAAAAAGACTGACTGGGATAGAAAGTTGTTGCTTTTGCTTACCAGGCAGAACCAGGAACAGAGAAGAAATCACTCCCATTTTGCTCAAACTGAGCTGTATGCACAACTACCTGGCAACGACATGGGTGCATGTTTGTATTCTAGATGGTTTTTCTATTTGATTATTTTCTGAACAGACACTGATGTCTGATAAATAGGCAGAGCGAAACTGATGTAACACCACGCACAGTAACCTTGAATGGTGAGTCCCTGATTGTACTTTTGCATGATTTCTCCATAAACAAAACTCATTACCAGGCAAATGAACCCTAAACCTTATTTGTATTCTTGAACTCCCTTACCCTGCTTGTCTCCACAGCAGATTGGCTGCATGGGGACTGCCTTTGGGTATGGTCCCCTGCTTATGATGCTTTCTCTGATATGTCCAGGAATAATTTGGGAGCGTGCTAGTTGGTTCAGGTCAAAAGCATGCCAAGGTTTGTTCCAAAACCAGTATGATGCTAGGCTGTAGTCTGTTTTACATGTTACAATTCTATAATTCTCTGGAGTTTCACCTCAGGTACTTACACAATAACTGTTCTCCAATTGTAACTGCTATCATTCCTCAGTACAACAGTAGAAAACTAATGGAAATATTTCAGCCTATTCTTTCAAGGTTTAATAAAAATATGATAGAAACAGAAAAAAATTTACTTTGAAACAGCTCTATAGAGGTGTCATATGGGCCAAGCTTCTGCTTATAGCAGAAAGACACCCTAACCTCCAGTCCTTTTTCTGTGAAGCTGCTTTCTAGTCTTTTGACATACAGAATTGCAGAATCACAGAATCACAGGACAGTTGAGGTTGGAAGGGACCTCTGGGATTCATCTAGTCCAACTCCCCACTGCCTTAGCGGGGCCACCTAAAAGTAGTTGTCCAGGACCATATCCAGATGGCTTTTGAGTATCTGCAAGGACAAAGATTCCAGAACCTCCCTGGGAAACCTGTGTCAATGCTTGGCCACTCTCACAGTGAAAAAATGTTTCCAGATGTTCAGAGGGAACCTTCTGTCCTTCAGTATGATCCTATTGTCTCATAAAAATTCCAATAACATCTAAAATCAGTCACCTTGAAAGACCTCCTGGGTGGGTTAAGACACGAATAACAGGTTGGTCTAGGTGATGAGTGGAAGTTCTTTCCAAACTCAATTATTTTATTATTCTATATTTTGAGCTAATATATGAGATTTTGCTAATGTGATAAAAAAGTTCTGGGTTTATGTCTTTCTTAAGCGGTCATAAAGCAGAAACTGTGACTCAGAGATGCATGAAATATAATTGAAGGCATCATACGTGTGAAGTTATTGTTTTCACTGATTTCTCAGAAGGTGCTGGATGTGTTAATTTAAATATTTGGTTTGTCCAAAAACCTAAATCTAAATTAAAGATAGCTTGCAGAATAAAAGTAAAATTTGTTTAAATATTCTTAAAATATTTTTTTAACATTATGTATTTAGCAGAGTTGTTATGCAGACAAAAAGGGTCAAAGTGTCTAGAATCACTATTCAGAAAAATGAAAATGTTTCCCAGACAGAAAGAAAAAGAATGATTATAAATGCTTCCCTTTACTTGCAGCTCTGTTCCTTTATATTTCTTCTGATCACACAAGTTCAGTCAAGAAAATACATTTCTCCTTGTTCTTCTATTTCCAGCTTTGTTGAAAAATTCATCCCAATTATGTGATTACTGCATCTGGTCTTAAAAAATGGCATCATATGATATAGAAAACATGTTAGCAATGCATTACTTTATCAGCCTTCCTGATATACCAGTTTTTTGCTAATCCATATTTTTTATTTTTTTTTAATGAGTCTGAGATTAAACAAGAAAGTTGTATTTACAATCAGGTTTCCTGGGCACACACTGTTTGACTACTTAGGAGCAGTCCATAATATCTGGGCTAACAGAAAAGAGGGTTTCACTTGGCAAGTCTTTCTTTACTTAAGTGTAAAGCATTATTTACTTTCAGATGAGTAACCAAACCCTGGAAAAAGAGAGTTAGATAAATAAAATGAGCAGATCTAATTGACTTAGACAAAGACTGGTTTTGGTTTTGCTTGGTTTCCTTGTGAAGGCACACAGTTGTTGAGCCACACACTTGTAAGTACAGCTACTGGTTAAAAGCAGAGCACATTGAATATTGAATATTCCAGGACGAGGAGTTTATTGATGGTACAAGATCCAGATGAGAGTAATGAGATGGAATAAGGAAATGAGATTACTTTACAAGTCTAAGTGCAAGGTGCTGCGTCTGGATTGGCGTGAGAGGAGTCTGACCAACAGAAGTAACATGAATTATGTTGATCAATTAACGCCTGAGAGCAGTTTGGGCCTCCTGTACGTATGTTACCTTATCACTTCTCTTCAGAGAGAGGGACCAGAAGTCTTTTCCTGAAATTTTGATTTTGATAGAAATTTTTCTACTAGACTTTACCCAACCAGCTCTATAGACCACCTCTTGCAATTCATAAATGAAATATAAATGGTTTGACTATATGACTCAGACAAGCAAAAGCTCATCTACTGCTTATTTTAAAAAGGTATTTTTCCCTTGTAGTAATGTAAGTGCTTCTGATAAAAGAGACAGATGTCTCCTAGAGAGCGCAGCAATTTGTTATTATCAGTTTTTACAATACGGATGAGCATAATGATAAGGCAAACTCATTTAGTAGCAGGATTAATAATGAAGTAGTTTAATTAAGACTAGGATCTCAATCAAAACCCTGGCTCCAAATGCCCCTTAACTTGTGAAAGGAACTTTATAGTCCAAATCACAACCCTCATGCTTGTCACTAATTTTACTGCACTAAAACAAAATTATCAGCGACATTTCACTTCTTTTTAAGCAGTTCATTAGTTTGATTTACTCTGATGATTGTGTAAGAGATAATTTAGTAGGCAAAAAGTTCACACGAATTAAGTGTTAAGCTTTGTCAAGAGTGGCTATTTATGTCAGAGACTGGCTGGAAACAGGTCCTCATTTCATTCAGCTGCAGCTAGAACCGTTGTGATCTGTGAGGATTTTGTTTAACCTAGAATAAATAGGTAAAACCCTCCAGGAAAACAACAGTTTCTGTTTCATTTTATTGTATAATAATGGGGTCATTTATAGAGATGGGAGTTATTCTGGGTAAAATAATGATCTACTGGGTACTTAGCACAAAAGAATGAAGGAAACAACTGTAAATTTACTTTTAGAAATGTATCATACCATATCAGTTATTCAGATCAACATCTTGTTCTTTCACTCAATGAAATTGGTGCAAAAATTTAACAGTAATCTGTCAGATGTTTGAACCAAGATAAGATCAACATCACCAATGAGATCAGTGGGTCTGATGAAGCACAAACCTAAGCTAAAGCCTAGAACCATGAAACACATTGTTGTAAAAATAATGTAGATCCTTGTAATATCACTGATCTTTTATATCCTGGTCTCTTTTCTCTTTCCCCAAAAACAATATATTTAGAGTTTGAAATTAGTCTGAGGACTAAATTGCAGGAGGTCTGAGATGTTGTGTTATATGTGAGTATCTTCTGTTTACAACAGACAAGTGAGAGAGTGGCTACTGCACAATCCGTGGGGCCAGGCAGCAACTGCAGTCCTTAACCACACCTGCACTGCATCCTCTTGATACATCTACAGAGCAAAGGAGAGAGGAGTGGGAGCAGGAAAAAAACAGTTATGGAGAAAAAAGGAAGAGAGGGAGGAAGAGTAGCAGGAATTAAGAGTGTTCGGAAACTAAAGGATAGAGGATTAATCAATTTATTATTCAAAATGTATGGGTACTGTTCTGTCTTGGACAGTGTTGTTGACAAGTATTTTCAGGCTCCACAGTGGAGTTAGGCAAATTCCCTGGAATTGTTTTATTTATTGAAGAGTTGCCATGGTTCTTTAGCTGGAATGCTCTTCTAGACTTTAACAAGAATATATAGCCTCTAGAGTGGGATTCAGTCTGCCTAATTTATGGGTGGGATTTGGTTTGCTTAAATCTGCACAGATTTAGTAATAAACACATAGGCCCCACTTATTCCCAGGGACCCACTTAGCGTGTCTATCTTCTGGGACAGTCACAACTAATTATTAAGCTGGAGTGAAGCTTCTTCTTGCAGCTCTCCTTGGAGCCTCCGTGCCTCATGACACCGCTGGCCTGGTGGCTCAGCTTCAGCTGAGCTTTCTTCCCTTGTGCAAACTGTGGGGCTTGTATGGGATGCTTGAGACGTGGTGCATGCAGGAGGCAGTCCAGGACACCTGTTTGCTGGTAATGTAAGCAGACATAACAATTACCTATTTACTGGACTAATTATGTGTACCTTATGAGGGTTGTAATTGTTCATACCTACTTCAGTTAAGATCATGGGCTTTCATCTATTTTAACACTTCTTGTGTATACCAGAGCCTCAGCAGAACTGGGAACCAAAATACATTGTAATTTCTGTTCCTCTCTTCTGACCGTAAGCCCAGTTTTTCTTACTGAGGATCTCTTTTTCCATTCCTTCTTCCTTCTGTTCTCTATATCTATATTAAAAAAACCTCCTGTCCTTTAAAGAAACATTTATCAAGGCAAAATATATTTTTCCCCTTTAGTTCTGATCTGCTCAAGCTGATGTGTACTATTATTATGATGATTGATTCTGCATTGACATAAATTGCTCTATTTTTCTTTTTTTTTGGAAAGAAAATTATGAAGATTGGAGCATTTTTTCCTTTTTTATTATACTGTGGAAAGAATGAATGAAACATAACAACTCGCTGTGGTGAGTTGATTCTAGCTCTATGTCAGGTGTCCACCCAAAACCTCTCTGTCACTGCCTTCTGCAAATGGACAGGGGAGAGAAAACACAGCAAAAGGCTCATGGCCTGAGATAAGGACAGGGAGAGCTCAGTTATCAGTTACTCTCACGGGCAGCACAGACTCAGCTTGGGGTAAAAATTAATTTAATTTATTGCCAATCAAATCAGAGCAGGATAATGAGAAATAAAACCAAATCTTAACATCACCTTCCCACCACCATTCCCATTTTCCTAGGTTCACCTTCACTCCTGAGTTCTCTCCCTCCTCCCCTCCAAAGGCATAGGAGGACAGGGAGTGTGGGTTGCAGTCAGTGAATCACACATTGTGCTGCTCCTTCCTCCTGAGAGGGAGGACTCCTCTCATTCTTTCCCCTGCTCCAGCATGGGGTGCAGTCCTTCAGGAACAGGCTGCTCCATTGCCAGCTTCCCACAGAGTCACAGCCCCCTTCAGGTATCCACCCCTGCTCAGGCATGGGGTTCTCCAGGGGCTGCAGGTGGATATCTGCTCAACCATGGATCTCCATGGGCTGCATGGTGACAACCTGCCTCATCATAGTCTTCACCAGAGGCTGCAGGGGAATGTCTGCTCCGGCACCTGGAGCATCTTCTCCCCCTCCTTCTTCACTGGCCTTGGTGTCTGCAGAGTTGTTGTTCTCACATATTCTCACTCTGCTCTTCTCTGGCTGAAGTTGCTCCTGCATAGTAACTTTTTTCCACCTTTTACATACATTATGCCCAGAGGCACCAAAGACAGTGAAGAGGAACAGCAGTTGAAAAGTAAAAGTGAAAAATACAATTACATGAATTCTGTAGTTTGAGTGCTCAAAGTGTCATAGAAGAAGAAAGTCTGAAGTAGAAATGACTTTTGACAGAGAAATTAAACACAAACCTGCCATCCTTCTGTCTTCATCAAGAGCCCTGTTACAACACTTTTTTTAGTTTGAGACTCTTCTGATGCCAGATGTTACAGATGAAACCTCATTAGGATCATCATTAAACAGTCTCAAAGTTTTTGCCTTCCTCTGGTGCACTAGATGCTGGTCTTATATGGTCTCATACATCTCTTATATGAGAGGATATAAGACTGGATGAATTAACAGCCTGACTACAGTTTTAGGGCACTGTCTACACTGCAGTCACCGTCATGTAAATCTCGAGGGCACAGAAGATACTCACTGTCATACTTGAAGAAGCCTAAAAGTTCTATTTATTTCAGTGTTTTGGTCATATTTCACTTATAAAATAATCTCTATTCTGCACTCTACTTTTGCAGGTTTAATTCCATAATAATCTCTATATACGGACAGGTTCAGTTTTCGGGAGTTCTAAGCAGTGCTCTGGGTTGAGTTCTTTATGAAGCTGGACTTTACTTCTGTAAAGAAAAGCAGGAAGAGGTTTCACAGTTTGTCACTTCAGCATAGGCCTTACATGGTACACAACCTTGGCCTACTCTTCTGCCTCTGGCTGAATTGCACTTTAAACCATCAAGTAAAAAATGCAAAATTGAAAGTTACCTTGAGAGACAAGTTTGGGGACTGTTCTTCTTGACTGGTGATAAATTAAAAGTTAAATAATATCTTTTGATTTCATTAAAAAATTTGCTTCTTGAGAGCACTGGCTGCCTTGTCACAGTAAAAGACAATTTGCTTTAAGTGATGCCTAAAATAGACATGAAACTACTTGATCTAATTGGAATCATTTGATAGCAAGTATGTTCATTTCTAACATGGGCAGGAGGTTCATCATTATTGCTGGAGAATTTTATCAAGAGAGTTTTGTGATGACTAGGTGGGGATTTCTGCCATTTATTACCACAATTATGGCAAGGATGGTAAGGATGGTAATAAACCTTTATGTTTTATTTCTACCAGGAGAATAGATAGATAATGTCACAACATCTGTGGTTATCATCACACTATAAGAACTTTGTAGTTGTTTACAATTTTAATAATTTAATCTAAAACTTGCTATGTTAGTGATCGGCCTCTAGCTCAAATGTTTGGAAAGTTCCAGCTCATCAGTTTGCAAGAATGGATGGCAGAAAAATTGTTCCCAGGTTGGAATTGTTCCCAGCTGTGCTCCAACAAAACCAGTGCTTGAAGCAAGAACTTGTAGTTCAGCACATGGTTTCTCTAGTGTTGAGGATGGTGCTCTTACCCTTAGTTCAAATTTGATCAAATCACAATTGCTGATGATATCTTTGGAATTAATCACTTCAGTCAGATGGCTATTAAAACTAAAACTGAAATTTTATCTCATTGTAAATTTTAAAACAGAAATGGAAAAGTATGGCATGACAAAAATACTGACTTTTTTTTTAATATGTGTAATCTGGTGTAATTGTCTCATCTTCTCTACAGATTTCTCCCTCAATCCTGTCTTTTTATGTTTGCCTTTACCTGGAGTGAATTATGTTACCCTACTAACATCAGTGAGATTTAGCTAAGTGCTTAAGAAGTTGGGTCCACATTTGATATCTGTCCTATTGTGATCATTACACACTTGTTTGAAGTATTGTTGTTCTTGTTCATCAAAGAACTGCAACCCAGGGGAAGGACTTACACTGGAGAAGTCTGTGGTGTGCTACCTCCTGCAGGAGGGACCCTAGGCTAGACCAGGCATAGTGTGAGGAGTCCTCCCTCTTAGGACGAAGGAGCAGCAGAGAAAACATGTGATGAATTGACCACAGCTCCCATTTCCCATCCCCTTGTGCTGCTGGCAGGGAGGAGGGAAAGAAAATCAGGAGGGAAGTTGAACCCAGGAAGAAGAGAGGAATGGGGGGAAGGTGTTTTTAAGATTTGGTTTTATTTCTCATTATCCTGCTCTGATTTAGCAATAAATTAAATTAATTTTTGTCCCAAATTGAGTCTGTTTTGCCCATGATGGTAACTGATGAGTGATCTCTCCCTGTGTTGACCTCAGCCATGAGCCTTTCATTACATTTTCTCTCCCCTATCCAATTGAGGGGGGAAGTGGCTTTGGTGGACACTTGACGTCCAGTCAGGGTCAACTCCCCTCAAACATTTATTAGTAGGAATTACACCTAGGTGATTTATATTGAAGAAATAATGAATTTAAGTATATTAATTTTCAGTCGTATATCAAGATCCTGGTAACTGCAATGTAAGAGTACACAAATGCTACACAAATGATCTCCAGCTAGCAGATATTATCACTGGCAGTTATTTCTGTGAGTACTGCACCAAATATGGAGCACTGCACTGCATGGAGCTCTATCCTTCTCTACTAAGTTGCATTACCTCTAACATGCAGGAAAATGATACAATATGTTTATATTTTATAAGGGTATCTGATTTTAAGCTGCACTTAGGTACTGAATAACAAATTTTAGTAGGAGGTAGTGTGTGCTATAAAGCTTTAATAGGATATAAAATGCCTCATTAAGTGTTATCTAACATGTCTAAGACAAAATGCAGGCTAAAGATGTGATCCTTTGGATGTTATTATAATTTCCCCAAGCATCATATGTATAATTACAATCCCAAGTGATTAATTTCCACATTTAAATATAAGCAGAAAATGAAGTTCTCTATTTGACTTCAGAATATAAATATACAGCAGTGGTTGGGAATAATTAAGGTTCTGATGTCCTCTTGTATTTTCTTGCAGATGCTTGGGGTCCTATGAATGTTAGTAGGGTTGATGTGGGAGAACAGGTCTACTCAGGCAGATTGCACTGTGGTGCTGTGACTCAAGCACTGCTAAATGTGATTGTGTTCAGAACTTGAGGAGTGCCTGTGTCTCTTATTTATACTTCTCTGGGGGTAGGGAATAAAGCTTTAAAAAAGACTGTATTTTGAGATTTGATGCTTTTTAGGCACAAGACCAGCCAACTACCCCAACAAAAGTTCTGTTTTATAAAGATTATATTCCAACTTTTTTTGCCCTTTTCTTCCTCACTGCTGGGGGAAGTGAGGGAATGACTACACTGCCTTATAAGCGATGAATAAAAATGATGAGTTATTCAGGTCCTCAGAAATATACATGAAAGTTGTGTGATTTTTTTTTTTCTTAATACTTTGGCTCAATGTTAAGCGGTGCTTAAAATAGGGATTAATCACTTTCCCTGCACAAGTACAATCTTAAATATTTCTATCCATATTTTTTTACAATAATTACAAAACACAACTGTATCCATTTAAAACGTTTCTCAGATCTTTCCTGTCTTGATAATTACACAGCAGGGACCTGTGTTTTCTACTACTAGTCTGTTGCATGGGAATGTAAGGCTGCTATGAAGGAAAGGAGAAAAGTGTAGAATTATCAGAAACTCAGAGGAAAACAGCTGTGAGATCAACCTTCTAACACTGATCCATGAATGTCAAGGAACATAAAAAATGTTAAAAGTATGCTTTAGTCCTTAGGACAGTGGGCTTTCAAACCTCAACATTGGTATCATCTCAGTACAAGAAAATTACTGATAATCTTATTTCATAACTTGTTCCAGGAAGAGAAAGTCTGAGCCCTTTGCTGTGTGAAGAAAGATGAAAGACAGAGAAGATGTACTCACACTTTATACCATATGAATACAGCAATCTGTGTGGTCATACTGTGACCCATGTTTTTTATCCACGTGTCTCGTCCTTTTTCTGTTTTTTTTTTTTTCCCAAGATATTTTTTCCTTAAAGGAAAGCAATTGTATACTCCTTTTTCTGCAGTATTCAGTAGTATCTGTGTACACTTTTTATAGCATTTAGTAATCAACCTGATAAACAACTTGAGTCCTTTGGAAGCTACTTAGGAAGCCAAACGTTATAATAGAATTTGACCGAAGAGTGCTGAAATTAGAGCTAAATGGACATGAAAAATTTGAAGACTGATTCGAAGTAGATGTGGAGATGAAACTGGATGGAAATTGACTTAATAGATCAATACCAGTCACATGAACCTTTTTTATTTTAAACTCTATATAATGGCCAATTTTGCAAATAGCTCAAATGGTCCATTGCCAAGAGGCCAGTTGTAGAGGATTGGAGAACAGGTAACAACTCAGCCATAGAATAAAGTTAATAAGAATAAACACATGATGAAGAATGTGTTGATTTTGAGATACATGGTCTTGGTTCCTAGAATTATGACTAACTGCTTAATCAAGGTTCAATCTGACTTCTACTCATTGCATATGTGAATATTCTCGTGTACTTAAACTTCCTGATAAATAAATAAGTCATTACTTTTCACAAAATGGACAAGTTTTTAGGAGATTTTTACCCCAAGGAGTCCTGTTTGTGTTTCAGAGGGAGAAGTGTACTCCTTTCACATGGGAAATCATCAGACTATCTGTCCACTTCTCAATTGGGTAACTTCAGGAGGTCTCCTCTGGATTCCTTGTGGCTTTAGAAATGGTTACCTCAGACAAAATCTAGTCCTGTGTCTAGACAGGAATGAAAAATGATTTTGGCTGAACTGAGCAGCACAAGTGTGTTGGCTCCGAACGTTGTTAAAAAATGGGAAAAAAGTAGTTCCTTGCATGAAGGTGATGACAGTCTGTAGAGTGGAGATAATTTTTGTCATTTTTATTATTTTGTGGCAATTCTGAGAGGAAAAAAGTAATCTGGGATAATGTGAAACAAAAGAGTTCTGTACACATGAAATTAAACAAACCTAGTTCCAGTGGAATTTGCAATGCAATTGTTAGTTTACACAAAATTAGAGCTATGAACAAAGAAGGGGGTTCAGCAGTAGCCCTTTGGAGCCAGTGATAAGGGTGAAGGAAAGAAGAAGGCTGAAGAACATGACCAATGTGTGGCAAGTTGAGCTTCACATTTCTTCACTGACTTGAAATAGCAGATTGAACTCATTTTCTTGTCTTGAGAGCAGGACACATGCATTAACTGCAGGGCAATAGGAAGTTTAGGACCACTTCAATAGTTCTGAGTGAAATTATTCTATATACTGAAACATCCTGGCGCTCCTCAGACAGTCACCTACCACCCTTTTAATAGCCAATACTCAACAAACAGCAAATGCTGTATTAGTGATACACTGGTATCATCCTTAAAAGACAAAAGCACTTTGCCCCAGGCTACCTGGTTGTTCAGGAGAAAGTAGGTTCCCCGGGGAACTGTGTCCTCCTCTGTTAGACAAAATACAGTCTTGAACAAGATTCTGCATGTCAGAAATGAGTGCTCCCCTGCAATGTGCAGTGGAGGATCATTGTTAGGTTCTGCGCATGGCACCCAAGCCCCCAGAAATGGGCAAATGTGTGAGTATACATTTAGATAATTATCATTTTCCTCTTCACATCCAATCTCTTCTGCTTGGCTCTAATTCCTTCTCCTGCTTTTCTTTCAGCAGGGGTAACACAATGGATTGGCACAAGCTCATAGGTCACTTAAGCTGTTGGAAATTTTCATTACTGGTCTCAAAATCATTCTATACTTGTCCTGCTACTGGAAGTAGATAGTGCATTATTCTTTCCTGACACAACATCAGTGATTTTTCTGTCTTCATTCCTGATATATTATTCGTATTTTGAATATATCCTTCTTAAACACATCTCACATGTGTTTCTGAATTTTCTTTGGCAGAGCTGGATGATTTCAGGCTACTTTTAATTTATTAATACTCATTCAAAGTCTGATTTTACTAAAATACAATTCTTATTTACCCTTTTACACTCTTCGTGGCATTTCAGCCTGGGTATTGCACTAATTATTGTATTATTCTCCCCAGCTCTCACTCTAGTCATCGTATCTGCTTTATTTCTAGTCTCTGTATCTACATTACCCTTTTCCTGTACAGGAAACAATCTTGTATTACTTTCATAATCGTGCTTCCTTCCTACTTTTTCCTCACTCATATTTTCCTAGGAAATGTGTAGGCAGTTGAACTCCCAACATGATCATTACACCAAGTTTGATACAGACTTCCTTCATCTGTAAAAACATTTCCTGATAATGCTTTCTCATTCTCTCCTGAAGTTCTCTGGCTAGATTCAAGGACTAACTTTTTCCATATCTCATTCTTCACTTTACTTCAAATAGTCACTATTGTGTCAGCCAAAATCCTAGTGTCATTTATTTCTGTTTATTCAGTATTCTCCCCATACGCAAATTCTCCCTCCTTCATTACTTTTGTTTTACCTCACCCATCTGCAAACTTTATATGCCGGTAATATTATCTCCCAGTTGATAGCTTGATTTAACCAAGTCTTTGTCATTCCAATGTAATCATAATTTTCCCTCAACATATGTTTCTAATACAACAATCTTGTTACATATGTTTCTAGCATTTGTAAAACACATTTATCCAGTTCTTTGTCCGTTCACTTTTTAAAAAATGTGTAGGAAGAAATGGTTTCTACACTGACTTCATTTACAAACTCAGCACCTTTTTCTTTAACCCTTATAGTGTTTTTCTATTTTGTCTGTATGAACTCTGGCTGTTGAACCATAAAAGGAAATTAGTACTCTTTCAATTACTCTTTTTATCCCAATCGGAAACTGTTTTTGGAAAGTAAATCCTTTTCGATCCTGGTAGGTTATAAGTCCTTCTCTTTAAGTAAAAGGCCTTAAACTATTTTTTCTCTTCACAGAATATTTCAAACCTGTTTATCAGTTGTTAGTCCACAAGATCAATCCGTTGCCATCTTGATTCAAAGATTGCCCTGGAAAGATATTTTAATGGTAGATCCATGTGTTTTCTTCTTTCCTTTTCAAGCAGTTATCCATGCTGTCAGTCCTCTCTGGGTGTTAATGTCTTCAGCCTGGACTAAAACTGACTGACTGGAAATCAGAATATTTAATATTTGTCTGGGTTGCATATATCACAGGTACCTGTTTTTTAATTAATCAAATTTATTGCTGTCCCTTTTAGACACAGCTTGGATGAAACAGAAAGATTTGGATGCTTGTCAATCAACAATCAATCTGATTTTGGAAATGGATTTTAAAAAATCACTTATCTCTCTGTTAATAGTAGAGAGCAGCTGTCTAGCTATCTTCCAGCTGCCCATGGAAAGTAAAAGCCTGGGCTCAGAGGACTGGAATAATTACAGGCTGTCCTTGTTCTGGTTTGATCCAATCTAATCTTCGCTCCAGCTGCGTCTCCCTGAACACAGGGCAGCACCTTAACTATCCAAATAGCTGATTAGGTTATAGTTTTACCCCTTTTCCTAGTATGAGAAAGGCACAGTGCACCTCCCATTCAAGAATATTTCTACTTGATTAGGGCATGAAAAAAAAGGGATTCTGCTGTAACTCAACAGATTTATAGCTTCTGTCTTCCTCTCCTTTTTCACTTTCCTTCTATGTTCTGTTGTCAGCTGTTCTCCTCCTGTCGCCTTATTTTACAACAACTACTGCTTCACATTTCTTTTGACATATTTACCTATAAGCCATGTCTACATCTGTGTGCCAACCTTCTCCTATCTAGCTAAACAGATATGTATTTCACTGCAGTTCTGGTAGCTGCATTAGTGATTATGATTCTGGACTCTGATGATGATTGACCTAGTGTACAGGGGTGAAAAATCAGAATGTTTTTTCACTTTTCTCATCAGGAGAACACCTGCTTCTTAGCCTTCCACTAAGAAAAGGGGGGAAAAAAAAAAAAAAGAAATCAAACCTATTCATTATTTTCATTACAGTAAAACTGCAGAGTGTAGGGAGCTTGATTTAGGCAACATGTGTTTATTCAGATTGGAATATGCTTTGAAGTCTGAGGATCAGGGCCAGATACTTCAAAGAACTGAAAGGATTTATGGGGGAGATAGAAAGTCTAAAAGAACCATGTGAACCAGGCAGTGTGGACACAGACCCAGGAATCTGGATGCGAGTGTTTGGCACATGGATGAACACATGAAATGCAAATTTCATTGATCCTTGTCTGTAGGAGATGGGCCTCTGAGGAGTGGAGATAGCCAGGTTTTGCTGTATCATGTGGTGGAGAGCGTGGGAAGGAGTACATTGTTGGTCAGTTCAGGAGTCTCTGATAAATGGGATGGACCTTGCTAACTCTTGCATAATCTATTTACTACTTGGAGAACTCTTTTCTGAGATGAGATTTACCTTCCTCAGAACAAAGTGGAACCTAATTATTGGTGGGCTGAAATAAGGATAAGTCAAGATAGAGAAGAAGCTATGTTCAAATCAGCAGATCAATGAAGAAAAAGTTCATCATGATGTACAGAGAGGGAGAAATGTATCACAGCATGAGGAAAAAGGCAAGTAAAAATGCAAGTGAATAAATTTATGAGAATGAACAAAATCAAAATATAAAAAAATGTGTTGTTGGAATGGATTAAGGATACAGACATAAAAGATCAGTAATGGAGTGAAAATATGATTACACCAAGAAAAATGTTTAAAAACATGCATTTACCTATCTTATTTCTTCAACTTACAAAATAACATGGTATCAGTGTCAAAAATTACTTAACAACTTTTAGCTTGTTCAGCACTAAAAGCATTATCGTGCCAGTTGCTTACTTGCATGATTTTTCATGTATCCAAGAGATGAAATGGAAATTATCCATTATGTATCAGTATGACTTCTGAACACTCTAGAACAGATACTGGAGCTTACCATTTAGAAGAGAACCTCCAGGATAATAAATCTGATGGATTTTACTTTAAATCATCAAAGCAGAGGACTGGGGGTAAGCTGATATTCTTGAGGGTGTTTTATTTTTAATATATCAGATGACTAATGATTGTGTGCATGAAACGTTATATGCATCCTTTTAAACTTGATACAAGTTGATTATAAGGAGCCACATGATCTCATCTCTCTCAAAAGTTAAGTGATCTTCAGTGTGACATGATCACAGGTTTGGTCAAAATCTCCTGTCACCCCATTGAACTAAATGGTAACAGGAGGAGCTTAACACCTTCTCTAAGAGTTGTGGGTTGTTAACAGGATCAAGCAAAAAATGTGTAGAAGGTGAATCAGGAATGAGGTGTTTCCATGAACCAGGAAATATCAATGGCTGTTTTTCTCATTCTGTACACAGCATTTCATTTTCAACTTGTACAAATCAAGATGGCAATATGAGGCAAAAATTGCCTTAAGGTCTGATTGTATTGCAGTTAGAGCTGCAAAAGTTTTTCTGTAGGGAGAGGTTATCCAGTAAAGTCCTGACTTAATGATAATTCTCACACCCACTGTGGAATATCCAAATGTTCTGCAAACACCAAATATAGGCATTTAGAACAAATACAGCTTTTCTTCAAAATTTAGTTAATATTCCATATAGGCTTTTTGCCATGATGACTAATGTACTGCAACCTTGCTGTTCTGCATTAAACATCATGAAAATGTACATCTGCACTGGATTTTTTTCTTTCCTTTGTTTCTAAAATGCTGAGTTTGGCTAAAAAAAGTTGGATGGAAATCAAATATGAGAAGCTTAGCCAACTTTAGTGAAATGATATCGGAGTTATATTATTCCTTAATGAAACAAGTATAGAGGGCTGATTGATTTATAAAGCAATTTTTTGCACCATTACCTAACTTGATTGTGTACAAATAGTTTTCTGTATTCACAACCATCATGTCCCTGCATTTCTTTTAGCATGTACATTTCAAAAACTGATGTCTTTTTATGCAGGACTGAAAGATCTGAAGTTTTCAGCCAAACAGTGCTGATGTCATGTGAAGCTTGAGCTTTTATACATTTTAACACTTTTCTCTAAGGATGACAGACAAATAGATTCCTTTTTCCTGCTATGATTAATATCTCTTTGGAACAAAGGGAAACTTCAATGCCTAATCTAAGTATGTTGTTGCACAGTTGTGATATGATAGTCCCACACACAAAAGAATTGTGTCTTTCATTAAATAGACTGAGTGTCATTCTGCCAACATATTTAGTTGATCTCCATCCATAAACACTATAAACTGCAACTTCAAGAAGTTATTTTTTATATGACATTTTACCTGGCTCCTTCTGATTCCTTCAGCTCTGGTTTTAGGTCTAGATCTTGCAAAAAAATACTGCCTTTCACAGGGATTCGCAGAAATGCAAGGCTTTTGCCCTGTGGGAGCAATGTGGAATTACGGCTTACATAAGTGTCAGACGTTCAGGATCTCAGGCACTGCTTGCAAAACATGTATGTCTGGCCCCTGACTCACATCCCCGAATCAGATTCATATCAGAAATGCTTGTTGAGATACTTTCTCTGCAGCCACCTCTGGTGTGTTGGGTGAGGATTCACAAGGAAAGTCACAGTCTTTCTCTTCATGTAGAAGAAATGTGTGCTCAGGGTCTGAACGGTGGCAAATTCTTATCACTCAAACTCCTCTTTGTTCTATTACTCAGCTGACCAGCAAGCATTTTATTTATATGTGAGTTAAGCATTAGTGCAGAAAAAAAGAGAATACTTAGGGGTCAGACCCTAGGAAATTATAGGTTGTTTACATCCATCTCTGTAAATAAACCTTTGAATTCTCAGAAGTTTTAATTCTGTTTTGGTTTCATACTGGATCTTGCTTTCTTGGGAGAGTAATAACAAAATGCAAAGAAGCTTTTGGAGGGGAAAGCCTCTTATGCACTGCTATGCATGACTGAATATAAAATTTCTACTCTCAAGAAATTATTTTCTAGCCATTTAATTATGACACATCCTGTGATCTTGATGGAGGCTTTCTGATACAGACAGATGTTTGGAATAATGGATTTTCATGTATTTTTCTGTTTTCTGTATTCAAATAAATCCAATTTGGAAAAAGAATCCCCTACAGTGGCTGATTTCCTCTCTGTGGGGGCCTAAGTGTAATTGATACTGCACTCTAGTACAATGACAATCAGGCTGTTTTCAGCCTCAGATCTTGTATATCTAAGCAAGAGAAGGAAATATTTAAATGAGGGAGATGGAGCCTATGTTCACATAAATTTTTAAATATAATGGGCCAAATTAATTTCTGGTATAATTACATGGATAATTCA
The DNA here is from genome assembly GCF_022539395.1 of Myiozetetes cayanensis. Taxonomy (NCBI): domain Eukaryota; kingdom Metazoa; phylum Chordata; class Aves; order Passeriformes; family Tyrannidae; genus Myiozetetes; species Myiozetetes cayanensis. The sequence goes on from NW_026086604.1 coordinate 24,409,786, forward strand.
TTGATTACATCTATAATTCAGAAATTAGTCTGGTAAGTACTATTCTCAGATGAGATAAGGCAGAAGTTAACCAGTGTTAGAAAATGCACAAGTAAACACAATCTGATTTGCATATTACAGAAAAAAGAAATAGATGTGTCTGCTCTTAGACCAGTCCAGTCAACAAGAAAAGTGGGGGATAAGCATGGCAGGGCCAGAACACTAGGTGCATACGAGAGAGCAGACCAGCACATCTATCCAAACATGTCACCTTCACAGTGTATTTCCTGTTAGCGAGTTCCTTTTGACATAGCGACTCCACGGGCAGACCTGGTCTTCCTGCTTCCAGATGCTCGGGAGCATCCTCCCAGTCTTTGTGATTTATAAAGCCAACTCAGAGCCTGACAGAAGTACATTTGTGGCATTTGCTGTAAAAAAATAAACATGCAAAGCAACAACTCTGACACAACCACCAGCAGTAGGTTCACAAGAAAGCAGTTTGAAGGCCTCTCCACTGAGAGAAGCTGGAACACTTTTGTTGTTCCACAAGGACAGAGATACCTGACTGTGTGTGCCACAGAACTTCTTTCAACACCAGCTTAATGACCTATTAGGCATCTTTCAAAGAAAAAGATTCTGCTGACACTTTTACACCTCGTGAAAGCCAAGAAAAACATGACAAGATCTACGAAGGTGAAAGTCTCTCTGACCACACCTGGCAACATGGACAATCAGGAAGAGTTCCTTAGAGCATTGTTTTGAAGGGTTTCCAGGGACAAGAGTTTGCTATGAATGATTATCAGCAAACGCAAGAGTTGCCAGCTGAAAACAATCCAGCTATTTCCAAGCTTATGTTCCCATTTCCTTGAAGGCAGACCTCTCAACTTCAGTGAGGCTTTTTTGCCAAACAAATCTACCTCTGTTGGACGAGACTCCTTTCTAATGTAGACCTAGTCAAAGGGTACCAGGTCATGTTTCAGACTGGCTTTGGAGTCTCCCAGAAGTATTTGCTAGACCTTAACAGCATCAAGGCTGATATATTCATGGGAGTCTTTGGGACTGAAATGTTAATAGTATGGTGTTATGAACCTGGTGACTTAGCAGAAAGCATTTTCCACACTTGAGTGAAATGAAGGAATGAAGTGACTGTAGGCAACTCTGAGATCTGGGGACAATGAGCCAGGCCAGGAACTGGAAAACAGTGAAAGTTTGAAACTAGTGTGGAAGTCTTGGAAAGATAGTATGGTTTTCAAGTGCTCACATATTACCAGAGCATTCTCTTCATAAAAAACAAATTGGTAGCAAGGTGTTGCAGCTTTAAGGACAAGAAGAGTGAAATCATCAAGGACTATAAATTAAGTCAGACAGCTTTAGGAAATCTATGTAATAAAAATTACCATAATCAATCTTGGAAGAAATAAATGTCTCACAATAGGATGTCTGTATTAGCAGTATCAGTTTCTAAATAGGGATGTGACTTCTGAGATTTAATGAATGGATGAACTGTATATTGCCTTAGAAACCAAGCAGATACAGAACTGACTGAAATAATAAGTGTTAATAAATGTGGGGAAGAGATTGTCAGTAGGAATTCTGAAAAAATATGATTAAAATTTCTTATCATCCAAAACGTAAAGGCTCAAGGTTGTCACAGCTGAGAGTGAGAAGACAATGCCCAACACCCAAAACAAGATAACATTTTGAAAGGACAATAATGGTCACAGAACCAGATTTCAGACATCAGTAAATAGATTCATGGTGCCTATTAAGAGTTTACTGAAATACCAGTAAATGGCATAAAATTTAAGACTCCAGATGTTTTAAGATATGTCTTTTAATTCCTGTTAGTTGTTCCACAATATTATATTGTTGTCTGCAGGAGTAGGGCAGGTCAGACAACACAAACTAAATAAAGATTTTATTATGTCAGGAATAAAATACATTTTTGGCTTTCAGGTTTCTGCAAGCTTTATTTTTCCAAATTTATTCTCTTTCTATTGAGGAACCAGCAATGACCATTCAAGCCATTTGAGTTGAAATGTGGTTTCATGTGTCATGGCACTTCTATTGCTTCAAATGTTCCTTATCAGCACAAATATACAGCTTTGTTGATCCTTTGTTTGTTGAACAGGCCTCCATCTTCTTGTTTCCTTTAATCATTGTCATACTAAGAGCTCTCTGTACACTAGTTACGGAATTATATACATTTTTTGTGGGTTTTCTGATCTAAATATGGAAGATTAAAATAAATTACTTTATTTGGTCGTGATTATAATGATCATATAATATTCAGGGATGTCCATTCTTGATAGTGTATGTATTAATTCATAATGTATTATCAAGTATGATGTCCCTACTTGATAATACAAGACTGGTTTTGATTTTGTTAGCAGAAACTAACTGTTCAACTAGACAGTTGAAAAAAAGGCAACTAATCACTAGCTGGACCTGCTTGAGTCCATTTATTTATCTTAGACATTTGCCCAGTGTATTGAAATTTCAAGTGTCAAATGTATGCAAACACTTTTTTTCCTACGACAGAATAGTGCTCCTTGCTGTGAGGCATATAACTATTCCCAAATAATCTGCTCTCACTAGCTGTTATTTCATTGCTTTTTTGTTCTATTTAGTCCAATATTATTGCGCCTCATTTTTCACCTGTCTGATAATCCCTTGGGACAGACTCTGGTTACACTCCTCTTACATACAGCCTGCAAATTAAATATGCAAAAAGCAATTTCCACCGATGTGGAAAGCTTAGTATTGTAAATGGCAATTTACAAGTGTGTGAAGCTTTGTTTGTTCACTTCAATTCACTTAATTAAACTACAAGGAAGGAAAGAATATAGAAAAACAAACTCCAGGATGCTGCAGGGGGTAAGATATGAAGCAGAGCAAAACAAAACAAAGCAAAACTCTGCTCAGAAGCATCAGTGTAGTTCCTGAAAACACTCACTGTACTCAGTACTTCTGTCTGTTCTATCAGGAGCAGCAAATATAGTCCTGTGTAACTATAGAGATCCCCTACCAATGCTAATAATGACTATAACGGTAATAGTTGCACAGAAAACTTCTTAAGATTAAATACATAATTTGAAACCACCTATTAGCTCCACAGGTGTATGATGAGTCATATCTCTAGATGAACACTTGTTTTGCTGGCACATATGTTTGCTTACAGCTAAGGATATAAACCCACTTGAACATGTTTGGCTTAAAAGGTTTTCAGACTTCATGACCTAACTTAGGCCATGAAATGGATCTGATGGTAAACATGAGATAGTTAACAGTGATGCTAGGGTCAAAATTCCCAGTAACTTCAGTAGATGTGATACTGTTGTTTTTCTCAAGCTCCAGACAGGGGAGACCACTGCATGGAACCTGTGGGTCAAGGGACATTTAATCCTACTAATTCTGGTGGGAACAGAAGATCCACATTATATTGTTACTGAGGCTAGAACAGCAGCAGAGTTCTTGTCAGAGGAAACATATGGAAATATGTGGAATATATGGTCTTATGTTCAAGGTCTCCTTCTTCCTACACATTGGCAGATTTTAATTTTGATACAGTTACCAGTTCTAGATTGATTTGTTGTTCCAAATTATACCTCTTAACCTCCTTTACAAAGATTATAGATAAATGAAATGATTTCCAAATGACCACATTATGCAAATTAAGGAATTGAAATGATAGTTTTGTGTTCTGATCTGAATTTCTGTTAGATAAGAAATTAAAACTAGTACATATTCTACATTCTGGATTGCCCAGGAGTCCTAAAAGTGTCATTTAGGACATAGTCCACTGACTACCCAAAGATCTATTCAAGGAATTCTTTCTAAGCCTATATCATGTATTTTTTGTAAGTTTGGGTAAATACAGTGTTACTATGATAACGTTTCCCTAAAGAAATCTCTCAAGTCTCATGGAGTCCTTTTATTTCTAGTGTATTCTTTTTAATGACCACTTTAATATGAGGCAAATGTCCTTGGTTTCCAAGAGCTGCTGAAGGGAATTGCACATTCTCTGTAGTAGGTCAAGAACAAGAAAGAGGAACTGGACTGATTTTGGTGTGACTGCACTGAAAAGATAAAAAAAATATGTGAATAGCTTGGATGTCAGTGCTAGTTCCTGATATATGAATGTTAATTAAAGATTTGCTGGAAATGAAAATTTTGACTCTACAACATTTTCTACTCTCCAAAAATGGAGCATTCATTTCCTGAATTATTTTCCTGGCTTGCAGGCAGGATACAGATTTCTCCTCTGTTCCTGACAGCAAGCATCTGAAAATACCATGACAGCCATATTTATACTATGATTTATACTATTAGAGTGAGTCACAGAGGCTACTGGGCATCTCTCAGACCCTGATAGTGAAAGGGAGAGGTTCATGACTTCCACTCTGAAAACTTTCTCCACCCATTATTGTGTGAGAAAATGAGGCCCTGGCTCAGGAACTGCCTAGGTAGATTTAATTAAAGTAGATGTAATTAAAGTAGATGTAATTAAAGTATAGAGCTCTTTTACAGAAACTTCCAGGTTTCCAAATCAGCACTGGCTCCCTATAGGCCTGTTCAAGGGAATATCTTGGATAGCAGGGTGGATGGTTCATAAAGAGCATCAGGACGCAGCACAGGCCCTACAAAAGCCGATACTGAAAGCATGAGGCTGAGGGATGCTTATGTTCAGATCACATGAAAAGGGGAAAATAGATATCCATCAATCTGATGTGGCAATAATGTAAATAAAGACATTTTTTCCACTGTGCAAACATAGCTTTCTGAGATGATCAAGGATTAAAAAAAGAGTATAGACATGGCCAAATATCTATCTGTATCTGTATGCTTACTCATTCTCCTTCCCTTGAAGCAGGTTGTTTTATAGAGAGAAAGGCCTTTTAGGACTAAGAGAAGAAGTGCTTTAACTGCCCCATGGTCCAGTAATAGTAGCCATTGCTGCTCAAAATCCTCACCTTAATAGGAAGTCACAACCATGACTGGTTGGATGGGTCACCAGACTGAGCTTGCAGGATCTGTTTGTGTGAATTGGAGCCTGGAACCAGGTGTCCTCAATCCTCAATAAAATAGCACAGAAAAATGGAAATATGGGCACAGTAAGAAAACAAGTCAGCAATCCTTGAATAAATGCATCTTTGAGAGCTGGGTAAAACTGATACAAACACAGCAATGAGAACACAGGTAGCTGAAAAAACAGTTGGCACCTTAGAGAGGAACAGAGAGCGTAGGCTAAGAACTGGCCTCGAGGCACAGTTGTTTAACAAAAGATAAGACTGTGGTCTCTCTGTATAGTTTTGTTGCAAATCTTAAATTAAAGATGGAAACATATAGTCTCCTTCATGCAATTTGACTATTTGAGGACATCTTGGTCAGGTTTTCCAGCTGCTCATCCAGAAGGGTACGCTGTGTTTTGTGTTTGTCTATCTTAATGTATGCTTTCTGAGGAAGACATATAGATGTGTGTGTGCTTTCCTTATGAGGTTCTTCCCTCTAAGTTTATTACACTTCTGAAAAAAACCTTATTGCACATAAATTGAATTTGGCTAGTTATTACTTTGGATGAAACTAAGATGGTTCTCGACAGCTATAGTCTTTTCTACACTCATCTCTCTTGAAAAGTGGCATGTACTCTATATTCAGCACTTTTCAAAGAAAAAAATCTTATGGTGGGTCCATTACAGAATTAAAAACTGCCTTTAAACATTCACCATTTAATTAGCTGAAATCTGGGCAGAGGTCTTGCCAGATATAATTTCAAAGCTGAAAATCACTCCCGGCAGCAGTTTTCACTTTGAGAACTAGAGAATTTTGCCTTATAATGAAAAAAATTATTTTCAAATTTAGACCAGTCTCCTGATCAGACCTCTGATTTGGGTCATACTACACTGAGGTGCTCAGGTCCCTCTAGAATTAACTGAAAAAACTCCAATATTTTATGTACAGGCCTTTAAATACAGTTAATCTCAATTTTTCCTATACACTTTAGGCATGGGTGTAAACCACTATAAACTAGTTTGCCAGGTTTCTTCCTTATGAGACTCAGAAGCAGCTCAGCCCACCCTAAGATACTTCTCTAAAATAAGGGAGGTAAACAGCAGCCTGGGGGTACCAGAGTTACATGGCCTCAGACTAACTGAGTAAGCTGAAGACAAATGAGATGTATCCCACCAATACACAGACCTATCAGTTATTTACAGTGCTTAATTTGCATTTTTTATTTAATATCCATTCATCATCATTTTGTTGTGGCCTCCGGTTTTCTAGAAGATGGATTAAAATGTAGTTCTTCGTGTACAAAGAAGTTTATTGTATTAGTCATTTACTAAGCATGATTTTTGAATGCTGCCCAAATCAGGCACAGCAGTATGGGCCAGTGAAGTAATTTTTTATCTGGTTTTGCACTTAATCCATTTTTTTTTAGTGTAGGTCTGTTGGTGATACTATATGTGTTTTGGCATAATCCTCTAATCTAAATGCACTTTGGAGCCTCTTATGTTTTTTTTTTCCAAATTGTTGTGTATTGTTATAGCAGTACTTTTGAAAGATGGATATTAAATGCATCATAGATAAATATTACTATTTTACACATGGGAAAGGTAAATTAAAGCTAAAGCATTAATTCAAATTCTACAGTATTAGAGTGAAATTCAATCTGTTTCTGAGATATGAAAACATAAACAGAAACCAAAAAATTACTAGTTTTCTCTCATATGCTAGGAGAAAAATAGGTTCATCATGAAAACTTTGACAGGCAAATTTAGGGATATCAAAAATGCTATCTTAGGATATATTATGCCTCCCCAGCAATTCCAGTAATGTCATTACAAGAGTGTGTGCTACAAGTACTACAAGGCAATCATATTATTAGTGGGAGGCAGTGAAGAGACTGCTGACAAACTGTCTCCATTTTAAGCCCCTGCTTTCAGATTGCACATTTCTGAACTGATATTTAACTCATTGGTCTCTACGGATTTTACACAAACTGTTCAGTCAGTCTGAAATGCGTTGTGGACTAATACAAGTATAATGAAAAAAATAAAGAAAAAATGATTTTCTAAGGATGAAGGACTTTAGTCCTGTGATGAAATGTCTTGTGAAAGGTCATAGGCTCAGCAATGACGAGGGGAGTAGGACTGCCAGCCTCAGCTAGGAGAGTTGTGACCTTGTAGAGAGTCTGGGAGGAAAGGAGCAGAGGAAGGAGGAGCTGCAGTGGTGCTCTCTCATATATTAATGCTTATTGTGGGGTTGGATGACCAGTTGTGGGGTCAAGGTCCAAGCTGAGAAAACTGAAGTGAGTAGGGGATGTTCTGGGAGAAACTGAAGACATAGCATGACTAGACAAAGAAATCATTGATGTTTTGTAACACCTGGGCCATGTGAAAAGATAGGCAAACACATAATTGGATAAGGACTTGACAGCTCTGATGCAAAAAGACAGAAAGGAGTTAGTGTCATAACCTTAAGGTACATGCTAAATGTCCATTATTTAAATGTTATGTTTTAAGACACCACGTGGTCATCAGTACACAATTACATCAGTAAATGTGGAACCCAGTTAAGACAACATCTGATTTCTTTTAGAAGCACTGCCAACTGGGAGTTGTTCTGAGCCCTGCCTGTTACTGGATGCCCTTGGAATTAGATACTAAAATATTAGGCTGTAATAGCCTTGCTGGATATCTGGAATCCTGCAGATTATATCACTATTTTTCTGAAATAGCCATTTTTACTCACCTAGGTTCAAACTGAGGACAGCAGAGCTCTACAGCAGCAGCAGCAGCAAATGTAATGTACCTTGATCTCAAGTTCCAAGTGCTGCCACACTGCTAATAGCTACAGCATCAGTGGAAAATAATTGTCAGAAGAGAAGTTGGTGTGGGGGAAAGTCAATGGTAACCATTTAAAATAACACATTTCTTTGTAGTCTTTAAAAGAACTGTGGTTAGATTATAGATGATTTTTCAATGAAGAGTTTAAGACCTGCAATTTATAAACTCATAAAATAAATTCTTATTTTATAGAAAAAAAAATTACATCCAGATGTGAAACCTTTTATAAACTGCCTTTTGGTTCATATACTGTTTGTTGCCTGATTCAGCTGCTAAATCCATCATGGTCAATACAGAAAAAAAATCTGTGGCTATTTAAAACAAAACAAAACAAAAGTACATTTGTGTACATCGCGGGTGTTGCTTTCTTTGTTCACAGCTATACGTTTTGATCAGTGATTTATCGGTGCAAAGTAAGGAGGTAAAATTCCTACCAGGTTGTACAGGAGAGTGGAAAAGACACTGTCTTACTTGTTTTGGCACAAAGATCCCTGTAGATCCTCTCTCAGCAAGACCAGCTATAGCTTCCAGTGATGATGTTGGTTACCTTGCAGCATGAACTACAAGAAAATACTATCCAGCAATCCAGTTACCATTGGAAATACACTAATAAGTATGTAAAGGAGACTTACAGTCAATTAATTCCCATCAGCAAATCTTCAAAGACTAAGTTCCCGTTTTCTTAACCTTTCAACAGAGCGGCTGCAGACACAGGTAGACAGGTCCTGCTCAGTAGCTCCCTTTTTTTTCTTATGCTTCATTTTATCAAGGTTACTTAGAGTGGGTTAAGACAGATGATCAAAACATCAAGGCACAAAGACAGTTTGGGTGAAATTGTTCCTCTATGGAGCTACTCATTCCCTGTCTGTTCTCCATCCAGTGGGACTTAGGTGCCCTTACTTGTATCAAAACGTCCCAAGGACCTGCCAACATAGTTAGATAATCCTCAAAACTTGTAGTAAAGCTAAGACATGAATTTACATGTCTTCAAAAATCACTGAGATAACATTTTACACATAAATTGAAGTTCTGTGGCCTGTTACTTGTCACCATAAGATTTAATTCTGAGGAATACAAATGCATAGAATTAAAACCACAACTCTACAATAGATAGTAAATGACATTATAGATAAAAATGGATAAAACAAAAAATACTTTGTTTTGGGCAGAGTGATGATTTGGAAATACACAGTTTTGGAAATACACAGTTTCTTCACCACAGTTTACACACAGAACTTGGAGGAGGCTGATAGCTTTCTTTCCTAATGGACTCTTACTTTGATGGCCATTAGTATGGAATTAATGAAAGCATGTCTGTGCAGCAATTAATTTCCCATACTTCTGTAATAACAAAGAAAGGAAGGGAAGAGCTGTCCTCCTCCCACAGCTGATAGTTGTGTTTCTTTGCCTAGAGCACAGTCTTGGAGGACTGGACCATTTGGGTTCTGCTCCCACATCTTCTGTAACATTCTTCTTGACCTTGGAAAAATCATTTGATCTCTCTGTGCCTTAAATTCCCTTTTCACAAAAGTGAATTAATTACACTTCATTACTTCCAGAGAAGTGTCATTAGGCCTAATTAGTTAATGTCTGTAAAGTGCTTTGAAAGCAATCTTTTGACAGATGATATTCTAAGTGCAAAACTTCAGGGTAAAAATTTGTAGCAGTCTGGCTTAGAACTATTTGTTTAGCAAAAACAATGATCATGGCAGTCTAGAAATGCTAATTTGATGTATTACACAAAGATAAGTTAAAATTACATTTGTTTGGACTCTGGTTCAGCTAGATACCAAATAGCATGCCTTAATGTAAACACCAGTTACTGAAAGCACTCTGTGCAGTTTTGCTTTTAATATCATTGAACTGAGGTCTTACTCATTGTTAGTTTCTCTCACCCCAAATAATTTCTTGAGGACATCCTAAAAGTAATGTTTTTAATTGGTGAGGTCATCAGGAAAAGCCATCTAGAGCAGAGAGGAGTGATTAGAAATAAACTGATGTTTGGATCTTCAAGATATGTGTTTAAAACATAAGATCAGAATTACGCAAAGGAAAGATCTCCTTGGCAGCATCTGGAAAACAAACCAAACCAAACCAAAAACAACAAAACCACCAGAGATATTTGAAGGATAGAGCCATCAAGGTAGAGACAACTAAAAACTTCCTCTTATTATTAAAACCTACACAAGAGCTTAAAGACTTTAATGTTTGACAGAAAGAAATGATAAGACTTGGATGCATCTTGGAAATAGCAAAGAAGGAAAAAAGTTGAACATGACCGCTCTTCTTTCAGATCTTAATGGCACAGAGGATGAGGCTTTTAACTAGAAATGAAAAAATGAAAGCACAACAGATAAAAAAGAAACTTGGGGATAAATGATATATCAGCCCAGACATTTGAAAATTTTGTTTAGGAAAACACAAATGCTTTTGCAAGTTTGTCAAAACCCCCTATGAAAACAAGGAAGCTGTGCATAGTGTTGCAACCTGGAAAGAGAACAGGTAAGAGTTGCAAAATACTAATACCCAAACCAATTTTCAAACAGTTTAATAAACTGAATAGGTATGAAGTGATTTGCTTCAACAGCCTATTGTAGATTGAAACTATGCAAGAAAGTGGCCCCACATGTTGGAAGCCCATGGCGGGAGGAAAGTTAGTGGATCTCCGCAGAATGTTTTATGGGATCGTGGCATAGAATAACATTTATTATCTTCTGCTTTAAAAATATTTTTCAGTAACAACTGAATTAGTAAAATTACATCAGTAAAACTCAGCAAAAAGAAAGGTACATTTCCTTATTGTTACATTTTTGTTTATAAGCCTATACATTTTGTTAAATAAATTAATTTCAGAGAAAACCAGCACTTAGCTTTAATATATATCTTAAGGTTTTGAGCATGTTTTCAGAAGACATTTTTCTGTGTTGCTTAAAAGTCAAGAAAGTACAAGGCTGAAATCTTAAAGAATAGGTTAGGTGCTAAAGAGCAACTTTGGAAGTTACTGCTCTGTATATCTCATTTGGCTTGAGGTGAAGAACTTGAGAGGCAAATTGCATCATCCAAGTTCATGCTCTGAACATGTGCTTTCTCTCCCTATACACTGACTTATCCAAAGGATTAATGGTGGAACTAATGATCTAACTCGAGCCAAACTATTTCGCTTCTCTTTTATACAAGTAATCAGACTGTGTAAGTCTGTAGGTCAAAGTTTGTACTTGTAGGGTATCTCCTATAATGTCTGTTGAACTTGATTTTGAAGCAGAAGAAGCTTAGTTTCTGCTTTGGGCATAAATCCAAGTTTGGATACCAAACTCCTGATGCTTTTTCTAAAAAGAGTTAAGAGATTAATGTCAAATGCAGATTTTTCTTCAAATTTGTAATGAATCATGCATATTAATAATAAAAACAACAAAGCAAAATCCCAGTAATATTCACTTCCATTGAAAAGGAAAATCTACACCCTTTAAAGCTGATGGGATTTTTTTCACTGACTTCTGTGGAAGCCTGGAAAGCTGTTACAGCTATCACTTCTACAGGAATAAAACTAGTAGATTGGAAAAAATCCAGATTTTATGCATTATATTATCTGTGTTCACAAAAGAATGACCTATTTGAAAATGTTAGTTCTAGCATGATTTGAACGTTTGAAATACAAAATATTCATGTGAAACAGCAAAACAAGAAAAAAAATCCATCTTGTTTGAAACAACCCAAAGTTCACTCAGATACATGTAACTTCACATTTTTCATCTGGTACCTTCATTGAACTTCCCACACACAGGCTATTGGGCCCCACTCAGGGTCCAAAGTTGTCCAAAATGTTAATGACACTTCATTTTCAGAAAAATAAGAATTGAATGGCCTCTGTCTGTTCTGTAAAGAGAAATAAAGTGATGCTAATAAGGTAGAGCAGAGACATTCATGGGCTGTTCATTCCTCACAGCTGTGGAATCATTAATGATTCTCTCCGAGTACTGCAATCCACACACATTTGTCTGAAAGCTGTTGGCAGATGCACTTTCTCTACTGAACCCACAGGTTTGGGTTTATACCTCCTTTAAGGCCATCAAATGCTCTTTTCATTCCTGTGTTGGCCTTTGAATAGTTATAGAAGGGAAGTATCACTCATGATTGGTGCTAAGGGAACACTAGCTCTGAAATGCACCTTGAAATGCTGATGTTTCCCACAGCATTGTACACTTGCATATTGATACACATCTTTTCAATTGTAAGGAGTTACAGGTCTGGCGATCTAGACCCTCTCTTCAAAATGATGTATTTCATACTTGTTGCCTCTTTGTGGTCTGATGACTGGGGAAGTACTCACAGTCATCAGAGTCTTTAGCACGTTTTAAGCTTGCCCAAAGAGAACTGAAAGTCCTAGACACCCTAGAATATAATATAAAATAACCACAAACTCCTCCAGTCTGAGGTAGTATTCCAAGTCCCAATAAATTTTGAGGCAGCTGTTGGTGTTTTTTTATTGACTTCTCCCAAATCAGTTTCATAGAGCAGTGGTACTTCAATATCACGTCTTGAATGGGGAAAATATGTTAAACTATTCACCACTAACTCTGACATCCTGTTTTGAATCTTTGTAGATTACCGAGTAAGAAATACTGCTTACTTAACATCCCATTACATTTTTGGATAGTTTCCTCTAAAGAGAGTGAATAATTTACCATTCCTGCTGCAGCTTGCACTGGTAAAGCCTTGCAGTTGTAATTTAATTCTATATTCATTTAGTTTGAATTACACAGAGAACATCTGCAACGATTCCTAACAATAACTACATTTCAAGACAATTACACAGTAATAACTAGAGCTGCAGGATGATGTCAAAGCCAGAAGAGGAAAAGAGGCACACACAGACTTTATGCATGAAATTAAATTTTGTTCTTAATTGGGAAAATGCAAGTTTATCAGAGAAAAGTCTTTGTGACACTATAGGCATGTTTTTAATATATGTGTTTCTGTATGTATTGCAATATTTTCTATTGGCATCAAATACTTACTTTCATTAGTGATTCTCTGAATGATTGATGAAATGAATCTCTATTTTGGTGTACACAAGTTTCCTCTTCTTCTTAGCCAATTCTTATTAAGAAGATGAAGACTGAAATAAGAAAACCTTGTGAGATTTATCTTGTCATTCTTATGGAATTAAGAACTGTGGGAGCCAGGAACTCCATTTGACATATTTTCCATTACAACTTTCATATGTAGATTCATGGCATCTTTAGTGAATGCAGATACTTCCCTGTGGGTACTAATGAACTAATTAGCTCATGTATCTGATCACATATATCTATCTGGAAAATCTGAATACTTGGGTGGACATGTGTAGTGAGTCCAGCAGCTTGGAGAATAGCAGATGTGTAGTAGGTGCACTGTAAAAATAGTAAGCATATGTAGAAAATTTCTGATGAATTTTGGATGTAGCAGGCTTGTCCAGGAAGTTGAATACAAATTGGCTCCACAGTGCATTCAGCTGGATCCTATTCTTTTTAGGCCCTTTAAAATCCAAGTTTATGTAATCTATGGTGAGTTTTTAATTTGTTTATTCAAATAATTTTTATGCTGCTGTATAGTCATTCAGAGCACTATAGATATCAACATTCAAATTTTACTTTTCCCTTTGAGAAGAGAAAATCCAATACTGTGTATTGTACTGGTGCTATAATTCCTCCCTCATTTTAATCAGTGAAGACAGAAGGGGAAAACATATTTTATTTGAAATCTTAAAAACGTCTGCTCAGGGTGTTATCAATATAAACCACAAAAGTTTTGATCTTTCTGCATTACAGATCTTCCCACCTTTTCTACCAACTGAGCAGATATATTGCTTATCCTTTCAAAACTGTCATCTCCTCTAAGGAACAATAATACTGTGGTAAACGGTTGATTGTGAAGATAACTCATTTAACTCTCAGTCCTTGCCCCATCTGAATCTATTACTCAAAATCAGTGGCCCCAGCATCTCTTCATCTTCTCTTGGCAAATCCCCATCTCCATCACTCAGTGTGTAGTTGCTCATGTGGAATCACTTCTGCTGTCTGTCAGGAAGCAGAAATGTGTTTTCCTGCAATTTTTATCCATGTCATCCCTTGTAAGTGAAGCGAAGAGAAAGCAATGGAAAAATAAAGAATAAGCAATGCTTTGAGTGCCATGATCAAGTCTTCTTGTGGGTACTGTGGATGAAAAGTAATTTGGAACTGAAATCCAGGGGTTACCACTGCTTCACAGCCAAGATGAGATAAAAGCCAGCCCCATCACTCATCCTGTAGTCCTAAGAGAAGTGTCATTTAGAGGGAAAGTTTGTCACTTACAGAGGACCCTCAGTCAGCTTAGAGGCTTTCTGAAAACTCTCTGAACATTTTGATTCCTAAAACTTGAGAGACAAAAAGGCCCAAAAAAAGTCTTTGGAACTTCAATATGATGGTAATCTTAATCCAAACCAATTGCTCAGCCCCTTAATCTTTTCTTTCTGTTCTTCTTAGAGAAGCATGGCTGTGACCACATTTCTTGTGCTTAAACACAAACCTGAAAATAGTTGTTTCTTTTGTTACCCCTTTTGTTAATATTCTTTTTTTTCTTTTTCTGTGAAAAACACTCAAGTATTAATGTGAAAAGTATGTCCTTGCAGAACAAGATACCGAAGCAATGCAAATGCTAATTTTTACTCATCTGAATGAAGACTAGTAAACCAAAGTGTCGAGAGTTAGTAAGGTTTCACTGCACTAATGTACAAAATGTGTCAATAGCAGCTTCCAGGAAAGTAAAAGACATTCAGAGAGACTTTTTTTTTTTTTTTTTAATATTATAAAAATGGGAAAGATGTATTTTTCACTTGGATAATTGTTTAGCTGAGCAAAAATACACAGGAGGAAGCACAACAAAGCTTCTGACTTAGCAGCAGTTGTACCTACTGCAGTATTAGGGTGAAGTTCAACTACAAAAATGGCTTTCTACAAACAGTTTGATTCACTGGAGTAACAGTATGTGTTCTGTTGTAATCCATATTTTCAGATTGCACATTAGCATCACACTGCATCATATGTTAGTGCTTAGCAGTAGTCATATAGCAAACATCTGACCACAACTGATAAATTTCCAAGGAAAATTAAATGAGAGAAAAATGTGTTTCAGATTATATTTTAATATTCATATGGTGATATGGAGCAGCCTAAAAAAGGGGATAGAGTTGCTGGTGCTTATGAGATACAGGGAAATATGCAAAATCAGAACCTGTGCCTTCAAGTCCTTTTAAAAAATTGTAAATATGAAGAAGCAGTGACTAGTTATCAAAAATAAAATGGGTCGTTTAATATTCCATTTTCTAAGCCTCTGTGACTAATCCAATTCTCTGTATCCTTTCTGGGAACACCAGCATCATTCTCAACTGCACAAGCACATGACTGTTGGAAGTGATACTGGTCAACAGCAATCTAACCAAAATGCAGATCAGTAACAAGATTTCCCGTGGTAGGATTAATAAGGTAGTACACCAGCTCTGTTATAGACATTTGTTTTACATCTCTGCTGTTTAGATCATGTCAAACCTGTGGGAAAGTGAGCAATGGGCTTGATGTTTTACGGTGAGAGGTCACTTATGAAAACAGTGTCTGACAATAGCTGTCATGTGGAACCTTTGGTTTGACTATCATGTGTGGTCATACACATTTCAGAAATTGCCCTTCTGGCTGGAATTCTTCAGCATTTTTGGTTCTGCAGTCCTCTGTCTTAGTATATTGCTCTTTCAAAACTCTGAAGTGTGTGTTCATCTTAAAATGTCAAGTTCAGTAAAGGAAAACTTCCCGTAAGTGGCAGGATGTTATTCAGGGCAGGTTATATGCTTCAGAAATATAAGAACAAGAGATGGAATGAGCTTTATATCACTTGGCCTGAGCTCCAGAGCCACCTGCTAGCATTTGTATTGGAGATTGGTAGTATAGAATTAAGAGCCTGACAGCATTTTTTAATGAAATGATATAATTGAATCTTGCACATTCCATCAGGCAGAAATTTCACCCGCATATGAAGTCCAAATATCTTTTTTTTTAGTGTCAAGTTTAACTTAAAATTGTTTTACTGTAAATGGAAAAAAATCTTGCTTTTTTTACAAGCTATATGCAAATGTTGTGGCAGAATTTATTTTATTTTGTGATTCTTTTGGCTTGCTTATACCACTTTAGAGCAACATAGTATGTAATTCATTTAAGAGAACTGTGGCTGGGACTGCTCTTTCTGGTGATTTTGCATGGTTGGGAAACACCTATTGACAATCTGTGGAGCCAGGACTACTAGTTATGTACACTTTGGATATGCCTCACATAGGAGGAATTTGAGTCACTACAGGATTTTGCCTTTTCATGCCTGTTCTAAACAGGAAGGGAAGTCTTTTTCGGCACACTTTTGTGCCAGAAAAATGGAAGGATCTCTGGCAGGAAGATGGCAAGGAATTCCCTTAAGGAAAGCCTGATCACTTGCTTGTTGCTTCAAAATCTGTGACTTTTTCAGACCTGAAGGCTGTGGTCCTTTCTGTGGGAAGATTTATAGATAGCTTTGCAGAATAAGCTCTGGAGAATTTGTGTGCAACCAGAGTAAACACACAGAAAAAGGAAATTTTTAAAAACTTAAATTCAAGTTCTTATTGCATCTGCTTTGCTAGCAGTAGTGAGTTGTTAAAGTTACATGGCTTTGCTAGACTACAGTCAAGGGCTGAAGTTTTCTGAAATTCCAGGTAAAAACCAAATGAAAGTAATGAGATTAATCTTTGGAAGCACTCAAAGCCTTAAATCTTTGTTTTACTAATGTTGTCTTCTGTGGTAGTATTATTATGGGAGTTACCTGCCAGGCATGCTGCTGATTTTTCAGAGCTAATAAAATATGTAAACATTCTTTAAAATAACAAACAAACCTCCTTGAAGTTTGTATCTCCTTGAGGGAAATATTAGCGTAACTAAATATCATGTAATTCCATCATGAAATATCCTAAAGACTTTTTCCTCTTAGAAAGATAGTAAAAGTTGCTCATGTTATTCTGATAATTTCAGATTTCTGTGTAATTTTGAGAGTCAGTAGCCTCTTTTTCAGTAATGTTTAAGATCCATGTATAGATTAATCTAAAAGTATGAAAACAAAGATCTAAAAACTGTAGAATGTAGAAAGTAAGATCTAAGCTGGAACTGGATTTTACAAGTGGCCATCTTATATATACAATGAGAAACATTCACCACTGTGGAGAATCTTGGATCTGAATCTTGAACTGCTTCATAGTCCTCTAAAACCTTGAGATACGTTCTTCGGTGTGAGTGTGTTTTGCAGTAAATGCTTTTATTAGAAATCTGTGTCCTGGAACTGCAAAATAGCACTATTTGGACGTTATCTTTGCCTCAGTGAAAATGCAGGCTCTCCTGTGTTGGTGAACACTAGACGAAGTATAGCAGATGTTCTGGGCAGTCTGGTAGAAACCAGACAAATCTAATTGCAAAGACAAATCAGTTTGGCATGAGTGCTGAAACTTGCCTGACATAGAAACACCTACTTAGTGAAAATCGCTGGATCAGAGCAATAGATATGAAAGGAACTCATACTCCAGACTGAGTGTCTCTTCCTCAAAAATGAAAACAAAGTTATTTAAAAGCAGAGACACTGATATAGGTCCTAGAATGCACTGCTGAGTAATTCGTTTTACCCTCAACTTCTTATTTCTGCCTTCACCCATAATAAAATAAATATGAATGACTGGATGTAGAAAAGGCCACCAGAACTTTAACATTTCTTCTATGTTACATGTTGGGAGAAATTCAAAGACAGGTAAGGGGGTGAGGAGACTGCAAGGAGATTTGCAACAGGAGCTGGACCAACAAGTAACCTTCATGTCTCTGAGATTTTTCTTCCCTCAGTCAAAATTTCATGGGATGTAGGAGCTCTCAGGTCTGAGTTTCATCATACAGATGAGATGCTCTGAACTCTGGATTTTCAGATTTTCTTAACATAATTTTTTCTATTTTTGTTTTTAAGAAATTTCTTTCCCCAGAATATTCTCATCTGGAAAAACAATGTAAAAGCAAAGTACCTGTCAAATTTAGATGGATAGACAGATTGGATTTACCATAAGTCCGTTATTGTCCTTTTTTTCTAAAATGGAAGGGAAGGAGTTTTCCAAGACACACAGAGTTTTAAGGGGGAAGTATTTTCATTTATGCTTTAAATCTCTTCAGTACTGCCTCGTTTCCCTCTCTTAAGCAATTCCAGTGTAATGACTTTATAGCAACAGAATATATCACTCTTTGAAGAAGGAAACTTTTGTCTTTTGGAGGAGAGTTCAGAAGAGGCGTGTGAAGAGTCTATTCTTTTCTACAGCTTATTGTTCTGGTGGAATGAATGACTTACATCTTGAAATGCCTATTTTCAAACACAGATTTACACATCTATTCCTAAAGCAGATGGACTTTTATTTGCTCTATATGTTGCACTGCTTCCAAACAGGATAATATCTGATTTGAATATTTTCTTATGGATTCCTTTGCATCTTATGTATTTGAGGCATTTTGTTACTTGGTACCTGTGGCGGGATGTTCTACCCCAATAAGGCCTAGAATCCGGTCAGAGAATTCAAACAATGCAAGCTCTCTGTGGTGCGTTACCACTGGCACTATGGTAATGTTTTTAGTGTTGGACTATGCTAAAACCATCCTGGTTCACCAAACTTCAAACATACCTCCTGCTTTTTGAAGCAGAATTGGACAGATAAACTTCTAGCTGGCCTGTAAATACATGACTAGCATACTTTATAAAAGCCCAGTCCAACTTTCATACAGCAGATTCTTCCACATAATTTCTTGCAGTCTGTGGAGCTTCTCCCATGAAGCAGGGATGCCTCTTCATGGTTACTCCCTAGGAGTTAAGTGAGAGAGATCTACCCACTCTTGTAGTGTGGTGAGTTGTGTCAGTCTCTAAGTTTCTTTTTTTCTAGGATTGTTTCTTTTTTGCTAGCTTTGGTACAAGTACTTCAATATAATTGCTTTGATACAGTACACTACACTATTTTATGGTATCATATACTTTACTAGTAGGTTTTAGCTTTTGCATTGTGTAGTAAATAATTCTGATTAAGGTCTTTAGTCTGTTCGCTTGTCTGTTCATTTGTCATACTAAATAACTCGTTTTACATAAATATATCCAATTTGCCATCATTAAAGCCTGCAGGACAAACTGATTTAATCACACTTCTACAGTTCCTTGAATTTAAACTGTTGACAAAAGCTGAGGCTAAGATTGGATCCTCTCTGAGAAGGAGTTTAGAAAGCAAAGGGATTCTTTCTGCACCTAATGACTGAATGGCAGGAATTCTTTAATAAACTTTGTCTAAAAGCTTTCCACTCACACCATGACCATTTTACACATAAAAACCTCCTACATACAACTTACCCATGTTTACTAAAATATTTTCCTTTTTCCAGAGTTGCTGTTCAAGTTCAACTTTTCACCTTATTTTAACACCTCCTTCTGTTGACATTTAGGTCTACAAGCTTCTTAACTGGCTATTGCATCTTTATGTGCCCTTTAGAAATCTGATGAATTTCCTAACTTAACTCAGGGAAATATGAATCAAATGGCCTATTCCAAGCTGCAAATACCTCACTCACCAGGACTTCAAATGGTTTAGTTGCAAATAGAGGAAGGGAGGATGTAGAACCATCACTCAAACTTCTCCTGTATCTTCCTTTGAAGAGGAGTGGTAATGATAGAGTAGAAAAGCACAGTCACTTATAAAAATCTTCAATCTTTTATTTACATAGTCCTTTCCTACACACACGAGTAAAAACGACTTTCCTAAACACATTTTACAAAGTCTCAGGTCTGTGAATAACACAGTTCTCTCTCTGTAACTTCATAGGTATCTGCCTGTATTTACATAATTTCAGGGAATATTAGTCCCTTGATTATGTCAGTGCCTCAGAGAAACAATTCACACTATTTCTATGTCTTTGCAGTTTTATGCTGTCACTTCTAAAAATATTGCCTTGCGTCTGAAATGTTTTGTTCCTATTCAATGACTGCATGATACTTCCTGTTTAACAGTGGACAGTAATGGAATACATAATTAAAATAACATCGCTTAATCACTAAACTCTCATGCCATCTTTATAACATTGCTTTAATTGCATGAGTATGCTGCATGTCTATTATTCAGCAATATTACAGGTGTTAAACCAGTGAGATGAGGATGAATGAGTGAATGCCTCTACTTTGCTAAATCGAAGTGACCATTCTCCTTATCTCCTTCACATGAGTTAAATCCAAGTTTATATAGGGCTCTTGTGTTCCATTACACTTGAAAGGCAGGTTTCAACAGGGCTCATAACAGAACAAAGCAGAAAGGAATTGCATAAACAATTGGATTTTATCATGCTTTACTGTTACTGCTGCTTTAGATACCACTCTTGCAACTGCTCTAGGGATTCTGGGCTACATCCATTTCTAGGAAATAGTAATTACGGGAATATTTTGCTCACAACCAGCATGGTTGTTTTTCAGTCTCTTGGGACACAGGAGAGCCCACATCACCCTACAAAGAACCAAGATGTTCAATCTGCTTCAGAACATTTTTTTGCTATCTTTTTCCTCCTCACTTCCAGTTTTAACGGAGATGTTCATATGCCTGAGCTGAGTTCTTCATCCTTGTCATTGAACAGTAACACTATTATGCCTTTTCTTCCTCCTAATTTGTTAGTTCTGTGACTTTATTTCACCAAATACACTGAGTGATGCATGGCATAATGCAATAAGGGCAACTTTATATTGCAAGCCAGACTGCAGGCAAAGAGCCCACGGTAAGGCTTTAAGCTGATACCCTTTCCTCAAAAAAGGTGAAGAAAATCCAATAGCAGTAACTAATGTTTCAGACTATAAAAGAGCTAATGGAAAATTCTGTAAGGATTTTCAGCAAGTTTTTCTGTTTGTAGAAATCAAGGATTTTGGGGAAACTCAAGATCCACACATCTGAAAATGTCAGCTGTGCAACAGAGCAGTATTTCATTACATTTCCACCAACAAGACTCAAGAGAGGTTATAAACTTTCCAGTCACTGATAGTCAGGGCTTTAAAAGTGCTTAAGGCTTTTGTAATCATTTCTGTAGCTGAAGTCCAGGGTTGCTAAGTGTGTATATATGGAGACAAAAGCTTAATAACCTTTTTCAGAAGTGATTTGGTACTTTAAATGCCTCAAAAATGAACTGGTGTTCATTTTAATGCACATCAAAGGACCTGACTTTCAGAAACCATTGAGAACCTATTCTCTGAAATATAAACTTTCACAATGCAAGCACTCAAAAATAAAGGACCCTAAGGTGTGTTTTCAGTGCTGACAACACTGGAATTTGCATAGCAGTTTCTCATAATTTCTGTGGCTCTCTATGTCCCTTCTTTCAAGTGTAACTCTGAATTACAGCCCCTTCTTGACAAGCACTCCCAGTGTCCTGAACCCTTCCTCTTCCCAGTGCTGCGAGCTCTGTGGGCAGGAAGGGATGGTAGCCAGCTATGCTGTCCCTGGACTTTCCTGCCAGTGCAGGATGAAGAGAAAGGTCAGCAAATCCTTTTGTGAGGCAAAGTTGATATACTCTTCTGCTTAGCTCTCCAAATCCATAGAGATTTCATCTGTGTGTTTTCCAGCTAGTACCACAACCTGGAGTGTTCCTAGCTCCCAGCTGGGAGTGGATATGCACCCACATAGGCATTTGTCACACTAGTTGCCTCAGTTCGTGCTCTTATTGTTCTTGTTCAAATAGATTTATTTCCTGTTGTTGTATTACAGATTCCTTATGTCCATAGGTGCTTCTTAGTATGCAGTCTTGCAGATTTCTTTTTATCTTTAGAACACTTATACACTTGCTTGTATCTACTTGTAGCTTCTCTACTTGGTCCATTTTTTACTCATGGCAGATCCATGATATAAAGTCATTTTGTGTACCCTTTTAAATTTTAATTGTTGCAGATGCTACCAAAGGTACTAGCAAGGATAAGGAGAATCTTTGCACCTCCTTTCAGGAGGTGTAAAATCCTACTACCATAATCTTGCACTATTTTTTAGAATTTAGAAAGATGTTTGAGATAGCGTTATCTAACACAATACTACCCACTTTTTAAAGTTATTTTAACAGATACTGCTCAGTGAAATGTTGCAGACTTTTTTTTTTTTTTTTTTTTTTTCAATTCAAAGAGACATCTTGGAAGTCCCTACATTCTTCTGATCACTCACTTGATTTTCTTTATGACAGCAGTTGACTTTGTCTCTAAATATACTTCTGAACGTCAGTTCTGCTGTCTTTCACCCCTGACTTATTACTGTGGTGTTGCTCATCAAAGTTACTGTTAGGGGAGTGTTAGGAAATACTGGACCTCTCAAGCATGGGTGTCAAAAACTAACATAACATAAAACTGATTGTCTGCTGTTTTTCTACAGTGTTTAAGGTTGCTTTAAAAGGTTTCGTGTCATTATCAGTAATTGGTTTCTTCTATATTCAAGGTCTGTTTGCAGTCAAGTTTGCTGCTTAGAATCATAGAATAGTTTGGGTTGGAAGGGACCTTAAAGATGATCTGGTTCCAAACCCCCTGCCATGGGCAGGAACACCTTCTACTCAACCAGGTTGCTCAAATCTAGACTGTCACTACTCCAATCAGTGTGGAGTAGGTTAAAAAGCCTCCTCTAGGTTATTAATTTTCTTTATGTTTAAAATACCAATACCATATTTGTGCATTTATTTGAAGGACTTCAGGTTGATGAAACCTGAAGACAGAACTTATTACAGCAAACCTTCCAGTCTCCTCAAGGACAGCAACCAAATTTCACATGTCACGAAGCATAGAAGAATTTGAAAAAATGGGAACAATTTTTTGGGAAACATACTTAACTGTGATGGAAAGCAAATATGAAACATCACAAATTGGAAGTGGAGGAGTAGCTGAAAGACTTTCACTCAAATAAATCAGGAACAACTATCAAAAGAACAGTAGGTTTACTCTATCATGGACAAAATAATCTCTGACCATTAGCAGGAAGCATGGGAGAAACTACTGAGCAGAACTGGAAAGAGGGAAGAAGAGGGAAGTCAGTGGCCACAAATATTCCAACTAGGCATATTCTGTAAATCAGTGCTTATCTCCCCAAAGAGCAGCACGGTTGTGGCAAAAAGACTGGTTACCCCTTTAAATATACTGTTAACAAACTAATTCACAGAGTATGCATCCTTGGACCTTAAGAGTCAAAAAAAATGAGGCTTAACTTATTCTGATTAACTCAGGTATCATGGACTTTCTCTAAAATTAGAAGAGGCCTATGTATATTTTCTGTGGCACCACTTTTATAGGCACTTGATAGCCAATATTTTTGTAATTCAGGCATGTTAGTTTACAACTACAGAACTGTAGCAGACCTTATTTATGGGAGGAATCTTATATTTTTACATTTTGTAGCATTCAGCCTAGCTCATAACCTCTATGATTCATGCAGGAAATCATTCATGTATGGAAGAAAACCAAAAGAATTGCAGAGCAAAGTTCAGACTGTAAAACAAAGCAAAAAGAAACCTAACCACAGGGATGAAAAGAAGGATGAACATGAGCTTTCTGTAAAAATGGGAATGGATTCAAAAAAGCCTGAAGGGGACCGTGGGACTTAAAATTGAGTGACAAAAATTACTTACCAAGGAAGAATATTAATTATGTAATTATTTGTTTTAGTACTTCCAAACAGGGAAAAAGAACAGATGCCAAACCCATTATTAACTCCTTGATAAAGAAGTTGCAAGGAAAACATAAATATCTTGCCAAGACTTGAGAGGGCAGACAGAAACATCCAACAATGAACAAAACTCTTCCCGAACAAACACCTGGATATTCAAGAAATAGAATACACTTCAAAATAGTTCTAATAAAATTTTATTGTATCTGCCTGTTCAACTTACCTTAAGAAGAGGCATGACAGCGAACACCCATCTATGCCCTTACCCTGGGACAAGGAATGCTGTTATTTGCTTCCTCTCTCCCTGCCCCCTCTGAAAAAGGGTAACCACCCAGGGTATCACTGGGATGCTCCCTGTGGTGCCGCTGGTGTGAGAGTCTGGAGTCAGGACCCACACTGTACTTGGTGACATGAGCAAGAGGGGGCAGCAAGGCAGAGATCAAGTCTGGGAGCCGAGATCTCATGAGGGGCTGGGCAGAAGTAATGGTAACATCTGGAAGGGAGCAAGTGGTGGCCATGAAGAAGCAGGTTACTTCCAGTCAAATCATGCTGGAGACTCCTGGGCTGCGTCTGTACAACCTTAGGTGAGCAGGGCCTCCTTCAGATGGGTCCCAAATCACTGGACCACCAAGGTGTGAGCTGGTGGTGCCCTTCTGCATGTTCTCTTCATTGTGACATTGTGTTTCTCTCCTCTTGTTCAAGCTTCTTGTCCCAAAAAGCCAGCAGGCTTGCACGAGATTTCAGCAAGGGCATACAAAGCCAGGCAGAGAATGAGGGGATTAAAGTCTGTGTATGAGGTCAGTACACACATACTAAATGTCCCACAGTACTGTGGTCAGTGTGTTAATAGCAGAGAAGCAAAGTCAATTCTATTATTAGTGTAAACAGAAAATTTTGTTTTTCTTTAACAAAAAAAATCTCTATCATATTTCATTGCCTTAGTCTTTGTTTTTGGAACTATTTTGTTGGGAAAAGCACAGAAAAAAGAGAGAAAATAATTGGGAAATTATATACTAAGCCATTAATTGAAAAAATATAAAAAACTTTGTGCATTTAATATGTTTTCCTTTGATCCCTTTGGTGTAGCTATTTTTTTTTTTATCAGCCTCTCTGACTAACTCTGTTTCTAAGACCTCCTGCATTTGTGGTCTCCAGAAATTTGTGGGTACCAGGAGAGTTTTAGCTTTATATTTGATGATAAATGGTAAATAAGGAGTTGTTTAATGTTTTCTCCTGCCTCCTGTTGACCTTTTCTCAAGAACTAAACCTGAAAGGGGCACCTCTGAACACTGATGAAGGCAGCTGTTGAGCTGGGAAAAGACAAAGGACTAAACTGAAAAAAGAAGAGAAAAGAAAACTGTGATGTGTTGTGCTTTACTCCTGCTGCTGAAGCCCTTGTATTTCAGCTTTAATTGCACACAGCAGCATAAGGTACCTTTTCATTTCTTTTCTTCCTATTTTCTTTTCCCAGTTCTCTTTGTTTACATACTATTGTTATACTTTGTCAGACCCAAATGTCTTTAAGGGCAAGTATCATTAAAAGCAGGATGAGTTTTTTAAGCTCACTAATGAATTAAAAATTAAGCCCTGGATAGGCAATACCATCTCATATGTGTAACAAGCAGCAATATTTGGTTTGAAGAACACTAAAATCTTCACCAGCCAATGAGCTGTTTTTCCTAAATTATTTCTGTCACCAGGTTTTTCTCTTTAGCCTGTATTTAGCCTTGAATAGCAGCACAAAATTACCATTCTGTAAAGACCATCTTGCCTTACTTTCTTGTCCAAAGGGTAAGAAGTGTTAGTTTAATCACCACCTCTGCATGGTTCTGATAGATATGTTCCAACAATTAAAGTAAGTATTTGGTAACACTTAAGCAACAGTTGTTCTGTTACAGGAACATGGCAAACCTTTAAAAGGCTAGGAAAAGTATTATCCAAATAAAGAGCATATTTATTATTTACATTGTTGAAGAGAGTTGTGGAAAAATTATTTGATCTCTCTGCTTTTTCTCCAAGAGTTCCAGTCAAAATTTGCCATCCCTCTGTGAAGCAATCATGCCCTTATAGCCCAGAGATCAGAAAACTGGCATCTACCTGAGGGTATTCTCTGGTCCCTTATGCCATCTCTAGGCTGAAAGTTGTTTTACACTGGAATTGGGTCCCTTTTCACGGGAGAGGGAGTTAATTCAAAAGAGGTGTAATTAAATCAGAATCTACCCACTGCTCTATATAAAATATCAGTGATCTGGCCTAGTAAACATCATGGTTCTGTAAACAAAAAATGGTAAGAAAGTCGAATGTGTTGAAGGACAGTATGGAGTTTAATATTATTGCTTCAGGGACCTACAGGAATCTTTGAAGTGATCAAATAGAGGATATCTCACTGTTAATCTCTTCTGTAGATTTCAGACCAGTTTCTGTGACAGTCTTTCAGTTTTGAGGACATCTCACACTTTTCTAGGATGTTTCTTTTAGACCAGGAATCCTTCAAATCATAAAGCAAGGATGCATATTACAGTTTTAATGGCCATTGTGGGTCCACTGTTGCCAGCAAGGTGCTCTATGTCTTAAATATACTTGGAAATTTGAAATATACAGATGACTTTTAAAACAGTTATAGATTCTAGATCAAAAGAGCTGCTAATATTTCCCTCTCTTACTCTTACACTGATATTCATCTCTTTTTTTCCCATTCTTGCGTTGTATTTTTTATTAGTTTCATAGGGACAACCTGTTGATAGACAATGTTTTTGTTCATTTTAACTTATATTTTTACAAAAAAAGAAAAAGCTTCATTAATCAATGTTAATTGTTCATTAGACCTCCAAGGAAAATGAACCATTCAGCTGATTAATCACTCTGTGAATTTTTTAGCAGCCTTGTAATACAGTGCATGACTGTATAACATCATTAATTGCTATGTTGTTCTCCTGTTCTTTATTACTGACATGCAAAAAGCCACCAATACCTTTAGAAATTCCAGCATGTATACACGGAGGAGTTGAGAAAATACAGCCAACACTATCCTTACTCCAGAGCTGCTACAGGTGCTCGCCTGGCCAGAATTTTGGCAGATGTTATAAATAATGCCTGGTCCATTTTTCATTTCTGTAAAATGAACAGATTCTTTGTTCTTTTTACAAAAGTGAAAAATGGATGAGGTACTATTTCTTAGCAAAGTACTTGGCCACAGAGTGTATAGTTCTATATCAGAAATAAAAGCAATTTCACTTTACCTTCATATGTGTTTGGCAAGTAAATATAGGGTCATAGAAAGGTCAGAAACTTGCAAAAAAATGTGTGATTTGCTTTTCATTTAGGATAAAAATGGTCGAAGGGGAATGAGAACAGTTTTGTTAAAGACAAATAAATTGTCACTCGTACACTGTGAAATCATCTTCACTTTAATATATGTTGAAAGGAAAATAAAATTGAATTTTTTTAAATGAGAAGTAAATAACCTCATTGTTGCATATGTCATATTTAACCTGCACTGTCCAGTCATATTTACATTTTTGGCCCTTAGATTTAAGTGGTTCACTACTCAAACATAATGAATGCTCTCCAAATGAAACAGGGGCACATTATACCTCCTGTTATCTCAGCTTCTCAGGAGCAGCAGAGGCATGAATAAGGCGTGCTTTTGGAGTGACCAAGGCTAATTGCCTACTGGGCTGCCCCAGCAGAAGTGCAGACAGGTTAAGAGAGGTCACTGCTCATAGGGACATAGGATAATTCAGCATGGGATCGGGTCAACTGTGAGATCAGACCAGGGTGCTCAGGTCTTACCCCATCTGGCTTGTAGAGCTCTAAGGATGGAGACTGAGCAGGATCCCTCTGCTCATCCCTTGTGAGGACTACAATACAACCCAATATGCAGGATACAGTGCCCAGTATTACCCACTGTCTGTAACAACTGGCGAGAAACCAGGGGACAGTCACTTAGGTGGTGAAGGGCCTTAAGCCTGTTTCCTGTGGGGCAACTGGGGTGAACTAGCCAGGAGAAGGGAGGGCTTGGAGAATGTTGAATCACAACTGACCACTATTTAGAGAATTTCTAAGGAAAATGGACCTTAATGTCACTCTGAAGTGTACAGTGAAACATCAAAAGGCAGTGAAGGCAGGGTGCCACAAGAGAAACTCCAGACAGATACAGGATAACCCCCCCCACCCCCAAATGTTGGAGCAGGAGGTGAAATTGGAGCAGGGTGAAATCTTCATCCTAGAGACTTTCAAACCTCAGCTGGATATGACCCTGAAAAACCTAATTTAGCTGAAGTTAACCTTACTTTGAACATGGGGGTTGGACAAGGGACTTGCAGAGGTCCCTTTCTACCTAAATTATTCTACAATTTTATAATTCAGAGGTTTTCTTGAATGAATAGGAAATGAAAGGCAGACTTGATAGTTGATCCCAAATTATTTCATCCCACAAACATTGCTTTCTTCTGAAATATATACTTGTTAGACAATTCCTATCATATTTCACAGACATAGTAAAAAACCCGTTCTCTTTTTTTGGATATACTCTAAAGATTGCTTTTTCTGGTTTTAGAAAATTAAATGATAGGTAAAAAACTGTGATGTTTGTGGGGTTTTTTTGAGTTAAGATATTACATATTTTAATTTCTGGGAGTCCCTAACCTGGTACTTTAACTGGAAGCAAGCTCTTTATGACACCCTTTGGCTGTTGTGATGTAAGAAGACAGAATTCAAATGCTTCTATTTCTTGATGAAACTTTAGTGAATGACCAGAATAAAAAAAAAAAAAAAAAAAAAAAAGAAAAAAAGATTGCTTGATTCTTAGATAGCTTAATTAATCTGTCTTTTGAGCAGCTACTCACTCAAGTCACTCACATGAACAATAAGCTACTGTATATAACGCAGTTACTCCAAACCTCAAAATGACTCATTTTACACAAGATTTCAATAGAGCAAGATATTTATTTGAAGAAAATAATACTGTGGGTAGATACCAGATTCTTGGGGCAGATATAATGAAGAAACACTTCTTGTCTTAGAACTTTTAAACTAGGAGACACAGTCTTGTTTTCTTTCCCAAACTGTTCAAAATGTAATGAAATATTTTAGTCATATATTTGTGACAATAAACACACAGAAGACTTCTATGAAGCCTGTTAAATTACACAAGACTACAGAAATTCCTGTTATGGTATGTTCTAGGCTTAAAAAAAATAGGACATGCCTAAGGGCTTATTCTTATGAAGGTTTTGAGGCAACTTTTGAGGGCAAGGATGATTAAACATTTTAGATAAACTAAGTGCAGATATCCAAAAATTGGACTGATAAACTCAGTACAGATATACCTGAACAGTGAGATTTTAGTTGTGCTCTGCCTCTGATCTATTGAGTGACATTGTATTTGTATTTTTATTTTTCTTTTTTTTTAATGAGCTTCCCTTCTATGTCACAATCTCTCCTCGTATGAATGGAGGGAGTTCACTCCTTGTGACCTGCTACACTCTGAAGTTTGTCCGCTGCTCACCATATCAGGAATCAACAAGGGAGACAAGAACAGAGCAGATCAGAGCAAGAACCCAAGACAATCATGATTTTCATACCGCATGGAGTCTCTTTCCTACTCCACATGCTCTTTATCTGTCACTTGCAGGACTTTTTTTGTAAAAAAAGGAACTTGAAATACATTTAGGAGTGATTCTATATTTTCTTCCTGACAAGGAAAAAGTGAGTTTGAGCATTGCTATGCTACCATCATAATATTATTAAGGTGACAATGACAAGGTCAAAAAACTTCAGTTAGAATATATATCTTTTTATGTACTGCAACAGCTCCTGGTTGTTATAAATGAGGGGCTTTTTGAAGCCAAATTATCTCTTACTGTTGTTGGTGATTTGTTTATCTTTTATTTCTCTCATCAAGGACAAATAAAACAGATGGGTCAGTGTCAGTCCTGGATTATCTGCAGGAGGGTAGCACAAGGCTCTCCACCTGCAGTGTCACAACACTGCAGTAGTTAGGCTCCAAATGCAGCAGGAATATATTTAAATCCTAGATGAGAAATGTTCTAATTGGAAGTAAACACAAAAATTTTAGGAACACTTATTAGTGACCTCATCCCTGAGGTCATGAGTTCTTACAAAACTAAAACTACAGCTTGACAGCAATCCTCTATACATAGGGGTGAGGATTTACATAAAATTTGAACGAGATGGAGCTATAGATGACAAAAGCTACATTGTAGGATTCCATTAATCTAGACCCTAGTACAATAATTAACACTGACACATAATTGTATTTGTTTAGATAAGAAAGACAGTTTTATTGGCTGAATTGTGTTGCCCCGGCAGCCTGGTACACTGCATTTCCTTTTGTCTCTCTGTTAGTGTCATCATCTTTAACCCCTGATTCTCTTATATTTGGTGCTAAACTCCATCTCAACCACTCTAATAGTTCATATTGCAAAGTGGATCAGACAGTGTAGCTTCAGAGGTCCTCTTTCTCACTGTCAATCAGTGATGAGTGAGACTATTGATGATTTGAAATGATAAAATCTAGCTTTATAAAATTACTTGTCACCTTCCTGTATATCATCTGAAGTAATGCAATTCACACAATGATGCAGACTGAAGCTGACCAATATTCTCAAGTCCTTTATAATGTAGTGAAACACACTTCTCACTCTAAGCAAGGTGATGTGCAATCTGTCAGTGTACAGTTGATACAATGCATCCTCTGCAGAGAAAGGTTCTTCGTGTTCTTCTATGTAGGTATATGCTGTATTACTTAAGGAATACTTATGTATTTTGCTTATGAAGTAAGTACTACACACACAGAGTTCACAGAAGGATCACACATATGAAAATGTTTATACATGTTCATCCCTTGTTTTGCATATATTGTTTTATACACAGGATGGATGTTACATTGGTTTAATTCCTAATTCTGGTCATTATTTTCCACTCCACCCAAATGCAATAGCCATTGACCTTTTTTTTTTTGGCCAAAAGCAGAGGCAAGAGGAAAACGGCTAGAGGTGAAATCTCTCTTCTCAAAGAAACATGGCTCTCTTTCAGTGTTGTTTGTGTTATTTGTATACTACTCATTTTTCACAAGTCGACTGATTTCCCAACACTAGATGTAAATAGGAAGGGTGTCAGATATTTCCAGACTTTTTAGCTCAGAAAGTTACTGACACAGGCATTTTTTTTTTCAGAGAACAGCTAAAACGACATGAGAACACTAAGGGGTTCTTGACCGAGCAGAGAAATAAGGGAGTTCTTCAAACACACTTCAAAGTTTCAGCAGAAAACATAAAAGCCCTAAGTACATGTAGGAGTAAACAAATACATTAGTAATGCTGCCCTAGGAGAAACAGAGCACTGTGGAGTGAAAACCTCCATTCTTCTGAAGCAATTGATGACAAATCCAGACCTAAAAACTAGAATAAGAGTTTCACGACACTTTGGGTAGGTGTCCATAACCTAAACATGGGCATCTAGCACAATTTTACATTCTTTAAGGCATCCGAGTTATTGCATACAGTTGGTTGATAATAGCAAAAAATGTGCACCATCCAGTAATGGCAGAGAAAGGTTTACCTTAAGGCAGTTCTCTTCTGTGCATTCTGTACATGGTTCCTTACATGCTTTACTTCTGTAATTGCTCCTCCAAATGTTTGAAACCAACATCTAACTCTTCCTGTTTTAATAGATCATAGGTTGTTGCATTTATTTTAGGCTCATCAAATGTTTAATGGACTTCCCAACAACAGCGTTGGACTGTGTGAATTCCCTTTTCTTCTCAATTCAAGTAAAAGAGATTACAGAGAAGCCCCGAGGCTTTTTCTGATTCAGCACAATCGTAAAGGTCTGAAAAGTTAAGTGCATTTTCAAAGAAGGTTACAAAATCCTTCAAGGACTCGTATCCTCGTGTACTGGGTAAACAAGGAGGCTGTTCCACCTGATGCCTTTCTGATAGAGGGCAGGAGTGTAAGGCAGGAGTAAATCCTGCAGTGTCAGAGGGGTCTCTGGCAAGTTGCATCTCCAGATTATGTGCTAGAGCTCCTCTCTCTGTGTGGTTTTGGAAGTTCAGTGGGAGGAAGCCACAGGAAGATGGATAGTAAGTGGACTGAGCTCTTCCTATTTATCTCTGATGCAGCATAACTGCAGCTGCAAAGGCTAAGAACATGTAAGCAGTTTGTCAAAAGCTTTTTTATACCCACTTAGTCTCTCACTGCCCACCTCTGCCCTTCATCAATTTATACCTTTTTACAGTTTCCATGTATTAGTTATCACAGTTTAGATTTAGGTACTACAAACCAACAGTACAAAGAACTTTCAATGCAGAACAGCATAGGGTTCAGTCCTATATTCAGTCCTGATGCTTTTGTCTGTCTGCCACCTCTGTGCTCTTTGAAATAACAGGGAGTGAGATCGCTCCAAGGATGGGTGACAAACCAATTGAGCCTCAACGTTTTCAGACTATCTCCTCATTTTAGAAGTGCAAGAAATGAGACTTAGTCATCTTCTACTGCATGGTGGCCCTCAGCCTCATAAAGAATTTTAAGACCTCTCCAATGCCTCCCATCAGTTTTAAGTCAAAGTTGAGGTTGCCAGTGGAGTAGGTAGGCTAAAGTTGCTCCAGCAGTTCTAAAACTCCTAGCCAGCAATTTCTAGCATTATATATTGTCCTCCAGCCCTTCGAAGGACATTTGTAATAGGCATATAGATAGATAGATAGATAGATAGATAGATAGATACAATTCAACAATTTATATACTATAATAGCACATAACTCATAGAATACAATGAGAATATAAAATATACATAATATACATATTACAAAGTATAAAATATAAGGTGAATAATACATAATATAGAATAAAATATTCTATAGGACAACATTTTATTTACATTCACCATTCTTTGTTATAAAAGCTTCATGCCTTGTGCTATTTTAGTGCACTCCAGATAGTACAGTGCTTTCTTACATGAAACTGAAAAAAAAAAAAAAAAAGGATTTAGTTTGGGAGCTGTTGAACCGAGAACTGATAAGTATTAACAGCTTCCTTCTGCCAACTGTTACTAAAAGGAGTCAGTTACTTATCAGAAAAGACTCAGAATGTGCTCACACTTTAGTGGGAACTCAGAAATTCAGAATTTCTGCAGGGAACATGTATCTTCTTAATGGACCTGGACTACATCTCTGCCAATAAATTGTATCTGTCTTTTTTTCTGGAAAGTAAAAAGATACATGGTGTGAAGTATGATTGCAGCTTATACTTTTTCTTCCTTTTTCTTTAGCAAGGCAACAAAGACAGATAAGGTTTATACCAGGCACTGAGCTATGTACTTGCTACTGGTTTTACAACTGTTTAGACTCATGGATTACAATGTAAATATATCCAGAAATTTTCACCTGCTTCTTTAAAATTTAATCCAGAATAAACATTTAAGTAAAGCTGAGGGGCTTTTTTCTTTTATTCTTTTTTCTTTTTCTCCTTTTTCTCCTCAAGTGATATTTATTCCACTCTTAAACAATGCTTCTTTAATTTTGTTTAAATTTTGTTTAAATTTGTCAGTATTATTTTAAATGTGGTGATCTAGAGTGATATTTTTGGATGTATTTGATTAGAACTTTTTCAAACAGAATAAAAAGCACTCTTGTTTTTGCTAGCATTGACTACATCCCCAACACAATAGTATAATTTTTACTATTTTACAAGGTATACAGAAACAGATAATATACAATATAAAATATACTATGTTTATTTCATACTATATGCAATGGTTTTGAAACTAACAGAGTCACTAGCTGTGATAGACTGCTAAATAGTGTTAGTAGAGAAAGATGGAAAACTTATTCAATTAAAAAGCTAAACCAATTAAAACAGACTATAAAAGGCAGCAGGTCAGTCACATAAACAGCTCTAATTGTGATTGTTCTCAGGGAAGGAAATTATCACCTTTACAGCTAAGACACATGATGTCAGACAAGATTCATGGCACTGTGCAGGAATAAATGAGAAACAGACTCATATAGGAAGGAAGCAACAAATGTGAGATGATTTATGTAAAATTAGACTTGAGAAAGTGTGCTGGGATTTTGGGAGATCATTGAACTGTCTGCTGCATACAATTTGCAAAAATAAGGTAAAGAGTATGGGCAACTATAAACTTGTTAGTTTGCCATTGATATGCAATTTCTTTCATGTTGAACTTGGGGAACATTACAGAGAAAATGAAAAATATATTAAATATGATTGAGAACTTTCTGATTACTCAAAGTTGCATTGAGAAATGAAAATCATTGTTAGTTTTCTTAAGTATGCACAGAAGTCATTTGTGTAAAGATGATCCTGTTATAGCACGCAGATAGACAACACTCAGAAATAGCATCACCAGTACCCAGCTGTTTGCAACTCAGCATGATGTGCAACCACCAATGCTGGGAGGCAGCAGAACAAAACAGCAATGTAACAGTCACTGATTATGTGTCTGTGCTTTATTTTGTCTGCATTGCATTGATCTCAAACCGATTCAGAGGGATGAATCCATGATACCCTTTTCCACTAGTGAAATTACTGCGTTCAGACTGATTTAGTCCATAGGATAGCTTGATAAGATATACCAAACCTCATAATAGGCAAGTCCAGTACCTAAGACCATTGTGGACATGTAAAGAAAGCAAGTTTAAACTCCAGATCCTCAGGAACATTCACACTTTGCAAATAATCAATCCTTTGAAGTAAATTCCACCTGCTGATTGAGCCTTAGAATAAGATAGTGCACTTTTGTTTTAGAGAATCAAGCAATGATCAGTAACATTAGCCAAATTGTTAAGACATCATATTTTTGAAAGTTTCTGAATTTTCCATAATGAATGGTGGGAAAGAAGGACTTTCTGTTTACACTGATTTAGACGACCACTGTTGCACTAGTTTTTGTGCCTACCAATCTAATATTTAACAAATTTTCAGCAAAGACAAATCTTTTAGAAGTTCAAATATGTTTTTGGGTTTTGTTTTTGTTTTTTAAAAAGAGAAGAAAAAGAAGAACTAGTACTTTCCCATCCTTTCTGTTAAGGAAAACTAAGGACAGAAAAGGTGGACAAGTATGTTTGTGAAATAAAAACATTTCCTTACCTACATTCTAAATGAAGCTGACCTCTGCTGGAAAACAGACCCCTGAGGAAAAAACACAAAGCAGAGGAGCTGGCTACACTGACCTCCTTTAGAAATTATAGTCTGAAATGTTAGCTTCTCTGTAATTAGAAGGTATGATGTGCAATGGACCTTGAAGCCCGTTGTTTCCAAAACTTGGTTGTTGTCAGAGGGACAATCACAGTGTTATATGTTTTGAAGTAACAAAAATGAATTTCTGTGTTTGTTGATAATTATATTTAAGGGTCAGAGGAAAGGTTATTATTGAATTATTTAACACATATTTTCACAAAATTGATAATTTTTTTAGTAACTAGAAGACAGAATAATATCAATGTCTATGACTAAAGAAAACAGCATTTGAAACAAGGTGGAGGTTAGCACATTGACAGTAGAGGTCAGTAGCATTTTCTGTGGTAATCTTTCTGCAAAACATAGGTCATATAATATAGTTAAGGTCCTTCTGGTTTTTCTTTTTTTGTTTGTTTGTTTGTTTTTTGACATCATATGCCCGATACATATCATATTTGTTCAAAAGTAACTTCTCTTATGGAAAAACTGGGAAATGTGCATAAACTGAAATGGAGCAAGTTCCCTTGGAACATAAGGGGACACTTTTTTACTGTGAGGGTGACCAAGCAGTGGCACAGGTTGCACAGAGAAGTTGCACAATCTCCACCCCTGTAAACATTCAAAAGTCATCTGGACATAGTCCTGGGCAATTAGCTATAGGTGTCCCGACTTGACCATGAAGTTTGGACCAAATGACCTTCAGAGGTCTCTTCCAATCTCAGCCATTCTATGATTTTATGAAGATATTTGTGCTGCCAAGTCTGTATGCAAATCTATTGTTAAGCTCTCTCATCTTTTGCAAATCAACAGTGACTGTGAATGTGTTAATACTAGATATTAGGAATCTAAGATGAATCTTAGACTTCATAATATAATTTGGCACAATTTCATTTTTTTTTAAGAGAACTGTAACCTTACCTAACTGCATAACTTCAACAAATGATTATCCACCATTCTCTGAAACTCTGAAATAAAAGATAAAATTTTATCAGATGAAAAAGATTACATTTTAGATAATAGTTGCTGAAATAACATCTGAGTGTCATGGGATTTTTTTCCTACAAAAAGAAAAAAACAATATTGCTGCTGCTGTCACACTTTGCAAGCCATTCCATTCCCAAAATATCCCAATCATGGCATTATTTTTAATCAATATGTTTTGGAAATTGTAGTCAAAATTAATGCTGTTGTTTTACCAAGTTCAAGTTCAGCACCTTGAACATTTATGATTGAGCTTTGTTTTAAAGACTAGCAAACTATTCTCTTTCAAAGTCTCTTCCCATTTTTTTATGGGAGTAAAAATTTTATAGTAACTTCAGTTACTAATACTGCAGTTTGGCCAGTTTTACTGCAGCAATATTTGCATCTGATTTGAAGTTCACTGACTTTTTTTTCCCAGAAGATGAAGAGATTCTTGACAAATAGTGATGTCAGAACATGTTTGTATCCTGATCACTGCTATTCTGGGGTCCCTTCTAATGAGAATATATTGCTTACACTAATCTAGTAACAGATGTACACAGGTGAGGACTATGTCTTAATTTGAAGCATATGCACAGGTATGACATAACAGAGGTTTTTTAAATACTTAATGATGTTGAATCTTCTGGTTAGGCATCTATTTTGACAAACGCCTTTATTGAAAATATATAACGCATTAAATAAAGAATGTGTAAACACGAATTTCCTCTCCTTCCTCCAAAAAGGGAAAGCCATGAAAGACGAGGAAAAGAATCAGATCAGTCCTGCATTCATTATTTCTGTGGTGCAAATCACACTGGAGATTTTGGCTTAAGTTTGATCTACCTGTCACGAATGCATTTTTACTAATCGATTTCATGAGACTTATAATGCCTCATATCTGACACTCAAATGCTAAAGAACTGGTATTTTTTATCATTTGAGCACTCTTGAGTGCTGCAAAGGGAAGATGTTTCATACAAATGGTGTGTTAATTTTAATGAAAGTGCCATAGTGTCATAGGTGGAATTTACCATAGGAGTTTGGATACAGCTACTCAGTTTGGGGAAAACAGAATTCAGCCATATTTACAAGTACCATGACACTTGGATTGAGGGTCAAGGAGGTCTAGTTGGCTGACACAGGTTATCACCACAGAAATTCTTCTGAAGAGTTTAAGAAGCTGTCTTTAGAGGCAATAGAATCTTTGACCTGCCACCTGAGCCTGTAGGTTGCCTGCATATTGAAACTTCTTTTTGAGAATGCCTGTGATTGATTCATTCCTCAGCAAGATCTAAATGAGGGACCTTGTCTGCACCACTTCCACCCCCATTCCTGCTTCAGTTTGTCCTCATACTCTTCATTCATTTTCTTCAGTGTTAGTATACTCAGTTTGTTTCAGATACCACATACCTTTCGATTATGGATGAAAAGATGATGAACAATCCAAAGAAGAAAGGTGGAAAGAAATAAGTGTGGGCAGAGTGTTGGGAACTCATTCAGAACGTTCATCTGGCAGTCTCACAGCTCTCGGTGCTTGTATACAAAACTATAACAACAGACACTTGTCTGAAAAGTTGTTTCTCTTTTCTACCATTTCCCAAGTGTCACTTGTCATGAAGCATGTACTCAATTTATGCTCATTGCTTTTAATATTTTGCTGAGTCTTTTATATTGTGTTTTATATTGTGTTTTTACATGAGTTACAACATAGATAATGGAAGAAAAATATAACAAAAATTCCTACACTTTTTCTCAAACTGTGTAAGCTAAGTACATTGTTAATCTAGAGCACCTGCATGTGAATTAGAAGTTTTTCAAGCATTCAGTACCATGTCTATCAGGTATTTTGTAGGACATTTCAGAAACACAGTGCTTTTGAGTTGGAAAATATTCACATAAGGATCTGTTCAGCAAAGTCTATTTAAGCTCAAGAAATATACACATAGACACATAAATCTGTAGGGATCCTAATGAAAAGGAAAGAAATCTGACAATAAAAAGATGTTGAAACTAAAAGTGTCCTTTGGCATTAGCCAATTTTCTTCCTTTACCTTCCTTTATATGATTTATATGATACTCAGATTTCAGTTTGGATGTTGATCAATGTCAGATGGTATTTCAAGTCTAGAACATGACACGCAATGAAGCAAAAATATCCTGGGAAAAGATATGCCAGCACTTGAAATGAAAAGGCACATCGTGTTTACATGATTAAATGCAATTCCTATCTACTTCTCCATTTTCTTTGTGAAAAGGACCTTTCTTCAACGAGTTTTGATGGAGTGAGAAATAAAATTTTTCATTGAAGTAATTTCTATGCACTGAGATTAATATTTTTTTCCTGAGAAAACTAAGAAAAGTATAAAAAAAGTGCACAAAAAATCAAATATATTAGTAATCTATTTTCAGTACATTTAAATTAAGGGTAATGCACTTAGTCCACATACATCCTTATGTAATGCAAATAGATGTACGTATCCCACAGAAATTACTTGCTAGTTTTGATGAACTCTGCATTTCATATCATATGGGGTTTTTTCCACTTGGATAGCCATTATCATCCTTTTGGGAGAAATTTAATTCATTATGGCCAGTGAGGTTACACAACCAACCAAACATATAAGTACATATAAACATATAAAGACTTTGTGTAGTACTTGAGTTTCTCTATCTTTGCACTTGGAACCTGTGTTTTAAGATGTCCACATTGCCTCAGTAATTTCTGACTCAGAAAACAAATTCTGTCATTTAAATGGCTCATGACTTATGTTTGCAGGGAAGTTACTTTCTTTGAAGTATGTCAACATATGCATTCCATCATGCAGAGTAACTTCCCACTTAAATATTCAATTCTGCTATGACATGTAAATGGGATTAATATGTAATATCTGTCATGAAGTGAATTTATAACCTCATGTATTGTGTGCTGTGCATAGATCTGGAATGTCACCTATTTGAAAGTTTAAAATTAGAAATAACAAAACGAGGATCACTAATGACCACGCGTAATAGACTGCTTTTTGAAAGTGATACTGGTTAAGAGGATATTGGATGCCATATCAGGTTTGAAATTACAATGGAAACACATATTGTAATGACACCAAATCAATAAGTTCCTGGGGAACTTACTCAGTGATCATAATCAACAACAGCCAGATAAAAAATTCACTTTAACTTAGAAGTGTAGAAAATAATTAATCTCAATAAAAGAGCAAGTAATATTCTTCCTCCATGTTAAAAAAACCTGGTCTAATTCTTGACAGAGAAATATTATCTAGAAGATTAGGAATTTCTTTACTCTAGGTTTCTTTGAGGTTTTTTTTGTTTGTTTATTTGTGGTTGTTTTTGGTTTTGGTTTTTTTTTTTTGGGAACATATACCCACAGATAAATAAGTGACAAATAAACAGATAAGAAACAGTACAACTAAATACACGTAGGAAGGCTGATCATTCATAGTGTACCAAGAATCTGATATATATTAAGGAACCAATAGGTTGTGGTGAACTCAAGTTCATGCTCATAAAACCATGGAAATGTGATACATAATTGTTATCTTGAATAATATCTGACATGAAAGGGGGCCTTATATCTTCAATATAAATGCCCTGGATTATGAAACTACTAGCTAAGATTTTTTCCATATCAGAAAATCTCTGCTGGACTTTAGGATAGGTTCTTTGAAAATCTCTTTTTCATTAATTAATATTTTCACATGGAAACCAATTTTCAGTAGCACTTAAAAATATACTTAGTTGTTGTCATATGGATTTTTTATTACTACCCTACTGGGACAAAAATGAGGTGGGACCAACTCGCTTACATTCATTGCAGATTTGTTTTCTTTAGTATGTGTGTAAATCTGAGGGACATTTTAGAAACCCTATATATCAACACTTGATAAAACATAGTGATAAACACTCAAAAGGGATTTCTGGCACAGTTCCTACAGAAATTCATTATTCTTTGTCTTCCAACTCCTATAGCATAGTGTACTTTGTACTAAAATAATAGAAAAAAGTCAGTGGACTGAAGTCTTTTGGCCTTCTGGCATTGTATCTTTTTTTGTTAGGTGTTAGTCCTATACTAACACACTGTTGAAGAGAATGACTTTCTGAAGGATGGAAAAAGATGACTATAAATACATACTCTACAGGGAAGAAGAGGGCTATATTCTTCCAACGTGTTCCATGAATCAGAACATGAAAAAATTATTGACCTTTATCAGGACAATGATATTCATTCATATCTATCTTGGGTGGTCAATGAGTACAAACTTATTTTCAAGATGGGCTGAAGTCAAAATGTATTATGTAATTTAATACTGATTTAGAAAGGGAGCCAGCAGACAAGTATCTAGATATTCCTTCTGTGTCAATTTTCTTTTCAGGAAATTATTTCCAGCTGCACTGAACTTCACTGTGGACCCTGACTGTCATAATCAAAGTGGCAACAGATACCAAATCGAGGAGCAGACAGTGTGAAGAAGACTTTAGTACACTTGGATCTCATTCCCACAAGCTTTTGAGAACATTCAGAAATTCCTGTTTCTTCACTGAAAAGCCTTATCAATGTTCAGTTCATTCTTAAGCAAGTTGCCTTAATTGCAAACAGTAGTAACAATAAAAAATCTGAAAACCAGTTATCTCTTATTTTGTTTTAAAGACTAGGAAACTGATACAGAAATTATTCTTTCAAATCACAGAAAATGATTTCTTCTACTCTTATTAATTTTATCATAGAATTTTCCACAGATTATTTTACATACATTTTCTGGAAATACTGAGAGAAAAAAAAAATTTTAAGGAAAGGGTTCTATAAATAATTCTAAAGCTGTAGAGTGATTGAGCAATTGATTAATTCAGTTGTGTTCAGTCACATGCATTGCTCTGGGCCGTTTGCTAATTTATGGGTGCTTAATGGTGTATTATTAGTAGCAAGCCATATTTTTATATCTATTTGCATGAATTTTGCATCCATTTTAACTGTGTAAAAATCAGCCTCATGGACCAATTAAGCAAGTCTGGAGTACTTCCATTTTAGATAAAAATGCAGAATAAAGAATTATAGAAAATTTAGTTTTCCATATCATCATCTACATGGGGCAGTCAATAATCATAGCATGCTAAAGTGACAACGAGAATAAATTTCCTGGAAACCCAACTGTTGTCAAATATGCAGTACTATTTAGTGTTTTAAATCAATGTAAAGTTTCTTGATTCAGATTAGGTTCCTCTTAGAACAGTCCCAGCAATAAACTTATCTTTCACTTTAAACTTGGAGAGAATACCGCTTCATTTCCAGATAGGACTGGAGGGGAGGGGGACAGGTGTGGTGTTTACTGCAATTTATATTTTCCCAGAAAATGTCTGGAAGAAAAGATGCTTCCTTTTATATCTTAATGATTAGAAAGCTTGTGCAGAGTCCATTATTTTGGATGGGTGGAAGGATTCATAAATCCCTACTTCCCCAAACTGACACCTATGAATTATCACACATTCTTATCTTTAATCCCCATTTTTGTTTTTCTTGTCAGCCTTTTTTTTTTTTTTTTTTTAGGTGAGCTCAACATTCACTGTTTAAATTCTCCCAATACCTTAAAAGTTTTGCTTTTATGTACAATCTGAACTTTCCATTCTGAATACTGTTTTTGAGGGAGAATGAAGAACTACAGCCTAATTTCTGGGGTTCAGAATAGCCTCTGATATTTCCATAAAGGTTTATTGCACATTTGCTGCTGTGCAAAAATATCCTTGTTTGTACATGAAGCTCTCATGAATAAACATCTACATTTATGTGTTCCATTTGAAAGTACTCATTTAACTACAGAACTGATGGCTGTTGCAGCTTAAAAACTATCATTTTGAATGCTGTCAGGCCTCATTACACTTTGCACTCATTTGAGCTTTGTACATCAAACCGAAGAATTGCTGACCTAATCAGCTACCATAGGACTAAGACTATGAAGGAATATGAAAAGTGGGCCTGAACACACAGATAAAAAGGTAAAAGGAATTCAATAAATGGT
The DNA here is from genome assembly GCF_022539395.1 of Myiozetetes cayanensis. Classification (NCBI taxonomy): domain Eukaryota; kingdom Metazoa; phylum Chordata; class Aves; order Passeriformes; family Tyrannidae; genus Myiozetetes; species Myiozetetes cayanensis. The sequence continues at coordinate 24,451,568 of NW_026086604.1, forward strand.
AAAGAAGAAAGAAGCTGAAAAACATCTTCCTGATTATAACTCAGGAGTTATAGTAATTGAAAAACCCCAGAATTTTGGCCTTAGAAGTAATACAGACCTTGGTGAAATTACTGCACATTCTGTATCTTGTCCTTGTGACCCTTCTTTTGCTAGCAGAATATGAAGCTGTTAATTAAACAGGCAGGGACTGTACATCGTAAGTTGATTTACAACATTAGGAGGTACATGAATTCCTTAATTTGCTCAGCTCAGCCAATTTCAAAGTGGTTTCCTTTAATCTTCATTTCCTGGAATTTCACTCTAGCTCTCGCTTATATTTATGGCAAGCTGCCTACTGCAGTGATAGGTTGCTGCACCTTTTGAAAGATGTAATATGGACTTGGCATTCTTGATTTCTAGAGCACAGATGTCAGATCAAGGAATCTAGATAATATATGTGGCCATGAAATTAATAGCTGCTGCATATCAAAATGCAGATATTATGGTAGTTAGAAATTGGCTAGGGTATTAGTATTTTATTGACCAATTCAATAATCTTTGATATAAACTATTCATACTTTATTTTTAAAATGATATATGTAAAAAGGTAAGACATACACTAGAAGAAACTGCATAGTTCATTCCTTTGTTTTCAGCCTTTTAGTTGTTTATTGAAATAATCTATTAAAACTTATTTCTACAGGTTACTTGGAACTATGTGTTTCCAAATTCCATGTTTAATTTCTCATTGTAAATTCATTATCTTCTGTATTGGATGTATTTTGACAGAGTATTTCCCCCTTAAAATAATAATAATAATAATAACAATAATAATAATAGCAACAGCAACAACAATAATAATAATAATCCATCTTACTATTTGCAGTGATGTTGAAGTAAATTTATCTACTTCTATAAAATACTTGTGTGCAGGCAAATTTAATTACTTACATCAAGTTTCATGTTGAATTGTTTGAATGCCTCAACAGAATTACTCTGAATCAGCAGGTTTAAGAGAATCAGCTTTACATAATTAGGCAAACACTTCTGTACTTGAAAGCCAAAGAGATTTTGTGTGCAGTTTTGGTCACCACAATATAAGGAAGATATTAAGCTCTTAGAGAGCGTCCAAAGGAGGACAATGAAGACGGTGAAAGGGCCTTGAGGGGAAGCCGTATGAGAAGCAGCTGAGGTCACTTGGTCTGTTCAGCCTGAAGAAGAGGAGACTGAGGGAAGACCTCATCGCAGTTACGACTTCCTCATGAGGGGAATGGGAGGGGCAGACACTGATCTCTTCTCTGTAGTGACTAGTGACAGAGCCCAAGGGAATGACCTGAAGTTGTGTCAGGGGAGGTTTAGGTTGGATATTAGGAAGAGGTTCTTCAACCAGAGGGTTGTTGGATGTTGGAACGAGCTTCCCAGAGCTTGGGGAGCTTGGTCACAGCACCAATTGTGATAGAGTTCAAGAAGCATTTGAATAATACTCTCAGGCACCTGTTGTGACTCTTAGGGAGTATCCTGTGCAGGGCTAAGGGTTGGACTAAATGATCCTTGTGGGTCCCTTTCAACTCAGCATATTCTGTGATTCTGTGATTCAAGTGTCTGATAAGTCCTCCACTAAACTCCTGTATTACATTCACGTCGAATTCTTTTTTCAGCTCATTTCCAACTGGTGTATGACAACCTATTTATTATAAACATTTATTATAAACATTCAAGACTATTTAAAAGTATGTGAGGCAATACATTTCCATATTCCCTTGTTTCTTTAGGAACTTCAATAGTGAGAATCTGTCACTGTATGTTTTGGATTATAACTACAGCAAGGTCATTTGGTTCCTTTGTTGCGTGTGTATTTAATACTGAAATTGTCTCTTAATGACCAAGCAACACAATAGATGCAGTAGTTTCTGGAGGTTAATTGTGAAAACCGATAGAATTTGCTACAGTGATTTTTAACATTAAAGAAACAACAGTCCCAGTTTGTTACCTAAAACTGCGCGTTCATTCAATTTCCCCATGTATTTATTGTGATGAGGCATAGAAATAAAGAAGTGGAAAAGAAAGTTTAATGGCTTGGGTTGGAGGAAAGGAGCTGCCAGATTTCAGACTAGACTAAATTCAGTAAGCTGATGCAGTGCCACATTATTGTGTTATATAACTGACCAAGGTCACCTTGCCAATGGCAGTTCAAATGAAAATGTTAAAGGGTGTGCATATTTCTGAAAGAAAATGGATGTGACTAGACTTTACACTGAATGTGGATTGATATCTACCTAAAATATAGACACTTCATATGTGTTTGAACGGATAGTTTAGTTAGGATATTATTTCAATATTTTGAAATATGCATATATATTTATTTTCAAAGCAGTTTTAACTGATATGTACCATTAATATTAGAATTCAGTATGGGGACCCCAAGCTTTCAGTGATCGTGTAAGCTTCAAAACTGAATGCAGCATAGCTGTGAAAATACAACTAAAAAACACAGGCACAGATGTACAGTGTCCTGGGAATATCACTTGGAAGCCCTGAGCTCCTACCTGTGCACAAGGATTCACTGGGCTATGGTATTGTATCAGCTAGCTTATCCTTTCTGCCTGTGTTACATGGAGTATGGGCCCTTAAGCTTCAACATTAAATGCAACTGTACAGAGGCTGATGAGAGTGTGGCACAGTGGAGTTATTCTCAGGGAACATTATTACCTCAGTGGGAAACAATACCTAAGGCCATGGTCCTTTTGGAGTTTTTAAGCCACGTGTTCTATGCTTCTCTAAATCTATGTGTTTCTGGATGTTGATGGCAATTTTCCAAAATTTCTAAAATCATATCAGCCTTGGTAAAATACAAATCAAATCAAAACAAAAAAATCACAATGTGCTAACATATTGAGCACATTTGCAAGGAAAAGTCAAGCTCTTTTCTAAACCACCAGATCAGAAATAAACCTAGTTGTTAGTTTCTCAAAATAATCCCTTTATCTTTTATTCAAAGGTTGTTCACAGGCTTAAGATTTTAATGTTAACATAATTTTCTGTGAGGCTATTAAGATTTCAGAGCTCAGTCTCAACCAGACGCCAATTACTTATTTCAAAAATATGACCATGAATACCCTATAAATCTGAGATTTTACAGTATTTATAATTTTCTTCTAAAATGTTTACTTCAGACTAAATAATATAAGACCATATAAAGCATCTGATACAGGAGTTAGGAAAGCTGAAGGTTAATCACAAAATATGCTGAGTTGGAAGGGATCCACATGGATCACTACTCTGAGTTGACCCTGACATTTGCAAGTTTGTTTGGGTTGTCTACTTCCTTCCTTTCTTTTCTTCCTTCCATTTTTTCCTTCTCTTCTTCCATATTGTGGGAATTGGTAAGAGGACTGTATATTTGTGAGAGTGATCTGCTTGCCTATCTTTGTCAACTGTAATCTTGGGATGGAAGGTCAAGGGTTGGTGAGTGGACAGTAAATGTAAAGTAAGCCATGTTAGAGAATAGGAATTCCTCAGACCAACAGCAAAGTAAATATATATATATATTTCCATTAAAAAAACCACTAAAATGTGTCAGATATTAATACTCAAAAAACTGCATTCAGGTAGCAAAGCATAAGTCTAGCATTTTAATAATATTTCATCAGAACAGTAATGAATTGCAGACAACACCAAGTTGAGTGTGAGTGTTGATCTTCTTGATGGTAGATATACTCTACAGAGGGATTGTGACAGGGTAGATCGGTGGGCTGAGGCCACTTATTTGGGATTCAACAAGGCAAAGTGATGGGTCCTGCACTTGTGTCACAACAACCCTGGGAAACTCTACAGAATTGGGGAAGAGTGGCTGGAAAGCTGCCTGGTGGAAAAGGACCTGGGTGTGCTGGTTGGTGGCCAACTGAACACAAGCCAGCAGTGTGCCTAGGTGGCCAAAAAGGCCAATGACATCCTGGCTTGTATGAGAAACAGTGTGACCAGTAGGACCAGGGCAGTGATCGTCCCATTGGACTCGACACTGGTGAGGCCACTTCTCAAATTCTGTGTTCAGTTTTGGGTCTCTCATGACAAGAAAGGCTTTGAGGTGTTGGTGCATGTTTAAAGAAGGGCAACAAAGCTGGTGAAGGATCTGGAGCACAAGTCTGATGAGGAGCAGCTGAGGGATCTGGGGATGTTTAACCTGAAGAAAAGGAGGCTAAGAGGAGACCTTATCACTCTCTTACAACTACCTGGAAGGAGATTGTAGTGAGGTGAGGGTCAGAATATTCTCAGAAATAATAAGCACCAGGATGAGAGGAAATGGCCTCAAATTGTGTTGACGGAGGTTTAGATTGGATATTCTGAAAAACTTCTTCACCAAAAAGATGTTAAGCACTAGAATAAGCTGCCTGGGAAAGTGGCGGAAGCATCATCCCTGGAAGGACTTACAAGACATGCAGATGTGGTACATAAGGACACAGTTTAATGGTGGACTTGGAAGGGATAAGTTATGATTTGACTGAATGATCTTAGAGGTCTTTCCCAACCTAAACAATTCTGATATTTATATGATTCTGTGAGTTATTTTGCCAAATGATGGGAAGCTGGAAAATAGGGATACTTGCCAAACACAAGGATAAATGACACAGAAAGTTGTTTTTAAAACAAACATTTTGGAGTTAAAACACTCTGCTAAATTTAAAGGGGCTGTGTCGAAATGACACATTATAAAAAACTAGTTAAATATTTTGGGTATGATATTGAAAAGAATTGAGAGTACCTAGGAAATCGCTTAAAATCCCCAGTAAAGATCAATATCTTTACTTTAGAATGTATGGGCATTGAAACATTGCTATGTTGACTGTTTTTGAAGATGGAATATTCAACATAGTATTTGCTGTTTTTCTGATGGTTATGTGTTCATATTTGACATTGTTTTAATAGTAAATTTGGGATTTTTCTAGATCCATCATGATGTTGGATATATGAACAGATAATGAAATCTGATAACTAAAAATAATGCCAAATATGTTTCAAAACTATGTGTGATATATAGTTATATATATATACCAAATAATTAGAAATATTTAAATTTTTTTTAATTAATTGATAAAATGTGGCTATATGTACAGATATAGTTTGGAAGGAAAATACACCAATTCTGAGTAGTCCAAAGGATGTGTCTGCTAACCCTATTCCCTCTCATAGAGTTCTTTTCTGGTAGACTATAAAAAAGTCTAAAAAAGTTTAAGCCTTCAAGAATTCCTAAATGTCTATGAGAAAAGTACATTGATGTCATTTAATCAGATAATTTATATACTGTTCATTCCAATATGAAAGTAATAATTTCAGACACCCATAATGTGACTTTGTTATGGCAAAGATATAAAGCTCTGCTAACGAAAGCATTTTGATTTTTCATTAATAATCTGAACTTTTTGTTTTGGGAACCTTGGTTCTGTGAGATGCTGAGTACATTCAACCGTGGTGTAAAGGTCTGCTCCTAAGTCCATTTCAGGCAATAAAAAACCTCATTTATTTGAATCAGTTTTTTGATGCAGACCTAAATCAATAGAAATTGAAAGATCTCAGTATTATAGGCTCCTACCCACAGGATTTGGATGATTTCCTTATGCTAAAAAGAGGGCTCAGATGAGTACAGTGTTAAGTGGAGGGGAGCATAACAAAAAACATACTCTGAATCGAATTTTTAATATTAAAAAAAATGTAATCTGTCTTTACAATATAGCCCATTAATTTCCTACATAAATGGTAAATACCTTGAGTGTGATAAAAACCATAGAGGCTTACTGAACTTTGTCTGAATATTAAGGTACTTAATTATAATTCTAGTTCCTAGTATGTCAGAAATGGTGTCTTTCTTACATAGTCTGACATATAACAGGAGAAATACTCACAGACCAGTCATCTAAGATTGCTGGTTTTATAAGACTATCAACTCAGTGAAATTTTCTTCGTTAACATCTTATTTTTTAAAAAAAGCTGATATGTTTGTAATGCCTATGCAGGGAAAGATCTGGTTTAGGGATTCAGGAAATTAAAGCTTTTACTCAATTGTGTCCTGTGAGAAAACAAATCTGTCACAGTGAGTGATCCAATCAGTTTCTCAGAACAAAGTGTTATCACTGAGGACACAATAGCATTATTTTCATTTCAGAACTTTATGGTCATTAGCTTTGAAGTGTCTATTGAATTTAACTGGGGGAATTGTTTTGCCATATTTTGACTTTGGAAAAGTGCCAGTCAATCAAATATTGGACTTAGCAGAACAGTGTTAGTTGTTCCAGAGAGGGTCACTGGTCACTCTGCGGCTAATTTAATTATCATGAAGTTAAAACTCCAGGACTACAGAAAGTTTCCTGTTTCACTTTTCCCCCAGATTTGATGAGTGATGTTATCTCTTTTCCTCGAGCACTTTGAGCTCAGCATTGCTGTAAATGCATTCTCCCAACTCTGAAGCAGATATGCAAAGATAAAGCACATAGGCAACAGATTCAGTATATTTCTTTGAATGCATGAGATATGTCCTATGCTTTAGCTGATTACTTGTTTCAGGATAAGTTGACTGTATTTTAAGTGCATTTATTTGCACTTTATGAAAGTTAAATCAGCTATCCTTAAATGGAATACCAAACAGAGTATTTTATCAGTGTCAATAAACTATTTAAATGCAGAATATAGTTTTGGTGTGTCATAGGTACTGTACTTTGGACTGACACATGCAAAATTTGAGGTACTATAGTCTGAAATGTGAGCCTCAGGAAGCAGGGAAGCCTGTCCAACCCACAGTAAAGACTACACCTGAGAAATAATACAGCTAACTCCACAAAACTAGACCATATGCAGGGGAAAAAAAAAAATCTCAGAATTATTACTTCTGTGATAGAAAAAAAATATTAATTTTTCATGGTCACTTTCAGATTCTTTCAAGAAGGCAACTCTTGCTTTGTGACAAGCCTAAAGCTCATGCTAACATGGTCTGACTACATTATGAGACAGATTGAAAAAGGGTTCTGCAGAGTAATTACAACCAGAATGTATGAATTATCAAAACAAAGTGGGCTTTGTTAAAAAGACAGAGTTAGCTGAAGACCTTTCTGTTTCCTTTTAGCAAGGTTTGTTGCCCAGTTGTCTCCATCTACAGTTTTGGTTTGAGTGTAAATGAACTGGTGGTTCACTTTTCAAGGGATTAACTTTACTCCTGAGGGAGCAGTTTCATTTAAGTCACCCAAGGTGCACGCCCACACTGCAAGGTGTGCAGAATGCCTCTGCAAGAGGAGATCACCTAATGGAATTCAGGAAAGAAAGACAGCATTTTATAACCATAACTCTGAAAAATAAATATATATGGCAGCATGAGTGAAGCTTTAATAGGTTAGATATTCCCATGTCTCTGATGTGACATTTCTAGATTTTCCAGTCAACAATTCTGAGAAAAAAAGCACCTCATTACATAAGAGATGGTCTTCATCATAATCATAAGAGCGAAGTGGAAAAATTCCTGCAGAAATCTGAAGCTGAGAGAACTTTAGAGTTAGAGCTGTGCATCCTGCCTTGAATTATTAGTGATAATATGTAACATGGGAATTATCACCAAAGACCTGATTTTATTTCTTAAACAAAATCTTATGGTGCCATGTGAAGTCCAAATGCCAAAGTGCTGATGTGGAGTGGTTAAATTATGTGTACGTGGACTAGTTGGTCAAAAATTGATTTCTGGTTCTGTATATCTAAATTAAGTTAATATACCAGAATATTCTGTGATTCTGTGATATATTTATATTTGAATATCCATAGACAAAAAGAACCCAAATCAGAGACTCATTTTTTGAATCTCTGGTCTATAAGTTTCATGTTGCTTTCTGACTTTCATCCAAACTCTATGGCTGAATGTTTATTTACCCAGTACATCTGAGAACTGTTTTTTCACACTCTCTGTGTGAAGTGGCACCTGCTGACAATTCCTATATCATATGCACAATGTGATGCTAAATTCCTTGTGAATATCCTTTAAGGCTTATATTATCTGTTGCTTCATTTTCTGAAGTCCCTTGAAATCATCTTTTGTCTTGTATTTTGATCTCTGCACAGTAAATTCTGGGTTTTGTTTTATGCTTTTTCTTCATGTGACTGATTGTTTCAACAATTACAGTTCAATTGTTTAATTTAAATATGAAGTATCTTTGCCTCTGTTCTTCAAATCTAATTCAAGATATGGTTGAAAATGAAAGCTATAATGCCCCAAGTGTAAAGCAGATAAAGAAATATAAACACTGAAGTAATTTAGGTTAAGCAATCTTTATATAAGCACTTTGCTGTGACTTGAGTTGTTTCATTGTCCATATCCTTTGTGATGCTGGGAACTGTGCTCTGAGACCATAATGGATTTACCTAATAACTAAAACATCAAATTCTAAGGAAAAGGAATGAGACTTTAAAAAGAAAAAGGGGACTTTTTAAGCCATTGTGAGAAAAAGCAATGCTGTTAATGCATTGAGGGTCGTGCAGTAGAGGTAAATTATTTTGCTGTACTGCATGTATTTCTGTACCTAATTCATTTACAAACTGTGCCTGATGAAAGGAAGAAGATCATTAGGTTTCTGCACCATGGCCCATGGAAATTCTGCAGTGTTTTCTGAATATGCAGCCTATTCTCTACACACTCATCCTACACATTACTGTCCTAGTTATTTACTCAAGTTTTGTAATGTTAGCTAAGATACAGCAAGCCATTAATCAAAGATGTCTTTCACACTTAGTGTAATGCAGATCTATTGGAAGCTTTAATCTGTTAAATTTCACCCAGAATTCACATTTTTTCCCTCTAAATCTGGTGAAGGAGAAAAAGTTAGTAGGTTTTTAAGAGCACAATAGGAAATTTTCGTAGCTGTAGGTGTACAGGCAGCTAAGATGGCATAAATTTGTGTGAGTTATCTATCTGTTCTACAATGCTATAAAGAGTCAGACACTATAGAAGGTAAACTCCCAATGTGAATTTATTCCTACATAATTTCTTTTTGCCATAAGAGCAACCATTTAACTCTTTCATTCCATCTCTCTTCTGTACTTTCAATACAGAGCATTAGCAAGATTGGAGAGAGAGATAAAAATGGTTTTCTCTTGAACACAAACATGTATTGACTTTGGTATAAATTCTATGCCACAGGGGGAAAAGAGAAAAAAAAAAAGGAGAAAGGCAGAACTGATTTGGTCAGGTTGGATATGAAATTAGGCAACTAATGAGCATTTTAATTTTTATATGCAAATACAACTGGAATATTTGGAGCTGTGCCTCAGGATGGATGGCTAACAAGTTGAGAATTTATGGATCAGAATTATCAGACAGACCAACATGGATAGTAGGGGTATGTCTCTTACAGATTGCCTGACCAAGAAAATGAAGTTTGATGCAGACTTCAGGTAATCTGAAGAAGCCTTATATTCAGTAACCCTGATTGTTAGAGGTGTCTTTTACCACCTTGATATCTCTGGAGGGACAACACAGCAGGGCACAAGTGATCCAGGCAATTTCTGGAGTATGTTGATGACAATACAGCACAGGTGATCCAGAAGCAGACGAAGGAAGATGTTCTGCTTGATCTTGCATTTGCAAAACAAGGAAGAACTGACCTTAGGATGCATGAGGTCAAGAAAGGACATTGATGTTATTGCAAAGCCACTCTTGGTTAACTTTGACAGGTCACAGCACTGTGGGTAGGTTCCCAAATATCTGAAGAAAGCAAATTTCACTTCTATTTTCAAGAAGGTCAAAAAGGAGGTTCAGGAGAACTACAGACTTGTTACCCTCACCTTAATCTCTTCAAAACAGATGGAGCAAATAGTCTTGGGAAACATTTCCAAACATATGAAAGACAAGGAGGTGATTGGATAAAGTCAGCATGGATTTATGAATAGGAAATTATGTATAATGAATTGGATTGTTCTCTATGGTGAGATGACTGGTGTGGTGAAAGATGGAAGAGCCCCTGATTATTGTTTATCTGAACTTGAGTCACAGTGTCTCATAAAATCCTCGTAGAGAAACTGCTGGATATGTGGACAGAGAGTGAGATTGACTGAAAACTTGACTGAACTGATTGTGACCAGTACCACGAAGTCCAGCTGCTTGAATTTCTTAGTTACCAGTAATAACCCAGAAACACTGGAAGCCAGTTAGTATGTCTGTATCCAAGGTGTCAGTACTGGGCCTTATACTGTTTAACATCTTAATTAATGATATGGATGGTAGGAGAGAGTCCACTCCCATCAAGTTTACTGTAATGTGAAACTGGGAGGAGTGGCTGATGTGTCAGTGTTGTGTTGCCATTAAGATGATTCACTCAACATAGTTGGAGAAATGAGCCAAGAGGAATTTCAGAAGCCCAGTGAAGTGCTAAATCCTGCATCTGAGGTGGAAAATCCCTCTACATTACTGCAGGCTGGGGGACAGCTGGCTGGAAAGCAGCCTTACAGAAAATGACCTGATGGATAAGTTGAACATGAGACAATGATATGCCCTCACATGAAAAGTCAGGCAGCAACCTTAGTTGCATTAGGAAGAATGTTGCCTGTAAATTGAGGGAGATGATCCTTCTCCTCTGTTTAGAACTGCTGAGGAAGACCTGAACATCTGTGCACAGCTCTTGGTACAAGAGAAAGAGGAATATATTTGACCATGTCCAGCAAATGGCCATGAAGATGATTTAAGGCCTTGGAGCATCTGAGACAACAGGGAATCTGAGAATATTTAGCCCTGAAAAAGCTCAGGGGGAATCTTATAAATGCTTTAAATCACTGTAATTGATGCTTCACCACAAACAACTAATATGCAACATTTCAAGTTTCTGTAGAGACTGACATTTCAAATATAAAGTAGAAAAGATATGTAAGTTCAAATCACACCACAGAGCACACAGGTTTGAGCCTGTGTTTTTTACAAATTGATTCTGGGAAGAGGCCAGAAGTAGAAAGGAGGAGATAGCTAGATGTCTGTGGTGAAATGAGTGCTGGCTGTTTCTGTTGGCAGGGCTGGTGAAGATGAGAGTTGGTGGAGAGTTGGCTGAAAATGCAAGCTTTACACGGCTGGAAATTTTGTGTTCCAAGTCTGGTGGGTGTATGGTGTTAGAATTACTCATCAAGACCAAGAGAAGTGTCATGATCCCAGGAAAGGCTCAACAGCAGAAAGGAGATGAAGGGAAGTATGGGTTTTTGCAGCTGTTTTTGGATCTGTTTGTATATTTAGTAGCGTATTTAACTGAATGACTGAAGTACTTGAGCACAACTCCAAAAAATGTGCTTGTGGATCCTGACAGGTCCATAGTCTTTGACTGGGTGCTAAATGGCTGAGCCCTATTAGAAATGCCAATGCTTCTGGACAGGAGCTACAAAGTAGCTGGCTTTCATTTAAATAACACTACTTAGATAGCAGGTACTGAGGCTGGGCTTATGTGCCTTAATTATAGCTGGCCATCTACACTCTTTCTATATTTTTTTGAAGCTAGAACCTAATATTTCCTGGGTATATGAACAGTTAAATGTACACACTCATTTTCCTGATTATTTATACTTGGATCTATGGTACTATTTTCCTCTTCCACCTGAACCAGTATTAAATTCTGCTTCTTCAATTACCTTCATCATACTCAGAAATATCTTGATCAAATAAATTCCCCTGGAAAGAGTGTTATCTATCTTTGTTGTGCTGTTGCAGTTCCTAATGTGGTGATTTTAAGGAGCTACCTTCACTCTCCTCACTGGAGAGCTCCAAACCCCTGCTGTTCAGGAATGTGTATTCCATGTAATCAGAACCTCCATCACCAGCAGGCCTGACAAACAGAATGTGCATGATCTCCCCAAGTCTGGCAGCAGGGAAAAACACAAGGAGAACTTCATACTGTAAGATGTAGTTTTATTAAATGTATTATTTTCAAGTTGCATGCATAAGCTATACTAAAAAAAACCCCAATAAATATATTTATAATCTTTAGTGATAAAACTCTATTTTGTAAAATTATTATCCCATTCTTAGTTAGTATGAGCCCTAAATATAACAGTTAATTATCTCCATATATTCCTTTCTGCAAAACTTCTTTTTTAGTAAAATCCTTCCTTTTTTATTTGTTTGGTTGGTTGGTTGGTTTGTTTTGTTTCTTTGTTTGTTTGTTTTTATCACTAAGCTCTTGACCACTAGATCTCTTTCCACCTGACCAGGTTGCATAACCTTCCCTCTCCTGTCCTGAAATACCTAATGCATCTTGATTTTCCAGGTCAACACTCATTCTTTTGCCACTATAGTCTAAATCCTACTCCAAAGCCAATTGTTCAACTGTTTGCTGAGCTTCATTGCCAAACCTTTTGTTGTTTTTCTCAAAACCCATCTAATTCTTTGAATTTATTATTCTTTCACTTGTCCTGATGAAAGAAAATAAATGAAAAAAAAAAGAAAAAAAGAAAAATAAAAAGTAGAGGATCTTTAGGGTTTAAGCTTTTAAGAAGTTCTTAGTGGGGCAGAGAAAAGGAGAGTGAGACCAGAAAATCTCAGGTGTCAGCTACTCAGTACTGCCCCATGAGACTCCATGATGCAATGATGGGTCTTGAATCAGGACCACGTTTAAAGCTGTGCTTCTTCACCTAGGAAGCCACCTGGCAGACTGTATATCAGTATAAGTAGGGTGGAGGAGTAAAGAAACAGGGTTCAGATTTGAATGTGGGAGGGAACTGAAATGACAGATTGACACTCCATTTATACAATAGTCTGTTTATACAAAAGTGTTTCAACAATTCTTAAGTATTGTTGAAAAGATGCACAGATTTGGAGTATGCCCCAACATTAAATATTTGATGCTCCTGCTCTTTCCTATAGAGCACATGTGCAGATGCAGAAACAAAATATACTTCATTTTGAATTTTCTACATTTCTTGTCCCTTTCTCTCTTTCTCATACATATCTACTTTTTTACCCTTGCTCCATGTTTTTCTTCAAGGCATTTTCTAGGTTACCAGCTAGGTCTGTCATGGGTTGTGTACAGAGATAAACATCATGCAGTACATTTTCCATTACTTTGCTCCTACTCAAACAGCACCAGAAATTACTTTGCTTCAGAGAGGGATTGTGCCTTTCAGTTATCAAAAAAGTCTTCACCAGTTCCTGTCTAGGAATATATTCATTTCCTAAAAGCAGTTTTCAGTCACAGAGCTCACTCATTTCCATGCATATAGCAGTTTGCAGTTATTAAGACAGGGTGGAATTTTATCCTGTGTACGCTCCGGGGCGATTACAACATTTTAGGAGTTTCCTGAACTGCAGATACTCTTCTGCCTGAATCATCAGGCACTTTGGGTGTGAAGTTTCTTTTCTGTCTTGAGACTGACCTGTCTTTTCTCCTTGCCCTCCCCATGTGTCAATGACTGTTGGCTCTTCTGAATTTTCTAAATTGCTCAGTGCTGCAGGCTGTCTTCCTTTAAAACTTTTTTAATAATTATTCTTTTGTTTCAGCTTACTTTCTGCAGCATTACATATTATCTTGTGTTCAAATTTCAGAACTCTGTTGACTATTGCTGTTGTTATAATTTGGCAGACCAGCAAACTAACAGCATTTTGTACACTTTGGTCATGTTCATTGACCTAAAGAGTTCACAACGTAATTAAAACAAGGCAGAAGAAAGAGGATGTTTAATACAATTTGAGGAATAAAAACTGCTTTGAGAAAGGGATTAAGGAGAGATGTAAATGAAGACCAAAATTTTTGAAGAGAAGAACTGGACACTATGAAAAGTAATGAAATTAATGAAATTAACAGTAGAATAAGTTAAAAAAGGGAATAAGGAAAATCAGCTGAGGAACTCAAAATGCAGGTTTAGACAGATAGTGTAATGGGGCAAGAGCCTTGTGGGTTTTTGTTGCAGGTCTGTCAGCAGTGATGGATATTTTGGACAAAAGAGAAAAATTTATGACAATCTGAATAGGCAGGGTGCAGTCAGATGTTGATAGGGCTGTTGATAAATATGTGAATAATGTAAACATGGAGATAATGTAGATGGCTCATCACCAGCCACTCTCTTCTCCCTTCTGCTTCCCTGAAGGTTACCACCCCTGCTCAAATTTGCTAGTATAACTACACATGTAGCTGCCCCCAACCTGATTCTGTCAAAAGAATTTGGTTTTTAAAACCTACTAAAACACTCCTCTGCAAGGATTTTACAAATCAAATCATTCTGACAGAACTAGGTTAAGGAGCAGTTGTGCTTGTAGGTCGGAGAGAGCAGTTATCTTGTGGAAAGGAGATGGTATAATTTAGTGTCTGTGTACTAAGTAGGATAACATTTTTTAATTAGATAACAATAGAATAATATATGATTAATATAGAGGATAAATATAAACTTGAACAATTTCTTAGAAAAAAAGGAAAAAAGATAATATTTTTGAAGATAAGACAGAAGATGATTCCACAAGAGGAGAGCAGAGCACTAACAAGGGCATGAAATCTGGGAGTTTTGAAGGAGGAGAAGGGAGATATAGAGTACAGCTTTTGGGAATTTCTGCATAACGTCTCTTTTTTTTTTTTTTTTTGTGAGAAAATAAACGTGGTTGAATGTAAGAAAGGTCTTCTTGCAGCTAACATGTGCAAATGGCCACCATTAAGGTGAGACAGGCAACCTTAGGAATGAATGTTGAGTTTCCACTTCTGCCATGCTAATGCCTGCTCAGCTGGTTTCAAAGGGTTGTTTTAGAAGGTATTTATGGAAGAAAAATGGATGAAGAAATGTGTCCTGTTTCATATACTGTCTGGATAACAGCCCTACACTATGTATCATGCAATATGTGCAACCATCCAGGCATGACCCTGTCTTGTTTATCTACCTCCCACAGAGTTCAGCTTTGCAATCTTCATCTATTCAAACCAAAAACCAAAATTACCTAAAAAATGCTGATTCTGAAGATCTCTCAGGTGTCCTTTGGGGAGCTGTATGTCTTCCTTACAACAATATGTTAAGCTCTCACGTGTATTCCCACTGAGGCTGAAGAAGGAAATTGCAATTGCATCCTATCTTACATTATGCTAGGAAAGCACTTTGGACCCCTCCATCCTCTTTAATGTGCTGCATTCTTCCTTATGCATCAAGACATATCAGTCTCAGTTAGTATATCCACTGGTCTCATCACTAATGGAACAGCAGAATAAGCCAATTTTATCTATAATATACTCCACGACCCGTGTACAGAGTCCTTTATATATTGTACAACTTAGTTAAATCAAATCCAATTCTTTTGGGGCTAATAAAACCACAAATCTTACCTGGAGTTTTACTCCTTGACAAGCTTATGCTTCTTTTTTCTTCCCTGAGGTGCTGTAGCTGCTTAATAGAACGGTCACAAACAATATTTCCTAGCAACAACGAATATTTTCTTTAAAACAGTTAAATATTTTTAAGTGAAGTTGTTACAAAGAAGAACAGTTCCCCTGACTCTGACACTCCAGGAAGTCAACCAAGAAACAAAAATACTAGGAAATTGCTTTAGCATGAGACTTAAAGTTAGATTCCAATTCAGCAAGGTATTTAAGTAAGTACCTAAGAAAACCATAAGCTACAGAAAAAAACCCAACATTTTTAATATCTAGTTGAGATAGCAATTACATAGTCACTTAAAGCCAACCTAAATGGAATGAGACAAGCAATCCTATCCTCCGTCCCATCTCCAGCCATGTCCACCTGCTGGGGACTTAAGAAGTGAGTGACCTGGTTCACGGAACTAATCTGTATGAAAAGAATTACCCAGTGTGTGTCTCACAGGCTCCCTCCATCCCCAGCCTGACTAGTTTCTTGTTTTAGTTTAGCATTTAATGTGGGTACAAAGGAAAGGTAGGAATGTGTGGTTCAGATAAGGGAGAGAGAAAGCTTGATTGTGTGAGGGGCAACTCTCCCTTATGTAGAAGTAAATCAGTTGTGCAATTCCAGCTTCAGAGATCTCAATCTGCATGTCCACACCCAACTGCTGAAATTTTTTCTTGTTTTAAATCAAGAACATGAACACAGTTATCATATCCTCAGGAGAAAATAAAATGTTGAGGATTTTGATATAAACACTGCACTCAGTTTTAAGTAGAGGAGAATTATGTATCATTTACTGCAACAAATAGGAGTCTAGTGGGAATTTATTATGTAGTTTCTGAAGATGCTTTGTACATATCCCATGCACTATAATAGCTTCTTTGGAGAAACTAATTAGTTGCATCTCAAGAGGTGGCAATGTCCACATGGAAAGTTGTCTCTGTAAGGCACTGATTATGTCACATCTGCATAAAAGACTGGCTAACCCTTTCTACTTCACAATATGAGAGGTGTAAGAAGAAGAAAACAATTACACAGATAATAGATAAACGTTTGCTTTTCCAGTTGCTGAAGCTCACAAGATAGCTAGGAGTCAGCCATACATATACAGTATTGAAACAAGAGCTTGTTGCATTTAAATTAAGATTTCCTTGATAAGATTTCAAGTGAATTCAAGATGTTTACCTTTTTTGCTCTGGATCAGTAGGTGCAGGAGGCAGGGAAAATGTATTTTCAGACAGATAGGCTTAATTATTTTAGACTTCAAAACATAAGTAACCACTAAAATGAGTGTCAATATAAAGACACCTGTAGCAGCTGATAAGCTTAGCTCAGCTATGATAGCTGGCATCTAAACATCCATATTAACCCTATGGTTAAAGGGAGTTTTTATTTGTTAGTGTCTGAGCATGCCCATAAAATATGGATTATGTAGGTTAGAAATCTCTAGTGATCATGGGGGAGAAAAGGTAGGCAAGTACCATGTGAAGACATCAGCCCTGACCTACTGCAACTGCACTTTTCTAACTCTCATTGGCATTTGTCTCCCACCTGGGCCAAGCTTTCAGCCAGTACAATTATTTGGGCAAGCATTCATTAGGGATCAGACCAAGTCTATAATTTTCATTGTCCACTGTTGCTGCAAGAAGCCAGTAGAAATGAAGCACATCAAGCCATTGAACATTTTAACCCTCTGGTTTGTAGTTACTCTAGCCAGGAACTAAGCTTTCATTTAAAATCTGCCTCAGTGCCTTAAAAAATGATTCTTTCAGGTGCTTTCTAGGAGTCCATATAAGCTCACAAGGGCCTTGGCCTGGCACTTGAATGAAAATACATACATAAGTTAAATAAGAACCTACAAGTCTGCTGAATCAAGTCTGAAAGTAGTGCACCACATGTTATTTGAATTCAGT
Organism: Myiozetetes cayanensis; assembly: GCF_022539395.1. Lineage (NCBI taxonomy): Eukaryota > Metazoa > Chordata > Aves > Passeriformes > Tyrannidae > Myiozetetes > Myiozetetes cayanensis. The sequence continues at coordinate 24,468,790 of NW_026086604.1, forward strand.
CTTTTGTAAATTCTAGTGAAAATTCAACTGCACTATCCCTGTATTTCAAATAAAGTAACTCTGTTCAATTGAACTGACCTACCTGATTTTTCAAAAGGCAATTTGAAATACTGCATCAATTATGTCTTTGTTCCTAGACACTGATCATACAGAATCTTCTGTCTTCCAAGCAGCATAGCAGCTTCTTGCATTGCCAGAATCTTTGTTAACTAAATCAGAAAAATCATACCTTTCTTGTGATGGAGATCAGCCAAACTTCAATGTTCTATTGCAGCTGGGCTTGGCTTCCTGGCAGGTGGTGATCACAAGGGAAGCTGGAGTTTTCCCTGGACTGCTTAGGTTTTTTGAATTTGTTCCAAATGGACATCAGACACCACCCCTCAGGGTGAATCCCAGTTCTCTATTAGATCTCAAAGCATCAGGAATAATGTCAACACAGAAAACACACATGAAATAAAAAGCAAATAAATGGGATCAAGAGTTCAAAAGAAATGGCTTTGCTCTTAATGTGAAGAGGTGAAGTCATCTACTATTTAATATTCATGTTGCATTTTAATAAAACAATGGCAGATTAAGACTCTAACTGCTAAAGAATATGATTTTCTCTTAATTAAGTCAATGTGTATTTTTTAGAAGCTGAAAAAACAAGGGTGATATATGTTCATTTTTTATTATCACCTTCAGGCTTCTCTTTGTTCTTTCCCTCCCTTTTATTCTGTCTCAGGTTCTAAGTTCCGTATAAACTCTGATAGATTATGTCAGTGCATAATGGAAGGCTGCTGACAGTTTGCTATCTGCATTCATCCTATGTTGCTCTGCCTCTTTTATTATCAGAATAGAGATTAAAGGCCAATGAGCACCAAAGAACGTACATTCACAAAGATTGGCAGTGTTAAGGATTCATGTTTAGCTAAAACCTGATATTGGCACACCAGAGCATAAATCAGGGATGAGAAAGAGAAAGAGAGAGAAAAAGAGAAAGAGAGAAAAAGAGAAAAAGAGAGAGAAGAAGGGGTAAGGAGGGAGGGGGAGGGAAAGAAAAGAAAAGAAAAGAAAAGAAAAGAAAAGAAAAAAGAAAAGAAAAGAAAAGAAAAGAAAAGAAAAGAAAAGAAAAGAAAAGAAAAGAAAAGAAAAGAAAAGAAAAGAAAAGAAAAGAAAAGAAAAGAAAAGAAAAGAAAAGAAAAGAAAAGAAAAGAAAAGAAAAGAAAAGAAAAGAAAAGAAAAAAAGAGGATTCCCTCCCAAAATTTAAAGCAAGTCAGGGATATAAGCTAAGTCTGTATATGGTATATTTGTAAAAATTCTCCCACTCTTTTTTGCATTTATGTTACCAATATTCTTCTGTGATTAATGACGTATCAGAATTTCAGCTCTGCTTATTGGCTGGGATAAGTGTGTTGCTGTGGTGAATCTTAAGGTTAGGTTTCTTTCACTATTACGGATGGCAAAATGAAGTTCTCAATTACCATCTCAAGGGTTTACCTACAAGTCTGTACTATACATAATTTTTCTTTCTTAGTTTTCTGCAGTTAACAAACTGAACAGACTCTTGCTCCCACAGTACTCCTAAAATATTTCCAGGTATTGGCATCTTACTACCAAAATCCACCTGATATTCTTCTGTAAGAAGAAGAACATTTTACAGCTGTGGGAGAGACATGGTACGATTCCTGAGAGTGCTGCTTTGGCCAAAGTAAAGGCAACTTGATCCAGTGTTTGCAAATCAAATGAAAGATGGCAAAGGGTCTCTTGCATGCTGGCCAAGACTCATGGTTTCATTGTGTTACATGCATTCCATCCGAATTAAACAGTCAAATATTTTTCCATGCTGTACAATACTCAGTGCATGTAATGTTTTAATTTCCAAAGTGTGCCTTATAAACATTAACCAAGTAAGCCGTATAATATGCTTGTGGGATAGTTAATTGCATATTACTATCTTATTTTGCTAATACCTAAATTAAAGACTAAGTCCTGAGGCAACTTGCTCCAGATTGTGCATTAGCAGTATTAGAAACCATTCTCACAATCAATCACATGTAGCTTGAATATACTCTCTGGGATATTCAAATACTGAATGCAACTCGTGGAGCTGTAATGAAGCACCAAAAGCGCAGAAAGTGTACCAAAAAGGAACACAGTTAGGAGCAGGCAGTTCTGACACAGCCTGGTTCATAGATAAGCCCACTCAGGATTAAAAACCCAATGAATTCTGTGCATTCTCCAGAGAGATTCAGTCCTAGTTTTATACTTTGAAACATTAGTCATATACCCACTGCAGTAGACTCCACAAAAAAATGAGTTGGCAGCGGCTTTTTCCTGCTGTTGCTTCCCCTTCTATACCACACTGCAGTGACTCATATACTTAGGAAGTTTGTGCTAAGCCAGGTGTCAAGTGAAAGTCCCAGATAATTACACCCTCCTTCACCTAATGAACGTGATAGAAACCAACCTTTTCTGGGAGACTGCCTTGGCCAAAAGTAACTGGCAGTCCTGGGGGAGGAAAGACTACATGTGTCTTTCTAGATCTTTCGTAAAATTTAAGAAGAAATACATTCTTTGTGTATGAACCAATAAAAGACAGCTGTCTTTCTTCGGCAGTGGAAGATCCCATGAAAAATTAACTTAAAGGTGAAAGCAGTTGATGTTTAGATCCACGCTGTTTCTCTATCATGTTGGTGCAAAAAAAGTTATAAATCTTTCTAAAATGAAATGATATTTTTTTATCACTGCCCTGTCTGCAGATGAAAAGTTTCTATGCCATCACTCAGTTCATAGACCCTCTTCACAGCATCACCTAGTGCTGTCTTCCAGTCCAGCACTGCTGATGAAACACAATAGTATCAGTCAGACATCCTCGTCACCACTAACTTGATGCTTGCAAATGTCTTGCCAAGGGATTAGTTTTAAATTTCTTTTGTAATAATTTTCCATAGGGTATTGAAAGCCTATTGACATTAAAGATTGTACCAGCTGATTCTGCAAACCAGTTTTTAAATAAGTACTTTTGGAGAGCAGTCATCCTGGGAGAAGAGGGAAATAATGTGTCTCGGTGAGAGATGATCAATGTTCATTATTAAATGTGTTACAATACCACCTTTGTAACTGAACTGATGCACATTTGTATAGAATGCCTGATTTCTAGATAGGTGTTCTCTCTAAGAAACTAGGTTAAAAATCCCTTCAGTCAGACCTTATTTAAGATTACTTATTTTTTTAGTTCAGTTATTCATGATAAACCAGAGTTCTTCAATTCCTAAATGAATTGTCCTTTCCAGCTGTAATCTGTTTTAGGTATCTGTGACATACTGAGCCAGGACTCACTGCTGCTTTGGCAATGAAGTATTGTATCAAATCCTCTCAGGAAATTCATTTCAGAGGTGCCAGCTCTCACCACTGTCTGTACACAGAGCCAAAGTGCTTCAGCAGAGATTCTGTCTCCTGCTCCGCACATGCAACTAGCCTGAACATCTCCTCCTACTCAGGATTCACAGCACAGAGCCCTCATCTGAAGATTGTTTGTGGATGAACAGCTTTTTACACAGTTAACTTGAAGCCCAAGGGAGCAGCAGTTCAGGTTTTATGTGGGTACTCCTGAGAAGAGATATGTCTGCTGGTGCCTGCTTTGTCTTCCTCAGATATGGCACGGCAGTAGGTCTGTCTCTGAGTGCGTGCAGAACTTCACCAAGGCAGATGGATTATCCAGCCATACAGGAAGAATTCACTATCTGAGCAGCTACACTTCATAGCTGTCAATGAAAAAGCTGGGCACAGGGGTGCTATGGGCCAGATCTGACTAATGGACCATGAACTGGATTATGCATGCCCTGATAAACAAAACTCTAAGTAAGAAATTGAGGAATATATATTCTTGGCTTGGGGAGAAGAGTGCCTTAGCTGCAAGATTATGCTGTAATCTCTAGGGAAGCAAGTCTCCAGCTTCCTTCTCCTGCTTAAAGCTAATTTCTACACAGGAAGTGACACAGAATTTAGGGAACCTGAGAAATAGGGAGAGGGACCCTAATTCTGCACCTTATTAGTGGAGCATTCCCTGGCACTAAAGGCAAGCCAGATTTATGCCCTGCTCCAAGAAGTACATATGTTTTTTTTTTCTTGGATCAGGTACACAAAGAGCAGAGGGAGCAGAGATTACCCAACCTGTTAGCTGTTCAGCTACTTAGCAGAACACTAAAATTTCTCTTCTGAGGTTACTACATTCAGGTGTATCAGAAATAAAAGTTTGGCAGCTTTCTCTCACTTTCAGCCGTATTATGCTGACTTCATCACACCAAAATAACTACACCCAGAATTACTGTATATTCATGTCTTATCTGAAGAAAATGTGAAACTGAGCAGCAGTATATGGTATATGTAATGCACGGTATGCAAATGCAACGTTAAATGTACTGGAGAGGCCTTTTAAAGTAACTGCCACGACTGTAAAAGAAAGTTATTTCTCCTCCTCACACCCTGAGAGAGCTGCAGCTGTGGGAGGGGGAGACTGAGGATTAAGTACAGTGTGTGTGAACATAAAGCTATTGTTCTGACTGATTTTGTAGTCTTCTCTGTCCTGGGGCAGGGATCCTGGTCTTTCATCTTTTCTAGACTACTTTTCACCTCCCCTTTGCTTTCTTAGCAGCCACACTTAGCAGTTTCCATTTTCTCTGTGCTGCTTCTTTCTCCATTCCTTGTTCTTGGATCTGTATCAATACCTCTATTCTATTTCCATGACAATGGGTACGAAAGGAACAAAGCTGTAAAGCAAGGGACAAGAAGAGTGATTTCTAGGGAAGGGTCTGGCATCATAGTCTCCACATCTTGTACATAATTTGCTGATCTAGGCTGTCATGCTAATGTACATAATTCAGATTTTATATAAGGATATAGGTTATCTGTTTACTTGGTTGTAGATTAGAGTATTTTTATTTAGTAAGTTATGTGAGATGCAACTCTGAACATGTGATATGGGGATCAAAAAGTTACAACCTGTCAAATGATCAAAGATGCATCTAGGTGGATGCACCAGGCTATATGGTGAAAACCTAGGGAAAGCTTATAAAATTCTCAGAGTTCTCATTTTGGCTCTATTAGTCTGTGCTCTGTACTTCAGAAAATAACCTACTTTCTCTCTGCTGTTTTTACAATGGCAGTAATATTTCCTTACTTTGCAAAGTGGTTGTTGAGAATAAAATTACTGACATTTAGTGGTCCATGTATATGCACTGTCAAATCATAACGAGTTGTTTTGACATGCTCCTTATGAGTTTACTATTACTGGAATCCATATTACTAACACTAAATGAATTACTGTCAAGAGAGTTTTTTATTACTTCTTCTATTAAAAATAGTGTACTAATAAATAAAAAAAAAGAAAATTAATTATTTGGGAATCAATATTTCATTTTTCTTCACTTCTGGTGTTTGATGGCTGATTCTGATGCTAACAATGTTTTGTTTCTGCAGATCTCAGTCTAAAAAAGCTGGAGTCTCACTTACATGCATTTTTTCCCTTGGGCAAGAAGACATGAATTGTAACACAATAAAGCAAATTAGGATGCATTATACAGTACATTTAAGAGGCTAATTTGAATAATCACATTGCTTGATCAAAATTTTATTAAAATCAGTGTGAGTCTTTAACGGATTAACTTATATGGGTTTTTAAATCAAGTCCTTAATATCTTTTCTGCTAGATATTTGAACTGTACTTCCTATGTGCAATCAAGAGGTAGCAGGCACTTAATAACTGTGAATGGAAAAGAAGGAAAATTCAAAGGAAAAATATCCATTGACTGAAGGTTCAGAAGCTACTCAAGAATTAACAAAATTGTTCTCCTCTCTTGAGGAGAGGAAATGTTAAGATAATTTAGTGTTTCAACTCTATCCTCAAAGATTTGTCAGATGTGTGAGGTTTACTGAGCAATGAAAAGAATAATTTACATTTGGGCTATGAGATATTCTTGGTGCTGATCACTCTCTGAAGACCTGAAGGTGCTGGATTGCTACACTTGAAGTTAAACGACCACAGGTATGAGCCTTGCGTGAACTGGTTATAGCTTTCACTCTGGAAGATGAAGGAGGTTGAACATTTGATCTTCCTTGCTTTCAGTTCTTTTTTTCAAATACTACTTCCTTTCTCTTCAGACCATCATGCATATTCTGCATTAACGGGAATTATCCCGCTCTTTTGGGGCTCTGGAATAAGAATAATCAATCTGTAGTAGAAAAAAATGTGTTGTCAGCAACTATCAAAGTTAATTCTGTTATTTTTTTTTTTAAACAAACAGGATTAATCTCATGATGTGCTGCTTTGTACATGAGATTCTTTTCATTGTGAAACTACAGGTTAAGGAACCCAACAAACAGGAGCTGGCTACACAAAAGTAAGTAAAGAAGTTTGGAAGGAAATTCTTTGAATGCCAGAGGAAAAAAAATCTCCAGTACATAAAATTTCCTTTCTCCATTGTGCTTGATCATATTACTGTGTTCAGCCTACACCTGCTTTTCACCCTGCTTAATTTCAATTATAAGGTGCTCCTTTGTGTTGCACCATTTATTGCTAAATGAATCTGGTTCTAAGGATGTGCATGCAGCCAATTTATTCATTAGATATATTGTAGTGGAACTGAATAAAAGGTTTTATTATCAATCTCTTTAATTTCCAGATAGGATTTAGTGGAAATCAATATTAGAAAATGCATAATTGCTAAATCTTCCTAAATTAATAGACTCATTCATTAAGCCCCCAAAAATACTTAGTTGGTATTTCTTTTGACTTTCTCTAATTAATTAGCAAGTAGAAAACGATAGTGAGCAGAACAGCTTTTGGCACTCATGTGGTGGAATCTGAACACCAATGTTAAGGAAGAATTAATTTGGATATGTATATACACTATTTCACTCATAAATTGATTATAGGAGAATGCACTGCATAAGAAGACAAATGGTAGTTGTATGCTGATGGTCGGCAAAAAATCCTGTACTCAGGAGAAGGTTTTAAGCAGTTCAAACTGGGACACGTACCCATATGTAGACACTAATGAATAGTAGTCAGTTTTAAAAACTTTAGAATTAATTATAATGCAATCTATCTGCATGAAACTCCATGGCATGTATGCAGAATTTGTGAGATTTTCATTTGTACCTAATTAGAAAATTTTTCTGGGCCAGAAAGAAAGAAAAACAGTAATAAAAGAGTCTGGAAGAGAAAAGAAAATTATGAAAGAGCCTACAGTCTGGTGTGTCATCTAGGAACTGTAGGTTTTACTTTGTCCCAAAATGAAAGTCTTGGGGAATGGGAATACATAGTCATGAGTGCAGTTGCTAGTTTAGTGTCAGATGCTATTGACTCTGTAATAGGCTTCGATGGTGACTGGTTACCTCCTGCAGAGAACCTGTTCTTGATAGCTCAGTGGAGTTTCAAATGAGTCTGGAGTTTATGATGTCAGAGTATAGCTTGGTAGGAGAAAACCTTGCTGCTTCCAGACTTGTAAGTCTCGTACGTTACTTTTATAGACTTTAAGAAGTGTGCAATGAAACTCCAAGAAAAGTCCAGTTGAAAGCAATTTTCTGATCTCTGGCTCTGGCTCAAGTTAGGGACATTCCTTCTTTTGCATTTCCAGCATGCTTTGCATTTTTAGTGTGTGTAAGTTATGCTTGCTGTGACTGTGTCTGATGACTGAATTACAGAACATGCACATAGGTACAAAAATGAGTTTGGTTCTCTCACATTTGCCATATATGTGGTAAAAGAGGAGAAGAATATGCGTTCTCATCCCACAAAGCCTCTCACGTTTCTCCACTCTGGGATGGTTACAGAGAAACTGCAACTGCTGCCAGGTGTACTGGGTCTCTGTGTTGTCCTTGCTGTACTGTCTCTACATAGTATCTTAATTGTTTTCCCTACAAAATAACAAGGTGAAATGCTATTACAGCCCATGATCTGAGATGAAACATGGTGTAGAGAACAAAATCCTTACAACATGTAGGGCTGAGTTTCATCACAGTTAGCAGAAATTTTGGTGTCTGACTAGGAACAGTGATACTGAAATAACATGGCTATATTTTGGTGAACTGCCTTAGGATAATACAATTTCAAGAGTCTTGAAACACAACAAACAGGTAAACAAGAAGAAACAAACAAACAAACAAAAACATCCGAGGAACTCTGTATCACCCTTACAGTGCCCACCATTAAAAAGATTTGTAACTATGATACAGGTCAGCTTCATCATGTTTGTTCTCCACCACACATTGGAAATGTTGCATTTGTGGGGCCGAGGACATTTCCTTACTGCATGCTGTGGCAAGATTCAGGTATTAGGTCTGTTTCCCCTTGAAAGAAAACCTAGTAGCATTGGCAGGGAGAAGATTAACATAACTGGGGGTCAAGACTGCATGATACTTCATGGGCTATACCTGTGCTGCATTTCAGATACCATCAATGACTCTTCAAATGCCAGCACTGCTTAAAGCATTATTGTTCAGAACTAGCCTACTAAAACAAGTAACAGGCACTGAACAGTTTAGTTTGGCAGATGATTATGCTTTGACAATATATATGGAACTCAGGTTTGACTTATATATATCTCCTAGACAGATGCACATCATTGGTTTTGAGCTACCTTTTTTCCTGCCAAAATGTTTCTACTTCTTTGTCTGGTCACTGGTTTGATATTTATCACCTACTCTTTCAAAATGGTACTGTTTTTCTGTTTGAGCTAAATATTGACTACTCATTTCTTATTTTTTCATGCTTTTACTCTTTCTAAGAAATTGCTCATTATAACACACAGCAACTCCCTTCATACAACAGGATTGATTTGTTTGTAATTGAGTCTGATGGATGGAGCTAGGATTAGTACTTGTGTTTTGGTGCATGTCCCATGAATCTTTTAATGGATTTCTTCTGTATGGTGGATTGACCTTGGCTGCATGACAGGTCAGTGCCAGGTGCCCACCATGCCACTTTACCACTTCCCTTCCCAGATGGACAGGGGAGAGAGAATAAGATGGAAAATGACTTGTGGGCTGAACAAGGCAGTTTAATAAAGAAAAAGCAAAAGTTTGAGCATGCACAAGCAAAGAGGAGAAAAAAAGGTTTATTCTCTGTTTCTGATCAGGAAGTGTCCCTCCACTTCCCAGGAAACAGGGCTTCAGCAAACGTAATGGTTGCTCTGGAAGACAAACACCATAACTAATGAATGCCGCCTTTTCCTTCTCCTTCTCTTAGCTTTTATATCTGAGCTGATGTCATATAGTATGGAATATTCTTTTTGGTCAGTTTGCATCGGCTGGCCTAATTGTGTCCCCTCTCAGGATCTTGCCCACTCCCAGCCCCTTGATGAGGAGGGAATGTTGGGGAGACAGTGCTGATGCTGTGCCAGCCCCGCTCAGCAGCAGTCAAAACACTGGTGTGTTATCAACACCCTTCTAGCTACAAATGCAAAGCACAGCACTGTGAGGGAAAATGAACTCCATCTCAGACAGGCCCAACATATTTTGACTTCAAAACAAAGAATCTAGCTTTCAATTTGAGACATAAAGTTACAAACTGGATTGATTTACAATAGCATTATAGAAGAAAAGGAACACTTATGCCTTTCAATAATGCTACTAGTTTTTGATTTCTTTTTAGTAAATGCAACCTGATTTTAAGGTATGTTACATTTTTAACAGAAAAGAAAATGTTAGCACATTTGTATTTTTCCCTTCATCCCAGATATATCAGTCCATATACTAGATCTGATTTGCTGTTTTCAGAATATATAACCACCTTGTATTCTTAAAAGTAAATGCAGTCAACCTATATGTAGAAAAATGATTTCACTGTTCCAGAAGATGCAATTGCTAACTTTCATTATCTTGAAACAATGAGTATAGGAGTACAGAATCATAAAATGGTATTTCTTAAGTAGAGGAAGTCAGGTTTCTTATTTCTTTATATATGAGGAAAAGTTATTTTAAAACTTTATTTTAATTGCACTGTCACTTCTCATTTGAAGTGACACAGCCTTCTAATGTATATGCATGTTTAAAATGTTGCAAAACAAAACCTGTAATTTCCTGAGTAACATAGCATTTAGAATGTCCTATATACACACTTAAAAATCCATCCAAATGGAGCAGTTAATCCTGTTTATAGTTCTGTGAAAATGTATGAGTCTAGGCTCCTAGTAAAGCTCAGGGAGGTGATGCTAGAAGGAGGCAAAATTTCATGTTGGGTTTATTTGTTCAATTTATTTTGGTCTAAGCTGAATAGACAGGACAAACAAATAGGTTAGACAAAAGATAGTCCTAATTTCTCTGGAAGCCAGAAATTTGGAGGAAATTTTGTGCCAGAAAATGTTGACATGCTATTTCAGCAATGACTATTGGTGTGTGTATGGTCACTGAAATTGAAATTTCTGTCTGTTGCCCATTTCTGCTATTTGTGTAGAATTAAACTTGACAAGAACAGTGATCTCACTAAGCAGTACAATGGGATCACATGGTTTGTGTCTCCAGTTAAATCCTGACTCCATGGTTGACCAATTGAGTCCTCTGGCATGGCTAAGTGCACCCATGCTATTAATTCAGAGGCTCTGGCGCCCCAGCCCTGGGAGAGCTTGGATAGGTAGATTCAGAAACCTCTGTATCCTGGTCCTGAAGCAGCCTACATGGAGCTCTGTCTGAAAAACACCAGAGTAACAACAGGAGAGAAGGGACATCAAGACCTACAGTTCTGTAACCTGAGTACAGGAGCTTACCAGCTTTACTGGGAGCTCTGGCTACCAGAAGATGGCTTGGAAATGGGAAAACTGAAGGCACCATACTGTCATCTCAGTGCAATGCAGATCTGTCTGAACACCTGGGATACTGAGGCAGTCCAGGAAACTGTGAGAAAACTGCCTGGTCCTGCATCAACTTTTGTCAAACATTACACTTCTGACAAAGCGTGCTGGGCTAAGTAACATTTTCTCATGAAAATAATTTAATCAGAAAACAGCTTATCAGCTGTAATTATTACATCAGAAAAGTCCTTTTATGGAATGGAGAAGAACCGAGGTCTAGTCAAAAAAACATACATGTCGTGTTACTGAACACTGCAGTTCTCAACATTTAGGGTAACAACTTCAAAATTCTGAAGATGTTTGAATATATAATTTTTATCTAAATAGGTGGAAATTTTGAAGCCAAAATCTGGCCTTGAAATTCCAGATACCTAGGACTCAGTGGTCCTGCTGTGAATACATACTTTTGTGAATAGTAGGAAGAATTTGCAGCTTAAATCTGCTTTAAAAATGCCAGAACACTGAGCCACTGAGGTTTCTCAGACCAAAATGAGGAAGAGGTATGTGTCTCTCAGAACCAGTTTCTCCCAGAGAATTAGAAACTAAATCAGACCAGAGAATGATATTTGATTTTATTTAGCAACCTTAAACCTAAATACTTTCATGCAACTGACTATGCCAGCCAAAATAGGAGCTCACTGGCAGGATTGACTCAGGTTGTGCAAGATTTGAATTGAAATTCAATTCCTTCCTGTCCTATTCGAATTTCATCACTGATTTCCTAAGTGACTTCTGAGCTATGATTTCAGTGTTTTCCGCATCTCCTGATAAAGCTGACAGAATGAGCAAAGGAGTACAGCTCTCTGTCTGGGTAGTGTGAGTGATCATGGCCAAGATGGGACACCTAGATTACAGTCAGCCTACAATAAAACACTGGCAGTAGTAAAAGTGTATACCTGAGTAACAGGAAATTTAGGAATAAGGAGTAGAACTCATGTGCTGCACTTTTTAACAATGATATAACCACTGAACACTTGGCAAAGTTAGGGAAGGAGAAATACCACCTGAGAGAGAGCCTGTTCTTCAGTATTTGTCATCTGGCAATACCTATTACATGTTCTGCAAGTGACATGACTATGAATCCCAGCAATTAATTTAGTAGCCGGGCAGGTGTCAGGTGGTTTGGGCAATCTGCTCAGTAGTGTAAGGGAGTTCTAGCTGTATCCCAAAGTACCCCTAGAAGACCTAGAGTAGTTTACCTTTAGACTGACAAATGGATGATCCACAAATGACAGGCCAGGATATTACAATCCCATCAGTCTTACTTCAAGCCCTGGGAAAGTTATGCAATGAATCCTCCTGGGGGCTATCACAAGTTAGATGAAGTACATGATCGGGAAAAAAACCCCAAACATGGCTTTACCAAAGGCAAATCATGCTTGACAAACCTGATTTTTGTCTGTGACAAAGTAACCTGCTCGTCAGTGTGGGGTGAGCTGTGGGTATTACCTACCTGGATTTCTCCAAGGCTTTCAATATGGTTTCCCAGAATCTCCTCCTGCAGAAACTGATGTGTTACAGTCACCCTTTGTCTTTCTACAGGGTTACGAGTTTGCTTTCTGAAAACATTATATCCTTACTCTCTACTACAAGAATACCTCTCTCTTTTGTGAACTACAAACCTGTCTTGTTTCCTTAGAGGATCGAAAATGAGGCTTTTTAACAATCCCAATTGAATTCTAGCATTATTTCCTTGAAAACAAACTTGTGGATGAGAACAACAAAACCATATTGAAGACATGCTCATTTTTCTGCATGTGCCCCTGGAGTCTACTGCCCAAGAACAAGGAACAGTAAAGTGTTTCTAAAAGCTTGTAGAATACCCATGTTTAATGTAATATTAATAACATAGTTACTGCCTTCTGAAAAATTAAAAATTAAAAAATGCATGTAGAGTGGTGAATGCAGGAGCAATGTGAAAACTATGTAGTTCACAAATTGTTGTTAAATTTTAGTGACAAAGAATCTAATTAAGATTTAGCCTAAAGTGAAATTCTTACAAGAAAGGGAGAATTAGATTTATCATTAAATGGTAGTTTATGATCCTAAACCATGATGTAGCAATGTATTTATGTACATTCAGGAAAACCTCATTATGTGAAAATTTGGTTATGTTCATTTATTTACATATGCATTTTCAAAAAGATGCTAATAGTTTATTGAAATTATTATTATCTGAACAGTAGTCAACTGTTTCTAGGGGATCTAAAAATTGAAAATGTTGGGAATATTTAAAATACGCCTCTACAATAGAATTCTCCAATATTCCCAACTAAGATAAGAAGCATGTGCAAGTTGGAAAAGCATACTGAACTTAATAACAATATGTAGTGTGCATTTTGTGTTTAAGTCACAGCATTTTTAAACTGGAAAGGGGCATGACATATCGATGGTAAGAATTTTAACAGTTTTGGGTGGAAACATACACCTCTTGTTTGTCTTTCTGTTCAAGAGACTGGGAGCTGTGAGGCCACAGAATGTACTCAAGCTCTCCACAGAAGAAGAAGAGCTAGGTAAGGAGGGATCCAGAGACATCTGTCCTTGATGTTTCATTAATATCTTGGAAAACAGAATGGAAAGTGTTCTCATGAAATCTGGCCTTGACCCTGATCTGAGACAGATGTGAGAATGCTGCAGAACTGGAAATCAGAGTATCCCAACAACCAAAAAATGATAAAGGAAAAAAATAAATGTAGTCCAACTCAAAGAAAAAAAGGTCCAAATTCTGGTTTTGGGAAAAAATCAATGACAATATCAGAAATGAGAATGATAAAACAAGTAAATGACGTTGAGGAAAAGGATTCAAGGATCCTTGCAAATCTAGTCTCTCCTAAAACAGACTGGCCAAGCGTTAACAGCACCACGCTGCTATCAAGGCAGCAAAGAAATGAGGTTGGACTCAAAGCACTTTAAATAGATACACAATGTAAGCTTGGTCTGCCCAGCACTGCTAGACCTCTGCTAGAGCTCTGTGTCCAGATTCATGTTAACTGAGAATCCAGCATAGACCATCAATGATATGCTGAGATCTAACAAACCTCTACCTCTTCTCTCTGCCTCTGAGAAAGAATTTAAGGGCCTGAGGTTGTTTAGTTTTGACAAAATATGATTAAGCAGCAAAATGTTACTAGTTTACAAGTGTTTAAAATGTCAGTTGTGAAGAATTTTTTCACAATGCCCCATGTTGAATTAGACAAGATATAATAGCTAATAATCTAGCTGAATCAATATGAAAAAATTTCTAAATTACAAGATCAGTGAAGTATGGTCGAGAAGGGGAATATGGAGAATATTCCTCATTGTCTGTTTTTAAGGACTTCCATCAGCAGTGCTGTAGGCACAGCTAGTACTGTCCTGAAGTGGAAGGATGGAATCTCTTGGGGTCACTTCCAGTTCTAATTTTGCAAATATCTGAAACTGTTAGGAATGATTACTATCATACAGACTTAGCTTAAAACACAACCAAAAATAATCCATCGTTGGTTCTTTGAAGCCTGGGGTGTTTTAGACTTGCATTTTTATATTTCTATGTTTAGTCTGAAATTCTCGAGTGATTACAGATCCCCTGAAAATGGAGGGCTGCCAGGGAAAAATATTGCATGAGTTGTGAAAAATTCCTATGATCAACCTGCACGAGGTGAAAAAGTGTAGCTTTAGAAGGAGGCTTCCTTTCACATTTGGCCAATCGATTCACTTTAAGCAATAAGCTCATTTTTCAAGGAAAGCTCTAGTTAGAAGGAATGTCTGAAAAAGTAACAGAAAAATTAAATCTAACTCCTATCCCTTAAGACATTTCTAAACACAGAAAAAAAATGTTTAGAATTATATAAAGAGAATGATTTCACCTTAATGCCTTTAGTTCCATATTTGAGATGTTTCTGACACCTTACTTTCTCTGACTCAGAGGGTCACATGCAGAATTAATTGTGAAAAATTTCATAGAACAGTTCTACCCAGTAGAAGAATCTCTGCAGTCTCTACAAAGAAAGAGATGCTTTCCTACAAACTAAAACTTCCAAGATTTGTAAGGTTAAAAAAATGGTGTAATCTACTCCAATATTTCAGGTTTCTGGTATACATAGTTCTCTGAATCAACAGATTCTGAAAAAAAAAGAAAAAGGGGGGGAATTAATGCTGTGCATATATAGTGACCCTCTTTTTAACACGAAATGAGTAGATCAACCTGCAGGGAATGTGATTATCCATGGATGAATTAGCTACCTGAACAGGTCTGAATCAACATACCATTACAGCTGAGACATATACAAAATGTTTCAGAGAGGTGTGGTATGTATGAAGCAATAAAAACAGTGTTATTTTCGTTTTAGGCAAGAAAATACCACTGTGCTTCTGAACATAGTCATGTTAATTTCTGATGAAAAACTAATTTAGATAACAGTCCTATTTTTACAGTACAGGCTTAATGGGGAAAAGAGCTAATGAGTTTGATAAGGAAAATTATTTTTGATCTCTAAGAGTTCATCTATCCATCTACTGAATACCTGCCTTCATTAGCTGATTCATTTTATTCAAGTGGTTTTCCAAATCCTTACCTACTAAAAGGGCTCTCAACATTTCACTGTCATTTAGATATTTTGTCCTGGCATTGCCCATTCTCATATGGAGAAATTTATTCCCAATTTATAAAGGATGAACACTGACAAAAGCAATGAACTTGGTATAGTATGCTATCCAAGATGACAAAGACAGTCTGTAGGACAACACAGTATGGTAGTACACATCTTTCCAAATTATTTTAGTTAGAATTCAAAATTTCTATAGATGAACATGAGCAAAACCTTTCCTAACAATGGGAATGGGCAGTATGTTAACAAATGCAATTGAATTCTGACCTATGCAGTGATTAATGCAAATTGGAATGAATAATTTAATATATAATGTGAACATTTTCCTAATGCAAGAAGTGGGACTTGATGAAGTTCAAAGGAGAAGCAGATTAAAATTGGTCAAAAGTATTATTTAATATGATTAATATCTAATCAGACCTGCTCACTCTTGCAAGAAATAAAGACCAAGAAATGAGGAGAATTTTAAAACTAATTATATGCTAATGAAAGGCAGTTACACTTACTCAACTAAACATATGTATGTCTTTATATGCAAATAAGCTCCCTACTGACAATATTTTGGGGAATCCAATATCCCGTATCTATGCCCCAAGGGGTAGTCTATTTGCAGTTGTCTAAAACTTGGAGTAGCCTTTGACTAGTGGATGTCACAGACTGAGACAGACCTCTCATTTGAACTGACACAGCTCTGATTTCCACTTGGTGGCAGTACTCACACCTTATAATGCACACATAAGTTTTGCTGTTAATAAAGTCATCTTCTTTTTATATCCTTCTCCAGCTCCATATCAGAGTGATTTTTTTAAAAATAAGTTTATAGACATCACTTTTTCTAAGTTGTTACAGAAATACAGTATGATACCATCTCCTGATAGATATGGTATCTAATATAATGACATTTTTCTTTCATTTTCTATTATTGAACATGCATGATAAATAAGGATAAATAAAGATTGCTATGAAAGTAATTGTACTGCAAATCATATTTTAGTTTAAAACCTAACACATTCAAAATTTTATGTGGCTCGTCTTTCTTGCTTAATTCCCAACAACATATTTCAGATTGGCATTTCAGACTGATGGCTGTTGAAAACGTGGAATGAGTTGGCAAGGCAGTGTTTATATCTTTTCTTCCTTAATTTCAGGGGGTTTATATGTATTTGTCATATTTGTCAATATTCTGAGTTGTCTTGTATTTTAAATACTGAGCAAGTCCTGGGAATTAAACAGTATCATTGTTATCGAACATAAAAAGTGCATTATCTATTGTGTAATTGTCAGTGCTGGTATATCAGTGTGCTCTCCTGCATGAAAGTGGGCTGCCCAGCTGGATCTTTCCTTGAGTAGGGAAGGTGGTTCCTATGCTGCTCAAGATTACTCTTCAAGTTTGAGAGAATCTTTATCACATCAGAGACTTGGTAAGTAAATTGAGATCAAGCATGATGAAACTTTGAATTCTTAGCTAAGCGATATAAAGGATTGATTGTCTGGAATTCAGCCTGGATTGAGCCAAACTTAAACTCTTCTCTGAAAAGGAGTTTAGAAAGCAGTAGGATCCTTTCTGAACCTCATGACTCAGCAGAAGGATCTCCCTGAGACTTTTGTCTGTCCCCATCCTCTGTGCGGTAAATAATCAAGTGTACCTCGTCATTGAATCTTATTAAAACACTGTTTCATTTGCCATTGAACTTTGTTATATCATTAAAGTTTATTGTTGCCTCTCTCTTGTGAGTGAAGTGCACAACTCCATCTGCAGCAGTTGGCTATGACAAGGAAGGCAGATTTAAATGTTAATTTGCTGTGAATATCCACCTACCTTGTAAGTAGCAAGGAAAAAACCTTCCAAATTGTATCAAAAAAAGAGGGAAAGTGGAGACTGAGTCCAAAGTTTGAGCTGAAAGTTCATGAAATATAAGAAATAATCAGAAAATATGTCCCCCACACTTGTGAGCAATGCAAGTACTTGCATCAGATTGCACACACACTCCCACCTTTGGATCCACAGCCTGATGCACTACTATTCATTCAAGCATGTTCCATACTTCTCTACATATAGGTCAATTTCTGCTTAGTTTTCCACTGAAGAGGTTTAGTGAGTGACCCACTTTATGATATTCCACTGTAAGAATTCCTTTGTGTCCAATATGTCCCAGATGGTTTAGTATCAGAACCTGGTAGAAGCTGATGGGAGCAGATGTGACCTAGAAAACTTCCAAATCAAGTACGTGGAGAAATACATTTGCTTGTGTTATTTATTTATTCTCTTGTTGACTTAGAAAAGCCAATCAAAATAGCAGTAGTTGCAAGTATTGCTTTGTGGCTAATGGAATCAGTAAGAGATTTTCTGGAAAAGGAAAATGCTGGTTAGGAAAGAACATAGATTTCAGAATACTTCAACATCTTCCCCTTCAGTGTCTTATTGCTCAGAGACTGAATATCTGCACCCTCAAGAAATGTAGGCAAAGAAAATCTCATGATTAGTGTGAATGCCTTTGTTACTACAGGCATTTTCCATTATCCGATATGCAAAACTCATTTCCATACTCAGTCTACTGTGCTGCTTAGCCTCTGCCTTCCTCATGAGTACACTGGAGACTTTACACTGACCCAGGTGGGAGCAACTAGATCTCTTAAGACAAACATTTTAAAAAAAATTGTGTTTTACTTCCTGAACAGTACAACTGTGTGTCATTAGAACATGGGCAGGTGCATGTCCCATAGGCAAAGTGAGTTACCCACCAAACATCAGTGGTCTAAGGGCTGTCCACTGCTAACCATTGGGTGTGATTTACAGCTACCTTCACCGTGCAGTAAAAGAAGTGGCTTGCCTCCCAGAAGTACAGACAAAAGGGTCTGTTAGCCTAGTCTCTGAATTTTTAGACAGCTGCATTTAAAGAAACTATCCACTTTCATGACCATTAATATTTAATACATTTTTTTTCCTTTTTTTTGACAGCATGGACGTTTTCTAGGAAATACAGAAAGCTCTTTCTGACCAGTGTGTTGTTATGAAGAAAGCATGGCATTCCTTAAATTACTTTTTTTTTTTAATTCAATGACTGAAATTACTAAATTAATTAAAGATTAAGACTAAAATCTTTGCATACTGTGATTTTTTAAAAAATCAATAGAACATCTAGTGGCTCTGCAATGTTTTAACAGCAAATACTATGAATAAATCTTTAAAACAGCAAAAATCTGCTCTATTGGTGACAGTTTTAATTCCATGATTAGATTGCTAGGAACATTAGCTGTTGGAGAAACTCAGTTTTGGCTCCAATGGTTTGGTGGTAAATGTGTCTTAACAGTGAGAGGCAAACTGAAATGCTTCCTCAGAAAAACAAATGTCTTGAAACATTGCGTGACTCACAAGAGCACAAGTGGGAGTTAGAATTTTCACCTTTATAGTGCTACTGTGACTCCAAAAGGGCAGCTGAAAGCTCTTTGGTGAAAATTATTTTGGACATCCTGGTAGAGTTTTTATAACGGCTTGAAGTAATTTAAAATGGCTGTGTTGCTGTTGCTGACAACATAAAGGGAAGAAAAAGATGTAATTCTGGCAGTTACCCAGTTTGGAGAATAAAAACCATTGCAGTACCCTTTCCTTTTGAGCTGATTCTGAACAGAAGACCTCATTGATCAATTTGACTCACACTGTCTTTACATTTTCTTCTCCAAAGAAGAGTGCACCTAACTTTATAGCACTTAATAAGCTTCATTTTTATTACCCTAGGATTAATGCTGCCCTGTCCAACTTAACAACATGTTTTAGTGGGATATTTCTGAGACTTAAGGCAAGGAAGTATATTTACACATTCATAAAAAACTGCCTTGCAAGTTCCCACCCATATCCAATCTTTCTTGATATTCTGCCGTAAGAAATAGATTCTTGCAAGAAACTTTAATTATCAATCCAAGATTTAAGAATTTGTGGACTGTTTTTCTTTTTAAGATTCCTAGTATGTAAAGGCAAATACTGAAAGATAAGTATCCTATTTTCTCCTTATTTCTCTCTGAACTTTGCCTCAACTCAAAATATACAAGCTGAAACAAATTATCCAATACAGAGGAGGCAGTGTGTCATCACTGCAACCAATATAGATTCTGGAAAAGGGTGACAATCGAAGCTTTGACCAGACTCTCAGGAGTAAAATAAAAAGTCTCAAATGACATGCTTCTACATATAGTACGTGATGGAAACATTTTAAAATCTTGAAAATCCAGTTTCCACTTTTATTTCCTTGCTTAAGGCTAAGCTATGTTGTGCTCTTTGTAGTTAAGGGATAGAGGAAGGTTTTTTTTTCAATGACCTGGGTCTTCTGAAAGGTGTCTATTGTCTTTACAACACTTTGATGCCACCAGGAATGCTCTATGCTATGTGGATTCTTGAGCTGACATAGTACCATGTGGCTCTCTAATTCTGCCTGTAACACCATTGAATCCACTGCTAATAAGCAGGACTGAGAATGTACCCTTATTTCACTTTTGTATCACCAGTAACAGGACAATCTGAGGCAAACAGATTCAAGAAAGAAATCTATTCTGTAGTTTCAGTTTGTGACAACCTCTAAGGACTGAGAACAAATCCTTTGCATTCCACTGAATTTCTCAAGATTTGCTCAGAAAAACAGAACTTCATTCTTTTACTAAGCTTGTAAGAAGCCTTGCAAGATAGATTAGCAGATAATTCTGCTAAATATAAAGGTCTGTGAAGGTGTGATTTACAAGCACCACCTAATTATTTTGTCAAGACCTGTAAAACCATATACAGTGATGAAAAAGGTGTGTACCATTGCAACATTCACAGAATGTCTACTTCAAATGCTACCACTAAATAACACTGATCAAGAGTCTGCAACAAATTTATCAGCTGCATTTAAGAACTTAAAAGTAACAACTATAATATGCTGAAGTAGGAGAACAAGAGAAATCAGAGGTTGCCTCTTGATCTTAGAAGGAACAATGGACAGATTAAAGAGAAAAAACCCAGTTTGATAACCCCTGGTAATGTGACTCAGGAAAAATCCCTCACCTGACCTAAGTCTGCAGGGTGGCTTAATTCTGAAAATCAAAACAGGGGATGTAGATCAACTGAATGAATGCAATGTGTTAGCAGCATTGGCAAACTCGGTCTGCACTGGGTAGCTGGGGTCAGTCTCCTGAGTTTCTGAGAAAGAGAAAACTTATCTTCAGTTTCTGTAGAAAGGCAGAGAAGAGCAAATGCTGTCTAGCCATTGAAGAAGACTAGCATTAACCTTGCAACATGGGATGTCATATAAAACATAGGACAGATAAAACATCTTTTTTCAGTCCTGCTTGGCTGCATTAGCACTACTGAAACACAAGGTTTCAGTGTGTCTATCACTGACCATCTACACACAGCATCACTGTGACAGATCTCCTCTCAAAAGCTGTCTGTTCTGCACTGATGTTTTTCCCTCACGAGTCATAGATTACTCTAAGGGGATAATGGCTCAAGCCTCAGGTGCCAAACAGTCACAGAGCAGTGATGGTGGGCTGAGAAGAGCACTGTGCTGACCCCAGACAATGCTTCCACCTCTACACCTCCCTGGACATGGCAACACCCAGTGGTCTGCTACTCTCACAGGTAGTTAAAACAAGGATTGAGTGTACAGCAACATAAATAAAGTCCTGTTGCCCGGAGTAGTCTATAATTGGAAATGTGGGGATGTCTCTTTGTAGCTGGTGTGGGTCAGGTACAGGATTAAAGGTTTCTCCCAAAATAAGGTAGATATAATGATATGCTAATTTTTCAATCACAGGTTTAAGAAGAACAATAAATAACAGGTATATGAATTAAATGGCAGAGGGCTCTAAATGGCTATAGCTTTTGAAGAAGGAGTATTACTGTGTTGCTAATGCCCATTCCTCCCCCTCCCCCCCAAAATTGTATTGACTTTTTTTCTGAAACAATCAATCTTATAAATGACTGAACTCTCTAGCTACTTGTTATTTTCACTCTGTTCGCTTCTGATTGAATCTTGTAGGCACGGATCCATAGCGAACTACAGTGCAGTCTTTCTTATGTACCTCCTTCAGCACCAGGTTTGGATCCCAGCACTACAATCTGAGCTGAGACATAGAGCCCGACTGCTCTGGCGGTGAACACTAGGCTACGGTCTTCTTTTGCCAACCAAACTAATTCAAACAATCCAGCTGGGTTTAGCACCTGTTATCCATTTTCCTCCAGGAACTGAACACTGGCCTGATTAGACTCGCTTGAAAAGGCAGCATTGTCAAAACACCAGCCATGTCAGTTGCCATCAGAAAGATTGCCGCAGGGTAAAATGGTTTAATGCAACAAATACTCTGAACCACGCACCTAGCTGTGTGTTTCCCTACATTAGCTCAACATTTTATTTTATATGCTTCAGTTTATTTCCACTTCAGGCTGGAGAATTAGGCCTACTTGCTGCTATCCCAGTATGTGTGCTGGTTGTGTATCAGACTCTGCTGACAGCATGTTTGCATATTACTTTTTTCCTTCCTGAGGCTAGCATGCTTAATACTAAACAGTGCATCATAAAAACACATACAATAACTCCAGCTCTCTATGGATGAATTCCAGATGGTTATTTTTGTTGGTTTTCTTATGGTTTACTATTAATTCTGGGTTTCGTCTCAGATGTAGATGGAACAGCCAGTTGCTTTCGGCAACAAATTATTGGCAGAAAGGAGAGATGGGAGAGAGATCAGTAAAAACACAACAGCCAAAGTTCTCTCTAGTTGGTGCCACCAGTGCCAGCTGGTGAACTGCACTAGTCTGAATTTTGACACTCCAAATGTCTTGAACAGTGGTCCAGCCACTGTCTTAACTCTTTTGAAGTAATTTATTACACTTGTCTTAACTTTATTTCTGTTTTATTTCTGGACAACTTTTTCCTTTCCAGTCTCCTTTAACTCTGTTGCATACATTTCTAACATGGAGTACTAAACAGAGGTATGACTCCTTACAGGAACTTCCAATCCTTCTTGTGGCACCTAGAGGCTGAGGAAGTGGCTGGAAACAAACTATACATATATATATGTGTATGTG
This sequence comes from Myiozetetes cayanensis, assembly GCF_022539395.1. Taxonomy (NCBI): domain Eukaryota; kingdom Metazoa; phylum Chordata; class Aves; order Passeriformes; family Tyrannidae; genus Myiozetetes; species Myiozetetes cayanensis. The sequence goes on from NW_026086604.1 coordinate 24,491,266, forward strand.
CATGTTATATATGTGTTAACTATAATTATGCTCCAGCAGCATGATGTCCTGCAAGCTTAATCTGAAACATATTAATCTGGAATGGGGAATTTTTTATTAGAGACAAAAATGCCATTAACTGAATGACAGCCTAATTGCTTTCTGAATGATTTTCATTAAAAATCTCCACTCCAAATGTCAGTTAAGCAGAACTCTCTTCAACCAGTGAAACCTGAAATGAGCTCACTTCTAACTCATCACGTTATGGTTTAATTCAAATACACATTGAAACCCTGATCCAGCAAAGCATTTAAGCATATGTTGAAGTCAATGGGATTACCCGTACATTAAAATTTAAACATATGTTTAAATACTCTGGTGCACTAAATTACCCTGTGTTTTGCTTTCTCTCCTGTTGGCCAAAAGTTTGCCTCTATCACTCTACTTTCATTTCCAATCCCTTCCTATTTCCTCTCACTGGAGATTAGTAGCTTTCAATTAACTCTGAAATTTTCTCTAGGATAGATATATTTATTTCAACATATGAAAACCTCCACCTTTTCTGCAGGGCCTGCTGCTGTGTGCCTGACATTAGTGTTCATTGAACTAGTGTTAGCTGGCTCCTCGTCACAAATCATGTTTGTGATTCTGTGGTTTTGTGATTCTATGTATTATAAATACCCTCCCTGTCTGTGCTTATGCTGCTGCATGCTCTTGCAGCAGCTCAGCTCCACACTGCCACCCCTGCTCTCTCTTTCTGAGGGTAGCTGTCAAGGCCTTTCAGCACTGCACTTGCTGTTTTTTCTGTTCCTTGCTGGTACATTTCTTTTTAATGAAGAAGAAAATGTTTTATGCATTTAAGGGTCAGATCCCATGTAAGAGGTGAAAGCTACTCCCATGCTAACTGGTTACCCATGGTGAGGCATTTTTATTAGTGACCAAACTGCATGAAGACATTTATAAACTTACATGACTTGCCCTAGGATTCTCTGGATCACTGCCATTCTATGAATGACCTACTGCTTCATATATTCATTTGCTCATCATGTTTTTGAATATTTCCATCTAATTTCCATTTTTTTCACAAGACACAGAGACTTTCTGTTACAAGATACCAAAATCAGGCAAAAGAGCAAAGCATGGAAATGAAGCTTTTAGAAATTCTGGGAGATTTTATCTGAGGTCCTCGGAGTTATTTCTGTGTGTACTTAGAAAACATGGGTTTTGTGTGTGTCTTGAAAACAAATTTTCTCAAGTTGATGAACCATCCCAGTACATAAATTAAATTTGCTTCACAAAACCAGAAAATATAAAGTCTGATAAGACATATTAAACCTGCAGTGAAAAGCTGACCTATAGAATATTTACAAAAAAATATCCAGTGACTCCAGCTCAGGTGAAAAGCTTCCACAGTTGCCTTTGGGAGATAACCTCATCAGCCTAATACATGGTACTGAGGTGGTGAAGCAGGACAGGGGCAGTACAGTGTGGAGAATCATGAAGTTACCACTTTGGTGACCAGGTACCTACTGTAGGTCATTTACGGTATCTGAAACATGGGAATTGTTGCCAGAAGGAAACACTGAATACAAAAAAAGGAAAACCAATGACTCTTAAAATTGAGCTACTGGAGTTCATGACTGATACACTGTTTTTGAAAAAGTAATTCTGCTAAATCAAAGAGTTGCATTTCACAATGTTTTGAGGACAGACAGGCAAGGGAAATAATATCACAACTGTATTAAAGATATCTTCAGTTTACATTGCCTTCAGCATAGGACATCAGCCTGGGAAAGCTCAATATCAATCCTGTTGTGAGTTTTTTCTTGGTTAAAAATCCGTGTTTTGTAAAGGTGGAGGGGAAAGGAGCAATTCTGAGTGTGGCATTTCTTGCAGCAGACTTCAAGGACTAAACACAGATTTCTACATCAGAACAGGTTGTTTAGGCTTCCAGCACAGAATTTTTGTTCGTGTAGTCAGTGGAGTTTAGGGTATGATTCATGTGACAAAACATAAGTGTCTTCTTTAAACTGAGATAAACTATATCTGTGTTGGGTGGAAATTCTCTGAAAACTGAGAGTGAGTGGCTCAAATGTAAACACCTGTGCTACAAACATTCACATCCAGTCAGGTGTTAGCCATTGCAATCGACATGAATAGAATGCAGAAGAGAATACTGTGTAATATGTTGTCAAATCCTGGTAGAAAAGGACAGATAAGAAAACATACTGTTTTTCCAGTGATTCAAAGGTGAAAAAGATCCATCACAGACTGGAGGTATAAGTGAGGATATGGAGGAAGATTCTTTGGCTAAGAACAGAGTTAGCTTAAAGTTAAAAAAAGTAGAAACAAAAGAGAAAGTTACAAGAAAGCAGATTCAACAGACACCATCATTGTCAATAACTAACGTTATTAGGGAAAAGGTGGACCAAAGCACAGCTGATGGAAGACCTCACAAAAAAGTGAGGTTCCTCAGGGGTCCATATTGTTACCACTATTTTGTGTCTTCATTAATGACAGATCTAGGGATTGAGTGTATCAGCACTCAATCTAACTTGCATCAGCAAGTTAGCAGATGACACAGGCTGAGTGGTGCAGTTGACACACCTGAGGAATGGGATGCTATCCAGAAGGACCTAGACAAGCTTAAGAAGTGAGTCCATGGGAACCTCATGAATTTTAACAAGACTAAGTGCAAGGTGCTGTAGCTGAGTTGGGGCAAGCCCCTGTATCAATACAGGCTGAGAGATGAGGAGAGGGACTTGGAGGTGCTGATGGATGAGAGTCTGAACATGAGCCAGCAATGTACACTTACAGCCCAGAAAGCCAAATGTGTCCTGAGCTGCATCAAAAGCAGCATGGCCAGCAGGTTGAGGGAGGTGATTCTGCCCTTCTACTCCAGTCTCACGAGACCCCACCCTGAGTATTGCATCCAGGTCTGGGTTCCCCAGCACAGAAAGGACACTGACCTGTTGAAGTGAGTCCAGAGGGCCCCAAAGACAGAATGATGGATAAGCCCCCTATGAGGAAAGGCTGAGAGAATTGGGATTGTTCATCCTGAAGAGGACAAGGCTTTGGGATCACTTAGTTGCAGCCTTCTAGTACCTGAAGGGAGTCTAAAGGAAAGGTGGAGAGAAACTTTTTTAAAGGGCACGTAGTGACAAGACAGGAAAAATGGCTTCAAATTGAAAGAAAGTAGGTTTAGATTAGATATTTGGAAGAAATTCTTTACTGTGAGGGTGATGAGTCACTGGAACAGGTTGCCCAGAGAAGTTGTGGATGCCCCATCTTTGCAAGTGTGCAAGACCAGGTTGGATAGAGCTCTGAGTAACCTGGCTAGTGAAAGGGTGGCCCTGCCAATGGCAGAGGAGTTGGAAGTAAACGGTCTTTAAGGTTCCCATGTTTCTATGATTCTATGAAAGGTCTTGGAATGCATGCACAGGCTTAGGGAAGAAGGATTACAAAGGGAAGAGCAGACACGACCATAAAGGCAGCTGGCATGAATACCATAGGGGGTGGATCCTTTGGAGGCAAGGAACTTTTATTCTCCATCATCCTACTCTACACCTTTGTGCTTAATCTATACTCTTATTTTGTCTTCCCCATGAGGGACAATACCTTTTCTTTCATACACTGCAAATGGAGTGTTTTATGACTGTGCCCTTCAGTACCTTCCATTCTTTTGCTAGAGGAAAATATCACATGAGATGAATGGAATATTGTCGATGTTTGAATCAAACATATATGATTAGTTTGGGAGTGCTGTTCCATGAAGACAAGATTTTGTCTCAACATGCTCATTTACATAGGATGAAAAGGTTGCTAATAGACAGACCTTCTAATTTTGAGAAATGGAATGAGCTCCTCTGAGTGGTACTTCTAGTTTTCCACCACTACAAAATTAAATTGAATTTGAACTTCAGAGAGCTAGAAAGAAGAGAGATGTGGTGTAATGTTATCTTTATGTAGAAGTATGACTCACAACACAAGTTTGATTAGCTAAAAGACTCTTCTAGTTGTATCTGGCAGAAAGACATGTTTTAAAAGTTGTGGATCAGAGGCATTCAAAAACTGCCAGACCTTTCCTTTGCTTTCAAGGTGTTTTCACTAGGGAAACAGGATGAAAGAGAAGGAGCTGATTCAGGTCTATCTAGTCTTTTCACGTTTCCCCCTGGCAATTTCTTTGCATTAGAGGGATCCCTGAGTAACAGGCTATACCAACCTTCTGTCTGCAATGTGTTGTTATGGCTGTAAGCAGCGGGAGAAACAACAAGAGATATGACCTTCTAAGGTTCCTTGCTAGACTGGAATATAATATTTGCCACTCTCTGCCTAATGTACTGAAACAATTCTGCACATTGTAAAGAAGCAAGTATGGCCTTTGCAAATTAATTCTACTTTGGGTTTTTCATCCATGCAAGAGAAAAATATCAGATTTGTAATTAGTGAGATGAACACCATTAAATTTTGCCTCAGGTTGTAATTTTATGGCAGGATTCAGACTAGCACTTTTGCTCTTTCCTCCTGCGTTCAACATGACCATATAAAAGAATAATTGGCTGGGGGGCCAATATGTCCTTTCAAGGAGCAAAATGAACAGTCATTCATTCCTATTCTATAAATCAGCTTTCATGGGAAAATAATGTTGATCTGTTCAGCATAACAGTTGGCGGTTCACTGTGTCCAGAATGAAACAGTTTTCTTATTGAACACTTTGAAACACTTTTTTCCTAACTGTCTTTGTCATGTTTGATTCTGATGCAGCGGCAGCTGTGTGGTGTGAAACCAAGTCATTTCAGTGCTAGAACAAGAAGTGGGAAGTACCTCCAGCTCTATGATAATTGGTTTCAGGTTAGTGAGGAAAGTGAGGTCTTCAGTTTAAGCTTATGCAACTTCAGTATGAATTTTGACCAGCATTTTCTAATTGCCATGTTGGTTTGATTTGTGATTTTTTTTTTTATGTTTTTGTTTGTTTGCTTTAATACAGCATTTTTAAATTATTACTATTACTATTATTATTATCTAGCTTGACATATTTGAATTTCAGAAAACAGAATCTTCTTGGCATTAAGGATAAGTGGTCCAAATAATATTACAAGAAATTATCTGCCATTTTTAAAAATCCTTTTGCTTTCATATATTGGAAAAACTCTGTCTAGTGCCTGGTATTTCCAGGTATGCTTAGCTAAATTTGAGAAAATCATGACATTTCCTAACAACTTAGGGGAGTGAATAGACTTACACTAAAAAATTTGTTCTAAAGAAGTTAATTTAACACATAAAGGCAAAACCATGCCACTCTTATTTTTAAGATAAGAATAATAGAAAAAATTTTTTTCTAGTTAGACCATAATAGAAAAGTCTTTCACGTTCTACATCTTTATTTAGGGCTGTTACTGTTTCGCAGTTAGGACACAGTACAGAACAGCTATGGCAAATGGGTATAACTAATGAGCATGAGGGCTACATCTGTATTAGGAAAGGATGTCGTCTCTGACACTGAGATTAACTGGCATGGAAGTGTGTCTGTAGTGCCAACCCACTTCCAAAACAGCATGGCTTCATGTAAACTGCTTACTGGAAACAACCCCTAGTCTCTGCTAACTCCTCACCGTTGTTTTGGTTACTGTCATTTGTATCAGACCCAAAAGGATCCCAGGGACTGTTCCCAGATTCTGAGCATACAGGCTACCATGGTGCCCAGGAAAGTTCCTAGCACTGCTTATCTTTGTAGCATAGATGTAGATGAAGGCTCAGTAGTGCAAGACAACTGATTTTCTCCTTAGAATAATTATCACACACCATAATCTTGCCCTTTGTTAGGGTATGAGGGAAGCCTACTTACTCATTGACAGCCACTAAGAATATTTGAAATCCCATGACCAGGATGGCTTTGCTTGTATATTATTTTGTGTGCTGTCCTGCTTAACTGTGCCAGCCTCATCTTCAGGATCCCTGACTTAGCTATATTGTCAACATCATAAATGACATAACTTCTGAGCAAGATGTCTCCAGTCCAGAGACTAGAGAATGACAATTAAATACATCTTCCTCTGTGTAATCTACTCCTCTGTTTAATGACACTGAGATGGTTTTTCACCCTTAAACTTTTGAGATTGCTGAAATAAGCAAAGTGTTTCCCTTATCATGTAGAAAATATAATTTCAATTGACATATAATGAAATAGTTGGAACAAAGAATGAATATCAGTATTTTAACATAAATCTGCATATACTGCAGAACACCACAGAGTTTTCAAAGGGAATGAAACCAAAACTGACTTCTTTGGACTTTCCTTTTCCCTCTGCTATTCGAGTCTTGCACGAGTCGTGGTGTATGGGCCAGCGATTAGGTGTATGATTGATTTCAGTGGAAGCTGTTAGCTTAGGGCTTTAGAAAAATTTAGACCTGGAAAAAAATGTAGTCACAGACTTTAGAACCTTATTCATTAAAAAGTTTTCCTGGTTCTTTTTTTTCTGGTTCCCATTGTTAGCATTTTACAGCACTGATTGATTTACTGTCATTCTTTCAAGCTAAGGTATTACAACATTTCATTCACTCAGTGACTAGTAAAACACACATTTGAATATCAAGATTTAATGTTTCTTCCTCATGGTCTCTTTGGAAATCTTTAACTTAATAGTGAAGATTCAAAATCAGACATTCAATGACCAGTAATGTAGATGAATAGCATAACTCATGACTAATGTGTTAAAAGCCTCCATTCCACTTTTGATCTCATATAGTGACTTCCAGTAGGTAACTTGGAATCAAAGATACTATTAAAGAGTAATTCAGATATAAATGGAAAAAAAAGTCTTTCATGGTGTAAGAGTACAAAATTTATGTTTACCTCTCAATGATATTTTATATGTATTGGTCCAAAAGCTTTTATTAAACATGTTTGGGAATATGACTTTATTACAGTAAAATCTGTAGTAAGTAAGCTATTGAAAACCAGAATAAAAGGAAATCCTAAGAAGCACACAGCAATATGCTAGTGAAGAAGCATGTCTCTGCACTTTGAACACAACAGCTTCTAACTTGGTACTGGAACTGCAAAGATTTTCCAGCCCAGGCTAGTTTACCTCTGAAACTCAAAGTACTTGTGAGGAAAATGCTACTGTAGGAACCATAACTTCCAGTTATAGATTTAATTATTCACATCACTTTTATGGTCTGTTTGTGTTCCTAATGAGTCAGCCTGTATTTTGTTATCCTATAAAGAGTATACAGTTCTACTCCTTATCCTTAAACATATTTCCACTTCATATGGATGTGTATCTAGAACTGTTGTTCCGGGTATGCTTGATGTTTGAAATGAACATTTGAAGGCAAAAACTCATGCTGAAGTACAGTTATACAAATCATTATGGTTTGTTCATGATTCAAAGAACAACTATATTCGTCTGGGTAATGGCAGAAAAGAATAATTCTCTCCATTTTCCATGACAGCCTAGCAAAAAAGAGGGAATGAAAAATGTAAGTCTGTAGATTTCATAAGTAATAGAACAAAGGTGTATGCTTTAGGATAAGGAATCTAGACAGTTCATTCTTGATTCTGTGTCTGTAATGAAAAGATACTTTTATTTCTTAAATACCATTTGACTTTGCCTTATTCTAGATATCTTGAAGGCAGCAGGCAAAGTTTCTAAGGAAATACGCTCTCTAGACTTTAAGATATGATTGATTTTATTCAAGCAAGTGATTCTTTATTTGTGTGAAGCGCTGCTATGCTGTAATTGTGCCTCCACTATAGAAATATTTCTCCCTACATAAATATTTCTCCCTACATAAGTTAGGTAAAATAAGACATGAATTTTTTTAAATGTTGGATATATCAACTAAATAAATTGATATGAAAGTTGACACTTTCTATCTGACAGTAGAATTAACTATATATATCTATTTAAATTTTTTAAAAATCCAAGGAGGCTGTGCTTTAGAGAAGGAAATGTATGAAGACGTATGTGTTTTCTTGAATCACATGCAGCTTTCTGTGGCATGCTGTCGATTCCAACTGCAGGGTATATTCCCTGTAGGGAATATAGATTCCCTAGGTTTTAGATCCAGTTCCAGCTATCTATAGCATTTATTATGCCCATATGTAAACACTCAAAAGAGAACTGACAGATTCAGGGAAAGCTGCCAAGTTATATGAGACTTAAAATATCAAACTGTTGATATACTCTACAATTAAGGTTCAGATTGTCCCTGGCAATTAAATTTGTGCAGTGGAAGGACTTGGGGGAGTGAAAGAATACAAATGTTTGCATACGTGAGCTCCATGCAGGGACAAGACAGATGCTCTGTCTTGAAGGTTTTCTCTGACATTCCTGATATCTAAAAGGAAAAGGGAAGGGGTGGGACATGATGTTACTTTCCCTGTACTTACTCTCTACCAATGTACTTGTTGACAAAATCCACTAGATAAATGAGAGGAACTTAGCTTATTTCCATTGTGCAAAATGTCTTCATATCAAACCAGAAGGCTTTTATATTCTAACATGTATGCATTTTCTTACCACCTCCATCTTTTGTCCTTAGAATAATTTTCTTGAGCTCTGCTCCCTGTTGTGACCCTCTCTACATATAAGTGCTTGCTGTAGGCTCATAAAGAAGCTCATTGTCTTCCCCAAAAAATGGCAAATAGCCACTTCACTACCTTGCCAATATGAATCTTCCCTGTCACACATGGCATACTTTCCAAGACATGATTTTTTTACCCCAATCTATAAACAGAACATTGTGGGTGCATCCTAACTTCAATAAAGTTTTTAATAATTATTTATCTTTATAGTAAAGAGAATGAACTTGGGAGCTCATGGATGCAAGATGGAAAAAATCTGCTGGTAGTTCCCTTTCTTCCACAGGGATTTAAATACTGATCTTTGTTGTCAATGTTGAATAGCATAGCAAGGTGACTATTCTCCATGTCACCATATCTGAAACCATTTTTAATTTTATACATTAAAAGTAGTACCTTGCACTTTAGAATCTATCCAAATGGATGCCATACTCTCAATGAAAATTTGTAGATCTACCATCTTCTCTTTTAAATCCCACCTCAGTCATGACAACAGTAGTGTCTGGCAGAAATTAAAGAACAGGTAAACTAAAAAAAGTTATTTTCTGCTGAACCTTATGGTTTAGTTTACCCTCCACTCCAACCCTTGAGGCAACTCTGTATCTGCTTCATCTATGCCAGCAATCTGTTTTATATGTCATTCTTGAACACACAAGGAAATTGTAAACAACAGTATTTTTCTTTAATATGTTAAATTTCAGCAGTGTTTGTTCTAATGGGATTTAAGCAGCTTATTTTCTGAAACATATTGCTCAATGTTGTGGGGTTTTTTTCTGACTGATTTTAATTCACAATCAAGGCACCATGTTCTCAGAAGATATCTAGGGTCAATGCTCTGTTGCTAGGCAGTGGGGATTAGTAGCTCTTTATTATGCTGTGTTATAGGAAACATTGTGGAATCAGCTGCAATTTGAGACCCTGGAGTCAGTCCCATCATTCCTTCTGCTCCATTGTATAGTTGCCTGGTTGCAACGCTATTTTCAAATTTTTGTGTTTCAGAAACGTCTTCAAACTGCTGTCAGATTGGATGTAGGAAGCACTGCTTAGCAGTAATATCCCAGTGATAACTACTATGAAAAGAACATTTCAGGTGTTTTGGCAATTGTTCTAGTTATGTGCTTTTGAAACAAATTAAAGTTCTGTACTGTTATAGCTGCATACAGAGACAGAAGAAAAGAGTGTACTGGGCATTTCCATCTACTTCCTCTTTAAATTCCTTTCTCTGCTTCAGGGATTGAGGGAGTTCTGCATGCTTGGAATGACCAGTGAGAGCTAGAGGTCATTAAGCTGTTTATTTCAGGAACCAGTTATTGAACTCACTTTTAGCATTGATCAAACACATTTCCCTCTGTATTCAGAAGTGTGTGAACATCATTACTTGAAAGGTAATGGTCAATAGCTGATCACCTAGATAGTGAAAAATGAACAACCTGTCAGATATCTGCATCTACAGTGTATGGTATGTGGCACTGAGTGAGTAAAAGTCTGAAAGGCTTACTATACAGGGATGGATAATTATGCCATCCACTGTAGCATCTTAGTATTTACCAAACACATCTCCCCATAGCTGTTACCATGGACAAAGACTTCCTTTTTTCATATTCTGAGGATAACAGTAACGTAAAGTGTCTTATGTAATGACTGTGACATTCCTGTCCCTATGGTTTCATGGCATATCCAAAGCTACTGCTCTGGAAATGTATGCAGTGTATTGCAGAGAGCTTGACCTTGTAAGACAATTTCATCTTCTTCACTGGATGCGATCACATGTGCAGGCATTCACTGTGGTGATATATTGGGCAAATTTGTATTTAAGGTTCTCAGAGCATGCATGTGTTGGAAACATGACTGAGAGGTCAGTATTGCCTTTAAAGTTTTTCTCATGGCTTCACTGTCATGTGTCCCAGGAAATACCTTTCTTCTTATTTTGGTAGAAATGTATAGGATGGACATCTCAATGGCAAGAGGTAAGAAGAGATTGAACTTGTGTCTTGTAAGGCAAGATAATTGTGGTTTGATGAGGCTGCACATAAACACATAATATCAAGGCAGGAACAAACTGTATGAGTTTGCTATCAAGATGGAATCACAAGGGGATCATAGAATCTCTTAGGCTGGAAAAGAGCTTTAAGATCACTGAGTGTACTGCATACACTAACATTTAAGTACAATGGAGTTACACTACCAGGATCAAAATGAAACATCAGAGAACAAGAAATCATCAGTTTGGATTGGGAGTACTGTGAGAGAAGTTTTGAAATATTTGTTCAAAATAGAATCATAGAATGGTTTGGGTTGGAAGAGACCTTAAAGATTATCTAGTTCCAAATTCTCTGCCCAGAGAATTAACAACAGAGAATTTTCCACCACACAAGGCTGCTCAAAGCCCCATCCAACTTTGCACACCTGGGCATCCACAACTTCTCTGGGCAACCTGTTCCAGTTCCTCACTACCCTCACAATAAAGAATTTCTTACTGATAGCTGATCTAAACCCATCCTCCCTCAGCTTAAAACCATTCCCACTTGCCTCATAACTACATGCATACTAAAAAGTCCCTCTTCATCTTTCAACAGATCTTACTCTAAGAAACTCCAAGCACTTGTCTATGAATTCCACTGTCAACCTGTCCAAATATTTTTCACACAGTGAGAAAATTTTCTCAGTATATAACTTATACATCCTTTACTGATTTTTCTAGTCTGGTGTTTCTACTGTTGGCAAACATCATCCTGCTTTGTTACAATACATCCAAACTGACAAACAAATCCCCCAAGTCCCATGTCAAAAGTCCATAAAATTGGGCACTTGCAAGTTAAAATATAATATGTAGGTGTTTTACAACATATTGGTTTTCCATGAAGGCATTCAGACAGCAAGAAGCATGGGGAAGAAACCTGAGCAATCAAAATGGACACTGTTTTCTGATTCATCTTTCTCTTGTAAGACTGATTTTGCTTACCTTGATGGAGGTCACATCAGTTCTCATGCTTAAGTAGAAGTCTAATGGAGAGAATCATTGTCCTACAGACTAAGCTCTTTACCAAACAGTTTCTCCATGCTTCTCTGAAGCCCCATTATTGCCGTTGACTTTAAGGCTATTTCCAGATAACTAATTCTATTTAAGTGAAAGGAATGGCAAACAGGCAGTGCAAAATAATGGGGGTGGGGGAGGGGTAAGTGGGAGGCAGGAGAGGAGAGGGAGAGGGAAACCTTATCTGTAGGGCCAACACATATTCCCAAATTAGTCCCTCTCTCTTTCCATTTTTTACTTTAAGGAGTTCTGCCACTTTCAGATGAGCTTCCTACTTGGTTCACTATTGCAAATTTAATTGTCTTCTTTGTGTCCCTGCCAAAAGAACCATTTTCTTTGTCAAATTTCTTCATCCCCTCCCCATACTCTTTTCACTACTCCAGTGTGACAAACATAGAAAAGATGTAAACTTTTCAATAGAGGATTTTCAGTGGAGTGGAACATTTTAATTCTGAAAGCCATAAAACTTCGAATTTATCAAGAGAATTTACCAATCTTTTGTTCTTTAACTGTGTTCATTTGTGCTTCAGCATCAATATTTCCTGTACATTAATACCTTCATTCTTACGATTTTATTTTTTTCTCTATGTTGTGAATAAGGTCAAAATAAGTAGGTATAGAAGACCTATTAAAGTTTTCTAAATTAAAATTAATTTTTGTTTTAAAATTACTGCAGTCTTTCTCATGAATATAATTCTTCCTGTTTAGATTGTTAGTGATCTTTCTTTACCTCAGCTGGTGCATGGTTGCACAATGTAGTGCCTTCTCTCTCTTTCTTAATTGGATGATCTATGAAGCTAACCAATAGCTTGTAAATTGCAAATATATGAATTTTAAGTAGAAGATACTGTGTGATATTAAGTAATCTTGCATGTATTAGTTCTACTGTTTCTGCTTGCAAGTAGACCTGAAATACTCCACTGCTCATTGACTCTTAAGTAGGAAAGTTTTTGCAGTCAGATGAAAACTTCAAAATTTTAATTAGCAAAATATTATTAATACTTTTTCCTCCTCTTTTTTTTTCATTTCTTGATAATAGATGAACTCTTATAGGTCAAGTCTAAAAGTGATATAATAAAAAAATCTTCTCCCAGGCAACTAACAATAAGACAAGGCCTTAAGTTATACCAGGCAGGGTTCAGGTTGGATATCAGGAAAAATTTCTTCACTGAAAGAGTGATTAAGCATTGGAACAATCTCCCCAGCGAAGTGGTGGTCAGCATCCATGAAAGTGTTCAAAAAATGAGTAGACGTGGCACTTTATGACCTGTTTTAGTGGACATGGTGGTATTCCATCAAAGGTTGGACTGGATAATCTTGGAGGTGTTTTCCAGCATTTAAGATTCTATGATTCTGAAGTACATTCTTTAACTCAAATAGTGTTTGTTTGTACCAGAAAGATTTTGCTCATATCTTTGGAAATTCCCATACTGGCAGAACAGTCAGATTCCCCAGGAACTTTGAAGCAATTATTTTTCTTTCTTGACTCTGGTATTTCTGTTTAATCATTTCCTTGCCCCTCTGTTGTATGTCAATAGGATATCTTCTGCAGCAGTTGTCCAGTCTTCACCAGGAATGGCCATGAATTATTTTTACTGCAGTTGTTCTGACTTGTACTTGAATCACAGAATCACAGAACTTTGTCAGTTGGAAGAAACATCTTGAGGTCAAGAAGGGCCAGCTAAATAAGGCTACCCAGGGCCATATCCCATTAATGGAGACTCCACAAACACGCTGAGCAACCAGTTCCAGCAATTTTTACTGCAAACATTTTACACTCTCCTAATAATTTTTTTTCTTGTGTCCAAATGGACTTCCATGTTTGCTAATCTGTTGCTGTTTCTTTTAGTTCTGTCCCTGGATACCATTGACTCTATCTTTTTCATTCCTTCAAATCAGGTATTTGTACACACTGATAAGATCCCCCAAGTCCTTTTCTTCTTCATGCTGAATAGTCCCAGCTCTCTCAGCCTCTCCACGTATGGGAGATTCTCTAGGCCCTTAATAATTTTCATGGCTTTTTCCCAATTTGCAAATTTTCTTGCCCACACTATAACTCCTATCTGAAAAATCATTTCCTACGTGTTTGATTTTTGGAATCAAAACTTAAACAAACTTTTTTTTTTTGAAGTTTGTAATAAAAGCCTTGAAGTAGACAACTATTTGTGTGAAAGAATATTGACAGCAATATAGGTAAAACAGTGTCCAGGGATACATGGTCTATAAACAGATGCAGCCAGATTTTAAGTTTGCAAGCTAAAAAACAAAGTTGTGTTTCATTTAGTTTAACCATTTGATTACAACTTGCCTCTATCAAATGTCACATTATTAATGGAAACAAATAAAGCTTATTAAAATGATAATATTAGGAAGTAGAGTACTTTAGGATGTTGCATAGCTAAACACACTCTTCAGGAAAAGAAGGAAAGAAAGCATTTGAAAAATCTTGAAGAGTACTTTTTCTTCCCTGAAGCAGCCTAATCTTACTAAACTCACGTAATTTAATTAAAACTATTATTCTAATGTGCTATCTTTCCATGGAGTTAAGAAGACGGAATGTATCTCTCTCTTTTTTTGGTTTTCTTTTCTTCAGAATTAACTACTATACTTGGGTGATGCTGATCAGATAACTGAGAGCTGTGCTGAGTTATTGTGTGATCAGCACTGTGGGATTCATTAGAGATGTACTCTATTTCTGCTGGAAAAGCTATTATTACATGCCTTGAAATACAGTGGCATCCAGAATAAATGCTTGGCCCAGCCTGACTTCCACAGATTTTGTGAACTATGCGAGCTGTAATTTTGTCATATTCTGCTCGGACTGGCCACTGGAGAACAGGCTGTTGTGCACAATGGACTGCCCACCACCATCAGTTAGAAATCTGTAACAATGGGCTGATGCCAAGACAGAATGATCAGGCAAGAACAGCTGCAGGGCTCTGATGGCAGTTTGCACAGATCCTCCTTGTTTCTCCATCAGGTTTGGGGTATTAGTTATTGTGCACAGGCAAGAGCTTAACATAGGAAATTGCACATTGACATTTAAATTTACTTGTCAGAAATGGGTCATCTTGCTTTGTCAAAACAGGAGCATGTGCAATAATCATTAGCAGGAAATATCTATCTTCCAGCTAAGCAGGCTTCCTAATGTGTATTCTGCTGGATGAAAGGTGACTACTGCAAACTCATTTGAAACACACACTGCCTTCTCTGAGTTAACTGGAGAGGGATATAAGTATCCATAACTGTCTCAGTGATTTCCTGGGGTCTTGGGAAAGACTTCAAGCAGTGAGATTTCATTGCCTTTTTTAAGAGGGGAGAGGGAAGGAAAACTGGCAGCTGCTACAGAGACTTTTAGGAACTGTGCTTCCTACAGCACTTGGTATGGTATCAAATCTAACTTGGAATTAATAAATAGATGTATTTATTATTTGATAGCTTTACAGTTTGTGCCAGCATGAACTGAGTGAAAAAAACCCGTAACTCTGTTCCCTAGATAATTTCTTTATTCCTTGCTCTTACATTCCTTTAAAGGCACAAAATTTCTCTCCAAAACTGTTTCTTTTCTCTGTTGTGTAATTTTTCATCTGCATGCACTAACCAGCTACTGTTGGGACTAAGAAAATTGATATAACTTCAATTGTTCCAAGCTATAGCTTTTTGCAGAATTTTAAAGGGATTTAGATATACACTTGTACACATCTTTAATATCCATCGTGGCTTTTACATCAGTTCAGTCACTGCTTCCCTTCCACTCTACTACATACTTGAATTTTTTTACAGCTCTGTTGTTATGGCTTCACTGGAAAGGTTCAGCAGCTGTTACAGCCAGTTCACAGTGCAACAGAGGTTAAAGAAACTATTTAGCATTTACATCGCTGTATTAAAAATTGTGATGCTGGCTTTCAGCATCTGATGAAAAACACCCAAAAGAATTCCCAGGAAAAATCAAGTTCTGGCAGTAATAACTAACTTCCCATCAGACACTGGCATTTGGCATTGCAAACAGTTTGTGGAAAATTGCTTCTCAGATTAGAATTGAGGCAATTTTCCTTCTTCTGAAAGTTATCTTGATTACCTTGATTGGGAGTAGACACATGAACTATAATTTTCTTTTTGTCTCACACAGATAGAAATATATTTGCAGTCAGACATAAATTCATCTTTGATGAATTATGAAGTATTTAGAATGAAACTCACCTAATGAGTTAAAATAAACTAGAGGGAAAACAACTGTTATGAGTTTTTGTCTATTTATAACAACAAAGCAAGATCATACTCAATAATTTGGAAAACACTTAGGTCTCTTGAAACAGGAGATTACTTAATTGAGTCAACAAATTTATTTCCCTTTCTAATCACCCTGGTGGAGAATATTTGCATCAAAGATCCAAACCTGTTTATGTGCTTTTCCAATGCCTGTTATAGGGCAATTCACAAAGGACCAGCTAGACCTAGACTTTTTTCTCAGACAGACTTGAAAGGATGACATCACACATGACTCTGCTTGTACTAGTGCTGAGAACTGGGAATTCAGTTCTCACAGATGGCTGCTGATTGTTAGGTATTAGATTTTAAGTCACAAGAAGTAAGATTTTCTGTAGATGTTGCACAATATACCTAGACAGTCACTTCCAGAGCTACTTATAGAAAGATGTTTATAAAGTACAACTTCCTTCCTTGTAGCTGTTACTTTATTGCACAGTTTTCCTATTGTTCCTCTTTCATGGACAGTGATTGTACTATCCTGTTAGTAACCAATTTTCATAATAAGTGGGGAACTGATGAATCTTTTTTTCTAGATGAAATACACTCAGTCCTCTCAACAGCTTTCCAATAGGCTACATTTACGAAGTCTTTTAGCACTCTTTCTCTTTTTCAGGCACTCCTTTAATTCCATATTTTTCTCATGGACTTGAGGTAATGAAAACTAAACTCAAAACCCTATTTGAATTCTCACTAGTCAAAATAACTGTTTCATGGCTTTTTTAGTGCATCCTTGAAAGAGTTTTGCCTGTTTTTTTCCTGACAGGACCATGAGTTGGTAATTCTCATCCAATATACACCTTAAATAATTTCCTGCAAAACTACTGCCTGAACAGATGAATGCACTGTTCATTCAGTTGCCCTTCCATTACTGCAATTACCTGAATGAAAATTTTGTCACTATCAGACTCTAGAGTGTTAATATCCTCTGGTATTCTTGCATATTTTGCAAGTGTGTTGCCCAGTTCCTCCACCAAACCATTACTGAAAATAGTGGCCATGGGTTCTGGCAGTAGCTGAGGTCTGGATAGATGCCCAGAGAATTCTTCTTTGACATCTCCCAAATTTGACAGTCAAATGCCAATAGTGCTTTAGAGAGTAATCTTCCACCCAGTTGTGTTCCCATTAATGGCAATAACACCTAATTCAAAACTTGTCACCCTGATTACAGGAGAATATCGTGTACCAAAAGCCCTACTTAAGCATTTACTGCTTCTCCCTACACACTAGGACATTTAACCTGTCCAGGAAGGAATTTAGATTATTTTGCTATGACAAACTCATGTTAGCTTTTTATATTGCCATGTTATCTTCTAGATATCTGCTTTCAGATATTTGTTCAAAAATATGTCAGTGGACAAAAGTTATGTCGACTGATCTATAATTCCCTGTGTTGTCATTTTCACATTGAAAGGATTGATTCTACATTTGTTCTTCTCATCTGGGACCTTACTCATCTTCCATGAATTTTCAAATATAATTGACTAGGGCTCAGAAACTACTTTGGCCAGTTCTAAAATGAATTTCATCAGGTGTTGCTAACTTAAACACACCAATCTTATTTGAATGTTATTTAATTTGTTCTTCTCTTCTTCTGGCTTGAATGTCTAGCCCTTCATTAAAATTAATTGTTAAAATTCTGGTCACAGTTAACCTTTCTAGTGAAAATCAAAGCAAAGAAACTGATTTTCAGCCTTACCTGTGACATTTGTTTTCCTTTTTCTGCTTTACAATTGTGTTTTAAGTCCCTTTTTCATACTCTTCAGACTTATTTTTAAAACTCAGCCTGCTGATTTTGCACTCTCACTTTCGTCTTTAATTTGATCTTTAATATTTTTTTTATTCTTGAGGTTACCACTGAGATTGTATCCTTATGTTTCGAGTATTTCTCACCAAAAACATAAAGCAACTATTTCTAGGAGGTTTTTTTAATATTATTTGTAGATCTTTAAATGTTTTCCAGTGAAGACACATAAGCCTGGTATAGCAAAATGTAGATTACCGACAAAAAAAGATAGTGACCTTTCGTTAACTCTCTAGAAGCAGTCTATCTACCTCAGGGTTGAAAATCAGTCATCCAAAATTATTGTGTATATATATACTCCCAGTTCCTTTGACTATCAGTTCCAGTGACACTTGAATATATATATAGCTATATCTTTCTGTTGTCACTTCCAATACCAGGAAAAATCCTGTTTGGTGTTTGTTATCCAAGTACATTACAGTGCAGCTCAACCTAGTATAGGAATGGATTAAACTTGCTATAGTACTCATGCTGCACATTTTTCTCCACTGGCAAAGGCTTTCAGCATTTTCATCTCTGGTTTTGGAACATGTCATAACGAATTCTTGTACTTTACCTTTCAAAAAGCTACTACTTCCTTTAAGTTGGTGTCATAGGTCCTGAGTAGCATTCACATTCACAAACACATACACACACACACAGAACCTCTTGTCTTCCTTCCTTTGTTTTTTCTTAATGTCTTGTATGGGATTCGGAGCCCCTGGTGGTCTAGTGGTAAAGGCGCCGCACTATCACCGCGGGGACCTGGGTTCGATTCCCGGTCAGGGCCACTCCCGGGCAGGTGGGGCTCGTTAACCCTTAAAGGCAACCCACCTACGTCCTAAGGACCTCGCTGCCACCGTCCAAGCTCGCTTGGCCCCGGCAGATGAACCTTAGGATTAAAGGGTGGGCTCAGTTCCGCGCACACTGTGTCTCACCTAAAAAAATCCATTGCGCAGGCTGGAAGGTGGAAAGACCTTCCCTGGATCTTCGCTCGCGAAGACTGACCATATTTTTTTTTTTTTTTTTTTTTTGTATGGGATTCAACCACCTGTCTATATTTACAAGTTAGCAGATGATTTTTTTCCTCATAGACTCAGCTCTTACATTCTGATTTTCCTTCTAAATAGCATCTGAGACTATCTGGAGAGGATTATAAGCTACCCCAAACCCTTTCCTTCTGTGTAAAACCAGCCCACTTGGCACTAAAAGACTTCAAAGATGAAAAATTGAGGCAACAAATCATGTGAATTGTACTCCTAGGAGTGAATGAAATCTTTTTTACTCAGTGTGGTCTTACAGGAAGATTTCTTTCAAAGTTCCTCACCATCTACCTGGATAAAGGAACAAAAGAGCCCTTTTGACAAATGATACTTACCTCATAAAATGCTACAAAGATTGACTCATTACTGTATGAATTGCTTTAGCACTGGTCAAAATATATAATGATATAGCTACGCATTATATGCTGGTCCTTGGAAACAATCAACTGAAAACTCAGAAATGCAGCAGAAAAGTTGACAAAATAGGTAGTATTCTTGGGTGATAACATTTCCTAAGTATGCTATTTATCAGATGACTCAAGACATCAAAGAATAAAGGTTAAATCAATTCACAGGAAGGTGCACCTAAGAAAAATGCAAATATGAAACAAACCTTCATGACTAACACACACTCCCCATCCCTCCACATTGAAGAAAAAACTATACACTATGAATGGGAAAAAAAGAAGAGTTTGAGTGATATATAGTGGCTCACAAGTGAGCTTCATGTATTAGACAGATTTTGATTTTAGAAGAGACTAAGTATGTAAACTGTTTTGTTCTCTGGATTGACTCAGATGTTCTTGAGAGATAAAACATTTTTTTTTAAAATTTTTGGCAGGAATTTAATTTTTACAGTCTACTGAAATACATATATGCTATTATCATCTGATAGTAACTTACTACAGCTTGTAAAACCCAGTAAGTTATTTACAGAGTTTGGTTGGGATAGATACAGTATGAAGACAATGCCATAGGTCTTCTACCAATTACAATATGGCATTAGACTCCAGTGATTCAAACTGAAAACATAAGCAATTATTTGCAATCAGTCAGAATCCATCAACATCCCATGCACAGAAATCAGAATTGCAAAAACATGTCTCCAGGGAGACTCAGATGAGTCTTCAATTAATTGAGATAATGTAGGATTGATAGATTTTAGAAAGCTATTGCAAACTTTCTCAGAGAGAGAGTAAAATTGTATTGTCCCTATGGAGATCAGGAGGGAGTTTTCAGAAACATATATTTGGAACTTAGAGGGGCTCTCCAAATGTATTGCTGAAAAGAGTGAGCACAAACTGAGAGGGATAACTTAGTTAGTAGTAGACTAAAAGAAGACCATGAATTGCAATTATGTAAGAACAGATCCACTCCATTGTGTTCAGTTAAAATCAACAGTCACTTTGCAGTCACTTTTCTAGTTTAGATATTCAGCTTTTTAAAATTTATTCTGTGGTGATTGGTAATTACAGGTCTGGTATATGCAATGGCAGCTGGAAACTCTTCTAAGGCTTGTTGTGTCTGAAAGGTAGTTTTCTCCAGCTACATATTAACACATGAGCTCTCATCAAATTGTACCGAAAAGGATAAACACTGATCGAAGACATCTGCTGACACTTAAAAGGTCCTATCTTTCTGACTTCTTATAACATTCAGCATAATAACAGTAATAAAAATGAATTTGTAGGCTATTCAACATCTTTTATATAGGCACTGCTTTGTAATTTAGAGGTAATTAATGGACATGTTGTTATAGAAAATCCATACTGCACTGATATTCTATATGCAAGAAACAGAGAGGAGACATTTGGTCGTTTGAGCTGGATATTTATTACAGGAGCCATTGTAATGTAAATAAATTCTTTTAGGTGTATAAAAATCATGAGTACATGCATATGAATAACAGATGATTTAACTACCATAACATTCAGAATATAGCTGAAGAATACAAATACACCTGACTCAGATCAGTTTTATCTAAAGAACACAAAACCCAGTGAATTCAGGACTGATGTATGTTTATCAGGACAGAAACATAAGTCTTATGACACAAAGTTAATTTTTGGACTAAAATAAAGAATGTTTGGCCTTCAAAGAAAGGAAAAATGTCTGAGGTATTACACATTACCCTGTCCAACTCAAGCAAATTGGGCAGGAGGGTACGTGTCTGAGGCATTCAGAGCTTCCAATGGCCTAATGTGACTAATCTAATCATTGCACCAGACTGCATTTTTTTTATTCCATCTTATGCAAGTGTCCACCTGGCTTTGGATAGCTGCTGGGAACTGTGAATCTTGTTTTTAAGAGAGAGAGATGACATATAAATAAGGTTAAGTCACAGGGTAATTGGAGAAGCTGAAATGCTGAAGGGTACTCATTCCTTATGTGGATTGGCCCTACATGCTGTGCGTTCAGTAACAGAACCTGAGGCACAATTTTCAGGTAGCCAGTAGGAATTTACTTTTCTCACATACCAGGATTTTTGTAACATTACTTAAAGTCTCATACTGTACCATCTTTCCGTTTCCTTTTTTTCCCACTAATTAAATATATGCCAGGTTTTTCACAAGTTGGATGTTTCCAAATGCATATAATTATAATACAGCTGGGAACAGAGTTTGTGGCTTCCCTTACTGCCTCTGAAAAACTTCTGTCTGCAAACGACTGTCAGAGGCACAGACATAAGTCCAGCAGAGACCTGAACCTGACTTCAGAAGCTGATTCTCAATCAATCAAGAACACATAAGTGGTCTCCAGCCAGCTTGGGGCTCAGCAGTTAGCATTCTGAAATTGTGCTGGATTATTAAATAACACAAAGGACACACATTTTCCAATCTAATGGAGATTTTCTTTCTGTTTAGTTCCTAAAGCATCTTATATATTGCCTCTGTTGTGATTCAGACTAAATCCTGTTTGTCTACATCTCTCTTCTTTATGGAGCAAATAATACTTTATTAACTTTTCATCTTTTATCAGTACTTACCAAGCACTCCCACTTTGTTCACCCAGTACTCAGTGAAATATAACTCTTGATGTATTTGCAGATTATAGACACATAATGATCTGGATACTTTTTTTGTCCTTTTTGACAAAGTCATAGTACTTCCTATGAAAAAAACCAACATACTTATGGTCAGTCATTTTCAAACTATTAGGACAGGCAAAAAGATTGGATAGTACAACCTTAAATTAATTAAAATTCCAGGATCTATTGTGTTTTAGTAATTAGCTGAATTGGGCTTCTGTGGTTTATGGTATCTATTCAGCCCCTAAACTGGCTTACAACCCCTTGCTCCACTGAGATCTATGCACTGAATAAAACAGACATCATCATTCCCAGGGAGTAACAAAAAAGCTCCATGGCCATATGTCCAAATATATTAAATAATTGTCTCATATAACTTTAGCATTTACATCCAAATAAAAGTCTACAAATGCATTCAGTGGCTCTGAAAGCTGCTTTCATTCAGCTTACAAAGAAATGCTGTGGGTCTCAGCTGGAAGTCATCTTGTCTGGCCAAGTGCCTTTCCTGAACCCTTTTCTCCCCACAGACTTACTCCACCATCAGTGATTGTGCTCTTAAAGAATTATAAAAGCAACAGGACAGAGAAGTAGGCTCACACAATCGGAATGATTTACTCAGATAATTATAACACAAATTGCTTGGGCAGGGCTAAAACAGTTTATTTTTTAATACAATATTGATAGGTAAGAGAGCATTTGAGCAAACTTTTTGAAAGACAAGCAATACAAGGTTTCTGTAAGGTTCTTAGATTTTGTCAGTTAACTGGAGAATTCTACACAACACTTTTTTACATGCTTTGTTTTTAAATAAAAAATGAAGTTTAACCTGACGGAAAAATAAAGAGCATGATAACTACAAAACACTCAGATTTACCTATTTAAACAAATTTTAATTTTTGTTTGTTTGTTTGTTTCCGGAATCTAAGGAAGTGGATAAACTTAGAAATAAAAACTTGATCCAAGGAAGGAGAACAAATTTTGAAATGTAGGAGCCAAGACTGTTCCTTGAGACATGCCTCAACAGAGTAAGACAGGAGAGAATACCTTGGTGTGAGCTGCTCTGTCACTTTTGGGGTTTATGAGCATGAAGATTAGTGTACTGTCATGTTCTTTCAGGGCTACGTCTTACAGCATTTTGGGAAGGATTTAACGATTGTCTGTGTGCTGAGTTAGATGAGATAAGAGGGACTGTGGGACAAGCTTGAATTGAGGAATTGCCATAGGGAGACTATAAAATGCTGAACTTGCACAAATTAGTAGAAATCATTACAGACAGGCTTTTGGGCTTTCTTTTGATACTAAAAGCACTTGTACTAGGTCTAAATTTTGCCTGAGTAATTTGCACATGCTATCCTGGGCACATAGTCCAATATTCACTTATGAAAAGGCAATGTACACTCTGGTTATTCATAACTTTACTAATCAGTTATGCTTCTGGGAAATTAGACTTTATTTTTCTGACAGATAAAAAAACATGTTGCAAACAGCATACATTTTTAGGTTTGTCTGTCTTTCGACAAGATTTCTGACAGATAATTCTGGGACCTATATACTGCTCTCCAGAAGCTTTAGTTACAGGGTAGCTGGCTGGAAATTAACCCACTGTGAGTTTCCTACACGTGACATTTTTGGCTTATGTGTCTGCTCTACAAACAACTTGCTCCTTTGTTTTTGTGCACTGTGCTAGTGAAAAAGATTGTTTTACTTGATTTCAAAAGTGTCACCAAGGGGCAAAATTTAAAAGCATCAATATTACGTCAGAGGAAGCAGCTGTTTGTATTAGCTATGGTATAGCAGCTAAGAGCGTTAGGTTGTCATATGGCTAATTTATGAGTTTCACTGTAAAGAATACATGACTCATAGTGTCTTATGTTGTGAGTCTGTAGATATAATGTCTTTGTAAGTTATATGCTGCTTGTAAGGAGAGTTCAGAAGAGCTGTGGTTCAGTCAGCTGCTGACCAGATGTACTAGTCATTACCTTTGGCATATAATGTTATAATATAACACATCTAATTTTGTTGTTTTACAAATATCATATTTCTTCATAGTTTGAGGATCTGCACCGATATTGTTAAGGGAGGGTTGGTATCAACAGGAGGAATTATTTCCTTTTATTTTGAAAATTCCGGCTTTTACAATGTACTGCTCTATTTCACTCTCTTTTCTTCTAGCTAATTACCAGCCTGACCTTCCCTCAGAACCTTGTTGTTCTTCTCCACTGAGAGCCAGAGTCTTTGTTATTATAATCCAATATGTCTGTAGCTGAAATAAATAAGACAGGCATTCATTGATGACACATAAACATTAAAAATGCTAAACCGATTGTTTTAAAATTTAAAGGAGTAATGATTCACTGAGATGCATTATTAATAAGCATAAATTATTGAGTTGGCTCAGTAGTGGAACTACAGTTTAGAGATGGACTCATGGTTCCTCGAGGGTCTGTGGTCATGTGTAGAAAAGTGCTCTGCCAGCTGGCCAAACAACACTATTGTGTCAGCTGTGAGAGCAGAGATACCTATGCCAGGCTGTAGGAGAGCAAGCAGGAGGCAGCAGACTGTGTGTGCTTGCAAATGCACAATGTACGTGTGGAATAAAATGCGAAAAAAGGTTGCACTTATTTTTGAGAAATTGGAATAAGACCACCACAAATAGTAATTCCTTATTAATGGAAATGAAATTAACATAAACCAGTCATTTCCTGTCAGTTCCTCTATCTTTACTTTGTCTTTTCCATTCCTCCCTTCTAAATAATTTTATGTATCTACTTACTTAACAGTCCTCTTTTTGTTGATGTAATTAGTCACTGAAAAATGTATTGTGCTCCTGCAGTGTTCTGTGAATGAGACTAGTCTAAATTAGGTACTGAGAAACAGTTTGGACTCTAAGGATGAAATTCTTCCCCAAATGAAATCTATTGGAATGCTTGTTCTAACTGTGATTGAGACTTCACCAAGAATTGTTTCCTTTCAGTGGCAAGAGTTGTTGAAAATGAGTTCATAAATCATTATTCAGGAGATGAATGGGCCTGATCTAAATGCCATATCTACACATAATCCCTACAGAAGCAATGGAAGTTATGCTTGATTAAGGATGAGTTGGTTATTTCTAATTTCAAGTCATACTTTTCATATATCACTGGCATAAAGAGTATCACATGGTTTAGATCAAAACTGGCTACTTATTTTCCATATTAATGTAGAGTCCCTTTACTTTTAAGGGGAAATAAATAACTATCAGAAATGCAAAATAATGTAGCTGAAGGTGTGGTTTCCTTGAAGCACTTGGAACGACTCCCACAGGATGTGGCATTTTTCTGAATGCATGGTATTCTTCTTCATTTTGCCCAGTTGTCAGACACAGCATCTAACAGCTGATCCCCACAATAGAGAAAAGCTGACCTTTATATGTGTTTCAGGTTTCAGTAACTTCCCTGGAACCTCTGTTATGGTTGTTCATAGCTTTAGAACTGTTAATGAGAGAAATTCAGTCCTGTGATCAGTATCCCATTTTCCTTTGCAAACAAAGTTAAATTCTACTAGCTGCTAATTCTATGTTTACACTGATGCAACTGAATTTAATCTAGAAATGTACATAAGTTTGTTACAGTATGAAACAGATGCTTTGGTTTCTCCTTTGACATATTGCCTAAGAAGCTGGAATAGTTTTGATGATGGAAAGATTATTGTGATGATGCATTTTGTTGCATCTCATACACATTAAAGTAGAATGTAAGGTGCAGTAGACTACAAATCTCTCCTCTGTATCGCTTAGCTATGCATCTAGTTGTATTGAAAGCAACAAATATTGATTATAGGTTAAAGGCAATTAAAATAATGGACCAGAAACTGCCAAAGGGTTCTTGGCACTGACAACAATTACCACATAAGCAATGACTGTCAACTTTAATGAGCAACCATATTTTCCAGGAATAAGCATTTAATATTCATTCAATTCTACTCTAAAGAACACAGTTTTTATTAAATTTGTGAGTAGACTAATTTTAAAGGGAAAAAAAAAGGGATAACAAGGGCTCTATGTATAGCTGAATGATTCAACATAAGGAAATCACACAGTCACTAGATTACAGTGTAGCATAAAAGAAGAGAGACTGTCTCAGTCTGCGAGTAATGGAAAGTCCTTGCTTTCCACAGAAGTCTCTGGACATCAGTGTACACAGCCAATGTAGCTTTTTCATTTTTTTTGTGTCTGTACTTAGGCTAGCCTTATCAAGGACAAGCCAAGGCTTTTAGCTGAGCTGGCCTTCAGCACAGCTAATTGCACAGTTAAAAGTGGCTTTGTCACAAGCCTTTGGGTGGCACATAGCTGAACTGCCTTGGCATAAGCTGGAAAGCAAGTTTCAGTTCCAAGAACTGCAATTTTCCCCTGCTTTTCCTCTAATGCAAGAACGAACCCTTTGTCAGTGTCATGCATTACTCAGCCTGAGCGCTTAGGTGTCAATGAGACCACACTGCCTGTGCTACTTAAAATGTGAAAGCTACTTAAAATGTCTAGGGTCACTTCTTGATCTTTCTCCACCTCCATTCAAGGTATGTGTGGTAGGGAAATTTATTCTGCTCTAAATGTCTCTTTTTCATCCTGAGTTGCTGCCTGACTATGCCAGTCAGAAGAGAGAAGGAAAGGAACAAACTGCACAGCACTGCACCTCCTAAACATCATTGCAAGCTCACACAATTGGCCTCCACCAGGTCTTTACAGAATTGGCTTCCTGATGACCAGCTGCTACAGCTCTAGAGCAAGTTTAAAGAGAGATATTATTCAGGATGCAATAATTGTGTTACCATAGCTCTCTGAAGTATCTCCTGAGATTCAGTTTAGTAACAAATGAGTTCATGTCTTATGCCATTACTGGCCAGGCCTAGCTACATGTCTTTCTTTGCAAAAGCACCTTATTTCTTTGGGGAAAAAAAAAAATGAAATTTTACTAAACCAGGCAGCAAAAGTGTTACCATATACTACTCATTATTGTTTCATTTATCTGTGTGAGAAATAATAAAATTAAGTTCAGCTCTGCAGGATCCAGCAAAATTAAAATAAACTCTCCAAAAGAAACAGAAAGAGATAGGTAGTTAGTTCTGAATTCTCAGCCATAAAAGTTGATAATAATTTTATCTAAGGCAGCATCATGGAAACTTATTTAAACAATCCTCCTTGAGGTTTATTTGCATGCAAAAATATGCTAAGTATAAGAAATATATGTTAAAATAAAATGTCTTCTCAAAGGGAAAGAGGTCTTGGAACATGATATGTTAATAAAGAGAACAGAATGATTATTTTCATTTAGTTTGAGCACATGGAAAGACCTTTCATGTAAAGTAAATAATTCTATTCAAAACACTACTGTCTCATATAACCATAGCAACCTTGAATCACACTCTAAATAACAAGTTTGAATGGAACAAATGAATCCTGGGTAAAACTCCATTGACCTCAATAGTTTTACACTAGGGATAAATTTTAACTGATATGTTTTGGAGATATATGCTATGTAGATAGTTAAAACCTGAATGAGAGGCAATTTTTTTGTAGTGCTGTGATAAAATGTGAAAGGAATCTTGTGATGAACCTTACCATATCATATAGTTAACACTATTAATAAAATATTGTTCAGTTGTATTTTTCTTTATTGTGTTATTTAGTCTTTCTTTAAACAATAACTTTATGTGTCTATGAAATGCAAAATATTGAATCATAAGATGCTTCATGAGCATTACAGCTGGCAGGTAAATGAGACCAAAGAGAAGCTAAGCAGTAACAAATCAGATGATTTGAAATTCAATTATAAATACCTCCAGAAACCATATAGTCACAATATAATAAAGGATGCACTCTTGCCAATCTTTGCTGCATTATCGTGGGTGTTTGTATCTAGTGCTTTTCTGAAGCCACAAAAACTTCTGATTTTGATTGCTTAACAATCTTCACCTTCATCTGAAACAGAAAAGGAAGCTGCTGGCCTGCATGCTTTGATAAAAAAAGTTAAATCCATTAAGATAGAAGTCTGGCTGTATATTTTTAAATTGGATTTTTTTAATCTACTTTTTTTTTTTTTTTTTTATGTCTGGCACCTTATTTTTGGCAACAGTTAAATAGGACCTTGATATTTTTGGCTATCCAAATGCTCCTCATGTGAGTATAGCCAGATACTACCATTGCCACCTGTCTACAGTTCTAACATAGGCTCATGGCTACCATGACTGGTGAATGTGGGATTTGGAGGTGGATGAGAATAGATAGGAAACTGATAAATCCCTGACAGCACTCTAATAAGAACTGGTCTAATAAGTAAGCTATGGAGAAATTGGAAGGAGACTCACATACTTCCAGGAATGAAGGACTTGAAGGAGTATCATAGGGCAGTTTCTAGGACATATTCCTTCTTCAGGACCACTGCTACAGCTTTGTAAATTGGCTGTTACCAAAAGGGTTTTTTAATTAGAGTTACCTCTCCTGAAATAATGAAGATTTAGCTTTTTTCCCTGTTTCTCTTACAATTGTAGCAACTTGAAATAATTATCTAAGTGGAAAGTGGGAAACCCTTTACATGTTAATTCATGAGTGAAATGCATTATCTGACCTGTGGTCTTTTCTAAAAGTAGCTTGAATCTTAAAGTTTTGTTTGAAGTTTTTTCTGAAGTTGGTTTGTATGAAGGATTCCGTTTCTTGAAGTACATCATTTTATACATCATTTCATTGGCCAAATTGCAACAGGTAGGTGTCCAAAGCATGACTATGTTGTCACACAGACCTCCAAAGTCTTGGATTTGGTGGTTGGACTGGTAAACTGCCTGTTATAGACTGAATGTAATTTTTCCACTGTGAGACTCTAGTCATGAGTCCAGATACGTGTTCGAGCAGACCTTTGTGAAAGGAAAATCAAGAGGTCTTGAGTATATTTTCTCCAGTACCTTCAGCTTTCACAGTGAATTTTCTCTCCAAAATTGGAAAACTACCTTTTAGAGTCCCATGTTTGTTTTGAAAAATGTTACCAAAATAAACTATGTGTTTTAGAGAGGAAAAAGAATATAGTATTCATGTAATATGTGTATATTTCCAAAGATATTACCAGGGGTCATTCAAGTTTTCTACCATTTTTGTTATGATCAGACAGTGCTGAATTAGATGTATCATGTTTAGTGACAAATTCATATCAGGATTCTTATTTATTTTCACGCTGTCTGAAGAAACTTTTCCCAGAATATAGTTTGCAAGAAGCAAATCTACTCAAACCATATGCAGGCAAGACCTGCATATGATGACAGGATTTACTTTCTGCTCTGACACTATATAGGGGATTACGGTGATATTGATGCTACAGCTAGGATTTTAAAAATGCAATTTTATCATAAAGGAAACTCCTTTCGATACAGTGCCACACTTCCAGGAGAGGTAAGTCCTTTCTCCTATCCCTGTTTCCAGTTGTGTGGAAGAAGAACTTAACACCTGTGTCACAGGCAGGTTTTGAGTTTCAGTTTTCCTATACTAATGGTCCAAACTCAGGAAGAAAATTGTCATTTCACTGTTAATTTCAGTGTTGATTTGGCAATTAGTCCTTTAGCTGTTCATAGGCCAGATGTGGATTTCACCTTTGTAATTTTATAACACTGCCCCTGCTAAACTAAACAAATTTCCTTCAGATGTGCAAGATGTGCCAAGTTCAATTGCAAAGAGGTTAGATTAACAGACTGCTCTGATTCTACCTGCCCTTAAAGTTTATGAATCTGTGAATGAATGGTCACAGATTGATTAGAGTACTTCTTAATATTCTCAACAGAACATTAGATATTACAGCAACTAAATATCTGTTAAAGCTAGTTGCATATTGCTTTACAACCGCATTTTAAACCCTTTGCAGCTTTTGTGTTAACCTGAGAAAAAATATTTAGAAGTGTCAGTAATAAACTTTCTCTTGCATCTTTGTTTGATGGTGCTGGGCATCTAGTGTGTAGAAGCATATAATGCATGTCTGTCAGGCATTAAAATATAGTAATATAAAATTGGTTTCTACTACCATAAACACATATCCTTTACTAACATGTCTTCCCGGGATGATAATTTTTAGGGCAGAAAAATACCCTTTGTTCCAGAAATGTCACTGGTTTAAAGTGAATGTGAGTGATTCAAATGGTGAGATAGCAATACAGAATTTTTACAGATGTAGTGTACAATGATTAAGAGTCAAGAAAATCCATCAGGGTTTTGACACTGTGGGTCAGATCTACCCCTCTACCAGGTGAGGAATGGAGAGAGAAGAACCACTGAATTGTCTAAAACCTTTAGTTTGTATTCTTGAAAATATCATTTTTTACTACAATTTTTCACTGTACATATTTCGTATGAGGGAGTAATGTAGATTTTTAAGGGTCTGTCCTGAGACTGCCATGCACCTTCAATAACCCTTTAACATACAATTAGACGAAGGATTATATTTGGACAGAATATTGCATCTTTAAGTCATAATGTTATAGAAATCATGGAATCATGGGAAAGTCAGTTTGGAAGGAACCTCTGGAGATCACCTGATTGAACCTTCTGTTGAAGGCCTGGCTTCAAATGAAACTATCCAGGCCCTGTAAAATGAAGTCTTAAAAATATCCAGTGGGGGAGATTTTATCTCTTCTTTGCAAAACCAATTTCAGTGTTTACCTGTTGTCATGGTGAAGAGGTTTATTAAAATCTCAAGACAGAATTTCCTCTGAAACAACTTGTGCCTGTTGCCTGTCCTTCCAACATGTGTCCTTGTAAAGAGAGTACATTCAGGCTTCTCTATAACTAACTATAAAGCATTGAAAGAATATAATTAGATTCCTCTTGAGACACCTTCTCTATACTGAATAAACCAAATTTCTTGCACCATTCTTCATATGTCAGGTCCTCCAACCCCCTTATCATCTTGGTGACCCTCTGTTGGACTCTATTCAACCTTTCAGTTTCTCTCTTAACTGTGTAATCAAAACTGAGCACAGTATTCCAGCTGTAGTCTAATGAT
This sequence comes from Myiozetetes cayanensis, assembly GCF_022539395.1. Taxonomy (NCBI): domain Eukaryota; kingdom Metazoa; phylum Chordata; class Aves; order Passeriformes; family Tyrannidae; genus Myiozetetes; species Myiozetetes cayanensis. The sequence continues at coordinate 24,521,997 of NW_026086604.1, forward strand.
TATAACTTGAAATAATCACATCCTTTGATCTGTAGTTTAGTCCCTCTGATAACGCAACGCAGGGCATAATTTCCCTTCTCTGTGCAAGTTCTCTTACATTCACATAGAGCTTTGATTAAATGACACCTGTGGTGCCCAAGATGAATCTTTGGACATACTACATTATGGAATTACATAGTTGCATGGGATGTGTGAGTTTGGGTCAGGAAATTAAACAGTTTCTGTTTAGAGTCTCTCCAGTGCATCTTACAACATTCTGACTGATTCGCAGTACTTTTTCCTTGTAGCCCCCTGAGTGACAAACTGATAGCTTATCCAACAGTTTTTGAAAAACATTAGTTTTTCATCTAGAAAAGAAAGAGAATTAAGAAGTTACAAATGTCTACGCAGGTATGTGTCTGCATGGTATTTGTAAATAACCAAAACATCTTGATCTGATTAGAAATTTTAGCTTGTGTATTTGTAGAAGAATGGCAAACAGTTCATTGAATCAACTCAAATGATAAATACTTTCAAGAAAATATTGAATCAACTCAAATGATAAATACTTTCAAGAAAATATTGACGTGTTTACAACTGTACTGAGAGCAAAAATAGTGACTATTTATTGAGTGATTATATATTGAGTAAATTATTCATTTAAAACTATTTCCTCAGCTCTAGAATTCTAATTCTAAAAAGCCATAAGGGCTCTGAAAAACATAAATCTGTTCTCTTTCTGGGATACATGACTGACAGAGTATATCTCCAAAACAATACGATTTGCTTTCCTACATAGGAAAAGTGGCTGAAACAAACTGAAACATGAATTGCATGAACTATACTGTCCTATATTCCCATGTGGATGCTCTTGGCAAGAGCAAGGTGGCTTACTCAATTCCAGAGCTCACAGTGTTGTTTCCAAGGTGACTCTAGCTAATTCTTGAGTTGTGGGTCAAAAATGTGTCCACAGACCAGTAGTGTGCTGTGGGTAATGCAGTATCTCCTTCACAGCCTGTGATACAGACAACTCCTCTATGACCATTTCCTCTTCTCAGGAGGGACCTTGACTTCATGGATCATTGTCCTATATGGTCTCTTTTGATTCTTCTTTGATCTGGAAGGTATCCAGAAACTTCCTATCCTTCCTTTTTGCTGTGGTACCTACTCACCAGGCCTTCATAATTTTTCAGAAGGGTATTCCACCATGGTGCTTGGGGTATCCTCCCCTTGAACTCTTACAGAATTGGAAAGCTTCAGGTGGGTAATGCTATTTATCTAAAACATTTATAGAGTATTTGTCTACCATTGAGAAGCAATCCATCTCAAAACTTCCAAAAATTTACTAGCAGGCAATCATATTTGCACTTTTCCTAATACATAGCTGCCCAGCACACTAGGTACAATAAGGCTGGCTTTTCAGAGAACCATGAGGGAATTAGTACCAAAAACTCTACTTACTCCCCTGAAAGTAAGAAGCACTATATAGAAATGTTAAGTCTTAAGAGGAAATGAAATCCTCACAGTGTTTAAGCAAACATTAACCAAAATACACTCCTACTATCTGTATGGTAAAAAACTTTGTGTATTATTATACACAAATATTTTTGCACAACATCTGTATTACAACAGTAATACAATATCATTTTCGAGGAAAAAACACACAGTTGAATGTTTTCCCCTTGACATTTTGTAGCAACACATTTTTTCCATATTGAAAATACTTCCCAGTGTGTGAAGAGATGAGTTATTTTTGTTAACAAAAGACCCTCAGAGAAGAAATCAATACACTGAAGTCATCACCTGAAGTGTTAATGATATTTAAGACATTAAGTAGTAACAGATGCACTTTAAAGAACTAATTGTTCACATCAGTCATATTAACTTTGTTGCTTATATTTGCCAAAGAAAGAGCTGGTTAGAAGTGAAGGTGGGTAAAATCAAGAAGATATAGTTGACCCTGTGAAGGAGAATCTCACATGGCTCCGGAACACCAGAAGCAAACTCAGTCTTTTTTTCCCTTGCCCAGCATATGCATTTTTCCCTTAATCCTCAGCAACTTATTCTGTCAAATCTGGGATATGTTGTCCCTTTCTCACCTAACAGGTCTTTCTTTCCTATCTCTGGCCTCTCATGTCCCACCTGTATTCTTGGATATAAACTTCTTCTCCCAAATCTGTGTTGTTCCTTCATCCAGTTTCAGTACAGACCAGGGCTCCTGTTCTTTTTCTCATTTTTATCCCCCTAGTGAGTCTCAGTTACCTCTCAAGAGCTTCAGTCTTTCTTCAGCCTCCAAGACTGCCTGCCTATCTTCCATTAGACTTCATGTGTTGCATAGGAGCCATGAGACTCACTCTCATTTCCACTGTGCAAGAGCTGGCTGCAAGGATACAGAGGCCAGGCATGCAAGTAGCATTAGTATCATTCATCTGTGGGAAGCTGGGAAGGCCTTTATATTTCTCTGTGTATTTTCATTAGCAGTATATTTGGCCCTCAGTGTCAGGCTAACTTGGATAGTAACTTTATTTCACCAGGAAAACCTCAGCATCTGAGGGATTAGTTGTAAGCATTGACAAAATTTGTCCTTGTAAGTGTTAGTTCTGAAAACCATAAATGTGCAGTTTCTCTTAGGTAGTCCAGGACTCCAGGAACACGGTATTTTGGAGAATGTTGTTCTGAAAACACCCATAGGGACTATGAATATGCTGTGCCCTTTCAGAGCAGGTTGCTGTCTCTGCAGGAGCTTGTGGAAATGCCAACATTAACATCTCTATACATCAGAGTTTGTCCATTCGGAAGATCAACATAATAAAAAATATGTCCCAGGTGGGTGGTAAGATTGGGTACAAGTTTCACACTTGTAAAATAAATTATGCTAAAAAGAATAACTACAAAAGCAAGCCAAACTCTATGTAAAGAATGTTCCTGGCTCCTCTGGATTTTAAAAATAAATCACCATTATTATCTACATTTTTTTACAGAAAAACCTAGAAACAAGGTAGATATCTGACTTGTCATAAACCTAGTACTAGAATCAAGAACTGAACACTGAGAACAAAGTCTGTCCCACAGACTAGTCAAAATATTAGTCTTTTACAGGCTCTTTACTCTTTTTATACCAGCAATCTTCAATCACAATCAAAGAAAAATCACAGCCAAAGCAATTGCTGCTGAGCTCCTGCTCTCTCTATTAGGGTAATGGTAGTGCTGGAGAAGTAAATATGTTAATTATAGAAAAAACTAACACTTGTTTCATTTTAAATTACCAGTGCAGTCATACTCTTATGAATTTAAAAGCAGAATACAACCTGACTTTATAAATAATATTGAAAAACTGTCTAAAGCCCTTCAGAAGGAAGGTTAATTTTTTCTTGGCTTTTTTGGTTTCAGTTTTGTTTTTCTCTGACAAAAGAGTTAGGGGGAAAGATCCACATTCTCTAGTTTTATCTCACTAAAGAAGGTTCAAAAATCTCTGTCGTGCAGCACCTCCACATAAATAACTAGATGTATTCTGATTTCTTACCATGTTTTCATGCTTATGCCATTCTTAGCATGTCTGAATTGTTTTTAGCTCTTCTAAGATGGATTCACCCATGTTACAGACAACATTAGGCAGGTAATTATCATTAATTAATGTAACTATTTGCTTTTTCTTCTATGCATACATCTTAAATGGAACAGTTTCACCGTAAAATGTGTGAGAATTACTCCAATGTTTCAAAGGCACAAGGCTGCATGTTTTAAAGGATTCAAATGATAAAATTATCTTTATTTCCATTGTATTAAAATGTTAATGAATGTTAAGAACACTCAGAATAGTAAAAGAATTTTGGTCTCATAGGAAGTAGAAACCACATGTTAGTAGATTACACTATGTCAAAAGTTTCCTTGTAGTAAGCCAAGAGTTCATTTAAGACTAATGTGAAGAAAAGTGAGTGGATTTTAAATCCCCATTTTGTGATAATTACATTTCATTGTTTTTCTGGATGAAATTTTAAAGACTTATACAAAAGAAAACTGAAGGACAATTTTTGAGGATGAGATTCAGGATTTGGGGTTTTGCTCTGATTTAGGGTTGGTGACACTTGATATGGTGCAGTGCAATTCCCTTCCATGACTCACAGCAATAGTCAGTAATGTAATGAGGAACATTTGCTCCTGTATGATTTCTTTCTCCTACTTGTCAGAGAGATTCCTCTGCAAACATTTCTGCAAATTATGATTTATCTAATGTAATCAATCTAAAAAAAATACAGCGTTTTGTTATTCTTGAATATAAAATATTACCCTTGCATATCAGATTTCTGATTTTTAAAAATAAAAATCACCAGAAACTTAACAATCTGCAAAATACAAAACAGTGAAGAACTTGATTTGTTATTTTTATGTCAAATTTATGAGAAGCACAGTGAGTAAAGTGTCAAATACAGTATTTTTCAGCTTAACCTGATGAGAACCACGTTTCTTAAGTATTCTCTTTACTCATTGTTATAAGCCATCATCTTCCAGGTTTCTCTCTGAATGCAGTAGATATGAGATCAAGCCCTGCAGAGAGATTGTGTGGTGTTTGTTAGTGGATTACTACCCCACATCACTTGCAACAGGTCTGAGATTACCTCTTTTAGCACTGAGCTGGTTGTGTCTGTGATACATACAAGGTGATGTAAATTAAATCTACCTCTCAAAACTTATCATCTTAAATATAATTTTATATACAGAGTTCTAATCATGAAAATGAAGAGGCTTAATGAAAGTGTCACAGGGAGCTCTTACCCTGAAATTCGCTTATTTTGCAGATCAAACATTACAGAGATATAGAATCAGAAAGTGAAATCACAGGACAATTCTGCTTGCAGGAAGCTCTGGAGCTCATTTGGTCCAACCTCCTCCTCAACTAGATTTTCTTTGTTGCAACTTTTATCTGTTGCTTCTTGCCCTATTGCTGTGTACCCCAGACAAATGTCTGGCTCTGCTATCTACAAACCTTCTCTAAGTAGAGGAAGCCTAATTAGGTTTCTCCTTAATTTTCTTTTATGCAGGCTAAATAAACCCTCTTCTCTTGGTCTTGCCAAGGCTCCAACTCCCTGCTGATCATAATAGACCTCCACTGAATTCTCTCCTTTTTATTTCAGATGTGGTCCTCCAAGATCTGAACTAAGAGTAATAATCACTTTCCTTGACCTCATGGCTGTGATTTTGCTGATGTAGTCCAGTATACAGTTAACACAACCAATACAAACATGCACTTCTGACTTTTAGTAACAAACTGAGGCCAGGTCCACTAGGACCCTCAGGTCCTTTACTGTTGAGCTGTTTTTTCGTCAGTTTGTTCTGACCTCAGAATGACTTTCACCTCAGCATCTCATGCTGTACTTCCCAAGACTTCTAGATCTTCAAATAGCCAATTCACAAACTGGTTCATTTCTGTCTCTCAAAGAACTCACATAAAGTGTCATTACCACTTTATTCTATTTTTGTTTGCAAGACGTATTTCTGAAAAACAGGAGGGAGATAGAGAAGTATAATATATATGGAACATATGAAACAGTTATCACAGTAAGTCATTACTACTCTATGGAGAATGTTTTTATGTGTTTTAGAAGGACATTGCCAAGCAATTTTCTGAAACATACTTCACGGTTTATTGTTAGTTTAGGCAACATTAAAAATTAACATACAGCCACACAAAAGCTCTTAGATTCTAAATTGCAAGCTTTACATTGCAAATGATAAATGAAAGAATTTTCCTTCCCTTCAAATTGCCTGCAATACTCTCTTAAAGTTTGAACTTCATTGCTTTCTCAAGACTCTCTTCGTTCCTAGTGAGCCTCATCTGTAGTTTTGATTGGTTTGTTTTTTGCCACATGGTAAATTTTTGTTATCTATTTTATAATAAATCTCCTTTTATGACATTCACTATCCAGTAACAGCAACTTATACAGCTTTTATTTTAACACTCAGTTACTTTACAGTTAATCACCCATTTGACCTCGAAAGAGTCCAAAATATCCTGTTTCATGCACTGCTACTTCATTCAGTCTTTCACAACTGTAAAATCAATATACAGTTATAGAACTCAAAGTACTGAAGAATGCGCACACAGTACACATTACTCACCCTCCTGCAATATGTTGTCAATTAGAGCAACTATGCCAGAGATCTGAGTTTTGCTTTTTTCCCCCCTTATCACAAAATACGTAAAATCAATCATAAATGAGTGCACTATTGTGGCAGATACATACTGACTCATCTCTGATTTCCCAACTTTCCATGCAGTGTGTTGAAATATTGACATGTTTTAAACTAGAAGAGTGATATTTTCTTCTTTAACTCTTGCTCAAGGCCAAGAGGAGGGGAGTGAGTAGTACTCTTATATGTCTTTATTGACCCATGATATTTGCATTTCTTCAGTCTTGTAAACTCCCTTCAAATGGTCACTTTTGTGATTAACTGACTCTTAATTAGCATTAGGATGAAAGAGAGCAAACAAACCTGCCTGAACACTGAAACCTGCATGTCTCACACTCTTTATCTTCTCAGCATGCTCATTAGATGTATTTTGAAGCACTTTCACTTGCTCTTTTGAAAACAAGTCCCAGGAATAGGCAATTGATGCCTGACACGTTACATCAGTAACACTGCACTAAGCCTGGGTCTCTTGTCTGTACATACTGCTCCAGTACAGTCACCAAATTCTGTAGCTTCATTCACCTTGACAGAACTCCAAACCATACTGTAGGGTATACATTGTGTATTTTCACAATCTTATCAGACCAATACTCTGGAGAGTTGCAAAAAAGCTGTCAGGTGTTTTGAATTAAAATCCCTTGAAATAATACTTTTCTCCTAGGGTTACCCCCTGAAGAGGATGCTGCACTGCTTTTGCTTGAAACAGCTTTAATTTTCTCTGTAGTGGTTAGCATAGGGCTGTGTTTTGTATTGGTCCTGAAAACAGTGTCAACAACACAGGGATTTTTTTTTACTGCTGAGTCGTGCTTATACATCAACAAGGCCTTTTCTGCTTTTTGTACTGCCCTGCCAGTGAGTTGGCTGGGGGTGCATGAGTAGTTAATAGGGAACACAGCTGAGACATCTGATCTTAGCTGACCGAAGGGATATTGCACACCATATGGCATCATGCTCCGTGTATAAAGCTGGAGGACGAAGAAGGAAGGGGGAACATATTTGGAGTCAAGGCATTTGCTTTCCCAAGTCACCATTACATGTGACTGAGTCCTGCTTTCTTGATGATGACTGAACACCTGCCTGCCCGTGGGAAGTGGGGAATGAAATCCTCTTTTGGCTTTGCTAGCACGTGCAGCTTTTGCTTTTGCTTTGCTGGTTGAATGATCTTTATCTCAGCCCAAGACTTTTCTCCCTTTTACTCTTCTGATTGTTTCCCTCATCCCGCCAGGGCTGAGTGAGCAGAGGTGTGATGCTAATTTGCCAGCTGGTGTTAAACCATGACAGACAACCAAAGCCAAATGCAATGCTGAGGACATGACTAGTATGCTATGGTGGGGGTAAGCCTCTGGCAGAATGGACATGAGACAGTTTGTGCCATATGGCTTGTGGCAAACATTTCTTCCTTCATTTTGTTTTATAGCTTAGATGCAAAACTTAAGTACATTTTCAGGGTTCAAAGATGAATTTCAAGTTTTTGTTTTAAGTTAGAACTAGGTATCACAAAATTTCATTTGTCTGGCATAAACCACAATTACTTTTATGGTTGCCTGTATAACATTACTTCATACAGTATTTAATGCAAAGACCATTGCCATGGTATTCATGGTATCTGAACCATGTTTCAGAATAAATTATTTAAAAAATCTAGTTCTTTTTTACTTGGTACCTCCATACATCACATATTCAGTGGTTACATATTCAGAAGCTGTGAATTTCTCCCTGCTTGAGTTCTGGTTTTGTTGTTTGTTTGTTTTTTTTCATGAACACATCTAAATTTTTATTACTAGTACTCTCAAGAATGTGGTTATGTAGAAACAAGGAAAAAAATCAAGAACTGGGAATAAATTGTAAATGCAATGTCAACAAACATAATTGCATACACTAAATATATTCTAGAAAACTGAACCAAATTGCTAGAATTTACAAATGTTCATAAAAAATTATTTTAAATGTAAAAGACATGTTTAGAAAGAGGAGAAACTATTTTTCTAGTAGTTTCTTTGGCACACAGTTAATTTATTATATTTAATTCTGTTTGTTAAAGTAATATTTACTTTATAGTTTTACCAGAGACACAGTGCTGTTAAATATTAATGCCTTTGGTGCTAGTGTTGGACAAGATTAAAGTATGGATTGTGCTAAAAATTTGAGACTTATAATAAACACTGGGAGTGAAAACATCACCACTTGCTTGATTATAAATGATTTGAAATTATCTGTAGGCAAAAAAGTAATTGCTGTTATTACTTCATCAGTATAAAAAAATTGAATCGTATAACTGAGATTGGAAGAGGCCTCAGCAAGTCAGTCCCATGCTCAAAAGAGGACTAATGAAGCTAGATTAGACTGAGCAAGGCTATGTCCAGGATCATGAGATCCTGAGTTAGTTATAAAATCTCTACATTAAATTATTATATGATCATGTCCCTTTCCTCTGCAAGATCCAGATACTCACCTGTTCTTTGTTACAGAAAGTATATTATCTTCATATTTTAAACATGTTTAAAGGCTTAGTATAAGTAAAAACACTGAATAAAAGTTAATTTTTTTTTTCTGGCTAACAGACCTGAAGCAGACTTGGCATTTGGACACTATAGCATTTCCATACCAATTGTGATAGCTCTAGTACTTTTACTCAATATTAGAAGCTTTTCTTCTAATGTGTGTGTCATTCTTGAAAAAATAAGATTATGCAAAACCATCTCTGATTTATTTTCTTTCTTTGGTTAGAATATATCTCACTGTCAAAATTCTACTGAGCAATTTGAAAATAAACTTGTATTGTTTTGATATATGTTGTGATTTTTCACAGTTTTGTGGGTCTTTTTGAGGCTTAATTTATTGCCTACGTCTTTGGCATTGACACACAAAGAATGGCCAAAGACAACAGAGGAATAATTCATGTTTACTCTTGTTTATTATTAAAACACTAAATAGATTTTTATTTTTTTCCTTCATTGAGGAAAATTATAAGAAAAACATACCTAGCAGGGAAACCTCTCAGGCAAATGAACACTTACCAAACATTAATTTTCCATTTGAAAACTTTTCTGGACCTCTTAGTAACTGAATTTTAAAACATAATTTTTATTTTGACAAGTCGTTGAACTTTCTGGTACCATCTGGAAAGACATTTTTTGTCATGAATTTTGTAGTTAAATTTAATTATTAGAGCAAGTATGTAAGTTTCCACAACAGTAACTGAAGTTACAGAAATTTGCTCATCCAGTAATTGAGAGGTCAAGATTGGATCCTTCCTCAATATTTGGCTTAAATCAAAGCCAGATACTCTTCTGACAGGCAACAGTCTCTGAGAGGTAGGTGCAAGGATGGGTCTTCTATTTTAGCCTAACAATGACCTGAAAAAACCTTTTATTCCACCTTCCCTATCAAGAAATGTGGGTTCGGATAACACATAAGCTCAGCAATAAAATACTGTGCAAATTCAGGAAAACAAGTAAGATGTTGTCTCTTGGTTACATTCATATTTCAAATGTGTCTGTACAATTTTTTTTATGAGTTAATAAAATTAGCCAACTTTTTGAAAAAATAAATTCTTACTTGGTTATAAATCTATATAATCCTATCTAATATTTTCTTTTGGTAATGTTTGTAATGTTATTCCAAACCCATGGAGATATTTCAGCAGTTGACAATGGGAATTCATTAATTTGGAAAATAATACACTGGGGTTTTATTTTTTTTATTATTATTATTTAATCAGATACAGAGACATTGACAAAAATTCTAGAACTGGTTTTTAATGGTTTATGTTCTACGTAGGTGAAAAAAAATACTTAATAATTGGAATAGTGCCCACTAGGCCAAACACATACAATACTGTAATCCAAGGGAATTAATAATTAACTTAAGAAGTCACAGCCTGAAGATCTATCAAAGAATTGTGAAAAACAGTATTACATAATGCCACCTTGTGGATGCTTTACAGGCCTCTCAGGGAGAGGATAGAGTAAGAGATAGGCAAAGGACAACTTCCACGTTGTTTGCTTGCAGGGCCTTTAAAGGTTTCCAAAGAATAGTAACACATATAAGTAAATTTGAGCTAGATTTTCCTCAAGACAGACCTCTCAAAATAACTAATCACTTTTAAAATAGAGAAACTGAGACTGAGAGATTTCCATCGTGTTAATAATCTTAATAAAAAACCCAACAACTTATAGCACGATTCAGAAGTCAGCTTTCCGTAAAAACCATTATCTTAGCTGTGGTATTGTTGAAAATTATGCTTCAGACCATGAGAAACAGATTTTGAGGATGCTGAAACATCTTCCAGAAACAGAAGCTGGCAATGATGAAAGTTAGCAATTAACAAGGTGTTGGAGATGAGGAAGTTTATGAGGAGATGGAAACAGCATTTGCTGTGTGGAAAGATGAAGGGAAAAGAGAAGAGTGCTTTGGTGAGTGGAAAACTAACATTGACAACAGCACTACCAATAGCAACAACACCAGTGTTTAAAGACTTTATTGTGGCAGCCTTGTTAAAGTCCTAAAACCTATTAGTAGGTTGATTCCCTCGCTTTTTGTCTCCCATTATGGACTTTCTGCCTGACAGGCACAGAGACAGTCCCTGATAGGTCAGTGTACCGTGAGGTACTGACCAATCGTGTTCTCCCTGGTTAACTCCTCCCTTGTTAACACCTAGCCATGTTTATTCATGTACCCTTACCCAATCACTGTTAGCAGATTTGCATGCTCCACCCAATCTCCGCCCTGTTTCCAGACCTTTCTCTTCATAACCCTATAAAACCCACCATTTTGTCCCAATAAAGTTAGATCAGCTTGGGCTGTTTGGGTGTTCACTTCTGTCGTGTCTGCCTCTTCTCTCGGGTGCGCGCATCAGGGTGAACTTAACTCTCAGCCACTGCCTATTGCCCTTTTTAACACCTTGTCTACAGGCTAGGCAGAACCCCGAGCTGGTCCGGTCCCTTTCCAGACCAAAACTGTGACAACAAAATATCAAGTGTAATGCACAAGGTATATATCTTGAAGTACTCAAACTGCATTATTGTCAAACTGCTATTTTACCTGAAGTACCTCTCCTATGCGGTCAGGATGAGAGACTTGGGGTTGTTCAGACTGGAGAAGAGAAGGTTCCAGAGAGACCACACAGCAGCCTTCCAAGATGGTTACAAGAACGTTGGAGAGGGACCTTTGACAAGAGCATGTATTGATAGGAAAAGGGAGAATGGCCTTAAAATGGAAGAGGTTTAGATTAGATATTAGGAAGAAATTCTTTACTGTGAGGGTGGTGAAGCATTGGGAATAGGTTGCCCAGAAAAATTGTGAATGTCTCATGCCTGGAACTGTTGAAGTCCAGGTTGGATGGGGCCCTGAGCAACCTTGTCTAGAGGAGGAGGTTCCTGCCCATGGCAGTGGGGTTGGAACTGGACAATCTTTAGGGTCCTTTCCAACTGAAACCATAGTATGATTCTATCATGCTGTGATTTTAGATTAACCATGTTCTCAACTGTCCTCTGGGATAGGCATACTATTATTTTTATTTTTATCTGAAAAAGAAGAAGCATGAGGTACTTGAAGGATAAGAAAAATTGCCTCTGGTCCAAGAGTATTTGAAAGGAAAAAACACAAAGAGCATTTGAATATTTAGTATTTAATTTTTTTCTCTCCAGAGGCACAACATCATCTGCACTGTACTGATAAATTTCTAAAGAATCATTTTTGACTGTGCAAAGTGAGCATTATAGGGCTGTAAACCTAATTATCTGCAAACAAAAAGAGTGACCTCAAAATACATTTATTTTAAATGAGTATGAAAATGTAGTCCCACAGTTTAAATTTAATTACTGTAACATTTGTCATGGAAAACTGATCGTCCACCTGAGATAAGTGAATATGGTTGAAGGTGTCTACACAGGTTCAGTAGAACTTAGGAAACTTACTTTCAGGGAAGTTAAATATATATGGAGCAGCACATATAAAACAAACACATAATTAGTCCCAGTCCAGGTTTGTCTACACATTAAGAACTTTCTTTGGTTTTGATCTTTCCTCTCGCATAAGGAAGTTAGGGAGCCAATTCTATGAACTAGGCTAGGAAAGCAGTACAGTCAGATGATTTTTTCCTTTAAAATAAGCCTGAGAGAGAGCTCATGTAGACCACAACCCTAACTGAATTACTTCCATATCAGCTCTGATTTTCTGCTGATGTTCTCCAAGATCTTCCCTATCAGCTGTCTTGGCAACATAATCCAGGCCAATCTTACAGGTAGGCTGGTTTTCCTAACATATATTTTAATTATTTCCTGTTTAGGCTTTTCCCCCCCTGTTGCTGATGGACAAAGAGAAAAGACTATTATCCTTGCAATACTCTTCTATTGTCCCTTTTATCCCTAATCAAACAACTGTAACTCTTTCTTGTCTCCTTCTTACCATCATAACTACATAATGACTTCTTTTTTACTAAAAGCAGCTCCAGCTTGCTTCCTTTCCATCTGAAAGAGTTAATGTCCAAGGAAAATATCTTAGGCAGGGAGATTTCCTAATACCCTGCATGACTGGAAAGGTGTGTGAAAATTTGTTTCTGCAAAAGGAATTAATAAAGTTCAAGACAAAATGCAGAAACAAATTTTCACACACCTTTCCAGTCATGCAGGGTATTAGTGTATAAAGATTATTTAACTTTTATCATAGGTTTTTTATGGGATTGGAATATGAAGACGTAGTAAAAATCTATATCTGCGTTTTTGGTAACAAAAGTCAAGAGGTAAAAAGCTTTTAGGCTAAACTAATCCCCATGTAATTATAATCAAGTTTAATGAAGAAAATTTAGATTGGGCATGTAAGCTGTGAGAATAAACTCAGACCAGAATCATGTTAAATACACTTGAACAAACAATAATCTTAACAAAAGGCAATATTAAGAATTAAACAGTACTGAAACAATAACTTTATTGGTTTTTTTAGTAAAACATATGACTTTAAGTACCCTGGAAACTCTTATAGCTGCTGATAAAATATTATTTCCCAGGACAAGAACCTCTTACTTCAGCTTATTAACATAGGTAAAGCAATATATGGCTCTCATATTTATCAAAAGTAAACTAATATTAGGTATGTTACCATTATTGTAATATAGACTTTCTTCATAGCTCAAAACATGCATTTTTCTGTATATTTCAGAAATATTTTTGGAATACACATGATTTGCCATTAAAAGTCTATCTTTTAAATATCTAATTTTTATTCCCTCAGGCTTGTGGATCAGAAGGAAACACTTCCTAAAATACTTGTGAAAATAGCAATACCCATTTTGTTTCTGCCTGATCTGAATATTTAGAGATTTTCATAATGTTAATCCATATGCAAAAGTACACAAAGGGAAAGCTTTTTTCAGACGACTCTCTAAATGCCATGATCTCAAAACTCAATGATCTGTGAAGCTTGTATTCATTGACTTAGGTTTTCTGAGTATGAGAACTTCCCATCTATCCCATTTAGAGGGAAACAGAAGTGTAAGAGGTACCAAACTGACCCCAAATAACTAAAGAGTCATAAAAATTTATTTACTTTTGTTGCTGGAACTGTCTAGACTTCTTACCACTTAAGAGCCATCTTCTTAGGTGCCACGTGGGAACTGTTGTAGTACACAGATATTCTCTGAGGAGTTTTTTTTTGTTCTACAATTGACTGCATTTGCTTCCTGAGGACTGGGAAAAGTACTATATAATTGTAATTGTTATCATCTCCAATTTTGCTGTTATTAGAAGCCATTCCAAGAGACAGTCTTTTGCAGATTTGTACCAGTATTTGTACTAGTACTTGCGGTACTCTTGCAGAGCACCACAAGAGCCAGAATCACCCTCAGAGTTCCTCACTGCAGGGACCTAAATCCCTTCAAGAAACGAAGCATATTTCCTGGTCCATGTTCAACAGTGCATGCTCTGCTAAATGTAGCTAACAGAGGATGTCAACTTTTATACCCTTGCCTGCATTCTCTTAAAATGGATCATGTGAACTAACAGTTGATTCCAGTGTGATTTAAGTATCAGATGTATGGTAAAAACAGGCATTGCAGGACAACTGGAATGAAAGTGCTACAAAACTGACCAAACCAAGAGAATAACATTTTTCTTAAATTATTTTGGTTATATATCCTATACATGTATATAGGATAAGCCTGTGTAAACCATTTCTGACAAAAACCCCAAAGTCCCAGGTACATACTGCAGTCTCAAAAAAAATGTTACAATAATATTAACAATGAAAACCCAACCAGTATTCCATCTCTTAGGTTTGAAATGCACTTACTGCTCATTATTCACAGAGACCAGACTGTCTTTATCTAAATCAAAGACTCAGACGGTGTCTGCAGATGACTTACTTAATTTACTTTACTCTGAAATATAGAAGTCTTGAAATAATAGTAACAGTGAATTTCAAGTAAACTTTTTTGATATGGATTCAATGTTTCCAAGATTGAAGGTATATAATAATATTAAATAAAATTAAAACCCCTTAATATTACTCAAATGAGTTTTTTTAGAATTATATATGTGGATTATATAGATTTCCAACAATACCTAATTGAAACCTGAAGGCCCTATTTTTGTGAATTGCTTGACATTTTTAAAATCTTACTTTTCTCTAAAGTTGGCTTGAGATAAGGCTGGCTGCTCCTGCCTCTTTGTGTAATCACATAAGTGAGTTTAACCCTGGAAGGGAACAGCCATCTGTGTCTCGGTATGACCATGTGGGAGGACACAATACTTGTTCTTCCACACAGCTGGTGCATTGTTGAGCTTCCTAAAGGTCATTTCCAAAGCAACGTTGGGGACTGACCTCTCAAGACCAGTGCCTGGATGACTGTGGGTTATGGAAATTAAAATGAGTCAATGTTGCTGTATCATTTCAGCTTTCGCCAGAAAAAAACCCCAGACTTGGGAAAGCCCCACCTTCTCTCTATGTTTAACTCAAAGCTGCTCAGTTGATTTCCTACCTATTTAATCACCAAAGAGAAAAACACAGAGGCCACCAGTGATGGGATGGAGTCATTCTCATCCATTATCCTTCCCTGCCATGACAGTGGCCAGAATTAGCATGTGGTAGCACCACAGAGCAGCTCACCTCTCTGCAGTGTTATTTGCTGATACTCCATCTACAGCCTCCTCCCTTCATATGCATAAATTACTGCCTAGTTTCATGGGGCAGACACTGATCTCTTCTCTGTGGTGATCAGTGACAGGAATGACAGGAGCTTAGGGAATGGCCTGAAGTTGTGTCAGGGGAGGTTTAGGTTGGATATTACAAAAAAGTTCTTCATCCAGAAGGTGTTGAGATGTTGGAACAGGCTCCCCAGAGAAGAGGTCACAGCAGCAAGCCTGACAGAGTTCAAGGAGTGTCTGGATGATACTCTCAGGCACATGGTGTGATGCTTGGAATGGTCTTGTGCAGGGCTAAAGGTTGGACTTAGGATCCACAAGGGATCCTTGCTGGTCCCTTTCATATTCTGGTCCCTCGGCATATTCTGTGATTCTGATATCCCTTTTCTCAAGCTCAAGCTACACACAGGAACAGTTACAAGTATTTTAAGAAAATGAGGGAATATAGCAAAAACACTTTGCTATTTTCTTATGTATTCATATGTGTAGCAATCCTTAATGAAAGGAGGTTTTGAGTAGGAGGGAAGCTAGCAGAGAATACAGATAGACAGCAGAAAAGTCCCAAGAAACTGGATGGACAGAAGACTGAGTGGGAGTTTCCTCTATGATTATGGTAATTAACAGGCAACAGACTTTATTGCCAGCTCTTATCTTATGCAGACATCCTCCTTCATACACTGTACCTCCATCAGGCAGAGTTCAGACTGCAAATTTTCTGAAGATCCCTTGACTCAGATTGCTTTCTAGAAAACCACAAACTAAATTAGAAGCAGCAGCTATCTTTGTAATGGAATATCAATATAATCTGCAGCTCAATTTTGACTGCAGCATTTCCCTGCTCTTCCCCCACCAAAAGTAACCTATTTCTGTTTTCCTTTTGACAAGAGGGAATTGCTTCATGTTTTCTGTCTTATGCTGCACAAGGAGCAAAGGTTATAATGATACCTCCACTATAAAGGTATCATCTAGAGTGGCTGATAAAAGCACAAATATTCATTCTATGGATGTTGGACTGTGTTATCATTTGAAAACTATGACATATACTTATTGATTGGAATGAGTAAGATATTGACCAGTCACTTTGGCAACAAGAGGGTGGGACATAGTGAGAGCACACAATGCCAACAAGAAAAAGTGTTGATTCCAAAAACACAGGAGCACCTTACTTGTTCCATTGCTGTGGTTTTGTTGAACTGAAATGACGACAAACATAAACAACTCATTAGTGTTCAGGAAAAAAAACTATTAAATTTTGGGTGCACGTGAATTTTTCTGAGGCATGAACATCTATTAATGCATTTAAGCAAGCCTGTAGTCCAAATTTTTTTGTGTGCTTGTGTTAAGTGACTCAATAATATCTTAGAGAAGACTTTCAAAGCCACACAATCTTTTCCTGTTTCCTGTGCAGCAAGTCTATTATAGACAATCACATGTCCACTGTGCTGCATGAAATTAAAAGTCTAGGTTCAATCATTAAAGCATGAAATAAAAATCATAAAGTTACTTTTTGTGCAATTTTCATGCAACTCTTTGGATGGAATAGCTATAGAGATATTTGTAATTGGTAGTTCTATTTTATTCATTTAGCACAGATAAGAGAAAAAGCTAAAAAGATGCTTTTCCTTTGCTGAATCTCTAGATTTAACTCTCTTTTCTGTTCATCTCTCTCCAAGTAAGTATTTAAAGAACTCTATGAAATCTCAAATCCTTATAAAAGTTTTTAAATGCCATGTATCACAATCTAAAATCAACTTTTACAGCAACTTATCATTTCCAACAGGACTCAAGAAACCTGTTTGAAAATCCCAGGCAGAAATGAAATTCAGTGTTTGGATTTCTTCACAACAGAGACAATTGTCTGTATCCAGCTTTTCAGAGTAGCTGTGCATAAAGCTATTCACACCTGCAACTCATGGAATAAGTTCATTACCTCAACTTTGTCTAAAAATCTGAATTCCCTCAGGCATAGTGTAACCATCTGGAACTATTCTCAATGTGAAAGCTGCATATAGCAATTAAATTAGTATCTTTTTCTATGATCTCACCAACTTGCAATAGGAAATTGGCATTTTTTCTTTATCATAGGCTTTGTATTTCCATTTCAATGTCACAGGATTTACAAAGGCAAATACTGGATTACAATTTCAGCAGGCTTTTATGTAGCTTTTTACTTATGTTTAATGTTTCAACTAATTCCCAAATGTTTGAAATCTGACAAATCTGTGTGTCAACAGAAAGGGATTTCCTTTCTGTTACTGTTGTGAGTCTGGAGCAAAAGAGACCTTTCCATGCAGTGTTTTGCTATGACTTGGCTTAAGGATCCTTATTTTGGCAATAGATAAAAATTATTCACTAGCCATACGCATGAAGAAGTTTAAATTCATGGAAGTCTGTGAAGAAGTACCTGTTGAATCATGAAAGTTTTCTCTGAAATCCTGCCATTGCTGAACATTTAGGAACTAGGAGAATTTAAAGTAGAATTCTATGGAATGAAATTATTTCTCTTTACTAACATTCTCTTTAAACCTGCTAGACTAATAGGGATAAAAAGGATCAGCAGAGATCATGAAAGTTGTAGAAAGTACTTCAGAGTGGTTCCGAGCTTTTGGGGTTATTTTGTAGATTTCTCTCAATGTGAACAATTTGTGTGTTGCATGGGTCATTCTGACAAAAGTACAGGCATAAATGACAAAAAAGAAAAGATAAGAATACAGGAAAAAAACCATCACCAGAAATTCTACATGACAGAAGGAAAAAGAGAGTGTAAAAGATACTATTCTTTGTTCTTTTTTTTTTTTTTTTTCTTTTTCCCCTTAACTGAAATGTTGGCAATAGGAATGACTTTGATTACAAAGAGAGCAAACCCTTCGGTTTTTTCAGAAAGTCCCTGCATATTCTCATTCCCTGAAACTTATTAAGTATTTATATTCCCAGGAAGAATGGAAAAATAATTCTTTAAGGAGAAATTAGACTACTGTTCTGCCAGATTGCACTTTAAGTTTAGGAGGGGAGGTTAAGTGGACACAGCTCTGAAAACTAACAGATCTCAGGGAGATGATCTACATATTCCTGCAGGGGCAGTACTGTAAGGGCAAGTCACAGATACTTCTTAAAATTTCCCCTGGATCATCTAGCAGTTTCTGCATTGGGTTTGTCATTACCTTTCTCAGTGCACGAAAATTCTGTTGTATTAGGACATCATTATTCTATGAATTGAAATTACAAGTTCTCCAAATGAAGAAAAAGTTATGCATTGTTTGACCATTTTACACTCAGCAAAAATATTTATCATCTTCATTAGTTTATTTAGACAACAAGATCTCCAGTTGGTTTTACTTGGACAGCAAAGATATGCAGGACTTTTATACACAATATTTAAATAAATATTTCTATAAAATATTATCTAAAATAATATTATATTTTGTAAAACTGCCTTCTACAGACTTCACTCTTCACTGAAGTATATTTTTTTATATCATCAGGCATACATATAAGATACTTTACTATTTGTGTTAACATTGACATACACCTAAAATATCTACAAGATATAAATATACATAGATTCTTTGGCTGTGATTTCCAAAGTAATTCAATTTTCTTGATTTTTTCTTTTATTTTTCTTTTTTTTTTTTTAATATATAATTATCTCTTAACACATTTACCATCTATATATTGGTTATGGTTAAGTATTTTCTGTATTACCAAAGTTCACAATATTAAAAGCCACTATAATGAGGGCTCAATTACTTTGGAAATGATAATATCCCTCTAAACATTTGGAAGGCTAAACAGAAGGAAGCATTGCATTGCACCTTGTTTCCAATACCATTTTAAATAATTTTTGTTGGTTTTTATTCCTGAGCAGTGAGTACATGAAGGTCAAAACATTCTATAAGTCATTGGAATGTTCTCTAAAACCAATTTTGCTATCTTAATGAATTCAAAAGAGACTGAAGAGAAAGTGGGGCATCTCATTTTAGGTCCAAAAGTGGTTTAGAGCACTCATTATAAAGCTGTCCAAAAAAAAATTATCTTTCATATAAGGCTACCGTATTTTGGACTAAAATGGATTTAGCCTCGTATTACTGAAGTTTTCTGTCAGTGTTTTAAACTGTGGAAATAATAAGAAGAGGAAAATAATCTGTGAATAGTTGCATATTTCAACTATTATTAAGAAAAATCTTTGTTATCCTAGGGAATCTTGAACAGTTGAGTTTCCTGTTTGAAGAGGAATTTGTATTTCTGAAATATAAGTTCTGAACACATAAAAATCACCTGTGCACTTCTAATTTATTTTTATATTATTAGAGCATGTATTACGCAAACTTAGCAACAATTATCCAAGTCTTTCCTGACAAGTCAGCATTCGGACACCGAGACATTTATTTATTCAAGTCCTAACCAGACTTGTTGTTTCTAAATGTATCACAAGAATAGGAACTTCTTCAAATCAAAGACAGCCATTCTTTCAAGCCCTTTGTCCCAAATGTCAGTAGCTAGAATGAAGGAAACTTCTCTTACAATACTGCTATTGCTGCAGCTTTTTTGTTAATGTTGCAGGACTTTGCATATCTGTGAAAGCACAATATGTAAGGACTTTATCCTGCTGCCTGATACATGTGGAGCTCTTTGTGATGGAAAGAACTTTTGCCCCAAATGCTTTATAGACCCAGCACTCCCTCATGAATAGATTTGGAAGCTGTGACTTGACTCCCAGCCAAGACAATAAGAGGGCAGTGATCAGTCTGAAGGAAGCAATCCCACTCACTAGACAACCAAGCTGTTCAGCACAGGCATGGGTAGGATATATTTTGCCTTAGAACATCTGCCCTTTTACTTTTCATGCAAAAATAGTATCATCTCCTTTTTCATTATGGGTCAACGGGTTTTAAGATGGCATCTGAGAACAGCTACAGGCTGTGGGCTGGCAGAGTCACATCATTGTAACTTTTTTATTACAAAGATTTTACAAAATTTCTAGCCAATGTAATACACTTATGATTTCTGCTAGATCTGGACACCTGCAATTCCTCTTCTCCCGACAACCCCATGGTTTCCTTTCCCAAGTCAGGTGACACTGCTGGCAGATGGAATGGACTTGTCACAGTGATGAACAGTATCCTTTTACTTACTGCAGGGGTAAGTGCAGAGCCAGCAGCCACCAAAGATCTTCCTCAGGAAAACGTGGACTGCTGGAGCAGACTGGCACAGGCACTGCTCACTCCCTTACTTGTAGAGGGGTGGGTACAAGTTCATGTTGTGGCTTTGGCCAGGCAGGCTGCACTTATGCTAATGATAATTACAGAGCTGCGGACTGGTAACAAAGTTCAACAAGACTAATACAAAAACTGAGAACTATAAAAAGAAATTTATAAAAACTGGCAACAAGGCGGTGGTTGGAAAGGAAGAGCAAAAATGTTGACTTTTGATATTTATAAGAAAAAAGCTTGCTATTAGGGTGGAATCATATTGCACATCTGTGAGCTAGAAGCTCTCTCCAGTCTCCCTCTGGAACAGATTTTGGGTTAATTTTCTGACTGCTCAGTCCTGCTGCAGTTTCATATTTCTTCTGAAAATAATAAACAACCCTATGAGACCACTTGAAACATTGAGGAGGAGAGGAAGCTGGAGTTTGATGGGGTAGAAGGTCATGCTATCAGAAGTTGGAAGTGTCACAAGCTGACCTGTTTGAAAATCTGATTGAAAAAGATCAATTTAAAACTGACATTTGTGATGAGAGACAGCTTGCAAAGCCCTAGCATCAGAAAGGAGAAGATACAGATATGAAGGGTCAGGAAGTTGGTTGCAAGGCCACTGAGGGAAGTGAAATCTTGGATATCAGAATGCAGAAATGATGAGGTCAAGAGCTATGAAGAGGTGTGATGCTGCAGAAGAGGAAAAAGAATCATGTATAAACAGATTGCAGAGGGATTGCCCTTCTGACTAACGCTTGTTCCCTGATTTATTACACTTACAAAGACAAGCGTTAAAGACCAGCAATATATTTCCCACCAAATTTCAAAATAAGTTCTTGTTCAAGCTAATGTATGGCTTGCATTGCTAAATTAGGACCTAGAGGCAAGGTCCTTTAATTATTAATTGCTTTTCTGGTGCAATATGAGGAACATGTGCTACAGCTGTTTACCTCCACTGAACAACTGGGCAAACACGGAATTAGGAAAAGGATCTTCCTGTTTTTCCTATTTTTTATTTTAGGACTGTATTCCCTGTATTTTGGTTTCATAATTCAATCAGTATTTGCACATTTGCTACTGATTGGGAAGCACTAATGCCCTGGAATTTCGTTGGTAGACCAGTTAGCTGAGGAGAAGTAAAATTGTATTTCAGCTGTAGGCATAAGTCTTCTCCGCATTCTCCCACCACCACCGCTTTAAATTCCACGATGTTTATTAATGTTCTCTGCTTTGAAGTAAGCTTTTTGAAAATATAATAAATAATATATTGCTTTTTTATATATCAAGTAATTTACATTCATGATTTCCCACAGAGCTGTAATGCCACGGTATTTTTCAAAAATACAGAGATACAAGATTCTAAAGTATTTACAGAGATGATCTGAAGTAGCATTGTATTCTGTCCCTCAGTTTCTCTGCCTAATGCTAGTACTCAGAAAGACAAACTTTCACATTAGGGGGTACAAAAAGTCCTAGGGATTTAAATATAACTTAAGATTTTCAATAAAAACTGCAATACAATAGTCAGTAAACACTTCTTCTAAAACAAGACAACATTTCAGGTACCTATTCAGGTACCTTACTTACCTATCAAGCAAGTAAGCAGGAAAGAAAATTTGCTTATACCAACACACAAGAAAAGAACATGGCAGAGATTTAAATAAATGCAATTCCACATCTGAACACCCATGTCTCTTTTGATAGTTCAGTTAACACTAAGAAACATAGATGTAATTTATGATAGTTATACAGCCCAGAAATGTGAACATGGCAATCAACATGAGAAATGTCGATTGATAAGTGTTTGCAAAGTCCACATCAAATCTAATTCTCTGGATTCTGTTCTGTAGGTTTTTAAGCTGTTAGCACCCCACATCAACAAAACCTATGAGATACTTTGCACATTAATGCCCAATTTTTTGTTTATGTGAGATTTTATTGTATTTATCTGCATTTTTTATTGAGTAGGGCCAGCAAAAGAAAAAAGACACAACTAATAACATGCTGTATATGTAGTCACACCTTTAATCTTTCTGTTCTGCTACACATCAGGTAAAATTCCATGTCAGAATGGTCACTAAGTAGACAGACATTAAGTGTTATACCTGCCCAAGACATACAAAATCTTTACTATTCCAATAAATTTTAAGAGAAAAATTTTAAATTTCTTTCTTGTCTTACACTGACTTTGGTACCAATCTAGATTCAACAACTAACATTTTTAATTCCAATAAAGCTTCAGGGTTTTGAAAAATTACTTCTGGGCTTATTCAACTATTTTCTTCCTTTCCTGCACTGCATACCTGGGTATCTACATCACAGGTAAAATGCACCAGGATGCATGTTTTTTATCTTCCACACTTAGAGCAGCAATCTGTCATGAACACACGGGAGAAAACAGGAATATTGCAAAGCTAACAAGCAGTGTCAGAGAAAAATGCAGTATTTGTGACCTTTCACACCTTCTCTACCTTTTCCTTTCTAGCTTTATCTCTTAACTGAGAAGTTAGGCATGTGTCCAAGCTGTAAAAAAATTCCAGATTTAAATATTTCCAGTAGCATTGACTCAGTAATTCCCTAGAATTGTATATATAAACAAACACTAATATACTTCTCTGTTAATACAAATTTGAGTAATTCAAATGTTGACACAATATATGGGTCATTGTAATGGGGATTTTTGTCTTTCTTTCTGCATTTCTATCCATTTTATAGTTTGTATTCCTAACCATGAAAAATCGCTTCTAAATTTGTTTGATCTGTATTAAGACTTTGTAAGGTCATGCTTGATTTAATATAATTTATTGTGACTCTTCCTGCTGAGTTTAATCATAGCAAGATGCAGATTTCTTTCTGCTAGTGGTAAAATTCAGCACAGGCATATTTGTCCCAGGCTTTGCATATCTCTTTTGCTAAGCTATGCTGTGCATAGTGACAAATACAAACCGTGTAAGTCATACACTTTGCTGACTCCAGTGAATATATGTGAAACACCTGAAGTGCTGCATGACAGGCAAAAGTCAAAGGAGTTTTTAAAGCCTAAGATGGTATATTGGTTCTATAATTATTTATATGCTAATGATTGCCAGCCTCTGAAGACTTGAAAGGAGTTGAAAAGATTTATTCAGGTCCCTGCAGGATTAGACACACAGCCAGATCCTCATTCCTATTGTTTTGTGCTCCTCTGGAAGTGCTGACAGACAGAAAGTCTGTTAAGTTGGGCTGGTCACGATTTGGTGGGAGATGTATTGGCCCTTGGAGCTAAAGTTTCTCTGTAACACTTTGCAAAACCACAGGAATTTGTTTGACTTTTGATACTGATCAGACTAGCATGGAAATATCTGCGGGAATCATGTAGCAACAGGCAATTCAGATCAGGATGGGCCTTATCCACTATTTGATTGAAATAGGCAACATTTCTTTTCAGTTTTCTCGGGGAATTTGTTTCATGTCTAGTAACTATCCTATTTGTGATATTCAGAGCTATAACCATGCTTCAGCTTTAGATTGAATGAAATTGAATTAAATAGTCAGATAATTGAATTAAAGTTCAGATAACTGAGATCTGCTTTATCATGTGACCTGTGAAAAATATCTGGATGTAGAGCAAAACAAAATATTTTTTAACCAAATATAAGAAACTCTTAAAAAACTTCAGATTTATTTTTTCTTTCTTTTTTTCTTTCATATTTACTACTTAATTTCTTTATTATTCTTTATGAGATTATGATGTTGGCTTGACAAGATCAGTTTTGTCATGATGTCAATCACTAACTTTGTAACTTTTATTAAAAACTAGAAGATTTGTGATGTAGGATATGTCTTTAGAATTATTTCAGACTAAGTATCTGTCCCATTTCTTTCACAGAAAGATAACTGCTGATGATAACAAAGGTAGAGAAATTATTGTTGAACTCTTTTTGTAGTCTGGAATGTCTGTTATTACTATTCTGTATCACTCTACAATACGCAGCAGTACCAGCTAAATAAAACTGAATTATTTAGTCTAATTTATGAAATCTCTACAAAATTTATACTTCTAATGAACACTGAGGACAATTTATACATCCTCCTTGATTCTGTCTACTGCTTAATTAATCTCTTTATATCCAGGTTTTATGGGCCTCAGGGTTTGTGACATTAAAGATTAGTGGGTGTTTTATCTACAGGTTTTTTGTCAATGAATAATTAAAAACAATATGCTCGCATGAATGCAGCTTTCAATTATTCCTTCATGCACACTAATTTTTCTTCTGTTTACCCCACGCAATTTGCATCTATTTGGTTTCTATGTAAGCCTGAGGGTATTAAGTAACATTTTGTGGTTTTCTTTCCTCTTGTATTATCATCATCCATTAATTATCTACACGCTTGCTGTTACACGTAGTGTCCTCTCCCTCCCACATGTACACAGAGACGCATGTTAAACTTCTTAAAACATCTTGTTTCAACATTTCAATGTTATATGACAGATGCCTTTCTTATAACACCCTGTGATTGCTGTGTTTGCTACAGCTATAAAACTATTGGGTTTCTTGGTCAAAATTCTTGTATAGCACCTACCTTTTAGAATAGATTTATTTCAAACACTTAAACTCTTTTAAACACTTTTAAACTTTTTTGAACACTTTTGGTATGAAAGTAAGGGAGACTAAAATGTCAGCTTTGGAAACGTATCCACAAAAATATAAAGTGTAGTTCCTCTAGCATATGCTTGTAAATAGGTAAATGAAGATGTTGAGTACCCCATGGACCAACTGAAAAATGTCAAATGTCAAAAGAAAAATCTTTTTTTCAATCCATTTTATATTAATTCCAACTGATATGGCAATTTTGTATCCAATATTGCCTAAAGAGACTGTAGAACTTGCACAGAGTTCAGAACTATGTCAGGCAATCCATGATTTTGTTCAAATTATTCTCTGTGGAAAAAATAAAATACAACATTGGAGGATGTTTACACTCAAAAAACCCCTTTCGTTTTCTTAAACTGAATCACAACATCCCCTCTGAGTTCACACACAATTTCTTCTTGGCTGAACTGTTGGTCAGTTGTGGTTTGGGTGGATCATCTCTTCTCTTCAGGTCTGGCACATCCTTTGCCAGGTGCCTTCCTCTTCCCTTGTGCTCAACTGATGCCATGTGTCACAGGTCATGAGTTCAGCTGGCCCAGGGGCAGCACTACGTGCCATAGACTTCATGGGAGAAAAAATGTTGAGGAGACAACAATTTGTTGGAGAAGAAAAGTTTAATGACAGGTGAAGTTCAATGATTTTTTTCTGAAGTTTAAGCAAACAACTGAACAACCAAAGTTATCATTTCAGTTCCTAAAGAGCTGACTTAGCCTTTATAGGAAGCAATGAAATGAGATGTTTCAGAGAACAATTTTGGGAAAATTCCATGTTTTTCATCATTATTTAGAATAAAACCAAGTGGCAGTAAGGATTCTCTCTTTTTTTTTGGTATTCCTTGATGTTGATTTTTTCAGATATTTTCAAAAGAAATATATAAAAAGAGTCCTATTTTTAAAATTAAATTTTTGGTTACTTTTCATATGAAACTGTGTTCTTACTTCTCAGTAAAATATTTATTGAAGTTTTTAAGAAAAAGAAGTATCAGGACATATGTATTGCAAATGCATATATGTATGTGTAAATGTAATGTAAATGGGGGTGTTGGAATTGGGTGAACTATAAGGTCCTTTCCAACACAAGACTTTCTATGATTCTGTGGTTAATTCATGTACTGAAAATTTACTCTTAGCAATACTGATGTTGAAACAAGAAAAAAAGTTCAGTACTGATTTCTCTAGGGTAATCTACCTTATGTTAAATTTTTTTAAAAGGTCTTTTTTAAAAGAAAATGTGGTCCTAATTAGTGGCAGTCAAACCTTATATCATCTAAAATGTAGTTCCATTTGACTAACCATCTAAACTGCTTTGTACTTACCTGAAATTTCTATGAAAAGTCAAGAAGAAAGCCTTGCAAGACATTTTTTTTTAAATCATTTTCCTGAGAGTTTTAGAAGGATTTTTAATTTTGGTACTTTTAGAAATAATCTTAAAAAAAAAAAAAATCTTTAAAAAAACCCCACAATCAAAACCAAATTAAATAAAAGAAAACTTAACTGAAGTTCACGACTCTCACGTTCAGGGGTGTGTGTGTCTTTATTTTTATTTTAATTTTAATTTTCAATTTCACTTTTGTTTTCATTTTCTTTTTATCTGCAGATGACATGGGAAAAGAAATTTAGAGCAAGACAATGTTTTCAGAGTTATCTATTCTGTGAATGGTATGCCTGTAACTATGTGTTCTAACACTTGCCCTGAAATTTTGGAATTTGAGGATTAACCACCACTCTCCAAATAATGAATCCAAAAGAAGTCGTAAAATATGAGTTAGGCTATATAATCTCACTCATATGTGAGCAGTAAAACCCACTCCTTTCTGGATGGATCAAACCTAGCTTCATGAAAGATCTAAGTGCATCTGAGTGTCAATTCTATATCAGGAAGAACCTCTAGTTTTTTAGATTATCAAAAAAGCTGTTGGATTGTTGGGACCTACCTGCTGATAACAATGTACAAGGACCAAACCTCAACTGATGTGAGCTGATACAGTTCTGTGGAAATTATTTTACCCCATCACTGGCTTACCCTGGTTGTTCAAGCAGTGTGTCCAGTGAGAGCCCATGATCCTGCCCTGATAAATCTGACAGTGCAGCACATCCTGAAATAAGTTGAAAAATGGAATCACTGTAGATTCTTAGTTCTGAAGAGGAGACCAACTTCAATAGAAATGCACACAGCAACTTGCTAGTGATCAGAATCACTGGATATTAGGAATTTGCTTGAAGCTAGCAATACTTTCACAATATGGTAGTGATTAGTTTTGTTGCTTGATAATGTTTTGTTGTTTTCTATTAAAACTGACTCCATTTTTACAGTAGCAATGAACCATGTTTCTATAAAACAATTTTGTTGCAAAAGTTATTAGATATGGCTAAAGGAAAAATCTGGTATTTCACTGCCTGAAGAAATAGAATATTTGATTTGTTCTACACCAATGTTTTAACACATGAAAATGTATGTATTTGAAGAGTAGATTTGTTCTGAAGTTCAAAAGGCAGTTTGTATGGCTTGCATGACTTGCATCTAAGAGAAATGAACTTTTTTTCATAGATAGAGAGCAACTGGCAAAGGTTGATATACCAGTAGATAACAGAAAAAATAGATAAGTGTTTAATGCTGTGAAGATATCTTCACAAAATCATAGAATGGTTTGAGTTGGAAGAGACCTTTGCAAATCATCTAGTCCAACTTGCACTGCAATCATCAGGGGCGTCTTTCAGGAGACCAGATTGTTCAAAGCACCATCCAATTTGACCTTGAATATTTTCAATGATGGGACACCAACACCTTCTCTGGGCAACCTGTTCCAGTGCCTCATCAACCTCATCATAGAAAAATGTATTCCTTATGTTCAATCTAAAGTTACTGTTCTTCAGTTTAAACCCATTGTCCTGTATCCTGTCACTACAGGCCTTGGTAAAAAAATCTTTCTTTGTCTTTCTTTAAGCCCCCTGTATACTTTTAAAGGTTGCAATAGTCTCGCAGAACCTTGTCTTCTGTAAACTGAAAAACCTCACCCCTCAGCCCTTCCTCATAGAAGTGTTCCAGGTTTCTGACCATTTTCGTGGCTCTCCTCTGGACCCACTCTGAAAGATCCACGTCTTTCCTGTGGGCCCCAGAAATGGATTCAGTACTCCAAGTGGGGCTTCACAAGAGCAGATTAGTGGAGAAGAATCAGCTCCCTTGACCTGCAAGCTATGGTGCTTTTGATGCAGCCCAGGGTACGACTGGTTTTCTGGGCTACAAGTGCTGATTGCCAGGTCATGCCTACTTTTTCATCCACCAAAACCCTCAAGTCCTTCTCTGAAGGCCTGCTCTCAATTCATTCAGCCCTCAACCTGTATTGATACCAGAAATTGCCCTGCCCCATGTGCAGGACCTTGCACTTGGCCTTGTGGAACATCAGAAGGTTCACATGGGATCACTCTTCAAGCCTGTCAAGATCCTTCTGGATGACATGCTTTCCCTCTAGGAAATCAACTTCACCATTCAGCTTGATGTTGCCTGCAAAATTGCTGAGGGTGCACTCAATCCCACTCTTTATGTCATTGATGATGATATTAGATCATATTGGTCCCAGCACAGGCCTTGAGGAATGGTACTGATTATTCATTTTCACTAAGACATTGAGCCATTGACTATAAATCTTTGTATGCATCCATCCAACCAGCTCCTTATTCAGCTAACAGTCCGTCTATCAAACCTGTCTCTCTCCAATTTAGTGCCCAGAGTGGGAAAATGTATCAGAGGTCTAGGTGGATGGCATCGGTAGCTCTTCCCTTGTCCACTGATGCAGTCACACCATTGTAGAAGGCCACTAGGTTATTCAGGCATGCTTTTCCATTGGTGAAGCCATGGTGACTGTTTCTAATCACCTCTCTGTCTTTTATATGTTTAGGCATGTCTTCTAGCAGAATTGGCTCTGTGTTTCTACTGGGTGTCATGGTTTTGTTTGTTCTGGGAAACTAAGCTGGAATTTTTCCCTTCCCCCTACCCACAGTGTGAAAGGGATGTTGAATAGGGTGGTTGGCTGTTGTTTGGGCCATTAACTAACACAAAAGAAGTAACTGATAAAACCACATTCCGAGCTGATGGAACGAGGGAGGAGTTCCTTGCTACCCGAGCTGGGAGGAGATCTGGATGGCAGGAACTCGGAAGTGGCTTTGTTCTCAGCCTGGCTGCCAACCTGCCAGCTGGGAATTCTGCTTGGATTTTCAACAGAGAGGAAATGTTTTGGGACGTGTTCCCCTCATCTGTTCCCATGTTTTTTTTCTTGGCAGCAGTTCTGGTGCACATCAAAAGGAAAACTATACCACATGATTCAACCAGCAGGACAGAGTGAGTTCCTGTTGGGAATTACTTTTTTTTTTTTTTCCCCCCCCTCTTCTCTCCCTCCTCTCTCTCCCCTTTCATAGTGTGGGGAGGGAAGACCTCCATTTTTGCACACCCGGGGTGGGGGTCCCCCAGGTGGCAACTACCAGGGATCCAACAGCACCCCCCACTGACTGTGGTTAGAATTGTACCAAAGGATGAAAACTGAACTGTTTACCCCTTTTTTTCATTGTATCAGCCAATACACATATATCTGCTAATAAAGGGCTGTTATTCTTCCCTTTTCCACATTTTTTCTCAATTGGAGCCTCTTAATTCTGGATTTACAATTGCTTAGAGGGAGGAGTTTGGGTCTTCCTCATAACTCATCCTCAGCAAAACACTTGTGTCTCATTTAAACTGAGACACTGAGCATGAAAGTGAGGCTGACTGGTTGGTAGTTCTTGCTGTCCTCTTTTTTTCACCTTTTTGTCCCATTCTGTGATTACCTTGACCACTAATTGGCAAAGTATTATATGTCTGATTACAATATTACTTGTATAAGATGAAATGCAGAGAACATTTAATAGTGGGAGTGAAGATATTTTCTGTGCTTGTATCTGACACCTTTATATTCACTGAAGAGGATGTACTGATAGTACAATTCCTTAACATTGCTAAATACACTTTCTCCAATAAAAAAAATCGAGACATCCCCTCCTGGCAGAGATGGACGAAGGGATCAGAGAGTTGGAAAGTTATTAAGTTTGAATGATCATGACTTGCTCACATATCATATCCAGAGAGACAGAGAAAGTGTGCATATTTATTCTTCATATGAAATTGATCACACACAGTACACATTTGCTGTTTAAAAGCATTGTTTTCATGAGACTGAGAACAATTATGAAAACAGGAAAGTAAAGAGACTGCAATAAATGTCTGTCTGATGATGGTTTGGTACATATTTAAACTTCAGTCTTTAACAGGAGAAAATAATGTTGCACTGTGTAAAAAATCTAATTCTTTTGACAGGACATTAAAGTAGCTGTAATAAGAACTAAACTAAACTAAACAAAAAATGTTTAATATAGGTAATATAAGAGATTTTTTAATGTCTATCCTAAAAATGTTACTTGTTCAGTAAAAAACTGCAAATGATAGAAGCATTAGGGAGCTCAGTATAATTATAGTGTTTTTACATGTGTATCTGATACCCAAATCTATCCAGAAATAGTGAACTCATATAATCTGCAGGTCATTTAGGCATATGAATGATGTTAGAGTAGGTGTTGTTAGACACCTTAGTATATAGTTCAGGACAGTAAGGAAGGTGCCAGATCAGATGAAACTGGGACAAGTTTCCCTGAGTATTTCATACATATAGTAGCACATCTGTTCAGAAACACAGCTTGGATTGTGATTTTGTACGTAATCTTTAGTTAAATGTGCTAGGTTAACAAAGAGAAAGATAAGGGGTGGTTTAGAGTCTGTAAATACCTGTTTAGGGAAGAAATACTTGACAGCTTGAAAGTTCTACAATCATTCAGAAAAAAATACAACTTCTTATGGCTGAAAAGTGAAGGAAGATAAATACAGAAACAGGGCATCTGCTCTTATTTTGCTTGTTTGCATGTTTTCTTTAACATCATAATTACCACCAAAACAGCTTTCTGAAATCATACAGGGAGTGACAGAGTAGTGAAAACTCAATGCTTTTGCATCTTGGATCAATGAGAAATAATTCAACTGATGTGATATGGTGTGCATTGTACAGGAAGCTGAAACAACAATTTTTTCTGACTTTGTAATGTCTGAATCCATCCCACTGTACACATACAAGAGCAAACCCTTTCATCATCAGCTTAGTATATTCTACTTCTTTGTTGTCTTAAATTGTGTATTACAAAACAAAACCGGAAAAAGACACAAATTATATGACAAAGGGATGGCTTGTCATGTGCCAAGAGACATAATCTGAGAACACATCTTTATAACACTTTTTGTTTCATTTTCGGATTTCAAGCAGTAATGTAACATTTTTTTATGAAACAGAAAGTGTGACGCAGAACAGCTTCTGGTTAATCTAAAATACATCATGTACATTATTCCATTTTATCTATTTAGTCTACTATATTTTATACTTGTATCAGTACATAATATTTTTTTGCTATTTTTGCTGCAATTCATTTTGGAAATATAATTTGAAAATTAAGAATATGTAAGTCTGCAGGAATTCACATTGAAATCCCATGCAGATAATCAAGCATCCAGCTCTGACACACCTTCATTGGTTATCCTAGGTTTACCCATGCTAGAAATTGAAGAGCAGTCAGTAGCAGGTCATGAAAACAGATGAAACTTGGAGTTGAATATTCTTTCATGAATAGTGCAGATGCAGAATATAATATAGATTGCGTTGGTTAGTGATTCTGCTCAGATTAATTCCTACTATCCCAGTTTTTTCTCTTTTTAATCCATAGAATACTCTTTCCTAGGCAATACAGACTGCAGGCTTTCTTGGAGATATCTCTGTATTTGCAGACACTCAGTAATGTAACCAACGATGGGCTGCGTTCTGTCACCCTTTCCAGAAGGAGCCATCTGTAAGCAAAGTCAGGATTTCAAATTGTCCAGGTGCTTTGTTAACATATTTGCTGTTCCTCCCCAAAATACCCTTTGTCTAGTGGACTTATAGCATCACAAATTCAGCTGCAGACTTTGTAAATATCTAACTTTATAGATTCTATCTCAGTCAGCTGTAGAAAAGTTTTTATATCTGGCTTATCCATACCCAGAAGCATATGTTAGATTGCTGAGACACACTTGTTTTAAGGTGTATCACAGACAAAACGTCTGCTCTTGCAAAGCTAACATACTTTTTATAACATTACATTTAAACAGATATTCTCTGCACAGGAACTAAATACCTCCATGAATTCCCCCTGCAGACTATCTTCCTTTACACAGCAAGCAAAGGCATGTGCCTATTCCTTAGAAAGGACAGCTGTTTTACCATTTAAAAGTGTTGGTGAGGGACTGAAATTTTTTAGTTCACTGCATATGTGGAAAAAAACACACCAGAGATAACAATCCCTGTACAGGTCTCTGTAGTTTTGTTACTCCTACATGGTGTAATTTGTATTAAAAGCCAAATAAAGAATGTCACAAGAAGGAGTAAACCCACTATTTCTCACCTTATCCACAGTTGTTGTCCCCAGAGGTACAGAGCCCTGATCTTACAGGACTCATGGTGGTGTCTAGGGACAAGGAAAAACTGTAGGAGATTTTTGCTTTTTCTCATATTTTTGCTTTATATTGCTGTCTTTTCAGCAATGTTAAATGATACTTCAAGGCAATATTAATGCATAGGCATCTTAAAATTACTGTAAAGATAGCCAATAGCTATAATGAAGCAGATTTATGTGTGGTTTGGTCTGTATCTTTGTGTAGTATAATTGCATACAAAAAATTGACTTGTGTTATGTGACCATGCTTTGCCTGAGGCTCCCCCAGGAGTTAAGTTTTTAACACAAGATGAAATTACAATGAACCAATGCCACATTGTCTAGGAGGGCTCTGTTCACAAAAACAGTGTGTCAAATACCATTATCATCTCCCAGTAGGTCACAAGAGGCGTATTATTGTTTCACAGGATTTTATTTTTTAGGCAATTGAAGCAAAAATTTAAACAGAGATGTTTTTGTTTTGGTTTGTGTTGGGCATTTTTTTTGTTTTGGTCTGAAAAATAAGTTCTCATTTGATTTCCAAAATATATATATGTATACTCCTGCCCCCACCCAAAAAAGTGACTATGTTGTTTCAAGGAAAACAACTTTGTCTTTTCTTTAAAAAATATTATTGTAAATTTTTGTCTTACTCTAGTTTACGTCTGTCAAGATTAGGTTGGTCAACAGTGTATCTATCATAACCAAATTACTTGAAGGAGTTGTATGTTAAAAGAAAGAAAAATTAATATGAACTGCCCAATTTAAAAAGTGTTCCTTTAAACAGATGTGAACTAAGTCCTCAGAGAAATGTACTTTCAGTTCCTTTTAGTGCAGCTTGCTCTACTCATGTTGTTACCCCATATTTCTCTTTTCTTGTCTAACCTGAAATCATTCCAGTCTCCCCTAAAATCACTAAATCAGCTCATGAAACCATAAGCAGATGTAATCAAGAGTGTAATAAAAAGTGGAGTAAAATCTGTGGGGAAGTGTGTGACAGGAGCCTTAAACAAAAGAAGCAGTACACAATAATAAAGAAATGAAATTAAAGGAAAAAAGATAAATAGTATGGAACAGAGAAGGCAAGGAATTGTGTAGTTGCCTTTATTTTTTGGCAGTAAATTAAGATTAAGCTGCAGAAAGACATGCTTGGGGATTAGAGTTTATAATTTCAGTGCCTTGTTGATACGAGTGTGCAAAACCACTGGAGAATAATTTAATGGGTAGGAAATCTCCTGGTTCTGATCTCTTCCACCTTAAAATATACTCAAGTATTATCATACAAGAAGCTATTTAGCCTCAGTTGATGGTACTTCATGTGAAGCAGCACTGAGCCCTTTAAAAAATCTTCTGCCTGGAGAGAAATTGATGGAACCCCTTTTTTTTCAACTGCATTCTGAGGCAGTGGTGTGAGAAGAGAATCATAGGAAAGTACAGTGAAATGGAGAGTGACTTTTTATTATTGCTGGTCTTGCCATGCCATGACAAATGAGCAACTGAATAAAAAAGGAGTTTTTTTTGGTGTGTCACCCTCAAACTGGTGCAAAATTTTACTGTGATAAAATCTCAAGCAAAATGCCCTGTTTCTCAAATTTATATTATTAATACTAATAATCTGCTATTAGAAAAATAGACAGTTATTGGTAGATCATTCTCTGATTCAGTAGCAAAACCTACTTGTTCAAAACCATATTTCAATAAATACAGCGTCAACCATTTTTATTTGGCAGGTTTTACTAGACTTCATTTTATGGTGGCATTACACCACAATGGCAAGAAATGAGCTCTCAAATTTAGTAAAAAAACCAGAACAGTAAATATCCCAAGAGTTTTTTGGAGGTAGTAGAGAGATAGCTGGCCTACCATATACTATACACGGGCAATGACAATGACAGAAATAAATATTGCTGAAATACTCCAACTAAAAAAAGCCTTCAAGTATAAGTATCCATATATGTGTCCCTTGATGACTAGAATGAAATTTATTCAAGATGAGGTAGGTGAAAAGAAGGTTACGTTATCACTGCTGTGGGAAATAATAGCTAGAGTAAATACTCTTTAAATAATATATTTTAATATTTCCTGGCTGAAGGATAAAATAGCAAGCAGAACATAAAAAATTCTTATGCAACAGAACTCCTCTGATTCTCAGGTGAGGTTAAAGAAATTGAACTCCATGGGGAGTTATGGTTTCTTAGCTTGTTGCTTCTATCAAACTGAATTGCATGGCCATTAGAGCAACAGTCTCTTAAAGTTACCTGTGAGAGCTCTATGCATTAAAACCATTAGTGTCTTCCAAGATCTGAGTTTATACTCTACACTGTATTAAAAATGTTCCACTAAATGGCCACAAATCCACATTGTGTCCATAGGGCCCAACATATGAAGTCAATACAATACTGTGAGAGCAATAATGGTTTAAATCAAGGTGTATTGGTTCAGCATATATTCTACTTACTTGTTTGTACAGCTGATTACAATATAGTCTGTCTTACTTCAGCCAAATCTATAAAATAAGTATACTAGGAAAAGTGTTATACTGTGGTCTAGTATTCAATGCACAGATCTTGTTCTTACAGCTGTTCTTAACCAAGATCATTCAGATACCTTGGGTCTCACTGTGCCTTTGCTCCATTTACCTCAGAGTCAGATTTTGTTCATGGCAGCCCTTACAAATATGTCCAATTCTATAGAGAAAGAATGGAAAACCATTTTCAGAAAAATAAAATACATCATGGAAATTCTCTTTCTTAGTAACACAAAATTAGTTTTTGTAGAGTACAAAATATTGACATATATTATGGTTTGCTATATGCTAGCATCTTTGAGTGAAGCAAATTAAATTACAAACTCTTTTTTTAATATTATTTCTCTAATATCCTTAAAATTGGAGTACAAAATGTTATCCCTACAGTTTAATGTTACCCATAAAATGGGTAATAGTGTCGCTTTATAAACTTCTTTTAGGATAAATTAAGATTTTAAACAAATATTCTTTTGAATGATTTGGATTACAGATAATGAAAGCAGTAGCATAGTTACATTATTATCCAATACCAGTAACAAATACCATAGGCCTTAATCTTTTACTTCCAGAAGTTTTATGTCAAAATAACTTAATTGAAGGACAAGCGAGATGTCTTTTAAGGGTAAAGGCTTTACAAAAACATCAGTAAAAGTAATGGCAGACATGCTGCATTGGTTTAGCTCTGATAAGGTGCTGCCAAAGTCCCAGAAATGTTCAGGGTCAGACATTTGTGATAAAAATGCTTCATCCAAAATTCAAGTTCATCCTTATGCAAAAAAAAAAAAATCTGCGAGGAGCCAAGGAAGATACTTTTACAGGCAGATCCTATTACAAGCTGCAGGGCTGAGAAGGTCTGGCCCACACACACGTTGCAAAATGCTACAGGCTGTCTCTTGGGAAACGAATAATTAAAATTAAAAACTTTTCTAAGTTCATCCCATCAAGACACAAAATCTCTAAATAATTATATTTTCTTTTATTTCTTCGGAAGAGAAGGATTGGTAATACAGCTTATTTTTGAGACTAGTCAGCTGTTGATGTCAGGATAGTTCATATAACTTCATATAAAGTAAATGACAGTATACAATTAAGTTTTAGTCTGAAGCAAATAAAACAGTCAGTATGGTAATTCCATTATTTCTCTGTCTATAATTATTGGCCATTGTGGCTACTATCTAAAAAAAAAGTAAATCATCATTTGTCAGCAATTGCTGTATCACAGTATCTGTGAGACTACAGTTATTTCCTATTCTAAGGACTGAGAAACATCATATCTCAGGTATCAAGATCTAGTAAATGTTTCCAACAGCTGACTTTCTGATAACAATCAGTAATACTCCTAAAAATGTGAATAACTGTTAGAATCAACAATTTAAACCATACAACAAATTGAGGACAGCAAAACCAAGAAGTTTAATCTTTTCCAACTTGTCATGCAGAGCCAAATAAGCTGCTGAATGTGCCGCTTTGGAGGCAATCCTTTCTGAAAGCTCCCTGCTGAATCTGTGCAGCTGATTGACTTTGGGCTTTAGCTACTCTTAGGAGTCATTCACTACAAGCTGCCAAAACCTCCTATGTTTTTTTGGGCTGCCCCACCACTTTGCTCCCAAGCTCAAAAAAAAAAAAAAAAAAATCAGTTCTGACAAACCTGAACAAGGTCTAGAAATAGATACTCTAATCAGTCTTTCAGACAACTTATTCTATATAACTGTTTTCATCATATAATCCTCTTTTCATTCTTCCTTGTAAAACCAACCATTGCTTGACATCCATCAAAAAAAGCTGAAACAAAACAGAACTTGAGATCTCTATGAAATGCAGTTTCTGAATCAGCTAGTTACACTTTCAAAGACAGTCATTAATCACTGGCAAAGGGTCTTTATAATCTCAACAGTCCACATCCTAGAGAAGGGCCACTTAACCTTTCTGCAAAAAACTCTAAGCATTGCTTTTCAGTGTTGCCACGGTCCCATACATTCATTTACAACCACTTAAACCCTGTTCGTTTATTTTCATTTTTATAATTTTTATAATTTGTCTTCCCTGTTTTTCAGGCTGTTTGAATTGTTAATTTATAGTTTGCCTGTATTTTTTTCCTTTTTCTTTTTTTTTAAATCTTTTGCAATCATTTTGTAGGTCAAAAAAATTCTATTACTAACCAATTACTAACATGCTAATCACCACAGGATCTAGAAAATATAGGAAATTGCCAATTAAGAACAGAATTAATTTTGTTTAAATCTATTTTTGAATTTAAGGCAACAAATAAAAATATTTTGTAGAAACAAAATTTAAATTTTCTATAGAAAGCAATTTTTGGTTTGGTTTTCCAGAAGGTTAAAAAATGAACACATTTTACAAGTTCCACTGTGTGTTGCAGACAGACAGAAGCCAATATACCTATATGCTAGTCTGTTTGTTTTGTTACAGTAGATTGTCCATAAATAATTTAATTTCTGAGCAGATAAGTTAGCCAAGCTGAAGTTCCAGAAACTGCTAGTTTTTGAAATCGCTTGTCTAAATCAACTCTGTTACCTGTGCATGGGTAGGTATTTAGTCATTTAACAACTGCTACTACCATCAAGCTTTCAAAACCAAGAAATGAAATGAAATGATTAGGAGTATTGTGATAGGGAGATGGGAATCCATTGCGTTGTTCAACAATAACAGCTCAAAAGAAGACTAATGACTATTGGCAAAAGTTGTGATCATTGTCTTCCTATAATTACTTTCTAGATGTTTTAATAAACATTGGCTTCTAACAATGTTTCAAATATCTTACTGCAGACACTTGTGGTGGGTTGACCCTGGTTGACTGCCAGGCACCCAACAAGCTGTTCTATTGCTTCCCCTTCTCAATAGGACAGAGAGACAAAAAGGACAAAAGCCTGAAGCACCTCTTCCCATTCTATCTTCACTGGCTTTGGTGTCTGCAGGGCTGTTTTTCTTGCATATTCTCACTCTTCTCTCACACTTTCTGTCGTGCAGCAATTTTTTTTCGCCTTCTTAAATCTGCTATCACAGAGGTGCTTCCACCATCATGGATGGGCTTGGCCTTGGCCAGCAGTGGGTGCACGTAGGAAATGGCTGGTGTTGGCTCTATTGGACATCGAGGGCAGCTTGTGGTGTCTTCTCACAGAAGGCACTGCCACAGTCCCTGCTTCTCCGTGCTCCCAAAAGAAATATAAGCTTTAAAAGTTGATGGGAAAATATATCTGGGCCCCATAAAACTGTCAAGAACTTGTGTTAAGAGAGTGACTTGAATGTGGAAATAGCATGTGCGTAAACACCAGTGTATTACAAACATCCATTAATGTATCACATCAGGACACAAGCAAGATTATGGTCCCATTGAGCAAAATTTATAGAGACATCGATGCTCTTGCAGAGAGATCTAACCCCATATAACCAAAACATATTTTGCTGGGAGTATTATTGTCATGATTTTGCATAGGAATCAAGGAGATTTCCCAACATTTTGGCAGATTCACAAAGTTACTGTGTAAGGGAGGTGTCATGTCCCATAACTATGGCAGTGTTCTCAGAGAGACAAAGGATGTTGGATCCCTTCCTGTCTGCAGGTAACAAAACCACCCTATGCTAGGTGACAGGTCTCAGACAACTGGCACATCTCATACAGCTAAACACTTCCTCCCAAAAGATGATGGCCTACTCAGACCAATCTGGAGGCCATTCTGTGCCTTACACATGGTTCTCTTGTTGTGTGGGACCCCTACTAGCTGGTCTAGGCCAAAAGGCTAACAAGGTATATGGCAACACTTGAACAGTACAGGTAATGCTGAGCATCAAGCCCATGTCCTCATGCTGTATAGTTTGCAAGGATAAACCTAACCACAAAATCTATGACAGACCTTGGGAATAAAGGAGGAGTCCTAAATTCTCTACAACCACAGTTGTATGCAATGAGCACACAGCGGTCACTGTCGTGCCTGCATCTATTGCAGATGACCCCACTGCCAGAGAAATTAGATTGCACTGGTAGTGATAGACTGACAACTTCATCCCCAAAATAGTTGCTGGACTGTACCCAGCTCACCCAAAACCCTGACCCCAAAGTGAGAATTTCAACAACCTTTTTGTGCAGAAAAGTAATTAAATAAAGGAAAGGATTAGATTGGTTCTAAACAATAATAAAAATATAAAGTGAAGGAATTACCATGAGGATTTCATGGAATCACTGTAATATCAAAGAACTGTGTCAAAAATTAAACTGAGGCAGTGGTTGCAATCACATTTCCCCAGAATCAGAAAGGTAGACTGCAAAGTTTCCTGTTTCACAAGTCCCATGGAAAAATTAACTGCAGGGTGAAATGATCTGTTCAAAGCAATTATTTTGCACTTAATTCCTAGAAATCATTCGGACACTCAGAATAATGACTACCAAGCCCTTTGGCATGTGGCTACAATCCATGAAAATATAACATAAGTCTGGAGAACACGTATCTCGCCCTCGTTATGCAACTTCAGAACTGTTAAAGCCTTTTGAAAGACCACTCCCAGAGCACAAACCATTTGCAGAAGGCAGAAGGGATATATCAGATATAGAAATTCAGTTTGCAGACATGAAAAGAAAGGATTCCTCTATCTGTAACTGATGCCTGTGTTTCATATTTATATCTGCAAAGAAAAAGAAATTCTTCTGGTAGGGTTTCCTGACAAATAACAGATATATTATTACATAACTGACATCCAAGACCAGGTTTTGGTGGGTAATTGAAGGATTGCTTGTCCTAGAGATTAAGTAATTTTTACTACATTCAGATGGTTCAGTGCAACTCACTTTACAACCTGTGCATGTCCAGTTGTGGCAGGTTTAATCCCAATATGTATTTGTCAAATAATTTAAAATGGGGTTGGTATGGGATTTCTTTCCCTAGTGTCTTGAAAATAACCAGTCTTAAAAATAGTTTAGGACTGAGTGATATATGTTCAAACTAAAACCAGTGAAAACCAATGAAGAATTAAATATTCTGGAACTGATCTCTGTCTTATTAAATCAGTGTGTGTTTTTATGTATTGATTTAAAATGAGAAGTCAAAACAGTGAAAGTTTATTTTAAATATAAAACAAGATTAAAGTTATTTATAGTAAGAACAAGAGGGAAGTATAGTTAATAAGAAATCCCTAGTGTTCATCTTAGTTCTTTAATCTGCTGAATGCCTTCCAGACAGATCTGACATGCTTTTAGATTAACATTTCATAAAAGTGCATAGTTTTCTATTGAGTATGACGGAAAATTCAGCCCCCAAATAAAAATTGTTGATGGATGTTAAAAATAGACATTTACCATTAAATATGATTTTTTAAATACTGTAATGCTCTGTTAACAAAAAAAAAATTATTTCCATACTCCAATAAAATCAGACTCTAGCCAATCTCTAACACTGATTATAATTTACTAAAAGAAAAATCTGTGTCTTAAGCTAAAAGAGGACAAAGACTGAAAGAATTCATCTGGAATGCACTGGATGGCAATATTAATAATAAAATTGCTTTTGGAGCCATCAAATATTTCTCCATGCAATCAGAAATTTTGGTGGTATTGTGTTGAATTTCTAGCCTTTGTGAAATTAAAACAGCAATGCCATTGACTCCAGTGGAGTTTCTAATTTGGCTTCCAGGAAAGACTATAATTTACATTTCTTTAAAGCTTATGGCCTATATTTACATTAAATTAAAGGTGTTAATTAACATTGTGG
Organism: Myiozetetes cayanensis; assembly: GCF_022539395.1. Classification (NCBI taxonomy): domain Eukaryota; kingdom Metazoa; phylum Chordata; class Aves; order Passeriformes; family Tyrannidae; genus Myiozetetes; species Myiozetetes cayanensis. The sequence goes on from NW_026086604.1 coordinate 24,562,913, forward strand.
CAATGAAGATACTCTTTTAATAAAATTCAGATTAAAATATTAAGTTTTCTTAATATTTTTTCTTCATCCCATTATGTAAAGGCAAGTCCTACTACCAAAAATGTAGCTCATGAGCACATTTGGATTTACTTTCTGCAAAATCTGCCACTGAGAATGAACATAATTTCCAATAACTTGCAAGCTATGGATATTTTTGACCCTTCCCTCAACAATATCTGCAGACTGTTTTAGGCTGTTTTGTACAATGACTTTCATTAAAAGCAAATAAAATAATGCTAAATTTTGGAGAGTCACATTATCTTTGTTTTCACACACTGTCACCTTTATTTGTTTTATTAACACAGTCAGAACTATATCTGAGTGTTTGTTTCATGGGGGAGGCATTATAGCCATTCACCAGAGCTCCCTCCTGCATGTTGTGAATGACATTTCTGCAGACTTCACAAGTTAATAAATAAAGGTTTAGCAGCTCCAGCTTCCCAGGCAAGGTGAGTGGAGCACAGACAGTGAATCACAGCGAAATGCTGGCCTGCTCAATGCAGCAAACGCAGTAAAGACTGTCTTTCCTGAGAGGCCCAGAGCTGAACTGTAGCTGTCTGGAGCGAGGTAATGTCAAAAACACAGGTGTCTCCTTAAGGACTTGGATGCAACAGGCTTTTCAGGATCTGAAATCTGGACACATGTGGCAGTTAGATGATTAACTCCTACTTGTGTTCAGCACTTGAGACTGTGCTTTCTATTACATTCTAACAATTCTTTTCTTATGGGAAAACAGATTTAAATAGAAAACTCTGCACAGGAATAATACACTCATATGAAGTGTGAACTGACTTCATGTGCCTATGAGACAATTTGGCTGTAATTCTCAAATCTCCTTATCTGAAAAACAACTTATTTGAACAGAAATTGATTTAAGGGTATCTTCTATACATGATAAATTAATAAATCTTCTGGTTTCACATTAAAAATGAATTATTTGGAAAGTCCTGATTATCTAATCAAGTTGTTATTGTTCAAGAGTGAGTTTATTATGTTCTTGATGGGTTGCTTGTGTGGTTTTCTTTTTGTTTTTTTTTCCTTTGGTTTATTGTCTACGTTGATGGAATATGAGAAAACATTCAGTCAGTCAGTTAACATGGGAAGTATTACGGATAACTTGTTTTAAAGGCATGACATATTCTACAATAGTCCTATTTTGCTTCACAGATAAAACAGCTCTATTGTGAAATCTGTAGAGGGAGGATTCGAGGAGAATTTTAAATACAAAACATTATTTTGTCTATTTCATCATTTACTGAAGTAAAGCTCCTCCAATTTGGTCTACATAGGGCTAAGTTGGGAAAGGTGTTATATCCTGAAGTCCTTATGAAAGTTAAATAAATTTCTTTTTTTCCAGGGGCTCTCACATCAAAACATGTGTGCAACCATGCACACACAACTTTCTTTAATATAAATGCTGTTAATATTTCATAAGCTCTACATAGAGTTACAAGTTAAAATATTAAAATAATGCTCCAAGAGAAGTAGGAAGTTGAGTTGTAAGTAGAGAGGATGTAAATGATAATATGTAAATATATACGAGAAAAAACCCCAGTACTTTTCTGAGGTCACCCATATTTCTATCAGGCAAATAGATTTGAAAAGTAAATTTCCAGGTCATTCACCTGGAAATCAGTCATTGTCACAGTACAGACTACCTAATAGATAATGTTCATTGATGGACCTTTATCTTTCTGAAGTTTTCCCAGCCCCTTTCAAGGTTAGAATGCTCTCTATTATTTATCAAGCAAAGGAAGAATAGTCATATGGAGCATAGATATCAAGCAAGGTCTATCAATAATGTTTATTTCCATATAAGCACACAATATTCATTTGGGGTGCACAACTAGAAGATCAATCATCAATCCACATGTTAGGGGACATACTACCTGTTTCTTGCCTTTGTTGTTCTCCTTCTCTTGTCCTACATTTTTGTTTATATCAGATGATTTCTGGGGCCCAATAGGTGATTAGTTTATAAGAATCTCAGTGTTATTAGGAGTAAAATGCAACACAGAGTAGGAACAAGACCAATATTCAATTTTATTCAATCTTCATTCTATTTTATATTCTCCTTAAAAATTTGAATGAAAGGTATAACTAAAAAACATTAAAAGGTGGTTTGCCTTTGAAGCAAATTGTGAACTGCTTCCTTCAGCATTAAAATCTTTCTAGAAAATGTCTTTTTTGGTAGCGATCCACTGAGAGAGACCTATATCTAATGTGATGGTTTTAGGTTATGCCAGGAATGTTATTTTTGCTTTAAATAAAAAGAGAAGGCAGTTGTGTTCTCTCCTAGGAAGTCTACAGATAACACATATTAAACAGTGTGGTACAACTTTCTAGCAGTCTGTAGACTACACAACTAATTAAGGGGGAAAAAAAGTACATCAATTAACCTAAATTTCTAATTATTTATTCAGTGTTTCAATCTGAATCTAAACGTTAAGGGTGATTCTTTGATTGGTTACATCAATGTGTTACTGGGTTGGATCTACAAAGGAAGAGGCTAATTCATGTCAGAAAGGAAGGTGATATGGAACTTCATATGGTAACTATACAGATATTTTCTAGCTCTCCGTTCCCCTCATGCCTTTTTTCCACAATTACAAAGAGCAAAGATGATGCATAGATTCCGCTAAGATGAATTAATTTTGCCACTGATTTCAATAGCTTTGAAAGAATACCTTATCAGTGATTGCCAGATTGGAATGTTCTTTCCTTCTGTGGAAATGGTGGCAGCTGGCAAACAGCAATTGGTGACTGCGCAAAGGCTCAGAGTGGTTTGTGGAGGGGCAGCAGCTGCAGTTGGTGGGTGCAGTTGCAGCAGGTACTTCCCTGTCTGGAACACTCTCTCAAACTCAGCAACAGTTACAGCTCATCAGTTTTGCCGACTGTTATGATTCTCCCAACTCCTGAGAAGGTAGGATGGCGGCCGCTACCTCTCTGTGCCCGTCCGACAATAAATGTGGCCAAAGGTGGTAAGAGTTCTGGTTCCTTCCTGGCGGCATCTTCCTCTTTTGCCCCCTCTCCGTGGCTCTGGAAGAAGGGATTGAAATATAAAATCTGCTTTAACCATGATGGAAGGTAACTGAGATTTGCAGCTTATCTCAATATGGACAGAATTTTGCTAGCCAGGTTTCCCTCAAAGCTGGATATGACTGTGTGTGATTTATAAAAAACATAATTTTTTAGAAATTGTCTTTTTTAAAATTTAAACCGAAAAACAGATGTGTCCAAAAGATCTCCTAAAGTTGAACTGAGATGACTCAGAACAAGCCCTGGATGACATAGCAATCCAACACACTAATAGGATACAGGATACTTGATCTCTGTTTGAATTTCTCTGCTGGCATATTGAATTCATAATCACTCTTCCCTGGATTTGGAAATGGAACTTCCTTTTCCAAAGTGTTGTGTCCTGATGATATCAGCAGATGCAGAAAAAATGCTAAGGCTGAAAGAAATTAAATGGGCTTAACATGTTGAGATTCAGCTTTAGAAGGCCACTTAAACAAGGAGCAAATCATGGATATATGGTCTACATTTAAAATGTTCTTACTTTAAAAAGGATTTTATATATCAAACAGAAATTTTTATATTTCTTGGAAGAAAATCTAAAGTCTACATATAAATAAATTATTAAGGCAGATGTGGTGACTGATTTATAAGAAATATTATGCTTTTTATTTTAATATTTTTTAAAATGTTTTAAACTCTTCTGAAACTTAAGCTCACAACAGGCTTTTTAGATTCTTTAATGGTTGTACATTTAGATTTAATTAGTAGAAGAAACTTCTTGCATAATATCCAAAAGTTATCTGATATTTTCATAGTATATACGGAAACTTACATCTGTTTCCATTGTTACCTTTTAAATTAAACTTTTTGGCATCTAATATATTAATCCTGTATATGCTGTCAAAGAGTTGTATTTTCTGGAGAGTTAAAACTTGAGAATGAATAAATCTAATTAAGAACTTCAAGTTTCTGGAATTCTCATCAAGACTACTTCCTGTACAATAAACAGTAAAAAATAAGTAATACCAAGTTGAAATATGAGATTAAAAAAAAATTAATTGATCTAACAAATGCTTAAAGTTATCAAAAACCTGTAACAAAAGAGTCTTTCTGATTTGAGATATATTCATACCATGAAAGTATTTTGTAGGTTTGTTAATGCAGAAACTTTTAACCTTTACATACATACTGAATAAGAAACAGTTTAAATTGCGAGTAGTACGCAATTTCGTTTAACTGCACATTTGTAAAGTCACTGAGTCCAGTCCAGATGAGGGATAAAAGGCAAATATTTTCATTCATCCTCTAGTAATTCATTTGTTTCCCACCATCAAAAGACAGCTCAAATATACCAGAACAGAACCAGGACAAAATACTACATTTCAAATCCCTATTTAGCCTTAACGCCTAAACCATTACAAACACTTTTCAGCATCTCATGTTATGACATTATAAAGTCTAGTTGTAAAGGTGCAAGTCTCCAAGAACTTTGAAAGTATAGAGACCACAGTATAAATTGTGTCATTTCAAGATGTTGCAGTACTTATGAGACGTAGATAAATGTAAGTTCAGAGATAGCACCTGCCATTTCCTTGTTCCTCTTGCTTCCTATAATTTCTTGTGTTAATCCAAAGGTAGACTGAGGATTTATCATTAAAGGCAAGAGTTCAGAGCCACTGTCTGCTTACTGACCTATATATGCATGTTCTTATTGTCAGTGAAAATGTTTACACCCATGTCCACCCATCTTTAGTATATATAAAGGTAGTATGAGGAACACACACAACATTCTGAGGACAATGTGGTTCACCCAGTCCTCATTCACACTAAATCTTGCAAGGAACTAAAGCTGCCAAGCTTCTATAATTACAGGTCCAAATGTTTGTGCATCTGGGCTCTTGCACATGTGTGGGAGTGCACCAGCTGTTCCCTTCCTCTGCATAATTTTCTCCTTTCCATTTTACCTTGTGAAGTAGAGGTTTCCTAAGGCAGCCGGTAACAAATCTGGGATCAGACCAGGATCACCTAGCTCTGAACTGAGTCTCTGAAATACATGTAGACCTATGCCAAGCACTGTAAAAACTAGGATTTCTTCTTTGATCTTTCTGTTCACTTAGTGATGCAGAAGGAGAGCAAGAACCTGCGAAGGGTGAGTAAGAAATCACATTCAATATGCAGTGGGTTAGATTGTTGTTATGGGCTTAGGAGATGATTGAAGAGACAGGAGCACAGTCAAAAACATCTGACACAGCCAAGTACAGCAGGATCCGAGCTGTGAAGCTGAACAGTCTGTACCATACCTTGTGGTATAAGATACTGGATAAACAGGTGGGTCTCCTAAGTGAAGATGTGGCAATAACAGCAATATATTGAGAGGTTTCTACAAGGGGTTTGCTAGCAAACTAGTGATGAAATCAATGAATAAAAAAGCTTGGCAGTTATATTAATCTTTAAAAAGCCCTTTGTAATACCTGCCTAATTAAGCTTTGAGACCCCAGATAAAGGTGTTATTTCAACAGTTTAAAGAGAAACCAAAGCAAAACCCCTAAAGGGACAGAGTCACTAAGTTACATACTTACGGGAAAAAGTCAGGGTCTGCATGACTTTCAGACTTCTGCTTTTCAGATCCAACTTGTGCTGCTATTTTTCACTTTGTGTTTATCACAGGGAGTTTTTACTAGTTTAGTTAGAAACCACCCTAAAAGTAATCAAATCAGAGGAATATTTTTAGATATTTTATTTGTGTGTCACTTACAGGACCTTTTCTACAAGGCAGACCATAAAGTGAATGGTCTTCTGCAGGAACCTGTTGACCTTACTGTTTAGGAAAAACTAAGTATGAAGAGGAAAGATTTCTAATGTGTTGTCAGTGTCACTGAATCTGGATTTCTATTGGATTAAGTGGAGAACAGAAAGACTCAATATAATGTTACCTGCCACACGTTGAGGTACAAATTTTGCAGGGAGACATTCACTCTTGTTCCAGAGGGACTCAACTGATAAATTAGAGCAAGCACAAAGCATAAATGGCTTTACAAAATAGAGGTGACTCTTCCAATTGCATTGGAAAATGATCTGATAGCACATGTAAAACTTTGGGCATGGGGACCACATGCCCCATCCTGCTGCTACTAAGCAAGAAGCTGCAGTCTCTTCTAAAAGAAACTTCCAAGTGTTTTTGGGTGAGAGAACATTCTTGCTACCATAACTAGAGCAGCAAGTGGCAAAGCAGTAACTATGAAAGATTTACAGCAGTAAAATAACAGTGCTGAACTCCTTAGATTCCTAGAAAAGGAAGTAAAACCAGCTTTTTTTTCCCCCCTCTAACTTCTCTTCCACAGATATTTTTCTTGTCTCCTCTCCAAAGAGTCTCTTGTCTCCAGAATTCGTTATTGACAACTGTTCAAAGCAAATCCTTACTGTTCTCAATATGGACATAGGCTACATCCATCAGTTATGTAGTTGACTTTCCCCATTCCATCAGCATTGATTAATTCTTATTACAGTATTATATTGGATATTCTTAAATTCAAATTGTACTCTTTGTAAGTAGTTTTAAAAAGCTAGTATATTTCAATACACAGTAATTTTATTTTATGGGAAATATTGACAAATATTTCTCTAGTCTTAACAAAACAAATGGATATATTTTCATCTTTTCTCATATGAACCTGCATATATTTGTCCTGTTACTTTCTCATATTTATCCATCACTCCCAACCTTTCATATCTGTCCATTTCATAGCATTGCAATCCTATTTTGGTCAAGATGTGTCTGAATTTTTCTTTTGTCTACTATTATGCTTGAACTAGCTTTTCAGGTAGAACCCTTATTATCCACATACTTCCACATGCTACGTACACCTGGTAGGAATTGTTAAGAGATGAATTTGAAAACATCTTTATTTATTTGTTTGTTTTATTTGCAAAATAATGCATGAAACTGTTCAACACAATTTACTCTGCTCTTAGTTGAGTAATCATTTAAGCACACTACAGTGAGTGTGCATCCTCCCACATGTTCCTACTTCTTTTATTACTTCTTATCTGAATTTAGTTAGTCAACAATTCCAAAAGAGAATCACATTTTTCTTTTTCCTGCTCTCAAACACTCACTAGGGATAACTTAAACTTTGAATCAAAATGAAGGAATTAATAGGTCACACTATCACCTCACAACAGGAAATGACAAATAACACAAACTGTTGAAATTGTAGCAAAAATGTAAGTAGGCAGAATGTTATTATTTAGGCAAACTGAGAAGTGTCCAGGACACTGTAGCCAATAGGCAAACTATTGGAAACCTTATATAAAAGATAAGGCACAGGGGTAATTATACTTAATATCCCTATCATATTTCCATCTTCAAAACACAAAGTCAATGAACTAGCCATTATTAATTTTCCACAACTGTTCAATGCAATGATTTACCAACCTGATCTATAATATCACTTCAAAACCCCAATTTTTTCCCATCACTCTCCTCACAAATTGGCTAAAGGTTGAAACAAGGGAAGGAAAATCTTTATCACAAAGCTTACTAGATTTTGCTTTAATCTTCTTGGTAATTAGAATACTCTCTTTTAGTAATCTGAAATTTTGAACACAAATAATGTGTTTCAGTATGAAAAAAAAACCAAACAAAAAAACAAATCTCAAATCTCCAGACAAACTTTAAAAAAAACACAGAATGTTTCATTCAGGTCTGAAATTCCACCTGAGAGGTTATGTTCCAAAGTTCCTGGTTCAGTCTTGTTTCTCCAGGATTTCTGATATGTCGGAATGGACAAATTTTGGTTGCCCCTGTGAAGAGTAAAGTCCAAATGTCAGAAAAAAAAAATGCACTGGTGCTGTTAGTAACTGTGCTGAAACTCAACTCGAAGCTTCAAGTCCTTGCAGCAGCTGACTGACTACAGGGTAGTGCTTAGGCACAAGAGACTCTCTATCAGTTCTTTTATCTCCAGATTTCTCCACCAGCAGATGTAGCTGGCTTATCCTGGATTCAGAAGCCTGATCATGATTCAGCATGCAGGAAGTGTGAGCAATCAGGGACAGTGGCTCATAAGCACGCTTGAAGGCTAAAATTAAAATATAAAATGTTCAGACTTACAAGGGATGAGAAATTTTCCAGATCCATATTGAGAAAGTTGGAAAGGCATGTTCCCATGTCCAGCCCTCGGCGCAGAAAGAATTTGTTGCACTGGACCCATAAATCTACTGGGCTACTCTGAGCTGGATGCCCTTGAACCCTCTCTCAGGGCTTTCCTCCTACAGAAAAGCTGTGGTGTATATCTGAGGATTTTTGAGAGACTGTATTCTCTGGTAGTAAATTTGTCTCAGTAAAATTCTGACCAACTCTAATTTTACCTGAAATTCTTTAGGTTCTATCGATACCTAAATCGCAATATTACAAAGACAGAATCTTTATGGGATGTCTCATTTTAAGATCTTTTGTCTACATTTGGAAGGAGACACTATTTAAGGAGGAGTTTGTAAAATGTATTATGCATGTATGCATCTTTCTTAGCTGTACAAATTGATCTCCAGAGTTTACCATAAAATGTTAAAATGCAAAGAGATAAAAACATGAAAGAGTAAATGGAGAATAATTAATATGCTTCATTAATATAATGAGATAGTAAAGGAATAACATTAATTTGTATTGGTTGGTTAATATTTGTACAGTTCTTTGAATATATAACATGCTCCATATAAGCACTAAATTATTATTAATATTAGGCTGTTGAATTTCAAATTAGGCTGTGTTGTACTGCTTTTGCTTACTGGGTACTATGGAAATGGATACATGCCTAAGAGGATGAGCACTAGATCAATCAAATCAAATCAAATCAAATCAAATCAATCAAGATTACACCTTAACGAGCATTGCTGAATCTATTTTGCAGATGGCAGCAATACTTGTGCACCTGCTGCTGTAATATTTATTGAAACACCTCCTTCTGACTTCAGGTATTTTTTACTTTTTTGTAATATAAATGGACCAACACTGAGCCTGTTACACTTTTATATTGATGCTATGGCACTATACTCATGGCATTTCTATCTATTTGCACTCAATTTTGCATTCTTTACCAACAACTTATTATTCCAAGTGCTAGTTTTGTTGGAGGTCATGAGCTCTTCATTCTATCAGTGTGTTTAGAATGAATACTTACTTAAATTTTTTACTGATGTCCTGATTACATAGACTATGATTGGTCTACTTCATATAAACATCAGATGAAAATTACAAGTCTGCCCTTTTAAGACAGCTCACAGTATTTACAAATACTCACCACTGAGTTAAATTTTATGTAGCATATAAAGTTTATATGAATATATATGATATGCATATCAGTGCAATGCTGATAACATAGTATAATTACATTTGCAAGGTGACTTGACTAGATGACTTTGCAGAATCAAGCATGGTTCCTTTCATAACGCACCTGGCTAATCTAAAAATCAGAAGTGATGTTCTTTTTGGGGTAGGTTATTATTGTAGTGCAGATAAATACACGAAAGAGAAAATCAGAGAGACAAATCACAGCAGCAGATACAGAGAAGAGGGAAAAAAAAAGAAAAAAGAGAAATAAAGGAAAAAAAGAAAAAAGAGAGGGAAAAAAGAGCTCTTTTGAAAGATCTGGGAAAGAACTCATAAAGAATTTTGATGTTCATACTGATGATTCCATAGTGCTTGATTTCCTCAAGTGCAGTGTAAAGCAGTGTTTCTCAGGCCTTATGTAAGAAGTATCAAAGTAACCTGGTTTCATCATTACCTTTTCCTCCTAACCAAAATAACTTACAGGACCACAGATTTTGACTAACCATTCAGTTTGAAAGAACTGTGTACCCTTTGAATTGTGACTTCATACAGAGTTCAGAGTGCTGCAGTGATTTCTTCTCTGTTTGGTATCACTGTATATCATCAGTATGGAGGGTGTTCTTCCTCTGAACAAACTACTGAAAAAACTTGATTTGCTGCATTCTCACTAATGTGTCAAATAGTAGCTAAGAAAGAAGTGGAACATATTATTGTTAAGCAGAAACCTTTATCAATAATACTCAGGGCTGCAGTGTAACAGGAAAACTGAAAGGAGTCCATCTGCTCAGGAAAAAAACACCCCTTAACCAAAACCAGTCTCTACTCACTTCCTACCAATGACAGACAGGATTGACACTTTTACTCATCACATCTGAATGAAATGTTAGCAGTTTCTCAGCAGCTAATGCCATGGAAATGGATTCACATGCCCTGTGGGTATGAATCTACAGCCCAGGATTAATCGGGTTATTTTTATGAAGCACAGACTTCTGTAAATAAGCCAACTATTTTAAATTAATTTGGAATTTCTGATAAGTATCAGACTAATGTATTGGAAGATTATTTTTTTAACCTCCTGTTAATGCTGCTTTGAGCTTGCTTAGGCAGGAGCAGCATCCAGGGACGTATATTCGTTGCTCATGCCCTTGAAGTCTTTAGCCTGCCTGAGAGCCTGCCAAGGACTGGCAGAAAGCACTGCCCTGGGTAATGGCTGCTGTTAAGCACTGGCCTCACTATAGTCTGACTTGGAAGAACTATTCTCTAATTCATATAAATAAGATTTTTTTGCTGAGTCCATTGTACTCAGAGAAACATACGCTCTACTCCTGTCACTCATAAACTAATTTGTACATATCATGTGTCATAGTAGTATTTTGTACAGATTTATTGAATTATTTTTTAGTCTCTGTTGTTTTTCTAAGGGTATTTTATAGCAGCAGAATCCAAATTCTTTGCACTCATTTCTAGATATCTTTAATTATATGGTTCTATATCTGTATGCTTTGATCACTGAAGTATCAGTGAAACTTAAACATTGAAAATGGAGTCCATTTGCAGCTGGACCTACAAATTAGTTTTCCATTCAACTTTAAAATAAGTTGAATTCATGTTAAAATGAATTCCATTACAAAACTAGACTGAAATTCCCAAATCTGCCTCTCAAATGGTAAGAAGAAACCAAGGCAAATGGTTTGTTCAGAGTCAGCACCTTCTTTTTAAACAGTTAAATCAAGGAAAGGTTAATCTCTCCCTTGGTCCCCATCTGAGTACCTGGTGTAAAAAAAAAAAAAAAAAAAAATTTAAAAATAAATCTCTGGGATGTGGTAATCTTGACCTCAGCCTGTTCCTCTCTACCAGATCTAAGAATCATTCTTGTGATCAACATTATTTTCTTTGGGCTCAGAGACCAAGAGATGGCCTCAGATGACCTACTAGAAAAAGTTCAGTAGTGTTGCATACGCATTCTATTTATTGAAAGGAAAGAATATTAGCAGTTGGTACTAATACTCCATTTAGGAGGACTGCAGTTGAGAGAATGTTGTAATGAGATTGGCTTTTTACATGAGAAATTGGTACTACTTTCCTAAAATGCACCAGTGGTCTCCAAGTTATATTTGTGCTTCAGAGATAAGGCAAATGCCATTATTCTGTCCTGCAGCAGTCTGTATTTTTAGAAAAGATGAAATAACCAACACTTGCATTTTTTACATCTGTGATATGAACCAATAACCCCATGAAATTGGATGAGCACTAACCTTCTGTGAAAAACGATTAGCCCTATGTTCTAAGATAAAAATAATAAAATATGAAAAGTTTTTGAAGGGCAAGAATTACTCCTCCTGAACTGAGAATTAGTTTTCTCTGTGGAATTATTGAGAAGACTTTTTTCCAGAAAAGTGTGGAATAACAAGTAACTCTTTATTAAGATTTAATGAAATGAATGGAAAAGCTTCACTACAGGATACATTTCTCAAAAACAGTGTGGTAGCTGAGTCTTCTGTTCATGCCTTTCATCTTGATCTTCAAAAATGGTGTGAATGCATGCAAAGCAGAACATGCCAGTGCTGCTATCAGGGAGACATTAAGCATGAAAGAATTTGTACTGAGCTTGATGCTTCACCAGGTATAAGCATTAGTTTATGTCAAGTCTTGCTGAACCTCACATAAAACCTTTGCATTTAAAATATTTTCAATTATAGTCCAGGCATAACTAATTTTAATGTTTTTAACCCAAAGAATAATACTTACTACTGACTACATGTGAATTTTCTATGTAGAAACTTGAAGCATATCCTTAAATCACATTTATATTTATGTTTTTCAATTATTTATATTTTTAACAGCACATTTTCCTGCACATTGTCATGTGTAATTCAAAAAACCAAAAACCAAAACTTCAATGTCTTGCTTCTACTAATTTAGTCAAACTTAAAAGTACTTACTTAAAGAAACTAAAGACCATAATTGCAGATAAAATTATTAGAAAGAAATAAGGTAACATTTTCAAAAACAGCTACCTGGTTTTGAAACTGAAATTCTATTTCAGAAATGAGACAGGAATTTAGGCATTTTTTTATCTTTCATTGACTATCAACAGAATTTTAGCAATTCAGTTTTTATGTCACTTTTGATAGTTTTATATATGCTTTAGGAGAAAGAATAAATTACAGGAAAAGGAAGATTCATTGATCTATTTTTAATTAAGTATCTGTTTTACTATCTGAGAGCAGAAGGTTATTGAGTAACTTACAAATGATTAGTATTTTGGAAGATATATAAAAGATGAGGTGAGAAGAAACAATAGTCACCTATCATATAAACTGCAGAAAATTTAAATCTTGGAAGTAGAAATGATGTGCTAAGGGGAAAGAGAAGACTGGAAGTCTCTCTGAAAATCCATAGCACCACTATTGGTCCCTTCCAACTCAGTATATTCTGTGATTCTGTGACATTGGGAAAGCAACTCTGGTAGCCTCTTAGTAGAGTATCAGACTTCTCTAGGAGCTCTCCCAGTGACAGATGCCTCTGTATCCCTTTGCAGACCCAAGGCAGATGGGTCTTGGGTAGAGTCCTAGAGCTTTTCCCCATCTCATCTCTGTGAGGGAAGGATGCCTCTTGTTTTGGGACAAGGTCAAACAGCCTGATAGAATTCAAGTCATCTAAATCTTTATGGATGTGTGTGTGTATGCATCTGTTCCAAATCCAAGACATTTCAGAATTCGGTTATCTCACTCTTCAATTCAAATGCACTGAGTTCTTATCTCTACCCGAATGCTTTTCTGATAAGTAAATTTATTTTCCCCATATATCCAATATTACTGGTACCATGACCCTGAGGAGAGTACTTGGAAACACCAAAAAGATTAATAAGATTAAATGCTAATTATAGAGGCTGGAAAATAAGAACAACAACAACAAAAAAGGCTGCTATCTGTATACAAAACATAAAATTGTCTGAGGATTGGAAAATGGGAGTGCTTTGATAAAAACCATCCATTAGGAACCTATTAAGATGTTTCCAATAGGACTCTGTTTGTCCTTGAGTTTCAGCTCTCTCAGATTAGAAATAGGATAGTGAATGAGTTCATGTGCTTCAGACTGAAGGAGATGATAGATGTCTTCCCACAGATGTAGGGAATAGGATAAAATTCTCACACAACTTCACAAGTTTCACCTTTATATTGAGTCCAATGATTTTATTTACTGACTGATATCCTTTTATTCCCAAATTAAATCAAGGATTTAACCCTGACTAACTCTGGACAGTGAATCTCTAAATGACCTCAAGGCAACAAAGGAAAACTACTTATACATATTAATATACAAGTAAAGACATAAATTCTCATGTTATATTTCACAACCTGCTTTCATTTGCTGTTTGGCCTTTTTGACTGTATAGCCTGTACAATTTGTCCATTTATTAAATCCATAACTGTATATAACATTTGAAAACATAATAGTGAAAAACTACACAGAGACATACCAGCCAGTCACATCAGAGTTAGCCTGGATTCCAAAGAAAATTTAGCAAAGTCTTGGTTTTGCTAAATTTTGTCTAAGACCATATACACTGTTCCTCTCATTAACTTCAGTGGTGTAGTACACTAATGGTAATGGACAGTTTCTGATATCTTAATGTGAACAAACATACAAAGCTAGCTGAATGGGATGGAACACTGACTTGGCCAAATCTGTGAATTCAATATGCCTAGAACTTGCCCTTTATGTGACCTCCTCTAGACAAGCTCTAATACTGGCTATTAAATTGGAAAAGGTAGGTTTCATTGGAATATAACATTAAAGGAGAGAAAATTTGGAGTGAGTGTCTGCCTAGCAATAAAAAGTTTATTAAGAGTTCTTCCTTGAAAGAATGTCTTGCATATAGTCTTGGTTTGAACTAGTTCAGAGAAATTTTGGGCTGCAGCAAATTTTGCTTATTTTTCTATGGTCTTCTGTTGCTTCCATGGTCGGCCTGATCCTTGCTCCTTTCTGCCATTTCTCTTCCCCTTTCTGTTCAAGCTGAAATTTCTCAGGCTCTAACTGTGTTTTCTTTTCCCTTTTGTATCCTGCAGACCAGAAACCTCCCTCAGACATGCTCATGGTCAGTCTCCTCTTCCTCTTCATCTTTGCAGAAAGGCTAACACCAGAAGAGGCAAAACTTGAACATTCATTGAATGGAATTATATACACTGTGGACACCCTATACTATCACAGCCTGTACCCTACAAGCTCACCACTGACCTCATGAACTGGCCAGATGCTCTCTGCCATGATCATATCCTCACTGGGAAGAGGGAGAACAGCACTAGTGTTAGAGGAGAAAATGAGGAAACTGCTCTATCGCATCTGCCTTACCTACGGCAGAATTATTGAAATGATCACACTCTATATATCATAAAGATAGAAGAATACTATAAAAACAAACATGAGAGCATGCCTGCATATCCTAGAGATGAGACAAACTTTATTAAACTACTCTATTTAATTCTCTAGATGATAAAGTATATCAGAACATTTTGGATATTAAGCTAAATATCATTTGTTTACATTAATAGTCTGAAAACACCTGTTGACCAACAATACTTATGATTTTACCATTCTATTAGACATAATGGTTATGAAAGGAAAACACATTCATTTGATGTGGGTCATCTTCCATGATTCAGAAGAGAACAGTAAAATGTATTTATATGATTTGATTAACAGTAAAAGCAAAATTAAACAAATAACATTGCAGTCATTAATCAGAATCAAGTCCTTGCTGCGCTAGGCACATTCCAAGCTGAGATGGGAAACATTATTTCTTTACCACACAGGGAAATTCACCTCTGCATAGAAAGTTACAGGTCTATATATCATCTAAAGCCTACATAAATCCACCAGTTTTGTGTATATTTTCCAAATATGGTAACATCTTTTTCATAAAGAAAACAAGGTTACACAGGAGAAAAATTACTTCTGGGGCTTTTTCCTCAAGTTGAATTTTACTGTTATCACATAGAGGATTTAGAACAAGTTTATGTATCTAAGTGCCATTTATTAAGTTCAATGTGGCAATAATAACTGAAATTTTATCATCTCTGTACTAAGGTTCTCAAGATGAACACAAGTAATTTTTTTCTGAAAATCTGATAGCTTCCTCTGAAATAAATGTGAGGAACCGTTTATGAGCTGGGATATAGCTAAATCCTGGTGCTTGAATGATTACACTGTGCTAGTTAAAAAGCAAAACAATTTGAACAAACAGCAAATACCTCAGCTTCCTACACAAACAGAACAAGAGGTCTGTAAAATATCTCATTTTAGATGTTTTCCTGCCATAAAAAGAATTTGATCTCTACCTTTAGATCATAAAATGAGTCATTCTGAATCCAGTGTCTTCATAAAATTCATGACTTGAAAAATGGAGGGCTGAATAAGTCATTGGAGTTTTCTGGCATTGCAACATCATAACTCACACCAAGTCTAACAGCTGTGCTACAAAGCAAAGCATGATGCTAAGTACCATAGTTAAATTAATATTTCTACCTCCATGCATATGTAACTTGCATTTTATATAGATACTAACACAAAAAAGATAAAAAAATGACTAACTTTCAGATAGCTTCTATGACAAATTTGAATATGTACAAGTATCGCCAGTTCAACTACTTTTAAATTAGTGGTAAAAAGAAAGCATTCCTGGAACAAGGACCATCTACCCTAGATTTTGGAAAAGATCAAGTTTGGGGTTAAGTGGTAAGAAAATAAATTCCAAATTTGTTCAAGAGGAATGTTGTTTTTTTTACAGCATCCTGCTCTGAGAGTCGAGTGGGAGCTGTTTGAAGCTCTTCAGAGCTGTGAAATGTTCAAAATTTAACCTAAGATAGATAAACCAGCAGAGTGAAAATGAGGTGAGCAAAGAGAAATGAGGACTATAGTTTCCATGTGACTTAGAAATTTGTCACTTCTATCTCAATGCCTTTTATGATTCATGACTACAGAACACAAGATAGCACTGCATATAGTAAAAGATTACAAACAAGTTTTGAGGTGGATAAGCTACAAGCTATGCAAATCTTCAAAAACAATGTCAATAAAAGTTTTATAACTTTGCACTTGTTTTCTATGCATGTAGAACACATACCTTTCAAATGCTTTATACATAGACCCTTTTTGGTTTTTACATTGAAAAATAATAACTCATGACTTTAACATTTTGAAATCTTGGTCTCTTCAGGAAGCAGAATGTTCTGAGTCTCTGTGAGAAGATGAGAGGGCAGATTTTAATGATTTAAAATGTCCTGCCTTTTTTTCCTGCAGCTCTGGAAGAGATAAGATGTTAAAGCCAGTAGAGATTTATTTTAACAGAAATATTATTTAAAAGGAAATTTATACTCCTTTTAAAAGATACTACACTGTTAATTACATGTCCAAAAGTCTTAGATTAAGGAAAATAAACACCACAATTTAAAATTAAAAAGTTTAGTTTGTTTATTTGTTTGTTTGTTTTTAAGAGTACATTGGTCTGCCTTCACTGCTATTCCATTTTCTTAAATATTATTTTATCAAGCTTTTTGCTGACACTTTGATGACTAGCAAATTTTTTGCCAATCTATTTCACTATTTGGTTAGACTTGCATCCAGGAATGAAAATTGTGAGGAGATTTGAGGTTTGCTTACAGAATACTAGTTCATGTAGCTGAGATTTTAGAAAAGCAGGAAATATGACAATACAAAATAATGGATTCCCAAAGCTACAGATTGTAGAATCATAGAATCAGCCAGGTTGAAAAGGACCTCTGAAATCATCAAGTCCAACCCTTGAATGGGTTTCCATATTTTCTGAATGCAACATGCAATTCTTTCCAAGGCACTAAATAATCTAGTATTTTCTGTAGCCAAAAGCTCACAAATATTAACAAGAACACTCAAATTACTTTTTAACAGATAAAGTTGATTCCGAAAACTCACAAGAAACTAAATCAGAGAAAGTATTGCTAGTTCACAGTACCACATCAGAGAAACTGCTAGCAGTACATCATAATTAAATGTTGGCCCTTGGTATTAATTTTTCACATTATAACCAGATTTTGTAAAATGGAAAGTAACTTTTTTATAAAAAATGTAGATATGCTTTAAAAGAAGGAGAAAATAGTGATCAATTATCACCAGTCTGGAAGACAAATGCATAGGAGTTATGAAAAAAGGTAATTAAGTGATACTGGATCTGATAACCACTGGAGTTCAAAGTCTTACATATTCAGTTAGCATCAGAAAAAATTTCTATTTATCAGCTTTGTGTGGCTTCCTTACACCTTTACTATACATCTAAAAAATAGAAAAGTAAACATAGCAACTTTTTCTCAATACTGCAACATATTATATACTTAATATTGATGCAGTCCATCCAAGTCCTATATATGGTATGTGTGTTATAGGTAGATTAATAAAATTTTTTTTGCAAAGATTTTTGGTATTATTAATATTATTGTTGTGTTACAAATTCATGACTTCTGCACTTGCAGAAGCATTGTAGCATTACTTTACTAATGCAGTTTGAAGGAGGAGGAAATATTTGGAGATAAATGAGATTGTAGAGTCTCCCCCGCTGGAGATACTCAAGAACTGTGTGGACACACACAATCCTATGCAACAGATGACCCTTTCTGAACAGTGTTAGGCCAGGTGACACACTGTGGTCCCTTCCAACCTTTACCCATTCTGTGATTCTGTGATTTAGTGGGACACCTTTTGGCAGAGGTTCAACCAAGTGAACATCATTCAAATAAATACTCTTCTCTCTTTTCCTTTGCCCTCATGCAGTTTTTGAAGATGAAGGAATTTTCAGGATACGCTCAGTATTCACTTTTACTATCTCTTGTTGATTGTATTTACTGTATAATGAATTTCCTGTTGTGGAAGGCAGTGTGTGAAGGCCACCCTGACGCACAAGAAGGGTGTGACTGTGAAGTCACGGGCAGACACTCCTAGATCTCAACCATCCTCACACATCCCCAGCAAGGCACCAATCAGCTCTGACTCCCAGACTGCACAACCATGTCAGTGTGAGGCTCTGCTCTGACTGTGTCCCTGAGAGTCTGGACTTTCTCTTGTGCTAATTTGGCTACTCAGCTTCAGTACAGGTTGGCTGAAGATGCACATGGACAGAGCTAGAAGATTATTTATAAAGCAATATTGAGCTGTCACAGTTCAGTCACCTTAAGACTTTATAGTTACTGGAGACTGGTAGCCTTTTCAGACTAATCATGCAAAGTAGAAACATAATTTAAATTTCCCAAATTACATCCTGCACACTCCACCCTGATACACAGGAATGTGCTTCCTGTGCAGTAATTTTTCTTGTAAGTAAGCCACTGTCAGAGCCACAGTTAGTTCAAGACATGCCCTCAGTTCTGGTTTAACAAAGCAGTCTTGTTTTTAACAAGCCTAAAGATACTGTGAAAGCCCTTACACATTAAACGCACCACTTTCCAGGTGTTAAATATCTACAAAATGAACTTTGCATCAGATACTTATGCTCACAGAGAGAAACAGAAATTTGCCTTTCATAGGAACAGTCAGTAGCACTCCCTCCCCTTCAGCAAACTTTAGGGTCTAGTGCTTCAACCTTACAGCATTACAATTAAAAAGAAAAAAAAAAAAAAAGAAAAAAATTCTTTTTTGTGACTGAGATGACTGATTGTCAATGAACTTTTCACCTCTCAGGTAATATTATTCTGGTGCAATGTAGTACACAGTGGTCTATGGGCACACATAAGCTTACTCTGAGCTGACCAGAAATCCTGTGACCGACATTAGCAGAAATGTCAACTTGACTTAGTAGGACTGAACTCTACTTTGATTCTGAATCCACAGCAGAAGGAGAAGACAAGTTCAAGATTATCTAAGGAACTTGAGGGTGCACAAGTCCATGGAGATTTATCTGCAGGTCCAGAGGGAACTGGCAGAGGAAGTCTACTGTCATATTTGAGAAGTCATGGAAATCCAAGTAAATAAGGGAGATTTGGGGAACTACAGGCCAGCAATCTCACCTTGGTGCCCAGGAAGATCATGGATCAGATCTTCCTGGAAACTACGTTAAGGTACATGAAAAATAAGGAGTTAACTGATGATGGACGATATGGCTTCACTAAAGGCAAATCATGTCTGACAAATTCGGTGGCCTTTTATGATGTGATTACAGAAGTGACAGATGAGGGAAGAGTGACTAACATTATCTACCTGGACTTGTGCAAAACATTTGACTATGTGCCACATGATATTCTTGCCCCTGAGCTGGAGAGACATGGATTGCATTGATGGACCACTCAGTGGATAAGGAGTTGGTTGGATGGTCACGCTCAAAGAGTTGCAGTCAACAGCACAACATCCAAGCGGAAAACAGTGACGAGTGGCATTCCTCAGGGGTAGATGCTGGGACCGTTGCTGTTTGTTATCTTTGTCATGAAGATGGATGGTGGGATTGAGTGCACTCTCAACAAGTTTGTCAATGACACCAAGCTGTGTGGTGCTATTAACATGCTGGAAGAAAGGAATGTCATCCAGAGAGACCTTGACAGGCTGAAGAGTAGACCTGTACCAACCTCATGTCATCAAGACCAAGTGCAAGGTCCTGCACCTGGATCAGGGGAATACCAAGCACAAATACAGGCTGGGTAGAGGCTGTATCAAGAGCAGCCCTGAGGAGAAGGACTTGAAGGTATCGGTGAGGGGAAGATTAGATATGAACAGGCAATTTGCACTCAAAATTCAGAAAGCCAAATGCATCCTGGGCTCCATGAAAAGGAGTGTGGCCAGCAGATCAAGGGAGGTGATTCTGCCTATCTGCTCTGCTCTGGTGAAATCCCAACTTGAGTACTGGGTACCCAGAACTGCATGGACTACACGGACCTGTTGGAGAAAGTCCAGAGAAGGTCCACAAAGATGATCAGAGAGCTCACGCACTTCACTTACGAAGACAGGCTGAGTATATTGGGATTGTTCAGCCTGGAGGAGAGAAGGCTCAAGGAAGACCATCTAGCAGCCTTCCTGTACCTAAAGGGGGCCTACAAGATGGAGAGAGACTTTTTATAAAGGTACATGGTGCTGGGACAAGGAGAAACTAATTTTAAATTGAAAGAAAGTAGATTTAGATTCAATATGAGTATAAGACTCCAGTCCCAATGTCTTGAATTGCACACAGCCACCTACTGATTGTCTGTGCAAGTTACAGAGCACCTGTGCATATGAGTGCAGTGTGCCATGCTATTTATTAAGCAAAAAACCACATCCTGCATTGTCTCCATGATTAATTGGACTAAACCTCCAGAGAGGTTTCCAATATGCATCATGTGCTATATGGTAAGTTTAACTCAAAGAGATATCTCGAAGGTAGGTTGGAAATGTGATAGTTTATTGAAATGAGACTGAAAGTAAAACAAAAAAGTGCAGATAAAATATGATAGTACTATGACCTTGTAATTTATTGACTAACAAATTTTAACTGTTGAATTAAGAAACATTTACACTGGAAATTCTTAGTAAAACTGTGTCTCAGGGTGCTAGACAAACAGTTACTATACATTTTAGTCTGAATCTGCATTGAAATAGTCTTACAAGTAAACAAAACCTAAATTAATTCTCCTTGCTGCATCTTAGGGAATTTTGTGATGCCTATTTGTCTTTTACACTGACACTGAAATAGATGTAGTGTCATTATTTACATCAATAAATCTATTCAAAGGATAAAGTAAGAACATAATTTGTAGAACTTTGCATAAGTAAAAATGAGATTTATGCCAAAGAAAAGCAGCTATGTGTTTACCCATCCCCTCAACTGCTTTGTGAGGGCTTCAGAGAGTCTAGTGTTGCTCATGTGCTTGAGATGCTCACCTCTGAAATGAATTTCAGTCACAGAAAATAAGGATTCAGTTTAGTGCTTGTTACACTGTAACACTAAGGGCTAACTCCCCACATCCTCACACAGCATCAACCCTCAGGAGAGCACAGTATGTTTAAAAGGGAAAAGATTAAATAAAATTTTAACATGGGGGGAGATGGGAGGGAAGGAAACCAACACTGAAGAAATGCTATGGAGATAGGTAGAAGTCTTGGGACTGGGAGCCAAGTAAAACAAATAGATTTAGAAAACTGTACTGGAAGGCAAACAATACCTATGGTCCAGTCCAAGGCTGCTTTTTTAAGTGAATGAAGCTATGAATTCAAAAAAAGAAAGAAAAATTCAAAGGAAGATAAAAAAAATAGAAAGATTAAATGTTGCAAAGTGAAATACTCAAGTTAAGCAGTCTGCATGGACCGACACTTCAAAAGATGAAGCAGAAAGAAAAAGATTATATCAACTGTCAAGGCCCTGAACAATCTCCCTCTCAACAATGAGAGTCTTTCTATTAGCTTCAGTGCACTGAACTTAAGAAATAAAACTGAGAAAAATAGAGAAATCTCTGTAAACGATCAGAAGAGTGCTACTTAATGAACTATAAGCACTTTTCATACAGTTTGATTTTAGCACATCAAATAGACAAGCCATTTCAGACTTTTTACCCAATAACTGATATCCCCAGTGTCGATTAACAACTCACTTGAGAAAATCTGTTCATCTCCTAAGGAGTATTTTACCAAGCACATATGGACAAATTAGCCTTTTAGAGATATGTGAATGGGTGTTACTGTTTGAAGTCAGAGGACTAGAATGATAAAGAAAAATGAACCAAAGGTGACAAATTATACATTTCAGGTATGAAGTATCATAGAAAATAATAAGAAACAATGATTTATCCTACGCTGAGAACATCAGACACATCCTGTAATGTCCATGAATGCCTTTTATTCTTCTGGTAAAGTTCAGGAACAATTGAGTAAGTGCATTGATTGACTTGTTGAATGATTTCTTTTCCTGTGTATACTTTCAAAAGCAAAATAAACCATTCCTGAACATCTAACAAGTGTCATGTACATTAATAATTGCTGCCTTTAATACATCAATGTTTATTTCCTTTTAAAAAAAAGTTTGGATAATTGTAATAAAAAGTAAGATTGAATATTCAGAAAATATTTTTATTTCTTCTTAAGCAAGACAAAAATTACTTTATCTCTACAGACAAAATAATTAATGTATCCAGTGTTTATCCTGAGATACTTGAAAGGGAATATTACTATTATTCTAGTAATAATTTCTGTGTTACTGTCCCTCTAAATAACTTGAAACTCATGTAATTACCTCTTCAGTGTTTGTACCTCTCATATACATTTTCACCATTTAAGATACTTGTGAAAAACTCTGACAATAAAGTTATACTCACAAGAAAGGACAGGAGATGGTGAGATTACATGAGATCACCAATTTCAATGAACAGGGACAGCCTGCTATTTCTGTCTTTTTGTCATCATTCTAAAAACAGCCTTTTGTTTTGTAGATTGTATCATCCAGCTGCCTAAAATGATATAAAATAAAATAATAAGGTATAATGAGCTTACATTTATTAATTTGTAGCTTGGTTCTTTAGCATAATACAGGACAAAGTATCTCACAATTAAAAATTATCTCTTTTCAGAAAACCTCTTTTAATATTCTTTGGGAATATCTACTCTGGTGAATACTAACATGAAAACGTTTTAAAATATACATCTCAAAGTCTTGGAGTGAAGATAAGGAAAGCAATGGTTCTGAAGAGTCATAAAAGCTCAGGTTTATGTTTCCTTACATTTCCTTATCTAAATCCAGGATTGTTTATAGTTGTGCTGTTTCTGATAGATGTTGGTTTTGCCCCTCTTGTTAAAGATATACCAGTAATGGAGATTCTACACACCTCCAGGTCAGTTTAGTCCAGCATTCAACTACTTTTACCATTGGAAATTAAATTCTGAACTTCAATAAGAAATATTTAAAACTATATTGTCATAAGCTGTCCAGCATGGAAACTGGAGAACAGATAATTCCTCTCTTCTTTTTGTATTCCAAGTAAACTTGCAAGACTCCTGTCAGTATTCTTCTTTCTGGAACAACTAAATTAATTTCTTCAGTTTCTAATTTTGATCACATTTTCTGCAACTCATAAAATTTCATCAGTCTCTTCTGATCCTTCTCTTATTGGACCTGATCTACTAAGCAAATGTCCCTGCGCATGGCAAGGGGTGTTGGACTAGATGATCTTTAAAGGTCCCTTCCAACCCAAATGATTCTATGCATCTATGACTCTATAATAACATGCTCGAGAAACTTAAGACACTATGACACAGGGAGTTAGAGCAAGCAAGAAAGACCTATTCAGTTTTGTACTGGAAGGTTATTACAAATGTTAAGGTGCATTCTTTCAGTATAACTTTACAATCAGTCTGTCAGTGCTGAACTTCAACATCTCCTATTTTTTTCCAAGTCAGTTGCACCCTAGTAGGATAATTTCCCAGCCTTTCCTTAGAATACAACCAACACAAAGCCAAAGTCCTGCTCGCTGCATCCAGTACTCTGCTGTTATAAGTATCTATGTGATATAAAGTTTTTTCAACCACTTATTTAGCTCCGTTTTAAGCTAGTGAGGTTTCTTATATTGTAAGAATATTTTAGAAAGTTATTCCTTTGATGGCTCTAATTTTGGTCTTCCATCAACTGTTGACTATCTTACACATGTTTATTGTTTTCTGTTTTCTGTTCCTGGACGTTGCTTTTTACCTTACACTTATTAAAGTGAACTTAAATTCTCTAGGTCATATAAGAGAGGTTTGCTATCTACATACAGATCTCTCTGCCTTCAAAGCAGTTTAAATTGCACTTTTTTGAACATGAGTGACTTATTCACACAAGATATTTTAAGTAGGGTTTTCCTTCTCTGTCAGAAATCCCTCACACTCTATTTCTTACAATTAGGATGTTCATTTTTTCACAGATACATTATATGATGGCCTATGTTCTCTCTGCTCTTTATTAGCCTATTATGTTATTCCTCTGTTATTCTCAACTGATAATCCTCCAATTCACAGAGGAATCTTTTTTTATTAATCTTCAAGTGAATGACTTTGCACTTTGCACTACTATATCCCATTACAATTGCTCCAGCTTTCAAGGTCATCCAAGTCCTTTGTCTCTCCTGAATACTTCCAACTCACCTTTACATTGACAGTTTAATAACTTTGCATCATCAGAAAATTGTGTTAAAATATTTTTGGGGATGCCAAAATAATAAATGAAATATTAGATTAGCCCAGTCTCAAGGTTAATCTTTGAGGCACTCCCTTAGTAATCTTTCTCCAGTGTGGTTATTCCTCTTTCACTGTAAACAAATGTCTTTTTTCCATATAAACTGATTTTTTTTCCACCTTATCTGTCTACTCTAGAATAATAAGTAAATTCTGATGCAATATCACATCTAAGACTTCTCTGAAGTAAATTAGTTCTGCTGCATCATTGTTCTCTAAAAACGGGAAAACCCAGTATTTCACAAGAGCAGAAATATAGAAAAGATCCTACACAACTTTCAGATAATTTGTGGTTAACCCTTTCTTTTAATTCTTTACCTTTATTATCCTCTCTAACACATTTCATTTCCCTTTCAAAGTTAAATCACCTTGAGTTTTGACAATTCCACTTTAACCCTGTATTTTTTAGCTTCAAAACCTTTCTTGCTGATGTAGAGCCCCCGACAAGTTTCTTAATGGGGCTTAGGTTTTTTTATACCCTGAGGCAGGTGCAAGGGAGAAACATGACAACATTCTCAGGGGGTTAAACAACTTTTACTGGTAAACTTTAGAAAATAAGGATACTTGGCAAATTTGAAAGCAAACATTCAATCAAAATAAAGCATTTCACAAAGCATTGACTTAGCAAACTCAAATCCATCCAAATTTAAGTTACCCAGGTTTCAAAAGAGGAAATCAAAGGAGAGAGAGAGAGGGAGAAAGAAAGGGGGTAGAGAAGGATTAACAGTCATCACTTAAATTCCTGCATGACCTCAGCTACTGTAAAATCCAAATGGTGGGCAGCGAAAATGTGCATCTTTTGTCCAATTGCTTTTATCTGCTCTGGTCTCCAGGGCCCCTGCCCCCAGGTGGGGGTTTTGGTGTGCCAGTGGATAATAATCATTCTGGACTAGAGGCTCCAGGGCTGGGTTGTGGGGCAATGCACCATCCCTAGCACTTGTGCTGCTCCCCACCACCACCTCCCCTCCTACTTAAGTTGTTTTGAGCCAGTAATCGTTTTTTCCAGTCTCTCACAGCTGATAGATGTTGACTTTGGTTCCTACCAAGATGTCTATTTAGTGTGCTATGGAAAGCATTCTAGAAGACTGGGATGAAAATAATATATGATTTAAACCTTGTCTTTGAATTACTGTTGAGTCTTGTGAACATTTTTGATCTCTAGTCCCTCTGGCTTCATAGACTACTTTTTTTTTAATTTATCAGGTTAGGAACTGAACCTCAGTCTCCTGGATTCCAGTCCTACAATCCACAGTAACATTTTGCCAGGCAAATCCTCCTGGTTTAGCAGCCAGTGCTTGCAGAGGCTTCCCATGATTTAGCAAGTTTGTTGTGCCAAAGTCAGAGTAGTCTCTAATCTCAGGATTAGAGATCAAGGAGTATAGATGAAACTCCTTTTTTATCCCAAGATTTCTCTTATAAGAAAACTATATATATATATATAGATGTATTTGAATACAAATCTTCATGATGGTCTTGCTTTCTTCAACCTATACTTATTGCACACTGAATATTTCATTTTATACTCTTGGATTATTGTCTGAGACAGGATAACTTTACAGACATAACTTTCCACTTTTTTTATATATATTATAATGATGGGATTTGGAATTCAGATGTTCACGCTGTTCTCCACTCATTTTCTTTGTCATTAAGTGGGAGGGATCTTATCTTTCCTCCTGTTTAGGGTAGACTGGCTCAAGACAGCTCCTGTCAGAATGAATGACAAACACTGTGCTTTCTCGGTGGTGTGGAGCTTACTTATTTATCTCTTATTTCCTCATTTTCCTTAATCTAAATGGAAGGTCAGTCATCCTGATAAAACACAACATGCTGTGTTTATGGAAATAACATCACTCACACACAGAATCTGCAAAAATAATTTAGGCTAAAGGAGTTTCATACCCTGCAAAGGGTTTGAAACAAAATAGGACCTCAAATTGACCAAGATGACAGAGGGGGAAGAAGCATAGAAGAAAAGGATGATTTAGGGAGACCTGTGGTGTCCAACATTTCTGTAAAACTATTTGCTTTTGAGATTGTAGTATATTCTTACAAACTGCTGTTGTTTCCTGCTTCCTGAACTAAGGGAACTCAGAGCCAGCCTATCTGAAGTGTTATCAACAATTGAATTTTTCCTACAAATGTATTTTTATCAGGAGTTAAAGACTTGGCTTGCTAAACTCAAAATTTAAGTTTTGCTCCTGTATGTTCTCATCTAGGTCCTGGAGAGGACCAGCAGGGACACTTGTGCATTAGATCTCAGTTAAATATGCATACATAGTATGCATGCATTAACATCACATTAGATTCCAAATCCTAAAACTTCATTTGGTTGTTGCTCTTTGTGGAGAACCATGGAGAACATGTGCTCATGTGAAGAACCATAATTCACCCTCTACAAACAAAAGAGTGAGTGTTTCCATCACTAACAGAACTCATCCAATGCAATTTTATAGCATAAAAATCCTCATATTTTACCTGCCTTTAAACTGCTGACTGAATGCCAAAAAATATCTGAAAACAATTTCAAAAAAACTATTTTATTTACATTTTCAACTTCATATTCTCAAAGAAAGTTAAATAATCAGGGGATTAATTTTAAGAATATGATCACACTGTTATTAGTATTCTTTCATCAATATTTTCTAAATATTCTGAGCACTTGCAAAAATATAGGATTTAGTTGACTTTGGGTGTATTCTTACTAAAAGCTGAAAAGGGCCCTTGCAAATTATATTTCTGCAATGTCATTTATTCTGATGTGGCATAGTTGAAATGAAATATGACAATATTCTATCCAGAATGCCTCATAAACTACAAAAAAACAGATGTCTTAAGGGAAAAATCTGAAAGGAGGAAGGAACTCAGTATTTTAGAGGAATAAAAGGAAATTCAGTTTTCTGACTGAAAGTGAGAGGTAGAGAGATGGAGACAGAAGTAGAAGTGGCTTGAATTTAGACAGTAAAATTTTAGAACGGGGAATAACAAAACTGAAACTGTCTTGAATGTAAAAATAAGAGAAGATTCATCTAATGAACATGTCAAGATGAGTTCGAGATATCAAATAGAGAAGTCTACACAAAATAAAACCTTATCGGAGCCTCTTGAGAACAGGTAAGCTGCACTGTCCAAGCAGTTGCTCATCATAGATGCCTTCTGTAGGCTTCATAGTTGCCTCAAAGGAGACAGTGAGATATATATTTGTGAATTATTTTCAGTCAACTCATTGTAAAAATAAGAGGGGCTTTACTGCATGAATTTTCATGTGGTGTCTAAACAGAGCTACTGAGCAAGCAAAACCAACTTCTGTGTATCGAACATCTAGTTGAATGCACATTTCATTAGAGGGCTGCTGCTAAATAATCTATTATATATAAACATCGAGTTAGCAAAAAGACCCTCAGTAACTTGGCTCTAAACTCTGAACTCTTCACTAACTTAGAAGAGCTGTATCTAGCAGGATCTATTATTGTTGTGTGTGGTTAGCTAATGTTCTGAATAAATACTCTTCTAGCTGTATGGGCATTGAGCATTGCTAGCCAGAACTGTGATTTTATCTCTCAACAAATCAATGTTCTGAAAAAATAAAAGTTTGAGAGGGAAGAGGAATATGTTACAAACAAATCACAGGTCTGTGTTTCATATTGGAAACACTTTTGGTCAGGAAAAAGATCTTCTCTTTTTTCTTTTACTATTTCATTTCAGCATTTTTTAAACAAATGTTTCTACTTGGCCTCAGAACCAAAGAAATGTCATTATTCACACAACTGTGTGTGCAGCTGTCATCAAATATCCTTTATGTGACAGTGCACATTCCCCATTAATCAGTCAGCTTATAAGTACCTGAGGTTTATTCACGCAGCAATAACTCCAAGTACCAATCAACAATTCCCAACAAAGTCTAGCTCCATTTGGCAGATGATGACCTGAAGTCAGTGTGATTCATGATTTTGTGCACACATGGCTCTACAAAAGTAACATATGATGCCCAAAGAAAAACTTTAATATTTTGAGGAAATTCTCCACAATATATCACTAGCACCGGTGGCAACAAACAACAAAAAGGAATTTTTTTCTTTGATTCCTATGAGTTTCATGACAATCTATGACTGGTAGGAATGGAAAATTCCAGTCTTAGTTTTTTAAGATTAAGGTTTTTAAAAACTATTTTCACTCCTTCTTAGGAAACTGACTCTTCTTGTAATATTAAAGTAGTGGTTTAGAACTACAGGAGTGTTCACACAAGCTTTCTGTGTTTGAAATAGTAAACCAGTAACAAAATAATGATATCAAGAAAATACTATACTGGTCATTTTAAAAATACAATGTCTATTTTTTCATCTGTAATAAAAACACACACAAAGAAATCCTGAAATTGGATTTTGTTTTAAAATAGTGTTTACATTTAATTCTATTAATTTCTTTATTTTATGTTCATCACTGTACTCCAAAATTTCAATAGTCTGATGACACATTGATACTTGATTAGGACAATTTTTATCTTACTGTGGTATCAATTGAGCAGACACAAGAAACATGGTGAAAGTTGTCCATAAACAGGTAGTTTTGTTAACAATATCAACAAAAATCAAAATATGAACAGCATGTAGACGTAGTATGCATCTTTTATGGCTACATCAAAATATATAGAATAACATCACAAAACTAATCTGCAATACCATTATAGTATGAAACATAATTTCTCTATAAATACAGAGCTTTTAGTTTTGTATAAAGGGTTCTGTCTGTACTGTCACACATCACTCATTTGTTGGCAGCAGTGTCTGCTGCACACAGACTTGTTGAAAACTGCCTTTAACGGCAAACACCACTAAATTTTAATTTTGTATTTATTGTGACAATTCTGTCTTTGACACTTTCACGTATAGTGAAAAGGGGAAAAAGCATTTAAAGAACTGAAGTCTTATTCCCATTTCTTCCACTTTCAAAGGCAGAAATACTTGCTAAAAAGTTTATGAAGCATGTGCTATTGGTCAGAGGTTGAAATAAAGGTTCAACACCCAGATGTTTAGGGTAGCAGGCACAGTTACAGCAACATCTAACCATGTGAAATCATGTTGCATAATATTTCGTAAAAAAACTTGCTGTGTTATTCTTTCTTTGCTGCTACCTTTTACGTAAGACAAAAAACCATATTGCATATGTAAGAATACTTGACTGACAGTTTAGCATTTGGAGAAGTTGGCTGTGGTTACAAACACCTCTTTAAATCCTTTAACACTGTGATACTGAAATTCAAAACAAAATTGCAACAACTAATATCAGGACACAATTCCCACTGTGTTCCCAGGGCTTCACATACCCATGGTAGTATCTCAATTACATGGTAGGATAGTTCACTGGATTCACAGTTGCAGCTTTATTTTTCTAGATATATGAGCTATTCCTGTAGGTTAAAAAAAATATGGAGATATAGTAAACTGGTGAAGTTCAGTTGACTCTTATATTTTAGGCTTTGACTATTACCACATCAGCCTTGATCTGTGTTTATTTTCAATTAAATGAAGCAATAAAAAGTTATTTTTGGTTTTATGTTTTATTAGATTTTATCAGTTTTGCCCTTTAATGGCAATCTATTTCTCCATAAAATCCTGAAGAAATTAAAACACTACTTAAGATAAATAAATGCAAATACTTAAAAGAAAGGTAATAGAGTCATTGCAAATTTACTCAGTATTTCTAAGATAGGGATTTAAGTAGATTTTTCATTCTCACTGGAGTATGATTTCTGGTCTTTAATTAATATTCCTCCTACCGTGACTTTATTATAAAGGAAAATGCAAAGGAACACTCAGAAAAATTATGCCACCTGTCAATTACTGTTTTAGAGTGAAATATCTCTAGTTTTTCTTAGTATTTCTTGTTATTTGCATAAGTAGAGTATCTCAAAAATTTTTAACCATCAGACCTTGAGATATTTGCTGAGGCAGGTGTCTCTGACAGTAAATATAACTGTGATTCACAGAAAAGAATAATGCTGGACTTCAAAATACCCCACCCATGACTCCTGGGGCAAAAGCAATATTTAGAAAAAAAGATTTTAATAAAAAAGGACCCAATTCTTTCAGTAGGATGAGGAAAAGACCAAATAGCTTTGAACTAATTTGTGTTACGTTCTTGTTTCTTGAACATCCAAGTTCACCTGTAGAAGACTCTACTCCTCAGGCTACCCTGGGGAATTTGCGGATCTGTCCCCCGAAGTTCTAACACTAAGATATTTGCTCTGGCTAACTTTGCTGTCATCACCCTCTACCAAGAGGACAAACTTTATAGTAGCCCATCACACCTCAACTTAGTGATATACCAAATGCCAAAGATAAAACATCAGGACTCATCAGGTAATACCTGTTGACTTAGTAAAAAATGACTCAACTGTATCGATTCTGAAGGAGCCACATTCTTTTATTCTGTCTCAATAATTTGCCAGAATGTCTTATATACTTCAGTTCTTCAGAAAGAGCTAGCTATGATAACAGAAGCCTTTGTTTATATAAAATAAATCATAGAGTCATTTTATTATCTGTCTCATTCCAGACAACATTATCTATATTTCTTGACCACTCCAAAGCCCATGGAAGTATCTAGTAAAATAGTTCTTTAGTGTATCTCATTCTCAATTTATACTCAGAAAATAAAGATGAATGCCTGTTGTATCCTTTGTCTGAAGTATTGTATATGGCTGAATGAAAAACAAGGTTTCCATCTTATGAAAAATGTCAGACTTCTGGCATTTGTTTTCAGTTCCTGATGCGAACAAAACAGGCTTTCAAGAGTTTTGGAAAAGACAGTCAATTTCAGAGAAGCTGATACTCAGAGCATGCATGAAATTTTAGATTCTAATCCATGCCTGGGGAAGAAAAGACTTAATGCCTTGTTTTCTGTGTCCTAATTGAAAACACTTAGAAACGACTTTCTCCAGGGCAATTTTTCTGTGGACCTTTGCTCACAAAACCTGTCCTGGGTCCAAGAAATCTTTTGAACAGACTTTAGCTGACATCAGGATAACTTTGTGAAATATGCTAGTGTGAAAGAATCAGGGTTTTTACTACGATTTTTAAAAAAGGATATTTCACCTCAAACACCAATTCTAAGCCCTAAAACTGGTAGAACCCCAACTCCTGCCAAGTGCAAGCTTGGCACAGGTAGCTTTAGGGAGAGGTGATAGTACCAGGGACATGCAACAGTATTGCTTAGGGAACGGGGATTCCCACTTCTCAGCTGCAATTGGAATAACACCTGTCTGAATATGATCAAGCTTACAATTTGAAATTATTAACAGATAAAAGAAGGGGAACAGGTTAAATGCTACCTCCATGAGGCATTCAGGTTGCCCACCTAAAATCTACTGTGGCTACTCTCTTTGTGGAGCAATAAAAAATGTTTGTATGGAGGTCTGGAACTGAGGTTAAGTTATAGCTAGTCAAGTTTCCTGTCTTTTCTCTCACAAAAATCCTTGATTTTCTCTCACATTCACCAAATTAGCTTACTAGAAAAAGGCATGTTTTGTTTTTCTTAACACTCAATGCAAGTTCCTTTTTTATCTTTTTCCTTATGTTTTCTTAATTTTTAAGCCAAATGAGACATAACGATTTCACCTTTTTTTCTTCTTTGTTGTTGTTAAATTTTGGTTAAAAAGGAGAGAAATAAAATTAGAAACAGTCGGATAGGGACATAGTTTTTGATTAAACCTTAAGAATAGTTTCAGCAAATATCACTGGTAGAAGAAGAAATAATTTCTTTAAAATTTCATTTCTCTTAATTTGATGATTTTAAACAAAAATCATACTGAAATTTCAACTAACAAATGGGGCTACTGAGTATTGTGAGAAAATTAGAGAGATATTGATCCCTTGATCTTTTCAGGAGTTAGAAGTAACATTCACTTGATTATATGTAGTATTCAGACCAAATAAAAGATGAGGGTGGAATGTTCTCACAGGCCATCTATTATTACTGTCTCACAGGCAAAGGAATCATCTGAGTATAGCTTTGCTTGGTTTCCGGTTGGGTGTCTTACTAACATCATTGCTAACAAAACCCAGTGTGATCACTTTGTCTTTCTATTTAATCTGTAGAGGGCAAACGTTAAGTCATATAGACCAAATTTCGAGTCCTGGCTGAAACTGCAGTCTAGGTCAAGTCAAGGTCCCTGGTAAAATAAGACTCCTTATATACATAACATCGTCTTGAACAATTTAGTAACATGAAAAGAAAGTTTATAAGTAATTTTGTTTTACTGAATCAGCGTTGCATCTGTTACAAAAACTTCAGGCAAAAAATATTTGAGAAGCCTGGCAACAAGCTCACTGTAACAGATAATACTAACAGGGAACTCTCAGCTCAACTTACAATGTCCTGAGGGAGCATTTGAGAATCAAACTTGCTCTGGGTTTCTCCAGAAATTTAAAGTGCTTTTCTATTTTCAAGTGATTAAGATATTTTTGGCAGGAATACCCAGTTGTCAGTAGGTATGTTTTCCCCACAAACCATAATACATGCAAAACTTTTAAAGGAAATTAGCAGTTTGACTATCACTTAAAAAAAAATCTTCCATAGATATTTAAACTTCAGTTATGTACAGGAAAGAAACAAACAACCAAACAACCCAAACCAAAACAAATCCTAAACACAAAAACCTCCAAACCTATAAAGAGTGATTATGGAATCAAGACCAAACTACTGGTGATATTTCAGTCTTTGGTTTAGAATTTGCAGGAGGTTTCAAGTAGATATTTATTGACCCTCATGGATCTCAATGAGAGGGCAAGAATAGGGCTTTAACGACAAAATTTAGGTGACAGTCTCTATCATGAAGCAGATTTTTAGGTGTCTTCCACTGGGACAGAGCAGCATACATCTTTCCTAGATCTCTGTTTTTGCTTAACCCTTGAAAAAAGAAAGTTACTGTACATCCTTAGTCTTCTGACTTTCCCAAAAGGACCAATAATACCCATTTATTATCCCTCACTTACAGGGCTCCAGGTTACTGGAGTCATTTGGAATAAAAGACTTCCTTTAGCACCTCCTGTGGACAGGTCAGAGTGGAAAGGAAACAACATTCAGCACTAATTTAGTCCTGGATGGTGGATTAATCACATTAAAGAAGAAGAACAGACAACTGATTCACCAAAGAGTGGAGCACATCTCTGCTTCTGCTTCTACTACTTTACAAGTTGACCTCCACCCCAGCTCTTTTTACAGCAGCAGGTTTGACAGATGAGTGATAATGAGAGTCCAGACAGTGCACAGAACAGACTGCTGCTTGAGCTGCACAAAATCTAGTCATCATGTAGCACTTGCCAGGCAACTCTCGAAGGATGTTGCACTTTCAGTCCTTTGATCATTTTCATTTTTTAAACAGAGCAAGCACAGTAAGGCTGGGACACTTTAAAAAGCACAAGCTGTGGCCTGCTTCACTCTTCCCTTTTTCCTCGCTCCCTTTTCCTCACTGTTGCCCTTTGTGAGACAGACTGCATATATTAAACTTTGATAAATGACAAATAAATCCTGCTGTTCAAAGAATGACTGTGGTGTTGAATTCACTTCCACAGCAATATCAAACTGTCTGTCAGCTAATTTATCAACAATAACTTCAGAAGAAATTTTATACAGCTCATAGGTATGCACACACCAGCACATTAAAGACACACACCCCTAATTAGAAAAAGATATTACTGTAATGTGTCTCCTGTTTATTTTCTCATGCCATAGAGCTCTGACCCTTTTGTCAACTTCCTAGTATTTAGAGATCCACACCGTGCTTTCACATCTTGGAGAGCAAATATTCATGTTGTGCATGACTGCTTTCCTTTCTTTGGTAGACTGAACACTTATCTTTTCCAAAGGGTGGCATCATTTTCGTTCTGGACTCAATCTGTGTAGAGTTTACATTTTGAAGCAATGTGCAAACCTTAATCCTCACAGTGCCCTCATGAGAACTGAGAGGAAACTTTATCTCTGTTTTTCAGATAGGGAAGCAGAGCTTTCACACTCCCCCCAATCAAGCTGTAGTAGCTCAGCAAATTATTGCCCATCAGCTGATAGCTGGTAATAATGTTAGCCCCCTTTGAGTTCCTCCTATAATTACTTAAATTTCAGTAAAAGAGAAGTAGATCAGGGAACTGTTATTTTAGATATGGCATAAGCTAAAAGTACAGTACCTACATGTAATTGCAGACATACAGCTGTCATTATGTGATCCCATCCGAGCATATTTGAAGAATGAAGTATGTAAACAGTTTTGAACAGCAGTATCCACCTGTTTAGCTCAACTCACTGTTGGGAAAAGTCTAACACAAACTGCTGGACCTTCTACTAAAAAAGTTGAATATCTGCGTACTTCATGTCCCCTTTGTCATAAGTGAGTTCTTGAACAGAGATGGCAACAAAACTGTACTACCTTAAGCCACTGCAGCAGTTTGACCCTTGAATAGATACCAAGTGATCCATCTTTACTCAACATCATAAAATTAATTATTACTAAAGACAGAATGAGACCTAACCTCTTAATTTAGTATTTCTTTGCAAAAACATCTTCTATACAATTCAAGGTGTTACAAGGAGAATAGGGCACGTTTTCTGATTTTCTGCAAGTAAACGAACAAAATTTTCAAAGGTGTAACGGAGATTTCTTCTCTACCATATTTTTTTCCTGTGGAGAGGAAAATGAATCCTCTCCATTAAATTATTTTATAATTTATACAGCTACTTTAAAGTAGTTGGTAAAAGACTGGTACAGTTCTATTTCTGGAAATGACAACAAATATACAAATTTGACCTTATAAATAGTGACTTATTACATGAAGAAAAGAAAATGACATTCTGGCTTACAAAATTTTGTGTATAAAAATACATTTTTATGTTGTAGCTTCTCCAGCCCATAGGCCTATCCATACATAATTTGCACAGTAAGGCATTGCCACCACAGCTAATATGTGATATGCAAAACCAATAAAGAATGATTAACTTAGACAACGTATTATAATGACTACATCTTACAAATACATGCTTAAACAAGAGAGCAAGTACTGTGAATTGTTGGAATAAGTGAAAAGAGGGTGAGGAAAGGTTCCATGACTGCATCTGCAAGGATGTGCATCAGAATATAAAAAACAGAATGAGATTTAAATTCTGGCTTGCAGAGAAATATGAAATGAACTGATCTGTATTTATAAGCATGTAAAACACACATAGAGGATAGAATGCACTGCATATATTTTACAGTCTAATAAATAAAGACATAGGGGAGCCAGGCATTGCTTTGCCATAAAAGACGTTGAGGATAGATGTCATAAGGCATTTGTAGAACACCGTGTAAGGGGTAGAACATTTTTATGCAACTGAAAATTAAATGCCATCTAAAAGGACAGGGCAGCCCTACAGCAAATTGACCCTTAGACAACTGCTACCAAAACATTCCAGTTGATGAAATCAAGCCAACATTAGAGTCAGCAAAGCAGCCAGACATAGAACTCACCAGAACTATGCCTATGTTTTTTATTTTCTGTTGTTTTATTTTTGTCAAGGTTACTTTCAAGGAAATGCATGCAGTATAAATAGTCAAAGAGTAGATTATAATTTTATGAAACAGAAACAAGTGTAAATAGAAGACCCTGTAATGGAACACACCAGAACATTAAAGATACGTACCTGTGCATTAAAATAGCAAGAAAAAGTGTCAAAGAAATAGCACTAGGACTCGATTAAGATTGTTATTGGAGTTTAAAATAGTGAGGGTGCTATTTTTATGGGCTTTGTTTTTTTTTGGGGGGGGGGGGCATTGTTTGGTTGGTTGGTTTGGGTTTTTGTTTGTTTGTTTG
Source organism: Myiozetetes cayanensis (assembly GCF_022539395.1). Classification (NCBI taxonomy): domain Eukaryota; kingdom Metazoa; phylum Chordata; class Aves; order Passeriformes; family Tyrannidae; genus Myiozetetes; species Myiozetetes cayanensis. The sequence goes on from NW_026086604.1 coordinate 24,599,330, forward strand.
TTTGTTTGTTTTGGTTTTTGTTTTGTTTTGTTTTTTCTCCAGTATAAAAAAGTTAGGATAAGGTAAAATCTGAATTTACAGAAGATAGGTTTTAGAAGACTTATCTAATAATGTTCTCTGCAAAATTTTTTGGATTTTTTTTCTAGATCATGAATTGCAATAGATATGATATATTTGGATATTATTAAGATGCTTTAATAGGTCCATATTACAAATTACTGTTTAATATAGATGAGGTTTTCTTTAGAACTACATAGTATAAAATAACCTATTTATTGGTTTTCAGGAGGAACCTGTACGCAAACGAGTGGGAAGAAATACTATGGGCTAACATAATATGAAAGAGAATAAGGATGTCAGAGAAGGAAGAAAGAATATTCTTCAAGAAAAGCAATACAGAAGGAAAGAAACCTGGTAAGAAAATTTGCAAATACCTGTGTTTATTAATTAAGAATTTCTGTGAAAAGCAGAAACCATCAGTTGGAAGAGGCATGAGAGGAAATTTTGTCATACTTGTCAATATCATATGTCTGGAAAAAAACCCCAAGTGTGATTATGAAATGAATGAAACTCATATATAAGGTGACTCTGTTCTAGACAGAATAAAGATTTAATACAGTTTGAGAGGACAGTGAGATAATTCAGAATTCTGAATATAAACTTCAGTCATCCATGAAGAGAATCTTTGTTTCTTCATTCATTAAAGTTACTAAAGGGCAAAGAATTTTACTGTGCTGGTTGGCAGATTGTGGAACCAATTATATAAGAGAACAGTAAAGATATTTATATATGCATGAGTTCAAAGAAGCATATGTTTGCTTTGCCTGTAAAGCATGGTGGGTGGATGTGAGTCAACTTCAGTCAGATGATCTGGTCAACTTTAATTCCCCGTGTGTTTACTAACACAGATTTCAAGTTTCTGACTACATATTGCTCTTTTCACAGAACTCCTGCTTCATTCAGGGCACACAGTAAATAGTGGCACTGAATGAGCAATTACAGCATTGAAAATGGTTTCTATCCTCAGTGAGGATGCTTTACCATTATTTACAGCTCACCCTTCAAGCTTCTGCACTAAATACAGACCTATTCACTTCCACCTAAGGTTCTCCACCGTATATTAGTTCAAATGAATGTTTCACAAAGATCAATAATTTTATTTTTTATAAGACCCTATCAATAGATTTCATGTATTTCAGAGGCTAAGTTGTCCAAAAATAAGAAACACTTATCAATTACATGAGAAAATGCTGGAGTTTGCATCCAGATCCCCAAAATATTACTATAACCACAAAACTTCTTGCTTTGTGGGAACACATGTCCCAGATTTCTAATCAAAAAATCAACAGCCCTCTGTCTAATATCCTTAGCTATTATAAGGCTATGATTAATTCCATGCCACAGTCTCCATTCATCTTGAATGAGGCACAGCTCCTGTGGAAGATTACTATCTGATTACATGATAAAGAGCTAAAGGACATAAGCAGAAGAAGGTTGCACAAAAAAATTGAATTAGCAACCTTGTTCCACCATTTCCTAACTTGAATATTTCCTATAGAAATATAATAATCATAAAATATATGTATAGTTTATCTGAATCTTAACTGGTATTCAGGTGAACATTTTTTGCTTTCCATGAAGTGGAAGGAAAGTTTCCTTCCAAAATGGTTTCATAGTAGCACTGTATTTAGAATTCTTTTATTAGCTGAGTATAGATTGATGCATTAAAGTATGAGAAAACTATTTAAATTCTAAGAAAGGACTGGGCGAGTCATCAAATAGAATATACATTAGTAGTACTTCTCATTAGTTAACATTCAAAGTCTCTACTAATCCTTGGAGGTCAAAACTCATTTCCATGAGGAAACTACCCGAGGTCTGAGTATTGACTAAGCTTTAGGGCTACAGAATGTTATTAGTAAAGACACCAAACTCAGATACAGTACTTTTTCCAGATATATCTAACTAACATTCAGCATGAATGATGGATAAATTGTACTGACCAATATTTTATGTCAAATCTGTTTCTCTGTGTATAATTGGTTTTACTATACAAGATTTTTTCACAAAGTGTATGGTTTTCATAGAAAGTGTATTTTTTTCTATGAAACAAATTAATATATGAGATCATATTGGGATGACATGACAGAATGTATCAATTACATATTTTTTACCATGATACAATGCATCAATTAGGTAAGTCTTAGTTTTAGTTTTCAGTCAGAGTTCATTGCAAAAATATTTTCTATTGACAAATAGAGAAAAACCTGGTAGTGCCTTTATAGAAGAAGTGAGAGACAAAATTTTATGGAATGGAAGCCACTGATAGGCATTAGTGCTTTATTTGTGAAGTATTTACAAACTAGTAAGAATTTGCATCATACAAACAATTTATAGAAACACTGTCTCTCTCCACTGAGAAATATCGTACTTTGCGTGTTTTGGCATGACTAGGAAAAGGAATCCATCCACATGTTCATTACTTTCACTGAAATTGTCTGAGAGTGATTCTCCAACTGCCTAGATTTGTTTCATCACTATACTGCTCAAATGCCCTAAGGATGTCTGGAAACAGTGGGATAGATGTATAACAGAGTTTATCATGTAGAAAAAGGGAGCTATTTTGACATGCCTGCATTCAAAGAGGGCATCACTTCTGGTGAAAAAAAGCACTTGTTCAGGTAGGATTAGCTGCTATCGCAAACACAGTAGCCCTAGGAATTTGCCTGGGAACAATCACAGCGATAAATGAGGATTTAACTGATGTTGTGCTTTTTGAACTGGGTTGAACTCCTCATACAGGAGAGCACAGAAGGAGAAACTTGTCCACCCCCAAAAACTCTCCCACTCTTTTCCTTACTGGTTTACTGGTGATTTCCAGATTTCAATTAAGATCTAGTTACAATCTGGGAGGAACAAAAAAATGTGCCTTACATTCTCTGGCTGTTATTTAGCTCTTAACCTCACCATTATTTTCCTTCTCATACTTCCTCATGTCCCCCCTACCTTATATGTTTCCTTACCACTTCTCTCAAAGCTCAGATTACATGTACGCTTTTTTAAAAAAATGATCCTGTTTTTTAATTAACTTTGAGAAATCAGCCTAATAATGTCTATAGAGAATTCAAGAAGAAAAATACCAATCTCAGACTACTGAACAATAAGTCTTTCTAAGAAAAAATCCTGTCGTTCATTAATAAAACTCAAGTTGTTGGCTTTTTCAGGGAAGGATTCCGTTGGTCTTATAGTCATTACCATGTGGATAGAGAATAAGAAGGGATTTCTGGTAAGTAAACTCTATGCAGCAGTGGAAAATGAAAGGTACAAAATACATTAAATCCTTTAATTTTAATCAACTACAAAAATAGAAGGAATAATATGTACTAGTAAAGTGAAAGATAAAATTTAAGGGACAGCAAATACAGCTGAAGAGAGGGGACCTGAAAAACAGAGAGGAGTACTTCAAATTACTGGAAGTAATTAAAAATTCAGTGACTCAGTCTGCAATGTCTGGTTGAAGATGAGAAATCACAAAACAAAAAGTTAAAAGTTTAGTAACAGCTGTTCATTTTGAAATTGCCCAAGCTTGCTAAATTCTAGGAGAGTAAAATAGAAAATTGATTATTCTTCCACTGAAGTCCTGTGGTTTCAGGATGAAAATCAAATCCTAAATTACATTAGAGAAGAGCAAAAATATTTCAGAAAAATAATCTGAATTTGGAAAACTGTGACAAAGGAGGGAATATCATAAATTCAAAGACAGCAGCATTCTACTGTGGTTAAACTGGTTCTATAAGCAACACCGTGGAGACCCGGGTTCGATTCCCGGTCAGGGCCACTCCCGGGCAGGTGGGGCTCGTTAGCCCTTAAAGGCAACCCACCTACGTCCTAAGGACCTCGCTGCCACCGTCCAAGCTCACTTGGCCCCGGCAGATGAACCTTAGGATTAAAGGGTGGGCTCAGTTCCGCGCACACTGTGTCTCACCTAAAAAAATCCAATGCGCAGGCTGGAAGGTGGAAAGACCTTCCCCGGATCTTCGCTCGCGAAGGCTGGCCATTATATAAGCAACAGAAGAGTAATTTTTGTGGGAAACTCAGGATTTACGCAGGTCATGCAAACTTAACTTTAAACAGCTTATTTATTTCTTAAATTTTGCAATTAGACTTTCTCTTGTTGTTAACCAAGTCAAGACCTTTGTTGTTTGTAATGAAAGTCCCTGAAATCACAGACTTAATTTTGTGTATTAATTTTTTCCATTCAGATCCCCATAGTAATAAGTATATTCCAAAATATTCTTGAAACTACAGCATTAACATCTTCCTATTAGTACTTGTGAAGACTCAGATTAATTTCATATAGAAAAACATGCATTCCTTAATTTATCTAAAACACAAAGGAGCTGAATTCTTCCTGCACAGTAAAGGCACCTTGCTGCAAAAGTCTTGGAAGTAGTTTTGGGCATTTGCATTACGTTGCTACACTTCATTATAATCTTCCTTCAGGAACTGAAGAGGAAGACATTGCTTGGTTCTGCTTAGAACTCTGTTTTCATACTTAGGCAATTTGATATATATGTTAAAGTTTGTGTCATGAGAGGAGTTACTTAAAATCTCATTAGAAATACTTTTATGCTCCAGCAACAAATTTAGAAATATAGGGTTGTATCAATAAATATTCATTTCTTTAGGAAAAAATAGATTTGAGATTCCAAGCAACCCTTGCAGTTAGAAATGTGGGGCTAAACAGCTTATAGAAAATCAGTGCCTTGCTTGCAAAAGTGATTTTTAAAGTCCCAGGACTATTTCCATGACATCGTAGTCTCTTTTGTTGATAAAACATAACCAACTTTCAAACTTGAACCTTCAAAAAGAAAAAACATTCCATGAGGTTGTGTTCCTCAGACAGTTTTAGCTTAGAAAATGTCTAAGTTCAAGTGCCAAGTTAAGATCTATTGTTTCCTTTAACCAGACCTATTTTCAGAGTTTCTATCTCTGAAACAGATAGATGTCTGTTCAACACTGGTATTTACTTGATCTCCTGTTTTTCTAGGATTTCATTTTCCTCTGACATATCTCAGGTTACATTTGGCTAGACAGATCTCCCAATAAATAATGAAAGGGGACATGAGATACTTCTCAAACCATGGAACCTCAGAAGTGGTCTGTGAATTGTTGCATCTCTGCTCAGAGGATTTCATTCTATGGAAGGGGAAGATGGGCAAGGAAGTGATTTAGTCATTTGCATTGAAGTAGGTGTGAAGCAGCATCCATGAGCCAGTTATGGTGTAAGTATTTAAATCACGAGTGTTTTGTGGTATCATACTTTTTTCTTCCCCAGGCTAGAGGACGCATGTTAACATAGCCAATCAATGGATTTGGCTAAGAAGTTGCTGTTACTAGCATTACATCTTAGCTGTTATTTCTGAATATCCTTTGCAGTCTATTGTCTAGACTAGATGATGTTGGATATCTCACTTTCAGTCTGATGGGAGACCAAAATAAGGACAAGAGGGTCTGATCATCTGAATTGCATGCAAATTATGAAATTAAACTCAGAATTCAGAGTGCACCTAATCAACATGAGCCTAGATGAGAGCATCTCCTTGGGGAGACTATTACCCTCCGCTGCTGCAGCTTGACAAGTTTCAGCTCACAATCTTATAATCTTATTTATGACACTTCATTTTTGCTTATCCTTGTGCAAAACATATACGTGGTGTTAATGGAGAAAGTATTGGCATGCATCATCCCGAAGAAATCTTTGTTCCTGAAGTAACCATGATGTAACCTGTTGATGTGCTGTGCCTTTCCTTTTGCTTGTCCATGCATCCTCACTCAGCTGTCCAAGAGAATTCACAGTTAGATACTGCGGCATTTACAACCCTGGCTTAGACCGAATTTTAACAAAACCTGCACACTATCATATTAACTGAAGTGCACACAAAGACCGGTCCTTCCATTGATTTACCTTCAGTCCCCAGGAAGTATTGGCACAAACTCCTACCCCTTTAGGCTTGTCTCCCCCTGGATTTCCAGAAGGCTGTTCTCCATTTTAAACAAAAGGTGACAAAAGCATGCCCCTTAAATTTTCAGAACTTCAGACCACGGGATTGAAACCTAGAGATTTTATTAAATTATTATGACAGCTTTAATATCTACCTTTTGAAATTTCTGTTAAAAGCTGATATGCAAACCCAGTGGAATATCACAGAAAACCAGGCAGAGAGAAAAAATTTTCATCATATAGCTGTAAAGACGCATTTTGTTACTTCTGTGGGCTATTAAAAATTAGGATTTGTGACTGCATAAAAAAGAAGGGGTACAGTATCAGACAGATCACCTTGCACAAATGCAATATGACTTTAGACTGCACAGAATTTTCATTTTATAAATTATTTTCTAAATCCTGTAATTGTAAAACAATGTAAATTTTCCTCTTTTTATGTATAACTCATATCCTTTGGATGATGTCCTGGGTTACACAAAAATTCTGATATTCACCTTTTCTTTTCTCATTTTTCCAAATATGCCTGTTTGGCTTTTTGGTGTTTTGCCTTCTTTAAAGAGACTGAACTGCTAATGATTAATTGCAGGGAATGTATCCACATGGAGACAGACTGTCCAGGCAGAACTAACTTGTAACTTTATTACCCCATATCTGTATACAGACCCTCTGGATTCAAGTTATCAAGCCAGGCCAGATGTTCTTTTCCCCACACATACCACACACACCCACGTGATTGCCTTCAGTCACAATCATGCCTCAAGCGGCTTTCCAGCTTGACCCTGTGATTCTTTTCACACACACACTAGCTCTGGCTAGCTCAAGACCACAATATTTTTGCTTTAGTATTTTCTTCTTCTTCTTCTTCTTCTTCCTTTGTCATCCAGGTGGCCAGTGTTGTCTGTCCAGCTGCTGCTACAATTAGTGACTCAAACACTTGAGTCACTGACCACCTGCCGTGACAGTCCAGGTGCTGTAAGAGACTGGACTATTGGTGCTGACGACTTAATCATCAGTGTACTTTGCTAACAATATGCAGAGTGGCCACCCAGGCTAGGGGCTGAAGGTGTGCACATCTGACACATCAGGCTACAAGCTGGGTGTTAAACAAGATAAGGAAAGAGGCAAACTCTGCAAGGTCTTTCTTTTTCCTTACACGGATGACCCAGCTGTGATAACTCCCCAGAACATTCACTCCTAGCCTGCGGGGGTTCATCTCTTTTTGATGAACTATAATTGGCCATAATGGACTCAGCTGCAACATCTTAGAAAGTGTCAAAGACTCCAAAAATATCCCATGACTCACAGTATTACATCATCCAGTGTAAAACTCTCTGCCCTAGGGGAGGTACAGGAGGTATTCTCACCTGGACCTGAGCAGATATAACACTGAGTTTGGGGCTTCCTTCACTACCTGTGGCTTCTACTACCACCTTGACAGGTCTGGTCTGCAACCGCCTCTTCTACCAATGAATACTGAAATTGCAACAACCAGGTCTCATCCCTGGATCAAACGGGTGTCTTGGGGGTCCTTCCAGTCACCTGAGGATCTCGCAGCTCTGCTCCAACTGCCTATACCAGCACCACAGGCTCACTGTGGTGAGCACTGACTCTCTAACTGTTCCTGGCAGGTATTCCAGGTATGAGGGAAGTGAACTATGTGGAACTATATGGGCACTATCTTATCTCTGTGGCCAGGTGTGTTTTTTCCACCATCTCAATTTGATAGGGTAGGCAGGCTTGGGATGTTTCTCCTTGTTGTTTGGTTTAACGCACTTCTATCAGTATTGTTATTAGCATTAACTCTTGGTGAAGAGTTATTTTTTTCACTTATGTCTGTGCATATTTGGTCTGTCTCTATACATTGGAGAAATCAGGAGTACTGAATCTGAGGGAGGAGACTTCTGCCCAAGGTCTCCACCCCTCCAAATTGTCTCAAATCGAGAGAGACAAGAAGTCATACTTTCCATGGGAAAGAAGTTCAGAAAAAACAGGAAATTTTGGAACTGAAATGAGATTATAGGCGTTCAGGCTGATTGGTTCCCTTGGTTTGTCAGTAAGCTCTTGAGCCAGCAATAAAGAGGATTAGTTATCAGGTTTTCTAATTAACCAAGGAAGGCTTAAGGTCTCCAGGCAGTCAACTGATAAAATTAATCAGGTGGTAAATGTGATGCTCAGAAGCTTTGAGATCTCTAGTTCCCTATTGGGATCTAAAAAGGAGGAAAAGTGGTGTCAATGTAACTTGGAAATGACTACTAAACTTTCACCTGGTGGTCAGGTTATGAGGAAATGGGAGTTTAGAGAGATAAGTCTCTTTAAAAAGTAGATTTTCATTCAGTTAATGTTAATAATTTAAATTCTGTTAAATCAGCATTTTCCTCACAATGAGCTATTCTGTCAGACAACTTATGTGCAACAGCAAGCACAACTGAGACTCTGTAATTTCAACTTCCGGGTATTTTTCCTCAGGGTCTTATTAGGAAGGTCTTGTCATAGAACATGGTAGGACTTGAAGTATAGGAGAAATTGTCTAGAATCAGAGAAGCAAATATTAAACAGGTAAAAAGACTGGCTACTTGGAAACTAAATGGGAGTAGAAATTAAACCCAAAATCTGTAGTACTCACATTTTTTTAACCTGGAGTCTTACTGATAGTGTTGGTGGATTGAGCTGTCAGCATCATACTACTTTCCTTTAAAACAAAAGAATTAACAGACTTTGTAGGTATAAAGCAGATTTGAGACATGAAGAGAAAAAGAAATATTTTCTGATGGCTGTTTTTCCACACCCCGGTTTTCACTTGCTACAACACAAAGAACAGGATGCACAAGGTTATATGGAAATAAATGTCAGCTTGATTCATATCAAATGGGAGTAGGAAGGAAAATGCCCTACAAGGGAAGAAAATTGTCATGTCCATTTGCAGCAAAATATTTAAGTGCACAAAACAAGGAGAGCTCTTGATCTGCAAATCTTGTTCTTATAGGTGCTTTACCAAGAAGGTAATTTTGCACCAAATTGTTCCTGTGTCAAGATGTTCATCTCCTTGACATGATTTCTTGCCATAGTTGGGTATGTTTAGTCAAATAGAAATGTGAAATTTAAACCACATCTGAATCTACAGTTTTTACACAGTGAAAAACTTAGTGAAGAAATTTAAGAGTAGAGGACTCACAGAATTGCTCCTGGGTTGAAGTACAATGTTAAATGCTGCTCTTTTTTCAGCCACAAAATCTTTTATGACTGTTCTTATGAGCTGAGAGTATATTGTTGCACATGGTAAGTACATTACAGTCATGTGGAAAGCTATCTTTCTGTTTAAATGTCTTTAAACAAACCCCAAACCATATTTGAAACAAACATTGAAATACCCTCAGACAATCCTCAGATGTGTGCTACAGAATTACAGCTTCACTGTAGTACAACAATCCAGTTATCTTGATATATTTTACACTTTCTGGATTTAAACTGGATGTGGGGAAGGTTTTGTAGAAGGCAAGAGAGAAATAAAGCAGAAAGCAGGAAATAGAGATGTGTTAGGTCAGAATATTTTTAAGCCACAGTTCTCTTTTCTTCTTGTATCAACAGTTTTCATGTTAAATGCAGGATCAAAGAGTCTCTCTCAAACAAATGTAAGTGCTATCACATGAATGAATGCTGTAAATTGAGTTCTGTCATTTGATTACGATTTGCTCTGTAATTCCAGATCTCCACATGCAGGACTAAATATACATCCCTGGACAGATTTCTATGTGGATGAATACTTACAGGTTTCCTTTGATATGTTCACTCTGGAAATTCTGTATGGGAAGAAAAAAAAAGAAGACAGCAGCAGTCTGAACTTCCAAATATAAAGCATCCTGGGCTACAGCTCTATGAAGACTGCTGGATTTTCATATTCTCCCACGAAATGCATAGTGTGTGTTCAGAAACCTGGGACATGTGCGCTGTACAGGTTTGCAGGCTACCTACTCAAAATAAATCTGTTCCAGTCATTTGGGTATATCAGATTCCCTGCTTGGATGCAAATGCTTATATGTTTCTGTCAGAGCAATCCTTGCTGATACTGCATCTTATGGGATCCCATATTTATCAACTACTTAATAACTGGCTGAGTAAAGACAAAAAAGTTTTGATTGGAAAATGGTTCTACTTGGATCTTGTTAATATTTTGAGACTTAAGCAATGTACCATGTACTTTAAAACAAATGAAAAGCACTGAAATTTCCAAATAAGTACCACTAACATTAATAGATATTCTTATGAGGTTTACAATGTAGATAGTTGATTTGAAACATCAATAACTGCTGAAAACCTGTCCAGAGCAGTAATGTTATTTTTGCTGCCATTAGAAAGAAATATATGGCGTAAATATGCAACAGAAACAAGATTTTTTTAAAATTTTAAAAAAGATTTTTAAAGTCAGGCGAAAAAAATGTTGAAAGTTTTTTCTCTCTTTTTCCTCTTTGATTCAGCTTCTTTCTTTACAAATTTTTTCCTTCAGTTAAATTCTCTTCTGTTCAGTCTGAGTCATCTCAATATCCTCTACTATTGTGCTTTTCTTCTCTCCTCTTCTTCTCTCCAATGAAATTATTTTTTCTTTCAGCCTCTTTTTGCTCATTCTGTTGTGTTCCTTGAAGAGCATCCCTTCATGATTCAGGTCTTGTCCTTTTTCTTCTCATTTCCCTGCCTGTCTGAAAAAAACTGTTATCTATACTACTTATACCATTGCAAGCTGAGAAATTATTGGATCAGGCAACTGCTGTCACCATTTCTTTCATGTTGTCTTATCTTTCCTTATCTGTCCTTAGCTGTGATGGAATGAGAGGACCTGAAAATATAAACCAGATCTGAGAAGGGATAATGAGAAGAAGATGAATCCTGTTCAGCACAGGAGTCACTAAACACTAATTGTAGATGAGTGAAGAAATTGCAGCAAAAAAATTACTTCCTCTCTAACAGTCCTGTTTCCACACAGTGTTTCAAGCAGTCTCTGAGAGAGGCTAATGAAAGAAACAAAGCATGAAGATTAATTTCAAATATATAATCTGTGTTACACCCACAGATAAAGCCAAAGTACTTTGGAACTCACGCTTTCATTACTAGTTTGCAGTTTGCTCCTTCTCCTTAAGATGATGCTTGAAGGCTTGTTTATATTCCCAGCTCCAACCACAATAAAAGTTGTTTCCCTTCTCTCTAAAACCCTTGCCTCTGTCATCATCTCACTCTGGTTTTGTTTTGATATTTCGGACTGCCGCAGTACAGTTAAATTTATAAAATCACTGTAATCTCTTGGACCTCAAAAGAAAAACAGATTTTGAAAATACTAACTATAAACCAGTGCACTGAAGGACCAGTGGACCAATATGGAAGTGCAATAGCCCTCATTTAGGTGCAATTCATGCAGTCTTATTTCCTGGAAATGCAAGTACAGTTCATCCCTGGGTAAAACACATTTATGGTAGTGGTGCAGGAGTAACAGAGCCCCATAAGGGTCTTTTTCAGGTCTGCAGAGTGAGGATGCATTGAGCACACATTAAGATACAGAGCCAAACATTAGTAATAAAGAAAAATTATAATTTCAGAAGTGTTAAAGCTGAAGGAAGGACTGGGAAAGAAAACTAGGCCTGATGTGCCAGATTTAACTTTTTTTGTAACATATGCTATGACTATTCCTGCAATTTATGTGGCCACAAGACAATAAATGTCTATGTCTAGAAGACAATTCTATGTCTAGAAGACATTTCTAATAAGAAAGAAAATAGAAAAAGTAAGGAAAAAAAATGCAATGGTACAAGAAATAATTGTTTAATTATTAAGTACTACAGTTTAAAAGGAAAATTATAATTTTTAGGCTGATTTGTATTAAAAAATCAAATAAAGATGATAATACTATATAATTTGAGACTCACATTTATAGCTATTAGCTTTTATAGTTACAGGAACGTATATGATGGTCCCAAACATTTAGAAGAATAAACTGACAAACTGTTATAGGAGATAAATTTATAAGATTCCTTTTTTAAGATATTAGTATGTGAAAAGTAAATTTGACGAATAGACCATTGTAAGGCTCTTACAATGAACTGGGAAAATCAGGCACATAAAAGATACTTTTTATTTGTGGCCCAAAACCCAGCATCCACCCAATTACCTTTGGGAGCAAATTTGAAAAGAATAAAGCAGCTCAGAATTCCCAAGCAAACTTGGTAGCTGTGTGACTCCTAAAGCATCTCAGCAAACTGTTGTTTGCTACACAAATGTCAGGAGTTAATTTTCCTGTCACTTTCAAAAAAACCCCCAAATTTTATCATTTATTTTTTCTACTACCACAAATCCCAAGAATTTCAGGTAAAGATTAAGAATCTCTACAAAAGAAAAAGACAGTGTCTGCTTCTGGTTTATGAGAAGAAACTCAAGGATAGTGACAAGGGAAGACAAAGGTACAGTTAAACAATAGTGTTCAACGTGGTAAGTAGTAGGGCAGAGCACTCTGGAGCATCTTTGTTGTCAACAGTCTCTGTAAACCTCTCAGCCATGGTAAGTTCTATTCAGGGATGAGAGAAAGGTTATATGGTACAGACATGAGCTCTTGTAAAGCATAAAGGGCACTATAGGAGAAAGCAGAAAGGCATGGTGTGAAAATGAAAGGAGTGTCAGAGGATGTTACCACGTGTTGCACAGACATAGGAGTCAGCCTCCCAGGATCTCAATCTGGAAGAAGCAGTAATGCTCAAGGTAAAGAAAGATTGTATAAATCTTGAAAACAAAAGCAAATATCATCTGATGTAGTAAAGAAGTGGGGACTTTAGGAGGCTGAGAAGATGTGCTTGCAATAATAGATAAGCAAAAAATATCTACATCACAGCATTCTGGGAAAACCAGTAAAAAATATGTTGTGAGGGGCAATGAATAAAAAGATCATTCAGTCGCTTAAATACAAGATAGACTTGTTTTGAAAAGTTTTAGGTGGAGAAAAAGATGTTTTTGCCTGTTAGATGAATTATGCAGAAAAAATATGTAAGACTTGGACACAACCTGGACATAAGAAACTAGGCACGATGTCTAGGTGATAAGCTTACAGAAAGACAGGATAATTAAATTCTTCACAGGCATGGAGAAAGAATTCAATGGAAAAGCTCGACTTCAGAGGAAGATTATAAAGATAAAGGGACCTTTCATCATCCATCATTATTCTACAACTCATATAAAAAAAACCCTGTACCAGTGAAATGGTATACAACTTTGTGAATATCTAGCTTAGATCACCTGAGTTACTTGCAAAGGTTAATTTGGCCTGAGCAAAGTCAGTATAATCTGACTTGTGATAAGACAATACTTGGATCATGAATATTTATTTGTAAATAAGATACCATTTCATTTATACCATACAAGCACAAAATGCCATCTGAAAAAAACTCAATCCCTGTTAAATTTCAGATTATTTTTACTCCATAGCAATAACACTGAAACAACACAGTGAAATCTTACATTCAAGGCTGAAACACTGAAACTGTAAACACAATTGTTCTACGGTCTGAGGTCACCTAATATAGTCCTTTCAAATACTTCACAGATGGAATGATGTTACAGAGCAAAGTTCAATTATACCCTTACCAGATGTTTTAACAGCAAACAGATATTTGAAAGAGAATTATAAAAAGACCATTTGAATTCTCAAGGCTGAAAAATTTTATCTTTTAAAAATCTAACAAATCTTAATTCTGCTGACGAATATATGTTTCGAATTCCAGTCTTGTAAGTAACTGAGTTATAAAGTCTCATTTTTAGAATGGGGAAAAAATAACCTTATATATTTATACAAAATTAAATATTTATATTAATATTTATATAGTTACACCCCTCCCCACATCTATGCATATATGTGTGACACACATACATATATGTGACACCCATATACAGCAAAGATATAGATACAAAAAAATTCCTATAGAAATATAAACTATGTATAAATGCATATGTATAGTTCTGTGATCTTAGTAATGTCAGCATTCTAAAATCATGCATCTTTACTATAGAGTTTAAATATGAAGTTTACATCTCCATTTCTTAAAACAAACCCAGTTTTTGTCATTTATTTCATTAAGACTATTATTTGACCCCAAGTTTACAAACCACTAAAAGATGTCAAGAAAATGAGGTCTGTCTTTACTCAATAGTGTTGAACATGGCCAGACACATTTAAACATGTCTAAAGTAATATTCTATCCTGGGAGATAACACTTGAAACTGTAAATGTAACCAGTCCCTGATGATGGAGTGAAAATTACTGAGAGACACAAAGAGACACTCTATATGCTCAAAAAAATAGCCGTAGTCCAATCTATGTGATTATAGAGTGTGTTTAATTTATACTGAAGTTTTTTAGTAATCATTATTATGTTCTTTTGGCATTTCAATATCAAAGCGGGAAATGCAGTAAAAATGAGTTAAAGGCATGACTGTCATGACTGCAAGGTTATGGTTGTGCTCAGCCAATACATGGTGGGCGTACACGCATTAGGTATGAGAACAGAATGAGTCAGAGCTGTCTAGCTCAATGGTTAGAAACAACTCACTATAACAGATTTCTTTTTCACTTGTCATTATACACAGGAAAAAAAACATTGCCAAGTTTTCAGTCTAAGGTTATGACCAGAAACAAAAAGAATGAAACTACTGTGTCCCTGGTCACTACTCCATGACTGCAGTTTTGCACAGTCGACTCCAATGGTCAGTGCACCTCTAAAGCGTTCCCAGGCCTAATTTTCCTTTCTTTTGCTATACACAGTGTGCCCCTGATCTGCCACTGGGAATCCGTTCCTCCCATCATGTGCTGAAATAGTGAGCACAGTGCAGATGTCCTTGCTGAGGTTCTGAGTGGGTTCTCCTGCCTCCATCACCTCAGCCACTGGAAAAAATGGAATGCAGTGAGAAACAGAATTTGAAGCAAGTACTTCTGTAACAGTTATGTTTGTATCTTGATCTAATTGCAAGCTGTAAAACCAACTTTTCCAATGAAGTTGATTGTGATAATGAGATTCCTATCGAGGAGGACTTTCAAAACTTTTGGAACTCAAACAGTTTTGGAACTCAATTCTTAAAATTTCAGTGCTTATGTTTGGTTCTTTTTTGAGTGTGGATTTCTACCACCTTCGCAAAGCATTTGCTAGTAATAAAAGGGTAACAGTGGCAGCAAGACTAGCATGGGAAAAAGCAGTGATATGTTTGCTTTCAGTTTTTTTCCACTTAACAGCAGTGAGACATCCTCCAAATTTTAGTGCTTGTCTATCACTAAGGCCTGTGAAATAAACTATGATGTTGCGTTTTTTCTTCATCTCCAAATCTCACAAAAACCCTGTGGACATTGAAAGACAGAAATTAAACCTGTCTGGATCCTGAGTAACCTGGATATTTTCAAGTGTACTCTTGCATTTAGAACATGCATCTCTTACTCAGTGTGCATCATCAAAGAAAAAGACAAGACTATTTTTCAAAGTAACCAAGTTTTAAGTATCAAAATGTGGTCAACAGAGCATTATCATACATCTTTAAAATCATTATTTCTACTCTCCACTTTATATAAAATATCTGAGAATATTAGAGATGGATTGAAGAACAAATTTCATGTGGTTATTTTAATAATGTTTAACAACAACTGGTTTACACTGGACCTTGTCCTCCAGTGCTTGTTGCAGTTAAAAGGACAATTTTAGATTTCTTATTGTTATCTATGAAATCTCACTAAATCTATTAATTAAAGGAGGAATTTTAGTGGGCAATCTTTACTAAAAAACTTCAAATAAAAATAACTGCTGGATCAACTGTTTCCTTTAAGTCACAATTGAGTACTCTTCACTGAGTTACTAAAAAAAATTAAAAATTGTCTTTACAGCCAGCTCATTTTATTCTCCTTAAAAATTTTGAAATTAATTTTAAAATATGCAATTTATATAAAAATATTTTTGGCTTTTCCTTGAGGGTTTTCAAGAAAAGAACATTACCCAAACATTACCTGCATATTCTACTACCATATTTCATATGCTAATAAACACATCCAGTTACCATAGAGTATAACAGTTTCAGCATTTAATAACCAATTCTATGAACATATTTAATATCTGAGCATTTCTATTGTTTGTACGAAATGTATAACAAATGATAATATTTAAGTTCAAATCATACAAATTCCCAGAGGAGTAATTACTTATAAATAAAAAATAAATAACTATTAATTTTTAACTTAAAGTAGCAATAATTTTAGCAACAGAACTTTTGCCTGAAGCCATTACAGATCTGCATAATAGCAGTAAAACAAATATGAAAATGAGAAACCTATTGCCTGCCCCTTCTCATCCCGTGAAGCGACTCAATTCCTACCGAAAACATAAAGGAAGAAAAGACTAGAAACTTGGTACAGACATGTGAATATCTTTCATATTATCCATTCCTAAATGCAGCCTCATAAAAATATAATAATTTTGTGAGGAGGAAACTTAAACTCAGTAATATTATAAGCAATCTTTCCTAGCAAACTGCAACTAAAACAGTTAGAAAATATCAAAGTCCATGTCATGACCCCTTTCACTCCCAATTCTGCATGTCTGTTAGATGACAACAGTCTGTTTCAGACAGCAGCTAGCAAACTGTAGGTCAAAGAAACAAGAAACCTCTACAGTCACCAAAGTTCTAGTTTCTTAGTTACAAACAATGCAGTCTTTATATTACCAATGACTAGCTCTTCTGCTTTAATAATTCATATCAGAATCATGTAATCTTTAATTATAACAATTATATGCATTATATTTTCTCAAAATGTCTGTGAGAAATTTATATCTTTATCAAATATAATTTATTTTAAGTTATGCAGAAAATTATGTCAGCAGAGAGTATTTGGGCTGTAGGTTGTAGCATTTATAAATATTTGATACTCAAATGCAAACAGAGATTGACAACTTTAACCGAGGTGCATTCATACAGCCCATACATTATTTGTGATTTAGGATACAGGACTATAACAGCCTGTATACACAGTCTCAAAAGTTTCAAATTCACTTCCAGCCAATGCTATAAAAAAATGATTACAATTCATTTTTTTCAAGCTTCCTAACTAACAAATTCAGTACTTACAATAATTGCAAAAAACCTGTACAGCAAGAAGCAATAAGATCAGTTTTGAATTGTTCCTTTACATTTCAAAAAGTATTCACATTGAATGTTCTGGTACATATTTCTAGGCATGACAATAGAAGTGGGATTTGCTGTATTGTCTTCTTTAATTTCTGCTTCTCTCCATCCAAAATAATTGAGAGAAAAGGAGGAAATTTCCTCTCCTTTTATACCTTCTATATGCAGACAAACAGTTTTCCGTTCCTTTTACTCCTCTGTCACGTGTAACATATTCTTGGCAATCAGCCATGCAGGTTTATACAAGATCCACCAACAGCTCTGGCAATTTAGCTGGTCTGATACTGATAGGTTCCCTGCCTGTCACTCAGCAGAGGGCATTATCTTTTACACCTAATATGAGTCAGCCACACTTTTACCATTACTTTCCTTTCATAATCAGCTCACACAGTCTGTGTGTCTCTGATGTTATCAGCACCTTTCCTGGGTATATACAGAGGAAAGGTAATGGTTATGTCAGCATATATTGTTCAGCTAGAAAGTAAAGCTGGTTTCACCACTGTAAATGCTGCTTTTACTCATTTGTGCTTATTACAGCTAGACACTACTATAGCCTGACTTTCACCCTTTGACCACAAAATTGAAAATATGTCATCTTGAAGCCTGACCTGATGAAAGGTACTTTCTTTCTGTCAATTTTGTCTTGCTTCTTTTCAGGATACTGTTTTCCAGTCACTTCTTCAAACTCTTCTGTTATTGTCAATTAGATGGGAGAAAAATGAAACCCTATGAAGTATTGGTCATTTCCATTGCTCTGAAACCAAAAGGAAAATAAAGAAGACAACAGGGTGACATCAGCTAGTCACTGTATACATTCTACTTCTTTTTCTATTATTCTACTCACTTCACAGTCATCTTCATCCAAATCTTCCTCATGGTAGGATGACCTCTGCTGTCCATGCCTTTAAGACAGCACATTATAAAAAAATCAGCATGCCTTCATCTACATTTTATATCCTTCCCTGCTGTGAGGAATAGGTTTTTCCTTAAAGAAGAAAAAAATTATGAAAGAGTCTAATTTTTCTGATTTTCAAAACCTACTATAAATTGTCTTCTATCTTCTGTAATGCAAGCTGGAACACTCAGCACCAACATTGATTTTGTGAACTTGAAACTAAAAAGTTGAAGTGCTTCATTTTGAGGAAACTTTTCTTGATGAACTTAAATAAATGGAAGATGATTTTTACTTTCAACAATTGTATATGAGTGGGATCCAGAAGTTGATATTGGCAGAGATGAGCTGAAATACTATTTGTCACAGTAATTTACAAGAAGCTAATCATTTAAGAAACTCTGTTCTTAAAAAATTACTATTTTCAACAAGTGGTTATCTCTTGTGAGAGACAAAAGCCATGTCTTTTACTTAAACAATAATACACTCTTTTTCTTTTTTAGTCATAAACACACACAGAGAAGCAGTATTCTGACTCATTTGTCATGAACAGAAATGAAAGGAGAAATTCTTTTGTTGGAACTGGACTGTAAGTGATGTTGGAACCAAAACGCAGAAGACTCACTCTACAAATTTAAAATTGAATATGCAGCACTGGAAGATGGAAAAAGCTTTTTAATTTTAAGTTAAACATGCTTGAACTGGGAACTTAGAATACATGACAGATATTGAACTTCAAATATAATTTTTGCAGAGATTGATTTCATAGTGGGATCATCTTTTAATGTTCTTAATGTTCCATTAGTTCATTTAGACTGCAGCAATTGTAAACAGCTGTAACTCATGTTAATGGCAATAAAAGAAGTCACTTCACTGACCTGCCTGAATGGTTTTGGGGGTTATCTGCACAGGAAAGTTAGAGTGCTAGGCTTAGAATTTACTGCATAGTAAGTGTTCTATACAGCTGTTCTCCTCTACAGTGAACCTCTTAGCTGCATTTTAAATAGGATATTTTTTGTGTCATGTTTTATTTCCCTGTAGATGCAGAACTCTCCAGTTCACATTCAATGCTCCCTGAAAAATTCTGACTGTTTTTCAAGCTGGTCAAAAGCAAAACTATTAAATCATTAAAATATTAAAAATTGTCTCCCCCTCCACCATTTTCAATTTTATTGGACTTAAAACAATACAAAATATTATATGGTATTTAATAGCTAGAACGAAGCTAGGAAAGTATTAATCAGCATTTTTGCAAAGAACCTTTTTTCAGGGTACAGAAACTGCCAAGTGCTCATGCACAGTCTGTGCCTCAGGGAGTGTTCATGGATCCAGTCAACCGAAGGGTCAAAAATGCTTTAAACATATTCATTTTCCCTTTGCCAGTGCAGATCAGTTCTACGCTTGCAAACAGGTCTATGAAGTCTGACTACTGAATGTAAACCATAATTCTGATTGCTCTAACTTGGGTAGGCTGGTTTTACTGAACTACTGATTATAATGTTTCATCAACACAACTTTTGTTTCTGTAGCTGCTCTGTTCTGATTGTGTCAGTTTTTCTTGTAAAAATAAATTTAGATCTTTGAAACCAGGCACTAGTAAAATTAAATTGATAATGTATAACAATCTAAGTCACAAATCTATTTGGAATCAAGTTCTAGTAATTTGTTAAGGGCAATACACTTGTGTTTTGTGCTTGCGAATATCATGAGGTTTGTCAAGGCCAAGTGCAAGGTGCTGCACCTACATCAGGGCAACACCGGTATCAATGCAGGCGAGGGATAAAGAGATGGAGATCAGCCCTGCCGAGAAAGACTTGGGGATGCTGTTGGATGAAAAGCTGGACCTGAGCCGACAATGTGCACTAGGAACCCAGAAAGCAAACTATATCCTGGGCTACATAACAAGAAGCATGGTCAGCAGGTCGAGGGAGGTGATTCTCCCCCTCTGCCCTGCTGTTGTGAGACCCCATCTGGAATACTACATCCGCCTCTAGAGTCTTCAGCACAGGAAAGACCTGGACAAATGGAGTGGGTCTGGAGTAGGGTCACAAAAGTGATCAGAATTATGGAATAATTCTCCTATGAGAAAAGTCTGAGAAAGCTGGAGTTGTTTAGGGTGAAGAGAAGATTCCAGGGAGACCTTACTGCAGCCTTCTAATGTCTAAAGGGAGCCGATATGAAAGATGGGGAAAGACTTTTTAGTAGGGCCTATTGTGATAGGAAAAGGGGTAATGATTTTGAACTAAGAGAGTGTAGGTTCAGACCAGATATAACTAAGAAAATTTTTATGATGATGGTGGTGAGACACTGGAACAGGTTGTCCAGAGAGGTGATAGAGGATCATCCCTGGAAACATTCAGGGTCAGGTTGGACAGGGCCCTGAGCTACCTGATCAAGTTGAAGATGGCTGTGCTCATTGCAAGAGGTTTGGACTAGATGACTTTTGAAAGTCTTTTCCAACCCAAATCATTCTTTAATTCTAAGAAACGTCAGTAACCAACTCCCAGGATTTTCCCCAAGATACCTATCAATGAAGAGAACCATTTAGCTATAAAGAAATCATGCATGTATTCTGCTATTCCTTCTGCCAGCATATGGGCCAGATTCTACTATATTGGTAAGATCTGAAGTTATTCACTTCTCAAGTATGCTCAGTACTTAGCAAGGCTGGGATCTAAATCCTGGTTTAATTTCACTCACATCAAGAAAATCACATCTGTAAAAAAGTTGAACATGTAAAGTAGAATCAGTGTTTCCTTGAATCCTATAAAACTGATAACAAAAGCTAACATTTGTCCTGTAACTAATAAAATAGACTGACAAATGTCATCCAGCTTCCCTAGGTGGTTTGCAGAGTTCTTTCTCAGCTGTGTTTTAATCATCTTGCAGAACAGCATCTGGGTACATAACTGTGCTCTAGGGGTGTTGGACAGGTTGGACTTGTTCTGCAGCTCAGCAGCTGAATCACTCTGGATATGCTGAAAAACTACGCAGAGAACAGAGAATCTGCTCTTTCATTCTATAATGAGGATTTTTCCCTTAGGCACATGTTGAAATATGTTTAGGATGAAAGTGAAATCATCCTTATATATATACATCACTTGTGATTCACTGATCAAGTATTTTTCCCAAACCAAACTGTGTTCATAGAAGGTGTCAAAAAATGAACCATAAAACCCCAAAATAATAATAGCATTATCCTTGTCCCATCGAGGTCTGCTTGCAAGTGAACCCAAATCTTATTTTGAAATGTAACCTAATGATCTATTGCAGCTGGTAGAGTAGGAAAAAAGTGCCACTTAACATTTTATTAAATATCATAGTAACATCTTCCTACAGAGATTCTTCCCGTCAAAACAGGATAGTCATGTGTTGGTGCATTTTGTTCTGCACCATTTCTGTCCTATTCCACACTTACTTTCCAATATCAAGAACTTACTTTCAGGAGAAAGAGACATTCCTGAGAAAAGACTGAAAGAATTAAAAAACACTTTAGGTTGCAATTAAACTTTTGCAGCAATCTGTAATTTTCTTATAAACAGGCCAATTCAGTCCACTGTTAAAAATATAGCAATTGATTTACTTGTAGAGGACCCTTGGGATTCAACTGATATTATAATTTTATTTTCAAGTGCTATACTTTCCATAGCTTGAGAACCAATTCTCTTTGAAAAGAACTCTCCTTGCAGATCTTTCTCTTGTCAAATAATTTCTATTTCATATGTAATAATTTTGTGAAAGCTGTCTTTAATGTTTCCTGTCACTGTATATTTTGCAATTCTTGACTAAATTGAAATGATATTGTGCAAATTTAATTTTACATGCACAAGTATCGCTGCCTTATTTCAATTGAAATGGAACTGATTTGCAAGCCAAACAATAGAGCATTTCCAGCAAACTCTGCTATATGCAAGTATGTTTGCAAATGTGTCTCATAATCTTGGATTCAAGTTTTAGAAACCTGCAGTCAAACCTCCTACCTACATCTGTGAACAAACACATAAGCAACTGGAGGTCTGTTTAAACCCAGCAGATGGATGGTCCTTGCATGAACAGATTGCCGGAGAGGCAGTGTGGGATGCAGTGACACTCCTTCTCGAGCAGTCTGAGGCAAAGAAGTACACAATTAAGGCTCCACATCTTTTTTTTTTTTTCTTTTTTTTTTTCCTAGATGAAGGCAAATCCTCTCCCACCCCATCTCTACAAAGTCATTTTACCCAAGCAGACTGATTTGCATTCACTTTCATTATGAGCAAATTGCTTCCTAATATTTCCCAATCTGCAGGACATGCTGAAGTGCTCACACATTGTCAGTGATAAAAATAGGCTTAGAGCTTGTATCTGTGGAGGAAATAGATAGTTCTTGGATTTGGTTTCTTTACAGATGATTACTTTCTTTGGCTTGGTTATGTAGAGACATTATTGCATTTCAGTTTGATTTGACTGTATTTCTCACTTTTTGTAAAGAGTGCTGTAAGCTCAGGGTAAAGCCTTTTTTGAGCAAAATTAAGCACTGCCTGAACTAATTTCACTAATGAAGGCAGAAAGGCAGATAATAATGATGTGTTCTTCCTTGCTTATGTTTGTAGGTCATTCTAGTGATCCTTTGACTCCCTCTACATCTGCTCATGCAGCTTTACATAAAATTTAATGTTCTTCTGAAAATCTCCCTATGATGTACTTTGGGGTTTTGCATCTTTCAAATTCATGCTGCTATTCTCATGCTAGTGGATGCTGCACTTTATTTTGCAGCTTTCCACAAAATCAACACAAGACCTGCTTACCTGATTGCCTAATTCACTGTGTGATCTAACTTAACCTCAAAGACCTTGAAAAATTTGTATTAAAGGGAAAATCTTATCAAATAGGACCACTAGGAATGCAGAATTTTGCTATGCAACTATGTCATACTCTATAGATTACAAAGCAATACATGTTTCTAAGACATTTTTGCTCCATAGTGAGTCTTCAAGAAACCCACTTTCATTCCATATAATATTTAATAAAAAAAAATTTGTTTAAAAATTGTTTCATTCTTTATAGTAAATAGACAAATAGTTCAACTGACAAAATATCTTCAGTTTTCAATTCTTACTCTGCTTTTTGAACATTAAAATCTTGTTGACTTATTCTGACTCTGGTATCAAGGAGAAAGAAGGAAAAGTGGGTTCTAACATGCCATTAATTCCCTCAACACCATCATCAATACTTCTATGGGTTACTTGGGTATCTGTAATAAAAACAAAGAACACTTCTTTTATTTTTGTCTTGCTCTGGTAAGAGATGGATATAAAATCCTATTACGTGAAAATTATAGCCTTTTAATGCCTTTGTGGTACAGTGTAATTATGTAATTGTGTTTGATAAGGGACAAAAGCAAAGACAGAATAATTCTCATAGTATATGCTTATTTGTTAAAAAAATGAGGATATGTTATGATTGTAGGCTTTTTCTCTCCTTTTTTATTACTATGAGGAGTGAGATGACACTAAAATTTCTTTATGACTGGCAAGCACTTGTTGAACATGAGCAAATAATTTGAGCCATGTGGCATCACGTTTTTTTTTTTTAATTTAAATGTTCACACTTCTAGGGTCCTCTCTGACCTATAACAAATGTTATTTCTATTTTTATTTTTTAGTTCTAGCAGAAGTTTAGTTTCAGGTAGAAGGGGAAAGACAAAGGAGATAGAAAGTGAAACTCACATTGAAATTAAATGGAAATGTTAGTCTTTTGTGACACTTCAAGCTTTTTTATAGAAACATTTTTCTTCTGTTTATATTACTTGATTACTCCTATAGCTATACCTCTCCCTATTTAGAACAAATTTCTGGAAATGAGTTTCACAGAAAATTCACAGAAAAGCTGAATGAATAAATAAGTAGTACAAAGAGGATGCCAAAGGACAGTAAAGTCTCAAAGGAAAAATCTTGCATCCTTTGATAGTATAGCATCAAAAGTCCAAAGTAGAAGATGAGTAATAGGAAAATTATTATTTTTTAATAATATAAAATAAAATTCGCAACAACAGTCTTCCAATTCCTCACTTTTTTCCATTAGACAGTCTTCCAGAATAACATTTCAGAAAAGACCATTACAGATTCTTTAAACCAAGTTGATTTTCTACTTTCAATATTAGCAGTGTCTGCATATGATTTTAATGCTCATGAAATGTGCCAGCCCATCAGTCTGGCATAGAATGAAATATCTGTTGATCTACTATAGAACTGGTAGAGAATAGTTCTCTGCCACCACCAATGCCCTCACCTGGCAGAAACGTTTCCATGAGTTGGTTATTTTTGGATCATTAACTCCCAAGGAAAAGGAATGTATCTTTATTTGTTTTTCTGTGTCTAGCACAATATGAAACTCAGCCCAAGAAATTAAAATTATACATAGCAATAGGAACAATAATTAATTATAGGATAAAGAGATGTTTATCCTTTCTGCTGTCCTTCTTAATATTGCCAAAACATTGGTAGTTACAGGTAGTCACCTTCAGGTGTTTTCGTTGTAGTTATCTGTGACTTTTTATTCAGAAAGGAGAGGGATGCTTTGTCTCCTTGAAATGAGAAATAAACATTCTTATTTCTACTAACCTCTATAAGATAAACCATGTATTTTCAGCTGGTAATTACTGAGGTGAAAAGAATTGTTATTTCCATGTTTTTAATTGAATAATATTATTGAGCCAAACAACACATGACTGAGCTTTTAACTACTTCTTAAAGGAAATTTATTCTTAAACCAAGAATTCCTAGTGTTGCAAGATGCATTGCATGCTTTAAGATAGTGTTCTAAGGGCACTAAATGTTGCATCTTATTTCCAGTTTCATTTTCAGTCCTCAGCACATTTGTTTCTGCAAAATTTGGATCAAAACAACTCCCAAGTCACTTCACATATGCAGGTTTGATATTAATAGCACTATAAACATCTTGATTGTCAGCACTGTAAAGTGGAATGATGTGGGGGAAAAAACAACCTCATAGCTGAAGCGTTAAATTTTTGCCAGTTTTAGAAAATAAAAGAAGATGATAGATTATTGTCTTGAGATTTTTAAATTGCTCAGTCTCAGTAAAACAGTTCAGAATGATATTTTTGGTCCCTGTGAGAATATGGCCTTTTAAAAACTAGTTTATTAATGTGTTCAGGATTTTGAGGGCTTCCCTGCTGCATCAATTAAACTCAGTAAAGGCACTTGATACATATTTCCATGATAGTATGAAATTTCACATTCCTGAGCCTCCACTCTGGAAAGACTTCCACTGAAGTCAAAGGAACGTTATTTTACTGCGTAAATAAATACTGGTAAAGTGCTATAGGATTGCTCCTCATATGAGAAGAATTGTTTGCATGTAGACCTGGTTTACTCTTGTAAACATGAAGAGAGTGTTTAATCAGGCTTAAGATAACTTCTTCCTGCATGTTTCAGAGAACTAATGTATTCAAGTGAATGATTTTCAGGCACAGTGCAGGCAGTTTTATTAATATTACTCTTTGATCTAAATGGGGATTAAAATATGGAAATGCAGAATGACTTAGGCAACACTTCTGGCTCTGGCACAAGACTTTTTGAATGGGTTTTCTCCTATCCACTACACCAGATATGTCCTAGTTGAGATGCTAGCTATTTTGCATTCAGCAGTGGTTACAAAATAATTCATTGTATTTCAAGTATTCCTCAGTACTTGCTCATCTGTCAACCCAACTGAGGGCTCCAGAACAGCCTGATAATATGCCCTGTGGTGCAGGCATATGAGCTGGTTCTAGAGAGGATGGCTAAAGTCCCACTCACTTACTTCCCAAAATGGGTCTGTGCCTGGTTTTCAGCATATTTATTCAGTCTGAAATTACCACACAAAAATAAAAATCTGTAAAAAAATCAGAGAAAAGCAAAATAAAATTATTGGAATGGAGGGAGGAATGAGATATCTGTAGGTTCAGTGGAAGACCAATGTATATGGTGCCTGTGTCCACCCATGTCTAGGTGCTGGCAGTGGTGGGACTGGAGGGTGACCTCAGTGAGGAGATGTCAGAGGCTGCCTTGTGCTGGACACAGCTGGTTCCAGCTGACTACAGCCAGGTCAAGTGGACACATCTGAATCCATCAGCCAAACTGGTGGCAGGCCTGGGAAGATGTATTTAAGAAGGAGACACTGCACAGGTAGCAAGGAGGGTAAAAAAAAAAAAAAAAAAGTGAGAAACAGTTCATTTGAGCACCACGTTCAATTAAGGCAAAAGAGGTGCTTCAGGTATTGGAACAGCCCTTACAGCCCATGGAAAGTCCACAGTGGAGCAGATATTTCCCTGAAGGTCACACAGGAGTCCACACTGGGGCAGGTTCACTCCAAAGAAATCCAGCTCATGGAGAGCAGGGGGAAAGTGTGAGGAGGTATTGTTATGGGTTGAGCATAATTCCCCACTCCCCATCATCCCTGTGCTGCTCAGGGCTGAGAAGGTGGAAGAGTGGGGAGGGGAGTGATGTTGAGTCTGGGTGAAAAGAGGGATGAGGGAAGGGTGGTTTTTCAACTTTTGTCTTTGTTTCTCATCATCCAAATCTAATTAATTAGGGATAAATTTATTTTTCTCAAGTCAAACTTGTTTTGCCTGTGATGGTAACTGGTAAGTGATCTTCATGTCTATATCTCAGTCTACATATTTTTTAATCTTATTTTCTCCTGCTGAAGAAAGGGAGTAAGAGAGCAGCTGGGGTGGGCATCTGGCATCCAGCCAAGGTTAACCCACCCATGGATGGGACTGGAACACTTACCCTCCATGGAGAGGGTAAGGGATTGGATTTGTTCAGCATGGAGGAAGAGAGCCTCACCACTCTCCTCCAACACCTGCAGGAAGGTCACTGAGGCTCTTTGCAGCAGCGAATCACAGGAGTTTAAGAGACAACCTACATAAATCAAAGCACAGGGGATTCAGTCCAGAGATAAGGGGACACTTTTGCCCCACAGAGAAGGCCAGGCAGTGGAAGAGGTTACCCAGGGAGGTTGCCTCCTTAGAGGTTTTCAAGCTCTAGCCAAGTAAAGCCCTGAGCAATGTGGTCTGACCTGAAGCTGCCATGGCTCTGATCAGGAGGTTGGGCAAGAGACAAAGACTATTTCAGTTTTACAGCGATATTTCAGTTTTACAGCGATATTTCAGTAAAAAAAGAACTTCAAACTGACCTACTTTATTAGAAAAGAAAGTTAATAAAGGATGTATCTTCTCTTTATGATTTTTCTAGTCTATGAATATGTTCCTGTTTTAAAACTATTACCCATGAAATCAAAGTACTGAACATTCAAGTGAGTAAATTCTTATTCTGTAGCTACAACTCTCTTCCAGTTGAATTTTTTTGTGATTTACTGTAAATACCCAATCTTTTCAACAGATATACTCTTCAGTATCCTTTACAGTTAAAAATATTCAAATTATTCTCTGTTCCTGAGATATGAGCAGGTTCAGTGGTAAATAGGATTTTTTTAAACACAGAGTTGTTGTTTTTCTCAATTATATAACATAATCCACCTATATCAATGTCTGAAACTGTGCAATAACTGGACCTTGAAGCCTATATGTTCTTTTATATGTCTTTGTTCTCACTGTTACTGCTTTGTAATTCAGACAATTTACAGTTAAGGAAGAACATTACATTTGGTTCATAATGACACCAAACGTATTTTCTAATATCATTGAAGTAGTCTTTATGTTTTTTTTGTTTGGTGGTTCTTTTCCTTATCTTTGAGGCTTTCTTATTTTTACTAGTTAAAAAACAGCCTACTGAAAGAAGGCCTCAGGTAGAGAGATGAGAAGTAAAATATTTGGAAATATTTTTGGCATAAACAGAGTGGCAAATTTTAAACGTACCAGAAAGCAATTAACCATTTTACTTTCTATGACAAAGCATTTCGAAAGTCCAACTGTAATAATTTTAATACAGTTTTCATTTTTACATACAGTGAAAACTTCACATTCTTAGAAAAAAATACTGACCAAAAGAATCTGGCTTCCTTTCACAAAAAAAAAAAAAAAAAAAAAAAGATAAATTCTATCTTCACTTCAAATTCCAGTATCCAATGTTTGATTAGGGAAAAAATGCTGAACATGATTTTCCATGTAACTCAGAACTCTAAATTTGTCACTTGATGATGATTCAATACCTCAGATTGGCAGAATTCTTTGGAAAACTATTTTATGTAGAGATTATAGCCATTAAGCAATTTTGATATATTATAATGGAAATAGATTGTCTGAATGTATAAATCTGGTATGAAAAGTTCTGGATAAAATTTAAAAGTGTCTTTACTTGAAAGCAGCCAGAGGCTGGCACCAAGAAAGCTATTCATTGGACCATTGGTAAACATTCAAGTATACAAAATTAAGTTGTATTTCTAGATTTTTTTTCCTCAAGTGTCAAGAGCAGCAAAAGTGAGCTGCTCTGCAAGGGAATGGGAGGTTAAGATGTGACTCTTGAAATAGGCCAAGAGGAAACCCCTGAGGATACTTCTCACACCTATCTCAAAGACGTCTTTCCACAGTTTCCCAACCCAGGGTTATAGTTGCACCACATCAGATCACTTAAAGCCTAACAAAGCAGGGAAGAAGCTATGAAGCCTATTAGTGCACTCATGTATTTCCAGACTAAAAGTTAGAAAGACATTATACAATCAAGATGTGAGCATTATCATATAAGGATGAAGAAAGTTTAAAAGATGATAAATAGCTCTTGAAAACTGTTAGTAAAAGTAATGCAAGAAGATCTTGGAGACTTCTTTTTAATGCTTTGTGTTATGCATAATAACGTATTTTCCTCTTAAGACTTGATGTGACCATAATGCTTCTGTTCGTATAAATGCTTGTAACATTTTACATTTTCTTCTGAGGTATAAAAGCATACTTCCTTCCTTTTATTGCAGAATATTGTAAAAATACTCCTATTCTATTTTAAAAATAGAATCTATAAATGATTCTGGCAATTGCCATGCACCAATATTGTCTGTACACTGCTGGAGTGTTTCTCTTCTACCATTTGTAGCACTCCTTATAAAGTTGGTTTATTACTATATTGTTTCATCATAAAGCAGTTCCAGCTGAGATATGTGGAACTTCACAACTAATTCAAAGATATGTTCATGTCTGTGTATACGTATGAGTCTTCCCACAGATCACCTGCATCATTTTGTGTTATTCTGAAATTTTACATTACTTATCTGTCTGTTCCCTGTAGGGTTCAAGTCCTACCACAGAGAAAACTATGTATTCAGTATTTATATGGCTCATCAAAGAACATATAAATATCTGGTCATGAAATTGCAAAGATTTTCCTCTGTTAAACTAGCTAATAAAGGTGTAGTGCAAGTTAAATGTGTACATATAAATGAATTCTAACCTCTGAAGTGGGTTTTTTATGCCTTTCCATGGTATAATTCCTGTCCTTCCAAAGTTTACAAAGTCTATCGACTAAATCTTACATAACACTGAAGTGAACTTCAAAAGATATACTGTTATTTCCATTGTTCTCAGATGAGATAACCGAAGCACAGAGAGGTGAAAATGATTTTCTCAATGTCTAGGCTTGAAGGCTGCATTTCAATAGTAGTCACTTGAAATTACTGATATAATTCATTCAGCCAGTTATGAAAATGATAATCAAATAACTGAGATAATTCTGATAAATAAAAAAAATAGTTGTCTAGGGCTTAGGGCTTTTTTCACATTAACCATAAAGTTCCCAATACTTAATCTAGTGTTAAGGCCAGAACACTGGCTAACACAGTACTAAAACAGTATTTGTGAAAGTTTAACTTTTCATATAAATGATGCAAAATCATTTTAATAGATGTTTATATAACTCATTATAACATTTTGGTTAGTAACAGTGAAGAAGTAGGATTTTATAAAAAGAACTTTTACAAAGGCAAGCAAGAAAAAACCGGTGTAACTACAAGACCTCTAAACAGGAAAAAAAAATGCTAACTAATAATTTAAATCTCTGGAGCAAATCAAGAGGTTGTATCCATCCTGTATGATGTTGTTGAAATAAAGATTTGCTGCCTGTAACACTGGAATAAAATTAAAGATTTTCCAGATTAACAAAACATAACTTAACTGATGTCATAAAAGAATTAGCTTAAACCTAACTAGAAACTGGTTTTGTTTAAGATTTAACTGTGAAAAACATCACTAACCTGAGAGGAATCCCAGTTCCCATGGAAAGAGAGTGTGTAGTGCAACTACCAACTGAATAGCTAGCAAAAATACCACAAATTAAGATTTGTGTGTTCAGTGTCAGTGTATGAAAAGCAGGGCAGAAAAGGAGTGCAGATGGAGCAAGAGTGCTGAGTTGGGCCTAAAATACGGTGACAAAAATTTTCTTAGAAAATTCTGCCTTTGCCACTAGGACGAGAAAATTCCTGGTGCCAGGTGTCCAGGTACCATACTTAACAGCAAAACTTCTGTGGCTAATAGCACAGTGTCAAAGTTTAGATACTCTTAAGTCAGCAGCAAAAATGGAGGTTATCTTGCAGTTGTTTGCAAACATAACAGGAAACAGGAGCCCTTTTCAAAAACATGGGTAAATTTTTTCCTTATCTAGGTTCCTGACTTTTGCTGACTGGGTAAGCAAACAGAAGATCTAGAAAGGGATATTTCTTCAACAAGACTCTCGACATTGATGACCTTTCCAACCATCAAAAGCTGGAGTAATCTTTCCATCTCAGCAGTTCCAAAACGAGTGTGAAGATTTTCTCCTTATTTTGAAAATACACATTATGTACGTTAGACATCAGATCAGATCCCATTTCCAGCATTTTCCCTTCATGATCCTGCTATGAAGCCACATTTACAAAAAGCTGAGATCTAAGAAACGTAAATCCTCTAGGATGGAAATCTTTAGTAGATATAGGGTAATCATAAGATTGCTACCAAAAATCCTTGCCTTATCAGAATGGATTAAATTCTTTTTCCCCTTGCTGGACAGAGCTGGTGAAGATGCATCGCCACAGACCTACTGGGCTACCAAATCACAGTTATCCAAAAACAGTATCTCTCTCTTCTTCTCCTACTGATGATTAATTAGAAGCAGTTTTCCCAGGTAAGGAATGGGTGTGTAGAAAACAGAGCCTAAACAAGGTCTATAAATTTAGCTGAGTCAGGAATAGAAAAGTGATGTGAACCCTGAAAGACTTTCTCTAGACTTGGCCAAAAAGTGATATTACTACTGTAAAAGGCCACTAGAACTGCTGACTGTGTCAGCAAAAATGTAAACTATTCATCAGGTTAGCTGATGCTACAGAAAGGAGAGACTCAAGCAATTAAATCCTATTATCTATTACACTAATTTATTAGGTGGCAATCTACCAATCAAGTGCCACACTGCCGTGCCAGACTTTGGCTGCTGGGATGATAACAGAAGACAGGTTGCTGAATCCTCCTGTATTTCAGGTCCTCTTGTAATTTAGAGATCAGAGAATCAAGTGGAGGCTGAATGTGGCTTACAGCCAACAGATAATTTATGAAGCAAGTGTATAATAGCAGAAGCTCCTCAAGAATGTAGAGAGCTAGTGCCTATGGTTCTATTTTCTTTTAAGTTATTAGAATGCATAAAATGTGCTAAGTTCACATTGTGGGGAATAGGACTCACTGGGTTGATTTTCTCTGACAAATGAAGCTCAAAGAGCAGAAGCAGAAGCTTCTCTTTTCTGCTGTGTAATATGCTTCGGCACCAGATCTTGTTGAAATGTTTATTGTTAAAAAAAATCAAAGGAAAATTACTTTCTCTCTTAAATTGAAGTTTTCATAGAGCATTTTTACTTAGGTAAAGATTTTGAATTTTTTTTCCCCGGATAGAGCTGAATGCAGAATAATTTTTTTTTCCTTTAAAAAAGCAATGTTGAAAACAATTAAACTCCTTTGAAATTTATTGAAAATGTTAAGATTAAGGAAAAGATTAGGATGTATTTCTCAGCATGTTTTATGAATGTCTGTTCTAAAAAAAAAGACAACTCTTGGCAATGAAACACCCTTTTAGTCACTTCAACAAAAGAAAGAAATACCCTACAAGAAACAAGTAGTAAACAGAAATAAATAAAATCTGTTGGAACAGTTGAAAACAAATTCATTATTTCACAGAGAAATTCACACAGATGATGAGTTTCACACAAGATACACCAATTCTGTGGCTAAATCTCTTTGTTATTTCTTGTACTGTAATACCATTTTTTTCTTAATAAATGAATAAAAGTAGCATTGTAAAAATAATAGTTCTGTATTGATTTACCATGTGTCAATTATATAGTTACCATTAATTTTTTTTTATTTTATTAGTGACTTAATTATTAGTAGTTACCTTAAAATTAATAGCCCTAGTAATAACATTTACAGTTATCAAAAATTAGGTCAGCTGTAGTATGTGTGTAAGTGTGCCCATTCTGTTGCATTTTCATTATATATTTTGAAAATGTCTGTTAATATATAGCTTTAAGACATGGTACAGGTCCTCAGTTGCTACAGGTCTATACAGTTTTACAAGGGCATGGTCTACAGAGTTTAAAGTGTAACAATGCTGCAAAGGATTTAAATGTTTGAGCATTTATTGGGAAATGCATGGAAGAGAAAAAAACTCCCAATTTTAAACATATCTGCTGAGGCAAGGTTGCAAAACCAACTTCTCTTTATGCAGCCTTGTTTCAGTACTTGATTCCTGAAACCAAAAAACTAAAAAAGAAAATGCAGGTCTATAGAGACATATGTAATCACACAAAATCTATAAGGAGGTATACAAAAAGGCACATAAGACAATATAGGAAATGTTTGTTTTAGTACTGTTAGAATTGCCACTCTTTCTCTACAGTCTGTATTTTCTTTTCACATTATAATTTTTTGTCCTCTTGTTAATATATTTTGTAATACAACAGTGCTTTTCCCCAGAAGATTTCAGTTTAACTAGACAATAAAGCCTGCTTAAGCATTTTTTTCAGCACAGACCAGACACAGTGATACCAGCAAACTGTATTAGTTAATGAAAGTAAATTCTCTGGGTGAAAATATCCAATTAAACTACAGAGAAAGAAACAGGACGTGAAGAGGAACTGTTGAATGTAAGTGGGTCCGATGGGGTTAGAAAGAAATGGGGGAAGAAGGTTTAGGTAGAAGACAGGAGAAAATGTTGAAAGAGAAAGTCAGTTTGGCTCTGTAAAGAAAAAGTCTCAAAAAACTCTGAAAAGTTTCCTGAAAATCCAGTTATCCTTCTCTGACCATGATTTTGATTTGTGTATGACTATTGCCCATGGCCTTTGTAGCGGGTGGCTACAGAAGTGACTTCTTCAAGAAGCTACAAGAAGCTTCTCCCATGTCCAACAGAGCCAGTGCCAGACAGCTCCAATACAGATGGACCGACGGCTGAAACCAAACCAGTCAGCACTGGTGATAGCTCC
Source organism: Myiozetetes cayanensis (assembly GCF_022539395.1). Taxonomy (NCBI): domain Eukaryota; kingdom Metazoa; phylum Chordata; class Aves; order Passeriformes; family Tyrannidae; genus Myiozetetes; species Myiozetetes cayanensis. Next base: position 24,632,839 of record NW_026086604.1, read on the forward strand.
TCTGTGCAATCGCACCTGGAGTGAAAAGTTGGAATATATGAGAGAAAAAATTCTACAGACACCAAAGCCAGTGAAGGAGAGGGAGGAATTGCTCCAAGTGCTGGAGCAGAGGTTTCCCTGCAGCCTGTGGTGATGGCCGTAGTCAGGCAGGTGTGTCCCTGCAGCCTATGGAGGTCCACAGTGGAGCAGAGATCCACCTGCAGACTGTGGAGAAGCCCCACACCAGAGCAGGTGGGTGCCCAAAGGATGCTGTGACTCTGTAGGAAGCCCATGTTTGAGCAAGCTCCTGGCAGGACCTGTGGGCCCATGGAGAGAGCAGCCCACGTGAAGTGGGTTTGCTGGCAGGACCGATGATCCCACAGGGGACTCACACTGGAGTAGCCTGATCCTGAAGGACTGCAGCCCATGGAAGGGGCCCATGCTGGAGCAGTTTGTGAAGAATTGCAGTTTGTGAGAGAGACACACTGGAGAAGTCCATGGAGGGAGGGACCACCACACTTGGGCAGGGGTAGAGTGTAAGGAGTCTTCGCCTTGAGGAAGAAGGAGTGGCAGCCCATCATATGATGCACTGACTGCAGCCCCCATTCCCTGTCCTTCTGTGCTGCTGATGAGGAGGAGGGAGAGAAAATCAAAAGTAAAGCTAAGCCCAGAAAGATGGGAGATGGTGATTTTGTGATTTCTCCCTGCTCTTATCTTGACCCATGAGCCCTGTGTTATATTTTCTTTCCCCTATCTAGCTGAGGAGGGGAGGGACAGAGCAGATTTGGTGGACAACTGGCATCCACCCAGGGTCTACCCACTAGAGCCACTAAAGAGTCTGGAATAGTTACTCTTTGCAGGAGTGCATGGGTAAGTAGAGTGAAGATGCAGTAGGATGAATTCTGTACTCAATATGTTTAATTTTAAGCAATATGAGATTTAAAGGCTTGTTCAATTTTGAGCAATATGAGATTTAGAGGTTTGTCACTTAGCCCCATTTAAATAGTTTTTTATATACAAGCATTCATAAGCCAGATTTAAATTTTCACTCTGAAGTATAGTAACTGAATTAGTTACTTTAAATAATGACTGGGTATGGGAAAATAATTTACGTTCCCTACTATTGTTCTAAAATGGAATTTCATTTTCATTTTTAGGACTAAATTTCATGTGCAGCAGATATTCCACAATAACTACTGGGGCTCAACCATTGGTCACATCTTCTTGGTGAAGGTACCTCTCAGTGTACATAGTGCTATATTTACCAGCCATAATAACATGAGTACACAACTAGGCACTTCACTTTCTTCAGATATGCCTAACAATTAAGCCCTGCAAATTCTGAACTAAAAATAAATCAGAAAAAACCCTGAGTCAGATCTGCCTGATTCAAAACTTTTATTTCTAAAACTGAGCCCTGCTGTGTGATTTAAATTCATCTCCAAGTATGGTTTCAGAAAAAAAAGCCTCTCAGCCATTACTTTTGCAGTTAGACCTCACTGCTTCCATTTTCTTTAAATAGGTCATGAGAGATGGATTGACCTTAAATGAACAGATTTAGAGAAATTGTATTAAAATGCAAACACCAACACTAAGACTCTCAAAGTTACTTTTACTCTGTAATAAAATGTAAGGTATAGGACTGCCTACATGTCACACAAATCCCTTATTTTAATCTTTTTTTCTGAGTTATTTTAATCAGATAAATGTGCAGTATTATGGTTAATATCTATGTTTTGGATACTTGAGGTATTAATTTAGGGTTTTAAGATGTGAGGGTTTTTTCCTGTCTGCATCCTGGAATGACTGATAAGCAACCAGAGAGTCTTCTGTTACTAACCGTTTTGCTATCACACATGTAAACACAGATTGAGTTAATCCTGTGATGGGATCTGTAACAGTCAGTTGAACCAAATCATAGAAAACTACAGGCCAGAATAAAACTGGGATCCAGAATATTTAGGTATAGAATTTTAATAAGCCTTGTGAAGACTCAATAGGGTACCTCCTTCATCTTTACAGAGGAGCTTGAACAATTTACTTAGCTACCTTGAGTAAAATAGAGAAGATATACTGTCCCCGATTATGCTGGCATATGTGGAAGGAATTCTTTGTTACTAGTAATAATTACTCTAATTAGTTTCCAAGTCACAAAACTTTGAGTTTCAAGTTCCATTAGTCTCCCATTCATCCATAATAAGATAAAGGTAAGTGAGCAGAATGAAACATATGACAAATAAATTGACAGAAAACCAGGGCAGCTTATATAATGCAAAATAAAACCCAAGGTTTTCAAATGTTTGAATGCCTAATTCAACAATACAAAATAATTCCAGAATCCCTTCACTTATACATACCTTTTATCTTTGATGGGAAGCAGTTAACTGCTTTTGGTTTTGAGGTAATTTAGTTGATGCTGCATTACATGAATCTAGTTTTACACTGCAATTATGCTGAAATCAACAAAGAAAAACATTTTTGTGAATAGAGTCCTGTGAATTTTTTTTTAGCATTTTAGCCATTATCATACTTATTGACTTCTTTATTGCTTCTTAATGAGCTCTTTTGTTAGTCCCTCTAATCATCAACTTACACCATAAAAGACTAGGAACCTAAACCTGATTTCTCTCTTCTGCTTTCATGCTATTGTTACTGCACTGATTTTATTTGAATACATCTTTATTTCTACCTACTTTATAGGATAATCAAATAAATGTGCTTCTTATATATCTTTTTTTTTCTTAACGGTGCTAAGACCTCACTTTAGCCTCTTCTTAACCACGCTGTAGTGGGATTTTATTTCTTATCATCACTTTATGAATCAGATTAACTGCCCCTTGGTTGGTATCATCAGCAAGGCAGCATCATCTTAATTTTATGTTTTGGGGTATTAAACAAGTGTGTGTCAGGGTCCTTAGGTACAGAATTGAGAATAGGGACAGACTATTCGTCAAGGTCCATTTTTGTCCTTTTTAATGACCTTACAACCTGAGTAAGTCTACATTATCTGGTTTGTAGTAACAGGAATCCAGAGAAGATATTTGGGATGAAAATTTCTCAGTCAAGAATTTCTGGCTACCAAACTGTATATTGGAACATTTAGATGCATCCAAAGGCTCTCTGTCTTCAAAAGGACTTCCATCTGGCCCAGAATAGCCACTAACTCACAGTCAAACCCTGTCATTCTGAGGCAGGTTTTGTTAAAAATGGATTTGTAATCACAAATCAACCTTCAAAAAACCTGTAAAATATTCAAATTATGTTTATTTAGCTACTTGTTCTAAAAAAAAGAGGCTAATAATATGGATAATTAATGAACTTTACTAGATATCACTAGGGTGTTTACTTCATATGCAAAAGACATATCTGCTAGAAAAGCAGGGATCACAGAAAAAAAATGCATGGGTTTTTGCTTGCAAATAAAAGCCAATGAAATGGACTTTTCTCTGCTATTTCTGTTGGTAAGTCATTCAACCTTTTTATTCTTCCTACTTCTTACATATAGCACCAAAGGATTTTTAAAATCCATGCAGGAATCTCTTCCACAGTCACACAATCACCAAATACAAAAATTTGTTGAATGAAAAAGCAAAAACATACATCACTTTGGGAAACACTTTTCTAGATCTGCCTGTCAAACTCACTAAGCACAAATTGAAATGTGTCAAAAGCATCAAGCAGTTGATTAAGAGCATGTCTAGACTATCTCACTGCTCTGTATTAATCATGACAATGACAGAAGGTCATTTATTTATCACACTTACCTCCATTAAAGACATAAAAGATATATGTTGTCTAAGGTAGTGTAGGTGACTTCTGTGAACTACTGAAACACATAAATTTTATTTATTAGAATGGCTAAGGTCAGCTTCTTTTTGATGTGTGGAGACTATTTAATCACTGTATTTCTGAATATATATTAATTTGGTATTCATTATTATTGATAACCCTTGTATATATTAAATTCTGGCCTCTAATAAACTAGATACGTTTATTATATTTATCAACATACATTTGTCAGTACTGGAGATGTTCTGGACAGTATTTGTTCATGTCCTGCTTCAACATTATAATCTGCAATGTGAGGGAGAAATTTTTTTGACACTTGGTAAGTAGACCCTGAGAACACATCTTTATGTGTGAGATGGGCACCCAAGTTCAGAGAGAAAGATGTATGGCTATAAGTCATGTACTGTGGGAAGCTGATAAAGAAAGACAATATCCTGTTCTCAGCACAATTGTTGATGTTTCTAAACAGGAAAACTTATTACAATGTAAAAGGAAAACAATCTTCCTTTGGGATTCCTGTTGTCTGTAACATTTGCCATGAAGATATAGCATAAAAAATAAGAAAAGGAGTCAGGAACATAGCCCAAAAGAAAGAGAACCATTTCTGAAGAGGAATGTGGAGCACATCACCAGGACACATTTTCCACAGCACTTCCTGTCCAACTGCCTCCACCTTCTTGTTGACAATGACTGATCATTATCATGGCTTAAGCAATTTGTAACCGAAGTATTAAGAAGAATCCTGTGTAGTGGAGAAAATGACTTCTTTGAGACAGAGCAGATCTCCCACAGATCACAAAGACAGTGGGGATCATCTGAGGAGAGGAGGTCTTCATGTCCATGGGAATACTGCAAGGTAGACAAAAAAGCAGGCTGCAACAAGTGTGGATGAGACTTGGAGGTGAGTTCTGTTTTGAGAGTGCTAATTGTTAAGGACAAAAAATGCTAGATCTGCAGTATCCATTGAAGCATTTCCATTTGTTGGTGAGTGGAAAGAGCCCTCAGTGAGGATCACCTATATGGAGGAATTAAGGTAAACCATATTTTCTTCCTCTTTAATCCTTGCCTTTCTTATATCTGAATTTAATTAATCTTTGCCTTTCTTATATCTGAATGAATTGCCTTTCTTATATCTAAATAAAAGATTCAGTTTCAATGTTTCTTCTCCAATTATTAGTTTATGTCATATCCTTCTTGTCTTCTTTCCCCTTTCCCTATTCTGATGAATACTCTCACATTATCATGTCTGTATCTAATTTTATGTTTTCTTCTTCTGCTAAGGTATCTCCTTTTTCATTTTCCATCATATTTACCACCCCCCAAACTAATTTTCACAGGCACAGTATAAAAGTCATTGCATTTTTACTCACTTTCCCTGTCAGCTTTGCTGCTGAATTTCAGTTGCACGTGGTATCTACACATATCTTGCTGTAATGAAAATAATTACTGTTGATTACCAATTGCTAGGTATCAGAATACAGATTTGCTATCACCTGAAGCAATGATGAAGGATATTATGTGTCTTCCATTTTAATTCTGTAAAATGTGAGATATAAGCAATGCTATATAAATAAATTCGGGGTTGCTGATTTTTCTCTCTCTCATTTTCTCTCTCTTTTTTTTCTTACATCACGATAAAATGGGTAAATAGAGAGATCAAAAATACCTGACTGAACTTCCAAAATGATACAAAGATATGTGTTATAAAAGTAAGCCATTTTTTAAACCATCCCAAGGATTCCAAAGTCATTATTTGGATAGCCTTTTCTCTAACATTAATCCGTCGATATACACCTCAAAATCTAAAAAAATCACAGTAAGCAGAAAGTAGCATGCAGATGTCTGTGCCCTCAAACACACCATGAGCATACAGTGTATGTTCCTGAGGAAATCAGAATAAATGATGCCTGAATCAAAGTGCTTACAGTGTTTGTTCAGGCCAGTTTAAATGTGGTAACATAATCTGTACTTAAATTTCAAACCATAGACTTTTATTGTAATGTAGTACATTTTCTGTTCTGTGAAAGACATACTTTCTAATATGCAATCATTTTAATTACTAAAATTAGTTAATGGCAATAAATCATGAAAGGGAAAATAAATCTTAGAACTAGGTGAATTCTTGACTGACTAGAATTGGAAAGTAAATATATTTTAGCTTGGTTTTTTCAGTAGATCAATCACTATTTATCTGTTTTGACATGATCTGGCAAATTCCACCCAAGTCCTTCTATCCATAACTTCCCAATGAGCAGCTCTTTATGCAGTGTTCTTCTTAGGGCTTTTGAAAAGATTTTTGATATCTAGAACAACTCTGACTTTCTTTACAGGGCAGACACAAAACTTGTGGAGATGTTAGTCATTCTGCATGTCCCTGCAGAACTGCTTCTGCCTTTCTTCTGCTTGAAGTCTCCATAGGCGATATCAGAGAAGCCACTTCAGAGTAAAATTCTCCCCTGAGTTTAATAGCCCCGTTTTTGAGGGAGAAACATCACAGCAGATTTAGGAAGATTCCTTCACAATAATGTTTATGAAGGTGAACAACTTACACGATAAGGACTCACTAGTTTTAGTTTTAAAATCTCTTTTTAAATTTGTAATTTCCTCTCATAGTATGATAATTGAAAACACATCAATTTAACAGCTCTTCTACTTGATTTTTTGCTAAACCTCTTAAATGTTAATAAAGAATACTCTTAAATATAATGTTTTGCTTTGGAAATTATTTTTGTGGTTTATAACTCAAAATCATACTGAATATTTTTAACTGGATTTATATCTAGTAGAGCACTATGTATAAAAATGTTAAGACAGATATGTATGAAAAAAATGGAAATATGTATGTTGAATTAATTTTATTTCTACAAAATTTTTGGCTAGTATTGACACTGCAGAACTATGTTAGAAGAAAAAACCTAACTGAGCATTGCAAAAACTTGAAACAATAGAAAGGCATCCACCATGACAGTGACTCATTTCTGGAAGCTGTCTGTAAAAAGGACATTAGTAGCTATGGCACTTCACTACAACATAATTTCACATACTACTACTGGGAGTAAAACCTATAGAAACTTGAAGGAAATTATTTTTACAAAATTCTATAACATCTTCCAAATTTCTGAAATTATACCAAAATGAAAGCTGTTTGGAAGTGATTTACAAAAAGCAGGTAAGAAAACTTCCTTGACATAGATCAAAATGTCCAATTTTCATATTGAAAGGGAAATATTCTGTTTTACTAAAATTAAGCCAATACATATTTCAAAAATCTGTGCATGTAGGAAACAAAAAATTATCACTTTGAATGCAGAATTAGATATTATAAAAAAAAATACACAGAAGTAATAGAACCCCAATAATCAATTTTATTTTCTGAATGTATGAGATAAACAACTGAAATAATCTGAAGAACTATGAGCCAAAATAAACAATGCTATACTTTACTTGGAATAACTTGTACTTCCTCTACTCTGAAGAATTTATAATTCATTGTACCGGTTTAAAATTTTGTTTGTTGTTTGTTGTTTTTTTTAAAGAAACTCCTAAGACAATTCCATATATAATTAAAATAAGTAAAAGGAACTATCAACACTTTACTTTTTACAAAGCATTTTTACCTGAAGAATGCCAGTTACAAAATTCAATTTTTTTAATCAAATTTTGATTATGACAAATTCTTAAGAAAGTCAAAGAAAACTATCATGTAACTTGAATCTGTAAAAAAATAATTTTAAAAAAGGATTAATTAAACAGGAATTCATTTTAGTGATAAGCATGCAAAGACTTTCTTAATCAAATGTTATACAGAGACAAGTAATAATGATTCTGAAGCCTAAATGTGTTGTAAATCTTCACTTTCTTGTAAAAAAAAAATAGAGGATCAATTGGATGAAGCACAAAAGCAGGAAATTGTCTTTCTCTGAATTATACTCTATGGACATCATAATTTGTAATACTGCCCATATCTTCCAGTAAATGAAACTGTGTGCAGAAAATAGGTTACTAAATAATGTCAACCATATATATAAGTTTTTATTCTCTGAGTCGGAGAGCTCCGGCCTCTTTGAGCCAAATTAGTTACAATGAACTCTAGTAAATTAGAAATATTTAATGGTCACTATGCAAATATAGTTCCACTGCATGACAAATGTATACCTTCTAAAATTACAAAGTAGTCTTTATATTATTTCTTACAGTAGTGTTGTTGTTATATAATTTTTGTTGTAATTATTATTATTTTGTTCCTGATGCTATAACAAAAATCTGTGAAGGTTAATAATATATGAATAAGCACTGTTTTACAAATTAGGTGCTTAGTGGTTTATAATACTAATACAGATATATTGATATATTGTTAAAATATTTCCATCAGAATTCTATTCCCAATATGTAATTTTATAAATAAAAGCAGCTATTTTAATCTTAGTACTTTTTTTTAGATTCTAAGGCCTGAAGTTTAAAAAGCAATACATGTAAGGATGCTCTTACTTCATAGTTTGAAGGGAGACAACCATAATTAAGATCCTAAACAGATGGTTTCTAATTAAGTTCAAAAATCTTATCAAAACAGATACTATTGGGTAAAATTCAACCTTTATATAAGCCCATTTCATTCAAATGAACATCAGCTGTTTACACCAAATCTGAAGTTGTGCTTACTGATATTGTTGTTAAGGCAGAAAAAAAACCCCTTAACATCCTGAAGTCATGGCCTTCTATCTTTTCTTTTAGATTATCTGTTTACCAAGTGGTGAACTACTTTTTTGGATAAATGGAATTTTTTTAGAGTTGAATTTTTGAGAATTCATTTATCCATAATCCAAAGAGACATGAATACACATACACCAGCTGTAAGAGATAACTTTCTTATTAATTTGAGACACAGAATGACAGCTTCATCTTGATGGACCTATAATATCTCTAAAATTCAGCCTAATATAAAATATCTTTTTAATTCCCAAATTTTCCCTAGACTCTTCAGAATTCAAAAATGGTAGCTAGCCACTGTCTGTTGTAAAATTATTCAAAATGTTCCTGATCTACCACAAAAAAATACTCCACTGTTTGCTCTCAAGTTATATGCCAATATTGGACATAAATTGAAGATGCTGGAAGAAATACTCCTTGTATAAAAAACCCCACCAAAACCAAACAAATAACTCAATTTTAATTTTGCTTTCCTATAGGAAACATAGAAGTCCTTGAGTTACATACTGTAGAATTGACAGAGAATCTCTATTTAATGCAAGTGAATTGAAACAAATTATGTATCAAACCTAACTGATAATTTAGGTAGTAAATGTGAATTCCTCATTTTTAAATTGAGATTACACCAGTATAGAGCTTGGACATTTTATTTCCAGAGAAACACCATTGAGAATAGGGGAAATATTCAAATGAAAAACATGGCTGTCCATGGATTTCTCTTTTTTGATCAGAGTATTGGGGCTAAGTAGCATCTCCCCTTTACTTTTAACTAGAATTTCCCTTAAGCTAGTGCATCATTAATATGCACATCACTAGAGCTATGAATTGACAAACTGTTTATCCAAATTTATCTTGCTACTCCTGGGTTTTACAATAACCATTTTTTTCTCTGCTTTTTATGTCATACCAGGAAAGATAGTTGTCTGACAGAAATTAGAAAATATCCCTTTTTTGTTTGTTTATTTGGCCTCATTTACTTGTGTCTGCAGCAAACACAGCACCTAATCTGAGCTCTCAGTAGGTTATGGTGATAAGCACAGAAGTATTTTTCTCAAGGTAGGTTCTAATATTTTTTAGCCACTGGGGCATTTGCTCTCAGCAGGCACGACGGGCTCCTGGGTCAGTGAATGACCCTTGCTCCTGCCTCTTACAGCATCAGGTTGGCACTGCTATGTCCAGCATGTACCCAGTGCAGGGGGGAAGTCAACACAGAAAGATGCTGCCAAAGGTTATAAATTTCTGATGGGGTTGTATGTCACTAAACTATGAGCCACACCATCTTGTACTTTTCTTCAAACTTTCCCCTCCTATTTTTCAGCTTTTTCTTCACACCCTCACCATTTTTCTGTCTTTAGAGCCAGACGGCAGTCAAATTTTCTGGTGAACAGGAAATACCAACATTTTGAAACTTGTTTTTCATCTGTATTAGACATCATGTCATTTCATATTAGGCATTAACATTACTGGGATGTCATATTATATTGGAGTATGATAAATTCGCTAAAATACTATATTTGTATTATTTAATTTGCAGCATTATTCTGATTATGTAAGACTGTTTTCTCTATATTGTTTATTTTAATTCTATATTATTTTAATACCAACTGCTTCTTCATTGTCATGCTCAGCGTCAAATGTGTCTCGATGCAAGAAACTTAAGACACATCAAATTAAAAAAGGTCATATCTTATTATCTTCTTCTAATTAGAGTAAAAGGCTTGGATTGACATTACTGAAATGTGACACATGCTAATCACAAAGTAACCAAGAGCTCATTGGAAGGAGTTCTAATTTAATCTGCTTATTGGTTTGATCTTTTCAAAATAAAAGTACAAACAGTCTTTGAGAATCAAGGTTTAGGATGATCGTATAATACAAAAAAGATCCTTTATTCATTAAGTCCAAATTTTATTCTCTAAAACAAGACATAATCCCTGTTAAAAGGAAACAGACCCAGTGCTGTGTACACACCACCATGAATAGTATTGATGTGAACACACTTTTCTGGGACATCATTTGATAGAAATTGTAAGCTTTGGCCATTACTGACCCTCCTACAGAGCCACCTATTTGTGACTCAAAGTGGTCATTTGCTAGCATAGCGAGGAAGCAGAGTGTATTAGCAGAACACAGAAACATCAGCTGAAATGCTGACAGAAACATACCTCCTGTTTTGCTTGTCTGCAAGAGTCAAAAGAGGACTGAAACTGAGGTACTGATGATTCTAAATTTCACAAATTATGTACAAACAAAGAAGATTAATTAATTTAAAAAAGGAAAAACCAAAAACAACAAAACCAGAAATACCCTTGTATGTGATATGAGCAGGGCATTGTCAGAGTGTTATCCAGAGGAGTTTTATCTGGACGAGAAAGAAAGTCTTGCTGATTACACGCTTCCAGGAAGATAGGGCCATTTAGTCTAGAAAATGACTTATTGGTAAGATGTCTTTTTTTTTTTTTTTTTTTTTTTTTTTTTTTCCCCCAGCAACTGGAAAAACTGTGATTACGACAAAAGAAAATCATGGGAAACTGAATAAGAAGTGTTTTCCTCATTTATTCATATCCTCTCGTCCTTGGTCTCCTTACTCTGATTCAGCTTTTCCAAGATGACAGGCAAGCCATGCTTTCATACAGGGATAAGCAATATGATAGCTTTGAAATTCACAGCAATGTTCTACAGGGATATGGTTTGATGACAGCTGTCTTTGGTAGAGTCTTTTCTCTCCTGCTTTGTCATTCTCTCTTAACCAGCATGTAAGGTGTACACATTTCTATACACAGTCAGGTGGAAAACTTGTCAACACTTAATGAGAGTTGAACAGTAGCAAAGAAAGTAAAGCAGATGCTGAAGAGTGCGTTTCTTACATTTCTCACACACAGTGAAGTTGAGCACTACAGAATCAGTGGTATAAAAGGAGCATTTATTGTTCTTTGTTTTTCCATAATTTTGGAGTTAGTTTCCTGCTCAATAAGTGTTGATTAATACAGACAAAAAGTTATTTATAAATAATTCTCTTCTCCAGGGTCAAATATATGACATTTCTACAAATTCATGACTATGTGGTGCTGGAACATTAAAATAGACTTGGAAACCACTAGCAGTTCACATTTAGCTACGTTTACCAGCTGTATGTTCTATATCATTGTGTGACATTAGATTTTTGAACTGCACAAGGAGTCAGAAAAATAGAAGGCATGCTACTGAAAAACAAAAAGCAGAAAAAAACAAAGACAAAAGTTCATCAAGAATTTGGCACCAAAGCTTTTTTTCCCTCATCTGCTCAGTAGTGGTACTACAGTTAAATAGTCAGCAAGTGCTAAAATATAAGAATCTGGTGTAATTTTAAATGTTTCATGGTATCTAAACCATACTGACAAGGCAGTTGAGAGATGATACAGGAGTTGTGCCCTACAGCAAAAGCTGCAGGCCAGGAAGGACTCCCACAGGGATCCCAAAACACTCTCAATGGGCAGTTGAACCGGCTCCTAGACCTCCATTAGCTACTGAAAAGTATTGAACACCAATATCTCAAGTAAAGATTTGTATTTAGACAACTGCATTTTAGTATCTTAATAATCAAATTTGATAGCGTCTGTGTTACTCTAATGCATTCACAGATTTTGAAACAGAAAGATGTTTTGTATTCTCAAGTATTTTTCCCTAAAAGTAGAAATATATCAAAACATCTTATTAGTTTTCTCCATTAATTCCAGAATTTTAGTATTTCCAGATGACATTTGTTTTATCAGAAGTTTTCTAGCTTTTTCTTGAGGGTTTTTTTCGTCATCCCCATGGTAACTCATCAAGGATTCCTGTCATACAAATGACCATTATCTTAGATAGAATTATAAATGGGTTCTGAAAATTCACAGAAGAATGTTAAGAGAAACACTGTAATAACAAAATATTTTACTAGTATGTAACATAATAACTTTTATCTTGACTGGATTTTGCTAGATCTAGACTAGTAAATAGCTATGGTTAAAACAGTAGCTATCAGCTCATACAATTTGAGATAATGGGATAACATTTCTAAAGTCACAACTTCTGGAGTCATGTTGTGGTAAGAGGAAAAAAAACCCTTCCAGGTCATAGCCAAACGTTAAAAATATGAATCTAGAGATCAACAAAGATACAAACACTGAAGATAAATAGGAAGAAATTATAGTTTATCTCTTAGTAGATAATAAAATTATACCAATTTTAGGATAAAGGGAGTCCAAGATGTTTCCTGAACATAAAGCGAATTAACAACAGAGGGCTGCAACCCTGACATATTAGTAGAAGACATTTTCCTCCTTTGTGAAGGTGAAAATGCAGCAGAAATGTATGCCTTCCTAAACTGCACAAAGAAACATCAAACAATTACTTCTCCATCAAAAACAGAACATTTAATGGACAATTTATTGACTTTAAAGAAATATGCTGTTGTTCATGAGATTTTCCATTAACCTAAGGTCTCTGCTCAGAAAATCAGGCATTCTGAGTCAGTAAACTCACTTTCTGGGAAGAAAAATCTTTGTTAAAATTAGCAAAGCTTAATAAGAAGAGGACGTCATTCTATTTCAGGCAGTATACAATGAACACAGCTTTTAAAGACTGATAGTTTTTTCTGACCTTCTTATCATTTTAGCCAGTACAAATATTTCACCTTGACTAAAGTTTCTATGGAGAAAATTCAGAGAGTGAGTGATAAAACGCAAGAGAGGTTCAAAATAAGAGATGTTCCTAAAGCAGTTATGTAATTAAACAAATTAAATGAAACATTGCAATTCAAAGTCAGTCAACCTGTTTAAAATGTTCTTGACAACTTTTGCTACTTGGCATTTAAATTACTCAGTCTCTCAGTGTCCTTGGAAAGCAGTCTGCCACTTCTTACACTGAGGTTGAAGGAAGTACAGAAATCTTGTTTATTCCTTATTTTTTATCCCTCAGAAAAAACAACCACAACTTCATAAATATATGAATGGGACTCAGGAAATTCCAGACAAAATAGGCAACCACAAAGAGTATCATTATTTACAGGTAACAGTGTCAGGAATACTGTCTGGTGAGAAATATTGCTTTCCTGGATAAGAAGAGAGCGCTAAGGATGTTTATGCCTACCAACACTCAGGTCTCCTAGTACTATACAAATGAGAGGACAGTTTCCTGCTCTCCGGGAAAGAAAATGGTGTGTCATCTTTATGACAAGACTATAAAATTGATGAGGAATCCCTTGTTGCAAAAGTCAGCAACTCTGTGCTGTGTGGAAGGTAATGACCAAAAGGGCATAGAGATTACCAAGGGCATTTCTCTGATTGTCAACATTCTTGTTTTTTGGTTTTTGTTTGTTTGTTTGTTTGTTTTCTATAAAACTCCATTTTTTGCTTTCATGAGAAAGCAGAAGCCACCATTTTAGACCAGACTGAAGGTCTGCCCTGGTTCACAATCATGTCTTTGACACTGTCTCACTTGGAGGCTACTTTTTCCTTTTGTCCTGATCAGAATTATATTTTTGTAATTTATTGAACATGATTGTGTTCCTGAGGTTTTTCTTCTCAGCACAGTGTGATCTTTAGCCAGGGAGAAAGTTTTGATAATTCCATTACTCTGTCCAGTGAGAAGTTGTTTCAGATGGAACAGATTGCTGAGCTTTCTGATTGACTGTCCTTGAGATATCCTGTCAGAGGACGTCCCTCAATATTTCATGTTTACTACTTCAGTGATCTTATTTTATTTCCAGGAAATGGCATATATACTTAATGGAAGTCTAATACGCCTGATTTAAAACCACCTCAAGGATTTTTGTCAGTATCTTTCAGCAAAGAAATGGATGATGGTGTTCCATAATCAGCCATGAGGTGGCTGTTAAGTTTTCCAGAACTAATTTCATTCAAGGCACGCCTGCCCATCACGGTCTAAGGACTTAATGGTGTTTCTGTCACAATCTATGGGAAAACTGATGCTGCTTTCAGCTTATGCAGGATCAGCACTGGAGGGTATGGAGGCTGTGAAGGGACAAGAAGTTGCAACCAGGTGTAGGGTATAGCAGGGAACACTGGTGAAATCAATCTCACTGCCTTTTTAGTCTTATCAGTTAAAATTTGAAACAGTGTATTAAGGGATAACCAGAAATGTAAAATGATCTTATATCCTCTTGGTTAGTTGTTTTCTGGGGGCTTTGGGTGTTTGGGTTTTTTTTGTTGTTGTTAATAATTGTCACTTTGCAGTGTTGTCGCACTGGTACCCACAATTGTACATGTCACAGTTTTAAAATCTTCCCAGTTCTAACTGATCCAGTGTATCTTGAAAAATTGCCAAAAAAATTTCAAGAGTTAGTTTGCCAAAAAAATTCCCAAACTTCTCCCATGATAGGCCAAAAACTGGGACAAAAATCAAAAAGAACTTACAGGAAACAAGCAAATTGTTAGCAGAACACTTTATTTTTTTTACTTTCCCCACAAAATATTACTGATTTAAATAAATTTAATAAAAAAGAGTTAAACAGAATTAGTGATTCTGAGATAGATAATATGGTGTCTGAACCAAAGCTTGTTTATAGGAAGACTACAATATCCATTAGATGTCATTGCACTGGATTTTTTTATACAGCATTTTTACTACTCAGAAATGTTGAACAGGGATGGAATAAACTACTTCAGAAAGCAAAAATATATGAAATATAATGTAATTGTCAACAGTAAAACTAACAAATAAATTCATTCAAAGATAATCTGTAAGAGACAAGACTGTTCATATACACTTTGATGTGTATATGATGTATAATGTTGCTTTCTCAAAAATAAAAGACACTGCCTGAATTATTAATAAGTTGTGCAGTTGTTCATGCCATTGATTTGAATCTTCAGTGTTAACATTTACTTTAAACAGACATTGCTCTTGCTTCTAATGTCCATCCTCATAATACAAGTCAGATCTTTACTCAGAGTAAGAGAATTCAGTTTTACATGAAAATTCTTTTACATTAGTATTGATAGCTTCTGAACTATTCCAGTCGTGTTTCACAACAAAATGTTTTAAGACTTTTTACTGATAATTCACTAAAATAGATTCAGGGTTTAACAAGTTCAGATGAAGCCAAAACACTAGGTATTGAACGTGAAATAACATTTAAGCCATAACAGTAATCATACTTAGAGACACATACTTAAATTTAAAAATATTTTATGTCATGATGAGCAAGAACATTTTCCCACAGATACATTTGCCTTTTTTTTTTTTTTTTTTACCACTAGAAATACAGAAAACAAAGGGGCTTTTCTCAAATACTCAATACTCTTATTTTAATAAGAGCTTAACATTTCCTTTTTATGCATCTCATGACCAAGCCACTGCAAATGCTGTTTAATAATGATCATTTTGGGTTTGTTACATAGGTCTACTTTTATTCAAAGTGGATTTGAATACATAACTGGAACCTAGAATTTCTTTTGTTATCACCCACAGCTAGTTTCTAGGTATAAAGAGAATGACGTTCCTCACCACATATATAAGTGTGGCTTCTTTTTAAAGAGGAGAAATGAAACATATTTGTAAGTAGCATGGGATGGCTAGATAAATTAAAGAAAAAAATATCTTCTGTCATGGTTTTTTCCTGATTGGTATATATTTGTATAGACCTTGGAGCCAATTAATACATTTTTCTCTGCAGAACTACAATTTATTAGGGAAAGTATCTTTGCCAATATCGGTAAAAAAAATGGGTATTTCAGTACTTTTTTTTCCTAGCCTATCATGTTGAGCTTTAGTTTTTTTCATTTTTCACTATCCATTGAACTTTGAAACTATGTTTTTCCTAGGGATATGAGAAACAAATTACATCTTCAGCTGTTCAGAGGTAAATAGAGTCCTGTGTGAATATAAACATGGTACCTTATATTGGGGCAGTGGTAAAGGCGCCGCGCTATCACCGCGGAGACCCGGGTTCGATTCCCGGTCAGGGACACTCCCGGGCAGGTGGGGCTCGTTAGCCCTTAAAGGCAACCCACCTACGTCCTGAGGACCTCACTGCCACCGTCCAAGCTCGCTTGGCCCCGGCAGATGAACCTTAGGATTAAAGGGTGGGCTCAGTTCCGCGCACACTGTGTCTCACCTAAAAAATCCAATGCGCAGGCTGGAAGGTGGAAAGACCTTCCCCGGATCTTCGCTCGCGAAGACTGGCCATTATTATTATATTATTTTACCTTATATTGGCTTGTTGGCCTTCCTAGTACATACAGTACAAGACATAATTACATTATTGGATTATTCATTGCAGAGAAGTGGCTTTAATTTTTATTTTCATTTTTATTATTTGTAATATATTTACATTCTTAAGGAAGATGTTAAAGTTCTTGCTACTCTGGTCTGAATAGAGGTATAGAACAAAATATCCTTGTAAAAGCAAACATCAGTCTCTGAACACCCTCTGGATATTTCAGCCCTTCAAATTTGAATACAAGAGATTCAGTCTTGCTACAGAAATATAAAATACAGGTTGTGTTCTTTTCTTCTGAAACACACACACACACACTTCACTGACAACACATAACTCAGATACACTTTAAAAAATATTATTACAAAATTAGATTAGACTACTAAACATACAGCTGAGAAAAGAAGAATAAATATACATTGTATGTGAATGGTAAAAATGTTAAATTATTGTTCTTGTAAAATATGAGAATTTCTAACTAGGAAACAAGAACAAAAATAAGACCTATGTTTAGTTAATCTTCCTTTTATGCACAATAAATTATTCAGCTTCTCAAGGAATGAAATTTTGACCTTTTCTTGTAGTACAATGTAAAGTTCACTTTTTGGAGAAATAAGGGGACAAACTATTTTTGTAACTGAAGATTCAATTCCAGTTCATATTTCTTCTTACATATTTCAAGAGAAGAAAGAGCCATAGGAACATGACACTATCACAAATTTCAAACACCTTTGCCAACATCTGAAATTTTCTCTTGAGCACATTTCTCAAAATTATCTGGAACAAATACACTTTTTAGTATTTTAATTAGACTTTAATTCCAATAATGTAGTTAAATCCCATATATTCTATATTGATCAGTGCTCACAGACCACCCACTTACTAGCTAAATTAGCAGGTGGTTTTCATATCTGCAGAGTATTTCTATAGTTTTTTCTATATTTTTTGTTCATGTGAGAAATTACTCACTTTCTCTTTCATGGTGTTCTTGAGAAACAAAAATGGTGCCACATTTTTTGTGTTTATGACTTTCCAGGAAGAGGAACGACAAACTACTGACCTCCTGCAGTAAGAGAATGTTAATGAGGATGAGAACGAATGAACAGTATGAATTTCAAATAAAATACTTTTTATTTGGTCATGGGGTAAAACCTCTTTTCCAAAATGTTAATAAATACTTTAGACATGGATAAATTACATGGAAAATCTCTCAAAGACGACACAAATGACAACAATTCTTCATCTTTGCATTAGAAAATAAAATGGTGTTTTATACCTAAAAAAGGATTTAATCTACATGTAGTGTTACTAAAACTGTGCTACTTAAGAATCACCGAGACTGAAAAACAAGTTAAGAAGGGCTGGCATGTAAAGGTGAACACTGTAGAGTCATGCATTTAGGTG
Source organism: Myiozetetes cayanensis (assembly GCF_022539395.1). Taxonomy (NCBI): domain Eukaryota; kingdom Metazoa; phylum Chordata; class Aves; order Passeriformes; family Tyrannidae; genus Myiozetetes; species Myiozetetes cayanensis. The sequence goes on from NW_026086604.1 coordinate 24,650,918, forward strand.
CCCATTTGTCAGAGCAGAATTCAGAACAGAATCATGTCTCCAGTGCACCTGGGTGTCATACGCTGAGAACAAAAGAAGCCATCTCATCATACTGATATTCACCAACACCTAGTCCAAAAGGGAAATATGACATAAGAAATATTTTATCATCATTTTTGGTACATTCATAGAGGATCTACTTGCAGCTACCGTTCTACAGTACTACACCATCACTATGCTGTCTTTTATGTGTTTCTGCTAGGCAATTCTGTTATGAAAATGTTAAATACATAAAGACAATATTATGCCAATTCCTGAAACTGTATTCCTAGCTCTGCTGCAGTGTAAGTATTTCAGGGTGTCCCAGTTTAAATGAGACAAGGGTCTTTTGCTGAGGATGGATTAGGAGGAAAAGACCCAAACTTCTCTTTCCAAGCAATTATAAATCCAAAATTAAGAGGCTTTGACTGAAGGAAAACAAATTATGGAAAAGGGAAAATAACAGCCCTTTATTAAAAGGTATGTGTGTATTAACAGGAACACGAAAAAAACCCAAGTAAAATCACTAAGTAATACTCCTATACCCACCAATAATCCCCTTCAAGAACAAAACCGATAAACCGGCAAAAGGAAAATAGTTCAATTTCTTGCACCCTTTGGTGCAGTTCCAACCACAGTCAGCAGGGGGCGCTGTCGGGTCATTGGAGATGCAAAATTTGTAATGTCCTGTATCATTCACCAGGTGGCGCTGTTGGGTCACTGAAGGTGCAAAAACTTGTAGTGTCCTATTGTAGTCACCAGGTGGCGCTGTTGGATCACTGGAGGAGCAGAACTTGTAATGTCCAGTGCCCGTCACCAGGCGGCGCTGTGAGATCCTTGGCTGCCGCCAGGTGGTGGGGGGGAGGAAAGAAGGGGAAGGAAAACAACAGCAATAAAACAGAAAGTTCTCCCAATGGAAGAAAACTCACAAACTTCAGCTGATTAGGGTCCGTTGTAAGCAGGGCTTGCAGCCAGCCACAGCTGAGCCAAGAGCAGCAGCCAGAACTCCCCTCCGACAGGAAAGAGACAAAGGAACCCGGCAGTGTCTGCAGCCTGCAGCAGGCTCTCCTCAGGGCAGAGAGAGAGAGACTCCCCTCTCCCCCCAGCCTCCACCCCCTTCCAGTCACACACCAGCCAACTCCCCCCCTTCGTTGTCAAGGAAACTAATCTCGGCCATTAGTGGGTCAGGGCCGATTCTTTTGTTCACCTAATGGGCAATATACAGAGCACACACACACACACACACACACACACAGCAGGGGGAAAGGAAAAAAAATTTCCTTGCTACAATCGGAACTATGACACAGGGCTGTTAAACCTTTAATTGTTAAGTCTTAAATGTACAGCTGAATAACATCTCCCATTTTTCAGACAGTTTAGTGTATGCAGCTTTTAATTCTGTTATTAACCTCCCACCATTTTATAATTCATCCTATAATATCCTAGTCTTATAACTGGAAAAAGAAATGTGTATTTCACCCACACAATAGGTTATAACTATGGGTTATAAGCCTCAAAATTTAGACAAATGTTCAAAACATAATTGTTCAGGCTCCCTGTGTAAGTGTGTGGTCTGCTGAGGGAAGATTTGAGGCTGTCCTCAAGATCACTCATGTACGTGCACCCAACAAGCCAGAAAACCTCATATGTCTAGAGAGTATATGGGATTTTTCACCATGCAGTGTTTATGGGTAGTCTGCAGGCAGACCACTTGATCTCTGGGGATTAAATTCAGAGGTTGCTCTTAAGAACATAGACATGTTACCTGTGTACTAATAACGTCTTCCAATTTAACACCCTCAACCTGGCTTGCAAATGGCTTTGAATTTGGACCTTTCTTGACTGAGCCAGTGGTAGGACTTCCAAGGATCACTCCTCTGCATCTAATTGAACATCTTGATATTAAACTGCACACGTATGTAGATTTCTCAGTTACCAGGATATGCTGCTTTCAAGCAAATGGGAATTAACTACTTGGCAGTGTCATTTGATTATTCTGAGTACATATAATTGTTCCAAAGTCTTGCAGTAAAGGAAGTCATTTCATGCCAGAGCAAGAAAAATTCCTCTTTCCCCTGTGTGAAGCTTATACAACCTGAACAGGTAAACAGAAATCGTGTTCATGCATCTGTCAAAAGAGCATTTCAGCTTTAATGAGCAATTCCAGTCTGTCACATTACATATACAAGTGTTTTCAGAGGTGAGCTTACTTGTTGATTACTTGGGGGAAGACTATTGCCTTGATCTCTTCTGTCTGTAGGCAGAAATGTATCAATTAGTAAGATATAATTAATGGATTTCACATATATGCATAGATACATTCACTTGCAGATTTTCTTTCATAAATCTTGGTACCATTCTGGGTAAATTAATCTGCATAAAATGGGCTGAACAACCAAGTTTGTTTTACAGCTACAACTGATTAATGATATCACTCCATGTCTTAAAATCTAGAATAATTTGTTGTCTTTCATAAATAATATAGAAATTATTGTTGTCTGCACAGAAGAAAAAATACTCTGTCTGTAAAGAATTAGTAGAAGTTCCTAATAGCAGAGTGCTAATTGATCTTTAAATTATTCATAGAATTCCTCTGGGTTCTTATCCTCCACAGGAGGGGTTTAGGTTTTTTCTTTTTCCCTGAATAAAATGACTTTATCATTATTATAATTTCCTGTGAAGTAAATGTAGCTTTTGTTTGGAATCTGAATGAAGGAGTGAATCCATTAGCATACAGATTTGCACATTTTTTAAGTTAAGACCTTGACTAAAACATTGACACATAGAAATCAACACAAGACTTATTGTCATTTCATAGTAATTACATTACCACTATGAGGAAAGTAATGATAAATTTGTCTGCTCCATAAGTTTGGCTGGGAAGCTTCATTGTTTCTCCCCATTACTCATTAAAGTTTGTGTTTGTCTTAAATAAAATATGTTCAACTATCTGATTAATGAGCTCTGTTAACCTTTGTCTGTGCGTAATTCTGCATACGTTTCTTTGTCATGAGAAGATTCATGTTTTGCATTTAACTGTATAAATCTATAAGGCAGTTTTTATCTCCAGTTCTGCTGGTTTTGATTTTTTTTGTGCAAGGGGATGCATGTTTGTTTTTAAATCACTGCAGAGATAATTATTTCTCTCCTGAAAATATTTTTAAGAACATTTCCCTGGTACCATATGAAAAATGCAATGCCTGGCCTACTGTTACAGGTTACAACTTCTTTTTCAGTACTATTGATGATATTTATGGTATATAATATCTGATATGGTATATGACAGTATATTGACATACACCAGTACAAAATTCTGACCCAGAGCATTCACATAAAATGAAATCTTTTATTGTCAAAGAAGATACTGCCTGAGAAACTACAATTGCATTGTTGAGCAAGTTTTCCAAAGCAGGTACCCATGTTACTTATACAAAGTCTAGGTAGGTATAACTGCAGAAAATTAATCATATAAGGAATAATTAATTAAACATGTAAGCAAACAGTGGTTTCAGTTCACAAGTATCACAATTTGTTTAGGCTGTGTATTTTACTAAAACAAAATAAGTTCTAAAAAGATTCAAGCAAATTCAAGTCTAGATACCTACTGCGTGAATCTCATTTGGTATAACCTACCTAAAGCAAAATCCACCTAGTACCTTCACTTTATATCCACTTCATTTCCTTTTATTATTAAGTTGAAATATTGCCTGGTTAACTATTGCAATACAGAGAATGAGAGAAAAAAGTGCTTAAAAAGTATTTAGTCAGTGCTAGTGGCGTTCTGTGCCATTTGGGAGCTAACTATCACCATACATTGGGACTGATCTAATATGGAGGCTGGACCAAAAAGCATTCAGAGCTCTTCTGCAACCTACTTATTTCATGACCCAGAGATAAGACTGAAAGGGTACAGAAACACCTGTGATGAAAAGGAAAAATATGTAGGTGAAACAATTTCCCTTATTGTTCTCTTTCTCTTCAGACTGCACTAAATGTAGTACTGTGCTAAAGCTTGTATAGCCTAATTGGAAGATTGATTTTGTTCATAGAAAGAAATAATTTGGGAATTCCTTAATTAAGAAAATAATATGAAATCAAGGAATCCCCAGATAGGGAAAAGTTGAAGGTTAGAAAATTGCTAAGGAGTAGTATCATGTATACTTGCTCCTTTCTTCATCTTCCTAAATATCTGCTCATGGCCTCTAAGATTAAATACTCGGCCCTTCAGTCTTAGAAGGGCCCACTCAGTGTGAGCATTAGTTTTTTATTATATGTATCATCGGGATTTCTTGCCTGATGATATTTGTCATGCCAGTAAGTAATTCCTGAGTTTCTTAGACTCTGAATTTTGACCTAAATATGTTCTCCCTAAGGTTAGTTTTACTCTACAATAAAATGGGGAGCAAAATTAGCCTAACAATATCCCGTCAACAATAGACAGATGTACCAGCAAGACTGAGAAAATAGGCTTTTTGGAGCAACCATCATTTTAAGACATATCCCTTGTGTCCATTACAGCACCACAGCCCAACTGGAATCACAAGGATCACCTACAGAACAAAATGAGTCCCCTATAATCTCTGCATGTGAGGTACAGTATGATAGGAAGACTGCCTTATAATGCATACAACTTCTGAATGAACTCTGCACACTCACCTTAAGAGTCTGTCCCGATCTCCCTGACTTGAACTGTAAAAGATCATTTCCTGCAACAATACAATTTTCTCCATTTTCACCATTCATACACTATGGGATGAATGATTTTTAACTTACACTCATTCCACTCAGCTTCACGCAAGGACCAGATAATCACACAAAGCTTTTTTACCTTTAGCTTTAATTTCATGTATTTTTTTTTTTATATTCTTTGCTTTATTTCATTTCATGTAAGTCCCCAGTGACTAAACACATCAACTAAAAAAATTTGGATTTTAAAAAGTGGATTTTAAATATCTCTGGCCTTGACATTAGAAAAACTGTTATTACTGGTTTTGGAGCAATACGAAGGTGTGGAATTCTCACAGAAAATACAGTTAGACATTATGTCAGTGGCTAAAGTGGATCAATGTCAGCAGTCATCAGGTAGAGAGATTTTGATATGGCAACCAACAACCAGATGCAGTAGATGTTATTAAAAAGGCAAATTACTTTTCTGAAATCCAAACGTGGTCAATGACAGCAGCAAATAAAGAACATGTGTTCACAGAAATATCTATGATCTGTTTTTCATTTTAATGTGATATCTTTCTTTTGCTTTACAGATGACTCTTTTTTTTTTGTGCAGAAATGGTTAATCTGGGTTTTAAAATTAACCTAGGATCAGATAATTTTAACACAAAAAAATTGCAATCAGGCTAACAGCTTGTGTTTCAAGTTGAAGCCAAATACAAGTTTAAACAGCCAAATGTAAGTTTAAACAGCCAAACCATAAATTACTTGTCAAATGCCATTTTAAAAGGAGTGGTTCCAGTCTGAGCCCTCATCCTTCCTCTCTTCTGACACTTACCCAGCATTCACAACTATTATTCTCTCTCCTACTTTTCCCCAACCAGGCTTCTTTCCTGGTTTTCAATGATCTTTCAAAATCTCTTTATAAAATTGATAAGGTGAGACCAGTTATTCCTTAAACTTTTCTAAATTGGTCTCACTTTATTTAGAATCACAGAGCTGTGCTGCTCCTTTATGCAAGTTGTCTAGTAAGCACTGGCATCTACTTTCTTTGAAAGAAAAAAAAGTGCTTGCTTGATATTTAAAACCTGGATGACCTGACTCAGCTCAGCTAAATAAAATGTTGGAACTCCCTTACATTTATGGATAAAACACAAGTCAATGCACATTTTATACTGGGTTTTAGAGAAGACATGGTCTCACTGCAAGATTAGACAAGAAATTTGATGTGTGCTTTTATTTTTGCCACTAACTCAAAATGTATGGTGGGATGCATTAATTTACTCCATTTTTTGCTTCAGAATCTTAATTGTATGTTCACTGAAATAAGACACCTAAATGATTTTTAAAAAAACCTTCATACATTAGTACTTTTAGTTGTATGCATTTTTTTTTTTTTTTAAAAACCCTGCCCCTCTATTACTTGGTCTCTATCTGTAACACAAAAATAGGATTACTCACTCAATTATGTTAAGGTACTTTGAAATATTAATTGAAAAATGTTTTTCCAGTACATTTATTTATTTATTTACTATTACCTCTACATTCAAATGGAAACACAGATAAGCAGCATGCAAGTAATTTGAAGAATATTGTAGAATCATTGAAGAGCTTGGGTTGGAAGGGACATTAGAAGTCACCTAGTTCCAACCCTTCTGCTATGGACAGGGAGACTTTTCACTAGATCAGATTGCTCAGATCTAATATGTTCCATTGGATAGATACTCATGGCACATATAATATGGTCCTAACTTTCCATCAGAGCACTGTGTGAAGGGAATCATTAACACATAAATTTGGGAGTGGTTCTTTTTCTTACCTACTACTTTGATCTGAGACTAAAGCCTTCAGATTCCAACTACTCAAAATATCATCTCAAGAAGTGACAAATCGGTTGGTGAGTCAGTTGATCAGCTTGTGTTGGTCTACTTGATGACTTTTGTATTCTGCAGAAGAGAAAGATGGTGATGTTGAGACAGTCCATCTATTCCTTATAGGGGTTGATAAAAAGATGTTCAAAAAGATTTGGCAGGCAGGATAATGGCATGCTAATGGTTCCTACACACATCTGTGAGGTGAAGATCGTTTCAGTTCGACTAGGACAAAACCTCCTATGTGTGAACTCTTTTAATTTCTGACAGATTTCTCCCCTCTGGAAACACATACAATCAGTCATTTTCTGCACTGTATTTTAGGAAGAATTGGAATTGAAAAATTGTAAGAAACACTTTTCTTACCCTAGTAAGACTGTTTTCTCCTGTTTATGTACCATGGATTTTGTTCATAATTTTATTACATATGCTCTCTGCTTGTGTTCATAGCAGGAGGGAGCTTGGCTAAGAAATATCAGAGGAGCTTTGAGATTATTATTCTTCAGTGTAGGATTCTTCAGAGTAGGATTGCTTCCTGATGTAACATTCCAATATGTCTCTTTTGTGTGTGGTGTCTGTCACTATAACAGATGCAGATTCAAATCTGACTGCTATTTTTATATCTATAATTAGTCTCACTATTTCTCCTTTTTATATTATCCAGTTCTCCACTACCCTTCCATCTCCTATACAGGAGAATGGGGACAGCTTGTTTTGCCATTATGTTTTCCCACACTCTAATATTAGAGAAATATTTTCATATTGGAAAGGAAAACATTTCTTAGACAATTCTGTGTGTCTGTCTACCAAATTACAACTGTTCCAAACCATATAATTTTTACTTTTCTGTAAACTTTATATGTCTCAAATGAGAAGACTTCAACAATTTCTCTTTAAAAAACTGTTGCATAACCTACTAAAGCTGCTTGAAAGCATGTTTTCCCTTCAACAGTATCTTAAATATTTCTTTAATCTTAATTAGACTAGATAGTTTTTCTGACCCTTGGCTATTTTTTTTCTACCAAATAATTGAAGACATTCCTTCTCCCTCTCCATTTCTAATTTTACAGAAATGTATACCAGTACATATTGTGGTTACATTTACTATTCTACTGATCTGACAAAGTACCAGCAATCCTGTAGTTTTTCAATCAAAGACTCATTAAAAAATGAGTTGAATATAAAATGGAATCTGTCTACAGAACCTTAGTGAGACTGCAATATGCAAGAGCATTGTCCAAGCTGGAGGAAACATTGTCATGCCAAGAGACTCTACAAAAAATTCAATCTATTGAACTAGACCATTCATAAGTGTAAAAGGTTGATATTTTCTGGTGATTTTGTCACTAGACAAATTATATCTTGTGATGCATTTATTAATTACTTTAAGGCAAAACAAAAGTAAGACAACAGAATTCTTTCAAATTACAATCAAGCTGAGAAACTCTCTTCTATTTGAACTTTATTTTGGAAGATTTAGCTCTTTGTAATATAGTATAATATAGTTTGAATGAGCTAACAATTTTTAATAGAAGGTTAGTATAACTTAACTGTAGCAACACAAACACTAGTCCTACTATTCAGTACTGACTTGTTTAATGTGCATTTCAGAATGCCTTGAACTGACACCATTCAAAACCTCCCTTCAAACCTCAACCTTCCCTGTTGAAGGCAGAAGCAACTCTTAGCAGCAAACTGAGTTTCAAAGAGAAAACCAACTCCTCCCAGTACTTAAAACTAGGAAATATTTTTTGTCACTTTTGTCACAAAAAAAAGGAGATTTAACAAAACACAGTCTGGAAAAAATAGTTTTCTAATTTTCTTTTACATTTCTACATACTGTGCCTAAAGTGTTTTCTTTCTCAGGAAGTGTTCATATAAAAAAGGTATTTCTTTCTTACAGATGAAAAATGGAGACAATATTACCATAACTGTACATCTAGACAAGGCTTTTTAAAGTTTTTTAAAACATTTGCACTAAAGAGCTTTCCAACCTCAAACCAAGTAATACGGAAGTCACATTGGCAGGAACGAGCTTGAAAATATTTTTGGAGTTCTGAATAGGCACTATGCAGTCCAGCTCCAGCTCCTGTATTCATGAACCACAGGAATACATTGTAGAAGTAGGAAAAATGTTTTCCTTATCATGAATGACTGAAAGCACTACTGTCCATTAACTAGAGAAATTGGAGCAATAATTTTCCACGGCCATTGCCTTCTCCTTCAGCTTTCCAGTATACCTCCTGGTGAGACTGCCAGCCTTGGGAACGTTCCCCATGCAGGCTGCTGTTCTTCCAGAGCCTCAGCATTACAGTGACAGTGACATTACAGCTGGCAGAGCCCAGGATGGAAAATCAATGGAGACTGGAACCTGCAACATCCACTGGTGAGCTTTCAGGGTTGTTGTTCTTTGTCTCCTTGGACCTTGATGGTTTGCCCAGATCTTTGTCTTTGTAGAACTCATCTCTTCTCATTCCATGGTTTTCTCCATGGATCCTTCAGACTTTTACATAGTCAAACCTGCACCCTTTCTCCATGTCACAAGCAGACTAGAGCCTCTCTTATTAATAAACTGTAAAATCAATGTAGAGAACTATTTGGAAAAGCTTTACATATGACCTTTAATGCTCTATCTTTGATTTGCATAAAGAAAATGTGGTGCCTTTTGCTCCGTAACCATTTACCAAAATGTTCTCATTTGAGTAAATTCCTCATCATTAGTATTAAAATGTTGCTAGCACTTCAGAAAAGGTTTTTCTTCCTTACTTTTATGACAGTTTTAGCACATAATTTTAGCAGTATCATTTCAGAGAGACACCAAAGAGTTGAGTCTCGGAGCTATGTTTTCCCACTGATTCACTAGATAAAATTTATTATGTTTACAAAATACATCATCATGTTCATAAAGCTTTTTGTTAAAGAGAAATGAAAGAAGCTTTGTGTTACCTAACATTGTATTTCTTTGCAATTTTAATTTAAAGCAACTGTAGCAATAAAGATGGAATGTGTTTCTTTTTTGGTGTTTAAATACAAACTGGTGAATGTAGGTTGTGCATACCAGACATGGGCTGCTCCTGCATGAATTAATAAAAACAAACTGAATTTTCTTTCCCTCAACTTATGAATGGTGCCAGTCTTACAGTGGGATGTCTGTACTATTATGCGCTTAAGAAAATATACAAATTAAAAACCAGGCTATAGAGGTGCACATTTCTGAAAGTAATTTCAAAGTGACTGCTTCATAAGTTGTTGCCTTGGTGTTTTTGAATTTTAGTTAATACCACATTTTACTTTAAGTGATTGCCATCGAAGGCACAGTAAGGAAATGATAATCAAATACTGAGTTCATACATCATGATTCCCCTTTCCTGAAGACTGAAAACCCACCAGCAAAAACCACAGTAACATTTCCAACATTAACTTTCCTTACAAAGGCAGAATCTAAGACCATTTGTATCAGAGTAAATTAAAAGTAACTATTTTAGTGTCTAGGACCTATACTACTTATAGTAAGACAATCTGGTTTTCTACGGTTCCTACAGTACAGCTCTGGTCCCAGTCTTTCATGTATTCAAAAGCTTTTCGTCTTCCTATGATGCCATGCATCTTTACTGATTAGTAAAAAAACCTCTCTAAATACTGGAAAATGGAAAGAGGACCTGGAGATCCTAATGACTAAGAAAGTTTGTGGAAGAATATTTATTTCTCTTTCTTCTGAAAGTGAAATTGTTGAACATATCAATTGCCTGATTGAAGACAGTGAAAATCACTTGCAAAGAATACATATTTAGGTAGGGATAATTAGAGTGTTTACCTGCAAGACATTCACAAAATATCTCAAGCTCTGCTCTGGACAGTATTTCTATAGCTGGCAAATTAACTAAATCTATGTAGTCATGCTATTTTTTCAGGTTTTTTTGAGTAGCCAAAAGTGAGACACTCACTAAAATAATACACTTTCTCTAGGAGAATTCTTCTCCACATAGGCCTGGACTGTAACAGAAATCACCAAACAGTGCTTACTCACCCTGAAAATCATGCCCAAATTTTTAGTGCTTTGGAATGAGTGGACAAAGAAGCAAAATTACACGTAATCAGAGGAGATAAATACATGTGAAAAAGACTGTAATCCTCACCTGAGCAGTTACAGAAATATAAAGAATGAGCATCTCAACTACAAACAATTAGAACTTCAGTAAACCACTACAGGAAGACAGCTGTCATGAGCTAATCCACAGTAAACTCTGCATCCCCCCACTGCTAATAAATACAAAAAAAGGTGAGAAACATGATCTTTCATTTCTAGCCAGGAAAGTTATAATTATAAACCCAAAATTTATTATTAAAATGTTCTTAGATTTACAAACTAGAAAACTTATAGATAGGAATTGTAATCTCCATGGCTTTGTCCATCAAGCTAAACAACAGCCTCTTCTGATATACAGTGTGAATTTCCCACATCAGCTGTAATTTTCTGGTTGTGATAGGTGTTCATTAAAAAAAAAAAAAACAAAAAAAAAAAAACACCAAATGAACAAAAAACCCAACCCAAACACGAAGATATCACTTACCACTGCAGTAATTCCCAGCCCCTCCCTCAACCCCTACTTTATATCTGCTCCTGTATTACAGGAATACCCAAAATTCAGCTTGTCCAAGCCCATATATACTAATGTCATTTGAGTAAGCAAGTGTGTCTTGGGCACATCATGAACACAGTGCCCCATTCTACTTTGCTTCTTCTCTGTCAGTGCTAAAAAGCAAAGAACTAGGGATCACAATGAGACAAAAACATTATGTTTGCAGAGACAAATTATGACAATTATGTAGACGTAGAGAAGGTTCAAACAGCAAGTAAGCTGAAGAGTAGAAACTTTATGTTGACTTCAAGTTGAGAGCAGAGATATTATGCATTATAAAAAGTACTCTAGGGATACATTTTTTTCTAATAAATTAATTGTGTCTGGGAAAGACATTGAGATGCTGGAGCACCTCCAGAGAAGGACATTGAAGTTGGTGAAGGTTCTAGAGCACAAGTCTTATGAGAAGTGCTGAGGGAGCTGGGGTTTTTTATGCTGGAGAATAGGAGGCTCAGGGGTCTTTATTGCTCTCTACAATGACCTGAAAGGAGTCTGTAACGAGGTGAGTGTTGATCTCTTTTCCCAGGTAACAAGTGACAGGACAAGAGGATATGGCCTCAAGCTGCCCAAGAGGAGGTTTAGATTGCATATTGGGAAAAATTTCTTCACTGAAAGGGTTGTCAGACGCTAGAACATGCTGCCTGGGGAGGTGGTGGAATCACCATCCCTGGAATTGTTCAAGACACGTGGGGATATGGCTTTGTGGTGAACACAGAGGTGCTGGGTTAACAGTGGGACTTGATGATCTTACAAGTCTTTTCCAACTTCAACAATTGTATGATTCTCTGATTTTATGACTGCTAGTCTGAGTCTGTGTCTGCACTGAAGCAATTACTCCAACCTCCATACCAATCATAGCAAGCTTTACGCATAATATTTTTCACCCAAATAGGCCAGTAGCATTTGAATTTTCTGTAAGTCTTGCCCAACTCTAACTTCTGAAATGTGGTCAGAAATTGCTTATAAGGATGATGAGCAACAAATAGGTCAGAGACCATACTATCTGCTTTAAAGTGTAGGTGAAGTGAGAAGAAAAAATGGATAGAAATTGTATTACATTTTTACCTATAAATGTAAAAATGATTTTTTTTTTTTCTAGATCAGATTTCTCCCAATTTTCCCAACCCTCCTACATTTCCCTAGGGAATATTTCTCATTTTGTTTTTACACTTATGGCAATATTCAGTCATTCCCTCCAGGTCTTTTCCATGTTTCTAAACTCCTTTATGTTTCATTTAAATCTCAACCAAGTGCAAGAAGCTTGAAATTTTACTAAAAGCCTGCTTAAAAAGTCAAGAATGCTTTTACCACTGACCTAGTAAAAATTGCTAGGAATTATGCTCCAGCTGTGATACCTTGACTTAAAGAAGTTTTCAGAAGCAAGAAATGTACAAGGCATAAATAGAAAGATTCATTTTTTAGGACAGAACTGTAAGGTATTATATGTCCTATGTTTCATCTTACACTGGGAGCCAATAACAACTGGACATTTAAAACCATTCCTTAAATTTATAGAGTGTTTGAGGAATTTCCTACACATAGTGTCAGAAATAATACAAATATTGCAATAAAGGTAAATAATGTGGTATGGAAAACATCCATTTTTTTTTATATTGCCAGAGATATTTGCATATTTATAGAAATCAGAGAAAGTCCCTATTTTATGTATATATTCAGTGGAACCATAATCTCACTGTAACATATGGGATCTCTCATTAGCTTCCGGGGAGGTCAAGATTTTATTATGAAATACTTATTGTCTATCTTGCTAGTGGAAAACAATGTATACAAAATAGATTTTTAGGTACACCTTACAGTGTTAAAAATAGAAAAGCCATAGAACTGTAGACCTGAATGTCAGAAGGAATCATTGAACTAAGTGCTGTACATACTTCTAAACCACAAACAGAATACATGATGCAGACCATTATGAATCTAGACAAGCACTCTATATAAAACTCCATATATAATGTAGCAGGTCAGACAGAACATGGAATCACTGTCTTTGGAGTATTTTGAAACACAACTGGACAAGTCCTTCAGCAGCTTAATCTAACTTTGAACTTATCCTTGCTTTGAGCAGGACCTCCAGAGGTCCTCTCAAACCCTTTTGGTTGGGGTTTATTTTATTATTATTATTATTCTAATTTGAATGCAACGTCCAGATTTAATAAAACACAAATGTTGAATTATCCAGCATTGTTTAAAAAAACTTAGTTTCTTTTTTCAATTTTTAAAAATTAATCCCAGCAACATGACCTTTAGACTAGGAGCACAAAAATCAAACCAAGACAGCTTGGTGAAGGCATTCAAATGTATCTCCCATTTCTTCTAAAAAAAGTTACTCATTTTGAGATCTCATGTGATAGTAAGTATCTTCACAGACGTTGCACAATTCACTAACATGTGTCCAGAGCAGAATCATGCTGTTTCTGCAGGCAAAAAAATATTCTTTCAAGAGGAAATTGTAGACATGACCTAAGAAAGTAAAAGAATGTTGCCAGCTCATATTTCTAGAAAGTATACATCTAAACATTAACAAAAGCTTTAAAAAATGCAGGAATTAGGGAAATTTTCACACAAGAATTTTTCCTTTGTCAGTTGACTGAACTTCACTGGGAGAAGTGCATTCTGCCTAGGGTGATGTTTGCCCTTTATGTTTAAAATAATTAAGGGCCCAGCCCAGAACCAGGTGAAACCAGTCAGAGAATGAGCACTGCACTAAGGGCAGGCATCTTAAACAAGCGATTTCCAAGTGCTTTTATAGAAATCTAGAAACTTCATTGCTTAATAATATGCCTTGCAAGTATTATCCCCTTTCTTAACCTAATTTGGGGTTAGGGTTAAGGTTGTGAACTCTATTCAACTTCAAGCACTTCTGATTATGTAAAAAAATCCCAATTTGATACATGACAAGATTCTTAATGTTTCCTAACCAAGAAAAAAGGTTATCCTGAAAAGTAATTTCCCCTGGAGAAATAGAAAGTCAGCTGAGAAAACACTCTTAGTGACCTTGCAGTATTGCACTGCCACATCCCATTTCTGGAGATTTCTGTACATTAAAAGACTTCCCTGGTGTGTAAGGAGACCAGTGATGTTCAAAGCAGAATGAAGGATTAAAATCCACAGGGACATCTCTGGGATAGAAGAAGGCATGAGAAAGCTATATTTGGATAAGTTGGAAGGATAAAGAATGTATTTTTTTTAGCTGAACTCTTCAAAAACCTCCATGTTAGCATTATTTGCAAAATAGTTTCTCTAAATATTAAAGTTACACATTAGTTCAACACATAAGAAATTGCTCTAATAAAAGTGGGTTTAATAAAAGTAGTTTATAAAAAGTCTAATTTATATAAGCAAAAAGCAGAATCAGCAGGGCAAAACCATAGGTAGGCCTGGAACATTGCAATGCTGTCTCACATAGTCCTAGTTCTAAAATCTACTCTACTCCACTGGTAGCATCTTATATCCAAGAAAATAGATTGCTTGTGATTGCACTGGAAGGTTATTTGCTCCTGTAACCTGGAGAGTGTATTATCACATTAGTTGTCCTCTGACAAATGTTTGAATTTAATAATGTTAAAGGTGAGCTTAAAAAATTATTTTTAGATGTCTTCATCTATGCAACTGTATGGTTTCTTTATATTAACTTATACAACTGTATGATTTCTTTTCAATAGGACTGTGTAGTGATAATAAGTCTCATAATTTTTATTTAGTTTTCACTACAATATGCATGCTAGGATTTTTGTCAGAAAAAAATGAAAGATAGATTTATATAAAATGAGAACATTCAAGGACACAGGTAATGAAAAACACCTCAAATTTCTTTAAAATTTCCTTAAGAGATTTTTTTTTTTTTCCTGATGAAATCATGAAACTAATTCTGAGGGCTGGCATCTTGCTAGTTTCAATGAAGGTGTTCAGCTGACAGGAAATATGCCATCAGGAGCTTCTCTATTCTTTGACCAACAACAGTGGCATCAAGGCATGGAGGTACCTGCCCAGGCAACCCAGGTACTTCAGCACCCACCTCACAGAGAGCCCACCAATGCTCTGAGCACTGCAGGATGTACAGTCTGACCAACGGCACCTGGCTAGTGGACCATCAAGGACTCTATGCCACTGTGATACATATGAGAGAGATACAGATAGAGAGTTTGTGGGGGTGGGTGGGGAGAAGGTGGGAAGAGAATAGGCACTCTGAATTTCTTGGCAAGTAATTTTTTAAAAGCATTCCTTTCTAAAACAGAGATAGCTCAGTGCTAGATATAGTGATTTTCCTATTATCATTATACACTGTGCAGATTTGATATGAATTTTAATAATTCTAATTACAAAAACTGCTTAGGGATCCTTGAATAATAGCTTCTGTGGAAATACACATAATTAACCATAGATATATTCAATTAAAATAACTATCACTGGTGTCTGAATTGCAGCAGTGCCAACAAGCTGCCAACAGAGACTGCGCCCTGTCCAGAGGTGGCCCTTTAGGAGACAGGGTGTCAGGAGCCAGCAAATCTTTTTCAATTAATGTATTCAGTGGAAAAGGTGGAAATGATTACAGAGGTAGGAAGTGACTCATGTGAAAGAAATCTGCAGGTGAGCTGCTGCATTAGACCCAAAGACAGCAGAGTAAAGAAGTATCACACTCAAAGAGGCATGAGGGAAAAGACCCTCCCAGTCTCCAGGCCTGGGAACCTGGAGGAAACATAAAAAAGTGTTTGTTTTAATGTTTTGCTCGAGTTATATTCTGGAGAATAAAATTGTCCCTGAAAAGAAACTCTCACAGTAGTTTCATTCAGGGCTGGGAAAGGTTTGTTGCTTTTACATTGATAAGGTGATGTTTTCCAGGGCCTGTAAGGTTAGGTTCTGTAAAAACCCAATGAATAAAGTCCATCTTCTTCCCTCCACTTTTTGCCACTTGCATGTATAAGTCATACCTTATAGCTGATCTGTTGAAGTACCTACACTGTCCAAAACAAACTTTACCATTTCCAGACAACTGTAAATATCTACTGAAAAAAAAGCAGATTTTTTAAAAAACATTAATGCCAACTTACATCACAGAAAATTTAGTTAAAAGCCCATTAGTTCTAGACTAAACATATACCAGCTATATTTCAAACTCAGAATTCATGTCAGCAAGTAGAAATGGAGTGGACACTAATTACGGGAGGTATTCATTACCTGTAACATTGCAGACTACACACATTCCTTTGGACAAGTTGAAGCTATGTACAGTCTAAAATCTAACTCCAAAGAAAACTTTTCAAAATTAAAGTATATATCATAGTTATATACCTGGAAGAAGAGTGTTAGGAAAGGAGGTAATTCACCTACATAACAATTTTGAGAAAGCTAAGATATTGTTTGATTTTTTGCTCGATTCTGCATTCCTCCATTCACAAGTAGAGGTGTATTCATGAATATGTAAATTTTTGGTATTAGGTTGGATCCCACTGTGATGCTGGCACATAATTAGGAGCTCATCATTAATGATTTATGAGGTGATGCCATGCTATTAGCATTTAGAAATAAAACTACCACAAATAACTTTTTATTTATAGTTTGCCAGGACTATTCCTAACAGTAGGCACATTATTGAAGATCTACAGGAAAAACATCAGGTCTTCCTTCTAGAAAGTGATATTCATAAAACTCAGACGATGTGAATATTTTCTACAGGGAAAAAACCCCAAACCACTGGTAAAATTGTGAGGGGGGGAAAAACCCAACAACTCACCCCTGGAAAATAGCTTCTTATGTTAGAGACACGGTATGAGATTGGTATGACATGTGCAATTCATATCAGTAATTCAAATTAAAAAAAAAAGAATAAGGAACTCCCAGAAAGAAAAGAAAATAGAAGGAAAAAAGGAAACAAAAAAAGTACAGCAAATGTTATGAAACCAAATAAAAAAATTATACTTATTACTGTACAAATCCCTCCAGATAAGGGTCTAGTTTCTGATTGGGAACAGAGTATTTTATTTCACTTCTAGATCTTCCTAATTACTTCTTTATCTATATGGATAAAGATTCAGTGGGGGAAGGAAAAGGCTGAGACTAGGGACCTATCCATGTGTGTAAATACTTGGTAAAATGGAATGAAGAAGAAGGAGCCAGGCTCTCTCAGTAGTGCCTACTGACATAACAAGAGACATTAGAGACAAATGAAAAAGAAGAAAAAAACCCAATACATAAAGCATCTCATTTCATCTGAACACAAGAAAACAAGCTTTCTTTTACTGTGACAGTGGTAAAATATTGGCACAAAGAAGTGAATATCTCTTGAATATCTTGGTGAAGATATTCAAAATCTCACTGGACAGGGTCCTGGGCAAGCTGCTCTAGCTGAGCCTGCTTAAGCAGAGAGATTAAAACAGATGATCTTAAGAGGTCCTCTCAAACCTAAACGATTCTGTGATAGTCCAAACTACCAAGAGAAGAAAGGCATGTGAGCAGGGGGAGTATCTTTTACTAGACCTTGTAAAAAAGCTGGAAAACACTTACTTTGGACCCATACAACCAATATTAAAGCCAAGAAGAGGCAACAAAAAAAACCTAATAATAGGTAGCCATACTACTCCTAGTTTACTGTATTATAATTGAGTAAATAACAACATTATGTATAATGTTTTTGTATATAATATGTATGTATTTAATATATATGTATTTTGATGCATAATAATAAAACAGTAGTTAACATTCACAAAACAGAAATTATTATCAGAGAAAGACAACTGGCAGCAACAAGTTAATGCTTGCACAGCTCAGTGGTAGGGTTGAGCAAGTTCAGTCTCATTATCGCAAGTTCAGTCTCATTATCGCAAGTTAAATTATATTGATAAATTAACAAGAGCATACAACTGAGACTTTTGACCTTGTTACACTTAGACTCAGTCTTAAATCAGTCTTAAATAATCAGTACATCTTAAACTGCAATGCTGTTGGCTCTCGCTCTATGCTCTGTGTGCAGTCCGGAGTGCCAGCCCTGATGTGTGGTTTTCTTTAGGTTTCAGAGCTGATGAGTGTCTGGAGGAGTATGCTCCTTTAAAATAGCAATAACACAATACTGCTGGTTCAGGTGACCATCTACACCATGGAATTGCCAACCCAAATATTATTTTTGTCTGTGACCCATCTGACAAGATGAACACAAAGTAGCTGCTCCAAAAGACTTCATCTCCATTGAACTGTGGTCAAACTGATGTAAGGGAGTAAGCTGTCTTATTTACCATAGACTGGATACAGAGAGATGAAGCACATGAAGAAATTAAAGAAATTAAGGAGTCTGAACTGACCTTCAGCATGGTGATGAATAGCTTCCTACTGCACTCAGCCTCTGAGAGGAACAAATAACTAATGGCAGAGGATCTTGCTACAAATATAGGAGGAGAGCCAGTTGAAGGAGAATTCACATTTGTGGTGACTGGTACTGAGGTCACTCCTCATTTAGTGCAGAATATAACTGATCACAGACTGACAATGGATGAAAGAAACATTTAGAAGCTTATCTCTCTGCTCTCAGTTTATGTTGAGAAACCAGATTTCCTATAATACAGTTCCAGATGTGATATTCTCCATTTTGAGGAATCTGGTTCCATGACATTTTCAAGTGATGGAGATAGAAGAGATTCACTGCCAGCTATGTTCATATTACTGCTGGATTCTATACGCACATCTATTACCCTGTTTTCTGTTCATTTACCTTTCCCCCTCTGGTTTCATGTTAGGTTCAATAGTTTATCAACAGAGAGGGACGTTGTTCAGTTGTTACAACAGCTGTAGGTCACTGCCAACACTTTTGTACAATCATTTGTGGATAGGCTGGCAACTAGTTCATGATGTCCATACCTTCCATAATACCTCCCTGGCTGATGTCAGGTAAATATAAAAGCCATAATATAGACTATACAGTATGCAGTTACAAGGAACATTTCTGCACTCTTAAATCTGACTGTCTTGATGCTAATTTGTTTCAGTTGTGCCTGACTGAGTTTTGGCCCACACCATGCTGTTTCAAACAATTACCAGTCAGTCTGGGCACCAGTGTAAGCTGCAGAGTATTTCTAGTAGGCTTTTATGAAGTTCAAGATAGTTTAGTAGGACTCAGCACACCGTTTTCCAGTTAGCTCCAAGACAGAGAAGGGTCCTGGGTATGTTCATGTTACTAGTTTATTTAACAGCTACAGATAATTAATATTAATTCAGATTTATTTAATACACCCTACCAAACTTATGACACCTGGCAATATAGAATTGTTTACAGGTAATATTGGTTGTTTCCAGAGTTTCTTCCACTACAGCATTAGAGCAACTGGATAAGTGAAAACTACGGAATGCAGCAGTTTGAATCTTCAGCTGGAATCTGGTCTTGCTCACATAAGTCCTCTTTACCATGAGTATATTGCTTGACCCTTGTGATATCATGGAGAATGAGTGTCAGAAGAGCAGATGTGGAGCCCATATGAAACCATAGCTATGAATGACTGCTTATTCACTGAATTAGGAGAGCCAAACCATGAGGGATATCCTAGCTAGTTGTGCAAGCTCCTGACATTTGCCTGCTATAAAGCAGAATCATGCATATGTTGGATGAAAGCAATAGATCCCAGATCCGCATATTTTGTTCGCAGTTGCAACGTGCTCTGACACATCAAACCCTACAGCCTTCAGGAAACTAGTATTGCAAGATGATCCAGGCTCTGTAGCCCCCACTATCTGGAGTCTCTGAAGCCCATGAAAATTCATATCCACACATTTCAGCTGCTTAGACTTCACAGTCCCTGAAAATCTAGGCTTATGGCTGTTGTCCACCCAGGTCTTTCTTTTTCCAGAACAGGTCACTCTTACAATAATTCCACCCAGCCTTTTCCAATGGACCATGCAACTTGAATTACAGTCTGACTATTGAACAAGCAAACAGTGTAAGGATTTCCTGGAAGCTAAGTCAACATGCATATGTGTGACTCAGTGTCCAGATAGGACTTTTTTCCTTGATTCCTTTAGGGCTTGATATGCCCTAGCCATTTAATTCAAACCTCTTCAGTTTTATTTTAACAATGTTATGAGGTAGATGATGGGGTTTTCTACAGCATCTTCTGCTAGAGTTATTCCACATTGTGTAAACATCAAAGCACAACTTTGAGTCTTGACAGTAAAATAAAGTTTCAGAGGAAGACAGGTGAAGTTTCCCCTCTCATTTGAGAATATGCACCAAATTCATTATCTTTTTCTACTACAGTTTTTCCAATGTTGTACCTAAACTACACTTTTGTTTGCTACTTTTCCCTGTCTTATAACAAAGAAAGATCTGGTACATCCACTTCATTCTATTTTAAGCAGTCCTCAGTGGAAAAAGACACTGAAGGGATTTTTTTTTTTTTAAATAAGAAAAAAATACTTAGTGAAGAAAGAAGTATCTCTCTGGAATCAGTTTAAAGGGCAAAAAAAGGAGAGCATATCTGATTGCTCTTTAAAGCACCACTAATATGGATATTTATGCTATGGGGAAGTGTAATCATTTACACTATTGATGGGGACAGTTTCAGATTTCTAAGGACAAACTTCACTGCATAAATTTCTGATACTATAATCTTCAATTCACATGCTGATAGCTTAAAACAGGTGTTCTTGTATATGATATGTATAAAAGCCATATTTTCTGTTCGTTTCTGAGCAACACACTCCATGAAACTTAATATTTTAGACACAGAAATTATAATTGTAAACTGGTACAACATTACATTCATTAAACAGAACATAAACTAGAAAACTGTCTTAGTAGACAGTGGACTTCACCTGGGCATTGTAGATTTCTGCTATGATGAAGTCAGCATCATCTTTTCTGTCTGTTATTGAAAAAAGGAATGACTTTGTTTTCTTGGACAGGTTTTTAATATCTTTACAGATAGAGTGTCTCATAGAAAAGAATGAAAATGTTAAGTCAATGCACTTAAAGTTCACGTGCTCTAGTCTTCAAATCACCCATCCTCACAGAACCAAAAAACTATCATGCATAACAGACCATGAAATGCAAGATTAGTCCTACTTTCCTAAATTCAATTTTTATTTTAAAAATTTATACCAAGGGAGAATTTTGTCTACATGTGTTCATATTAAAATAGTGTCTTTTTATTGTGAAGACTCATATACTGGAAAGTATATCAATAAGATGACAGCAGGATCGCATAATTTCTCATCTGGCAGCAGGATGATGAATTGTGTTAATCCATTTAACAAGCAGGCATTTAATCTCAGTCTTTCAGATTTTAAGCACTGGGCATAGGTGTTTAACTTTGGACTGAATTCTGGCAAAAACAAAAAAAAACCAAACCCCAAAAATCGAATTAAAAACTGCAACACCTCCAAACCCTTAAAAAGTAAAAATGAGAGGTTGTCACAGATGTATTCAAAATTCACTTTTCTCACAAACTGTACATGATAGACAGCTTCCAAATATCTAACAGTTGGCAATTAAAGTATGAATGACCTTTGCAGAATCCAGTTTTCAGATCCCAAGTTTAAAGACATTCACAGAAAATGTTTTGAATGGCAAATTAGTAAAATCTACAAGTAAAATTTACAAAACTGAAAAAATAATTCTGAGTGAAATTTTTTACTGACTTGCCCTCTCTGCTTTTCAGAAAAATATGAATGTATCCTCTTGGGTATAAATCCCCTTTGGTAAGTCAGCCTCACTTGCATTTCTGTGGAATCTCTTTAGCAATCACAGAAGATAATAAATGCATAGAAGACAGCAAACATATATTTATCTAATTTCCCATAAAGGGAGAACTCCAGCATGACAATGGAAAAAGAAAGATTTTAAAAATATAAATTATAGAAGAGACATTAATACCACTGCAAATAATAGCAAACCCAAGAAATCTTGATCATATTTTGACTTTCAAACCAGCAGACTGGTTTTGTCATATTTTTATTTCTCTCCAAAGGAAAAATACAAAACTTGAAACAGGAGCATTATCTAAGCAAGAATGTTGATAAAATCTGAGTGTACTGAAGAATGGAAGACCCTGAGAAAGCCAGATATCGTGTATTTTTTTCAGCACACACTTATCTAGCAATATGAATCCTCCCTGGCAAAATCATCTAATACATAAGGAACTGGTATTTGACTTGCAATTTCTACAAGCTTTCAGTCTTCTTCCCAATGAATTTAAGAACAGGTGGTGATGGCTCAAGGTGCCCTCTCCATCTCTTCTAGAATGCAATAATCCTCCTGCTGATCACTTAAAAACAATACAATAAGTATTTTAAATAATATAACCTTAAAAAAAAATCTTCATTGGTCCTAAAAACTAGAAATTAGATTAGTTTTCCAGGATACATCTCCTCTCCAATGCTATTTAATTTTTTTTAGATATTTACTTCCCCCATCCAATCACATCTGAACATCTATGTTGACAGCCTCAGTGGGAGCTACAAATTCAAAGCTGTTATCACATGTGATTCCATGTACCATGTATACTAGTTGACTGAATACTCTACTAAAGTATTTTCTGCTTTTTCAGACACTACCTAACATCTTTTACTCAAATCAGATAAATATTATTTGCCTGACAAGCCTCAGGAATTCAGACGCTTTCAAACAATTAAAAGACAACAAAACTACTGCTACACACACAGCCCCCCAAAGCCTCCCCATCTCCCTCATAACCACACACACTGCCCCCACCAAGATCCTGGGTAAATTTAATAAGATAATTTACCAAATGTTTAAAAAAAAAAAAACACGTCTGAAACCATGGGGAAAAGGACAAGGAAGATGCCTTCTCTTTAATTTTCATCCCCTCTATGAGATTCAGTTGTAGTATGCCCTTGTAGCCTGGTGCTAAACAGAAATGAAACTAGTACTAGGACTAGTACTATTCACACAAATCTCAACGATGTTCTCCCTCATCTTAAGTTTTCTCTTTTGCAAAATAGAAAATTTACTGCTCTCAGGAGCATCAATTAAAAGTGCTACATGTTCTTTATACAAGGCATGCCTGTTTTCGATAAAGCAATCAGATAAAAGTTTCTTTATGTTTATTACTCAACATTAACCCAAACATGTATGTATTGCCATAAGTCTGCTAAAGTCTGTAACTCGGAGCGTGAAGCTAGAGAAACCTGTTCCTTTTTATATTCTTCACACCATGTAGTTTCCCTTTCAACTAACTCTTAGTACTACTTGAATCTCATTTATGAGGCAAATAATATTTCTTTGTTACTGTTATCAATACAATTATGATTTTCTTCCATACTAAACACTAAACAATGATATATTGTTTATTTTTATATATATATATATCTATATACTGGAAAAGAAACCTCCCTGTGTTGAGTAGGATGCTGTGTTTAATCATGAAAAAATCAGCAGATATACCATATGCTTGACAATAAAACATTGTATTTAGGTGTGGTAACTACCTACAGACTGAAAACAAGGAGGTCTTTGAAGTATATCAGGGTCTCTGAATTGTAAAAGAAAAGGAAACTGAATCCTTTTACTTTTTCCAGGGAAGTTTCCAGAAAGTCATGTGTCCTGCAAACTCATGGAGGTATGCTCATGGCATGTAAAAGCCTGATTGCCATATTTCTTATAAAGTGCTCTGGAGCTTTGCAAATTTTAAAGAGAGAAGTCTGGCTAAAGATTTAAGTGTTCAGTTCTCACGAGAATAGTGTCAGATTGTTTCAGACAAAAGAAGATCTTGAAAAGATCGGGATGCACTCCTGTGGTTCTGGGTAAGGTTCCCCAGTCCTAGATAAAAGGATGACTTCAGCCCTACTTCTTCCCCTATAGGTAAGCTCTTGACTTTCTTTATCCTCTCACAGAATAGAGCACTTAGGTAATGAAGAGAATTGCAAATAAAGACAGTGACAGCTAATGCCACTAACCACAGCTGAAGCTTTCCTTTGCTAGTACAGAAAGTGTACAGATTTAGCCAAAAGAATATGCGTATACTTGGCCTAAATTTCATTCCCCATATAGAGAGTTTCTCTCTAGCTAGATCCTCAGGGATATAATCCACAATTATAATTTCTCTTCTGAAACTTCATAGTATTCTTACCTATCTGTCTTAATGAGCTTCCTTTGACTTTCAGTAGTCCTGCAGTCAGAAATAAATCAGTATCCTTTTCCTCTTCCAATCTCTCTTCATTGTAATCTTCCTGGGAGTTTCTGCTATTCTACACTCTCCATAGTAACAGAGTTCCAGCATGTAACTATTAAAGAAGTTCTCCTTCTCTAAATTCTAACCCTGTGAAAAGGAGCAAACAGCAATAACCTTCACTCCATATATTCAGATCATAGAGAAGATACTTCAGTGACACTTTGTTCCAAAGACAGACTTCAAAGAAGCAAGTTCTTGTCCTTGTCCATAGCATAAATTGTGTATTTTTAGGGCACATTTGTTTCTGTCTGTATAGGCAGGTTTTCTTTCAGGAATAGGAGTGTGATTATCTGGGGTGGCTCTCCCCCAGCTGGCCTGGGGGATTTGGGAAGAGTTAAAGTCAGCAGGAACCTTTGTTCAGGGGAGAATTATGCCCGGACCCGGAAGTTGCAACAATATGGTTTTCCGGTAAAATGTGCTGAACACAGCAAAATGTGTTTCGTGACATGCGCAGTAAGCAGAGTTATATAACACCATTAGTGGCCAATGGAAGAATATTTATGTATGTGGGAACCAGTGGAGAGTCGACATGTGTAGCCTAAAAAGTGTATAAAAGTAGCAGACATCGTGCAATAAAGTGTTCCAGCCTCTGGATCCACAAGGGTTTTGTGTCGTGTCCCGCCTCAACCCACGACAATTATCTATGCTATATAATTGTTGGAATAGTCCCTGGTACCGGGACTGTATTGTCACAGGGCAACTTTTTCCTACCAAAAAAATTCTTGGGAACAGTTTGTGAGTTTGCTAATAAAAGTGTTGCTTCACAAACACAGTGCCCAAGAAAGCAGATTCCTTAAATATTCCCTGTGGGGTTTATTTATTTAACATTTCTTTCATAGCCATAGTATGGATTTTCCAGAGGAAACAATGGACCATCCCTTTGGTTTTTTTCAGGAAAATAAGAGCTAAAACACTGAGATAATTGTATGGCAGAGATAGGATGTCCCCAAATTTTTTTCTGTGTCACTGCTTCTATGCACTTGTAGGCACAGATTGGTGTATGGGGGAGAAAAGGAGAATTAAAGTCCCTAAATGTTATCTGTGTACTGTATCAGGACCCAGATTTTGGCTTTATTACCTTAAACAAAACCAAGTTGTTGTTATACTCTTTGATCCCTGAACTATTTCCAGTGGAGTTGTCCATATTCCTCTTAGGTCCTACTGTTAACTACTAAGTCAAGAACTGCTTTTGTACATCTAAATATAAAGTTTGGGTTTCAGTCTGTATGTGAACATATGTTCCATCTGATTAGTTTTTGTATAACTGAGATTTCTACAGTTTTACAGAATTGAAATCATATCATATTATTGACATATAGTATCTTTTATTACAGAATAAACCTCCGGACATTTTAAGAAAAATTTTATTTACTCTTCATATAACAGAAGCATGTTCAGAGAGTTAATTTATTTTTCTCCTGTCCAATATTACAACATCTTCAGTAGATTAGAGTAGCATCAGTACTTTGGGGAAAACATTATTTCATTTTGAATTTTCAGTTGGTATGTTTTTACTATACCAAAGGTGGTTACATATAACCACTGTCAAATCAGGGACATAGCTGACAAACTGCTCCCTACACAGCTTACCCATGGAATAAAAAAATGCAAACAAAATCGGGAAATCTTGTTGTAAAAGTTATGTTACTACATTTCTTTTTTTTTTTTTTTTTTCTTTTTAATTGTAGGTTATAGGTTAAAGTAACTAATTTTTTCTTTACTTTTCTTGAGCATAATATACAGCACTCATGTCTATATTTTTATACTAGGATGTTATATAAACACCTCCAGGAACACTGGATATTGATGGATATTGTTTAGAACATAGATGAGTGAATGGCTTGTTATGAATAATTTATCTAAGTCTTTTTCTTATGACATATCTGTGAGCAGATTGCAGTTCTCTTAAATTTATAAACTATTCAGAATTAAAATAGCTTCTTTAAAAACTTGTTAGATTTAGGGACTGAATATGAATTGTTTTTACAGAGTATTCATGTGTTGAATGCCTTGATCAAGAAGGGCATATAGTATTGTTCTTATTTCTTGATTGGATAAATATCCAAGCAGCTCTACTACAAATCCTCACACATGCAAACATAAATTTAGGTTCCAGGTTGTTCTCCTAGATGTGACCTTGTATTATCTGTTTGCAAACATTTTAGCCAGAAAAAAATAACGTGTACTGGATTTAATAAAAAGAAAAACAAAATAGAAAATGGAACTAACAGGAATGCACAAAAAAGTCAATCAGATAATCACAGAAAATATATTCCTTTACCTGATTTATAAACATTAAATTATTATTATTTTCCTTCTTTTTCCTTTTCCATAATTTATGAAATAAGCTCTGCAGACTGTCATTTCTTATTATGAGTCTTCTCTCTCTTCTGTTTATTGAAAGATCTAAACCTGGTTTTTTTCCATGCTAAATGATTACATGTCCTTTTTGTGACATTTAAAATCCAATAAAGCATAGTGTTTAAAGGAAAAGTCAAAGCATGAATTTTTCATGGACAGATTAATCTATAATCTGATTGTTCTGAATATGACTGTTTTACAGGCACATGCAGCTAACTGAAAGGGAATGTGTACAACCTTCCTCATGCATGCATTTCTCAATGTACCTCTCAAGACAAAACTATGTATGTCCTTCTTCATGTTATGAAAAGAATTAATCTCCTACCTACATGAAACTGGTGGGGTTCCTGGTCACTCTGTTGTTCAGATCAGGGACCTGCAAGAATGCATTACAGCCCTTTCTGAAACCAAACTGAGACTGATGTCTGGTTTTGACATATTCATATGGCCAGGAGATTTCACAGTTATGTGAACTTGTAGTCTGAGACAATAAAGTACAGCTAGGTAATTTTATATTTTTATATGAACATGTGTGTAACAACATTTTTATAATTATGAATACCATTAGCAGTGGTAATAATAATAGTAATGATATTGCACAAACATCTATAGAATAATCGGATTTAATTTTTTAATTCACCACAAAAATATATACCAGAAGACAATCACTGCCTCTGACAAGAAACTAGACAGAGGTTGAAGGAGACTAGAATAACTATGAAGACATTCTTGTAATATCACTGTGAATTGTGCTACTGGGTCATTAGAGCTCTTAAGCCCCTGCTCCTTCCTTTGCTCTTACACGTTTGCAAAAGGAGAAAAGCTTGACAACAGATACGAATGAAAAGGAAAGCAGAATGATGACATGCCAAAGATGAGAAAATAGTTGAGGTCAGAGGTATTAGCAGAATATGCTTCTTCCCATTTCTAGTCCCATGTAGTACCTATGACCCCTAATACACTTGCAAATCTTTCCACGTAAACCTATGAGGCACCAGGAGGAATGTTCAAGACAACTTCCAGAAGGAATCCTATTTTTGTCTGACAGTTTTTGACAGGAAGCCAGTCCCACTTCAGCTTCTCTCACGAATAAATACATAGTTATATTATCATTTAAATAACATTTTTCATCTAAGGGTCTCCACATACTTATCAAACAATAGTAACTTACATTGCACAATAGTCTTAGTGACCCTTAAAGAAGTATCACCTGCCTGAAGAAATTTCTCATTGCTCTTTCAGCTTCCACTAAAATCAAAGCTGGGTGATCCAATTCAAAGGTTCCTGGGCCTTTTCACTAGAACTAACCAGGCCATCTGCCATACTCTAGCATGTGAAGCTTTCTGTACTTTCAAATGGGTGATGGGTTGATAAAGAACATTTTAATGTAATGTTGAAATTTTACAGGAAAAGCAAAAGCTTTTCAACAGGTTAGAGTAACCATTTACCTCGTACATTTTTATCACTTTGTAACAGTTTTTCTGTTGAAATAGTGTGAGAAATGCAATGTGGTGTCTGTGTTTACCCAAACTGTCTGGATTTCTGACTCCTGGTTACCTTGGTTTACATGTTACTGTCTCATAGTCAATGATAGACCAGGCTTAGTCACCTCTGAATATAACTCAGAAAGCCTTTGGGTGAAAAGCAGTGTATGGGTACTGTATCTACAGAAAATACCAGACATTTTAACTGTGATTTTCCTTCTGATTGGTGAATTACTTGGGGGGAAAAAGAAAAAGAAAAAGAAAAGAAAAGAAAAACCCTCAAATTTTCACATAAATTATCTCCTAGAGAAAAATATTGGACAAAATAGAATGGCCTTTACAGTTTCCTTCTGTGATGTATATTTTATAGATTTCCTTCATCAAAGAAAGCATGAAGGTATATTAATTTTTTATTTTAATTTTGTTTTATAGTCTTGTGTTCTACAGTACTATCAACACACAGTTTGTGCTTTCAAAAGAACAATATTCCTACACATGGATAATTGAAACTTTTGCATTTCCGTTTACAGATATGGAAGTTTTAAAATTGATGATCTTGTAGGTATTCAAATGTCAGGAGGGCAATAAATTAAAAGTGTTTAGTAGAGATATTGTATCACTTACTGTGCTATTTACCCTAGGATTTTATTTCATCAGGCTTCAAAGATGTCCATGACTTGTTTATCTAATGGAATAGTATTTCTGTATTTGAAATATATTTCAAATACTTTTAGAAAAATCTTAATTTGCTGACTAGCTTTTACAATAATACTGAAGTCTAAAGCTGATATCAGACAACACTGAAAAAATATGCTAATATTTTTTTTATTTTGGAATTAATTACATAATAAAAACTTCATGGTTTAGATTTAGTTACTCAACTAAATTAATACAAGAATAGGACATCTCCAGAAGCCTCATTTCCAATTGCCTAGTTATATTTCATCCTTCTCTGAGCCAAGGCTATTTGAATACTCTGAGGTTGGCTGGATTTTTAGAAATTAGAAATAAAATGTGTTTCATTAAGAGAAGATAATAAAGAAACAAGAGTGCAAAATTAAGATGAGCATTTAACTGCAGACGGGACATGATCCAACATAAATGTATATTTTGTCTTTGATTTCTGTATGTTTACCACAGGAATGTCATAAGTATGACCAAAGCTCTTACCCCTAAATAATCCTTTTAGCTGTGTGAATTTCATTCCAGATTCAAGCCTGTTAAATTCAGTTTCTTAGTTATTCTCCAGAGGAGTAGTTAGGAGAAACTGTAAGTACAGTTTTCTTAGCATCTTAATCCTGTTTCACTTCTAACACACATTTGGGTTCCTGCAGGGAATTGTAGCTTCCCAATTCATCTTTTAGTTCTTCTATCATAGGCAATAGTCCAGTGCACAAGACTGTCTGTCTACTTCTATGACATAAATTAATATGACACTAGACAACTTCCATCTCCCATCTGAAATCTTGAATGCTTGCCTTAAAGAACAAGCATTCTTTTACTGGTAGAGCATAATAGTCTACAGATAATGGACTCCTATTATTAGCCTCTTGCACTATATATGCTTAATGATAACTCCTCACATGAAGACTCCAGAAAGGAGAAAATTAGAAAACCAAAGTGTCTTGGCCCTCGCTCTGTACTCTTTCAGGCATATAAATTATCACTTTGATTTCCATCAATAAAAAGGTGATGTCTTCTATGTGAGAGGAAAATGAGAACCCCTGAGTCTGGATTTGTTTTAAGTAAGACGGACAAATATCGTTCACATCCCATGGCTTTAAATGTCATGGGTTACTCCAGGGACAGGGAATTTTCATATCAGATCTGGTGCCACAGTTTTGGTCCCCTACATATTCTTCCATACAGGTATCTCACATTCTCTGGCCCTTTTTCCCATTTGGTTAGGATTTAGCCTTTCATTTCTCAATTTTAATAGTAGCTGATGATGCAAAAATAAAGAAAGAAAATCTATGAACTGTCTGGCTTGAATAATGTCCCCCGATAGATCTTACTTAAGAGGGAAATTCGGAAGAACAACATCAAAACTTAATGTAAAAAATTCCTGCTGAGCTAAGAATTTTGTTAGTACTCACATACTCTCAGCTATGTTGAGGATGGGCCAAAGACCATCTCAGTGTACCACCACCACTACTGTTTAATCCTTTCTACATGGTTAAGTGAATGGCTTCTCTCCTAATTTTGAAACTCTTCCCGAAGTAATTATTTTAACAAAAACGGCGATTCAGCCTTTGGAATTTCTTCAGCAAATCATTCTCTGATATTATTTATTATTGCACTTATTGCAGCATATAATCTCAGCGAAAAGTGCATCCTGATAATGTAATTAGGTACTACTAGGAAATCGTGTTTATGTGACTGCTTTTTCAACATCTTGTGCAAGTAAAATGCAAGTCTCAGAAAACTCTTTTAGTAATAGTGCCATTCCTTCACATTTTTCTATTTCGACTTGCAATTATTTTTCTGAAATCCTAGTAACTGAGCTACAGTTTTCTTACCAGATGTGTGCCCTTGTCTAAATTCAATAAAATTCATGCAAAGTAGTTCAGCTCTACCCAAAATTGAAGTATGGAAAAAAATTGTGTTCCCTATGTTCAGAAATCACCCAGTGGCTGTTTCTCACAACACCAGAAGCACAGCAAACACTGGAATAGAACACAGAACTATGTTCTGGTGGAGATGTTAAACACATCCCTTTGCTACTCAGTGACAATAAACACATAGGACTATAAGTCCTCCTAAAACTCATGAGTCACATTATCAGTCAGTTATTTTGAGACTGACTTAAAGCCTATGTCTATGGTTGCATGAGTATGGTTTCCTAAGCTGCTATATAATGAGATTGTTCTGTGGGTCATCTTCATGACATGCATATTCTACTCGCTTAAGATGAAGAGAACACTGAACCTAAGACTAACCTAAGAATTGACAATTTGTCACCTTGGACTTATGATCCAAACGCTTGGATATTCTGAGATACACTTCAGTGATGCTAAACTTGGGTGATGTGGCAAAAGTAGTGGCAAGTCAGTGGCAAATCTTGGACCCGCATTTGGGACTCTCCATCATTCACTGTGGTAAGCAGGCTCTCTAAGCGACTAAACTTAGCCTGGTCAAATGAAACATTTACCTGAAAATCCATACATCAACAAAGCTAATGGGATCTTGTGAATGTTAATCCTAATGCCTAAACAACAACTGTAAACTTAACATTTGTAGAGTTATTCTGGCCATCAAAAATTACATTAAATGGGTCAAAAAAGGAGTAAAGCTTAAAACGAGTAGGTAACAAGTAGGTTAACATTCTTAGACAAGAATATTCAAAAGACTATCAAGAGAATGTTCAAAGATGTACCTGATGCTTCTGGTATTATATAGTTTGATAAATATTGTTCTGTCAGAAGGTTAGGTAAGAAAATATTATCCTAGGAAAAGCAAGAATTTTAGACTTCCTTTATAATCAAACAATTTCTAAAAGCTGGAAGATGATTTTAGCTGTCCCTGACAGCTGTTCAGCCTGTTAGCACTACTGTCTAATCCCATATTAAAGGGATCTAATGAGAACATTAGTGAAAAGCAGTAGGGTCTACCCCAGCAAACTCCATCAAAGAATACGTGTAATAATGATAGCATTATTAATAACATAGAATGGATTAGGTTCTTGTTAAAGAGAAGATACTTCTCCAGAAGATATTCCCACATGCTTGGGAAGCCCACAAATATAGGCTGCAATTAGAAATAAGCCTTATGTTTTATTACTATAGATTCAAGCAGATCCCATTTTTGAAAATTTTATATCAAAAACCTGGTGATAGTGGCAACAAAAGTCTATCTGAATTAGTCCACTGTTACTTTACCTGCTGAAAATATATGCTTTACTGGTTTTAGCCATCTACTTCTTGTCTTCCCTTAAAACACGGAAAGTGCTTCCTGCAGTATTTTACCTATTATGGGCTTAGTGCTAAAAATGCTTATAGGTACTAACAAATATTTTATGGTTTCAATTGGATGCTTGAGATAACAAAACATTAAACAGGAGATTAATCAAAAAATATATTTTCTGTTTTATCCTTTGATAAAAGGTTGTCTCATATTTAACAACTGACATTGGTGATTATGTGTGCTGGTAATTCAGATCTTAATGGTGCTCCCTGCCAAGCCACCCACAGCAGGAGCTGGCACAAGGCCTGTGCTGTGGATGGATCAGAAATGACACGTGTGTAGAATCGAGTAATTTTTGCAGTGGGAGTGACAGCTGCTCAGTGTTAGTTGAAGGTCTGGAGAAGAAAGAACTACTTTGCTCTGACTGACCTTCTGTAGCAAAACTTATATCTGGCATAACTATGTACCATACCACTGAGCACAATTAAACTGGGCCTGTTTATACCCTGGCTATAATTTGGTCTTTACTTTCAATCTCATTAATAGAGTGATGCAGTTGAGAGCCAGTCATTTCTAACCAGATATATATTTTGCTACTGTCTTGGTAATGTAGGCTTTGAATTTCTGCCAATACCAAATTTAATTGAATAAATATTGGAATGAATTTGAGTTTGAATCATAAATTAATTTCTGAGAGAACACCTCCCAGTAACAGCTTTCCTTTGTGTGATCTTTTCTCACAGGTGACAGGGAACCACACCCTCTGAAATCCTTACCAATAGGCAGAAGCCATCTTCCTAGTCCCCTCCTATTTCTTTTCTCACTTCATGAAAATCTGTTGTCTCTACTGGCATATTTATTGCTACTCTTGCAGATATATGAACTATACCAAGCATAACCTGACCACAGATGGTATAAAGCTCACTTTAATCAATCTCTTGCTGTATTCCTGGAATCAGAACTGGTCTGGCCCCAAATTCATAAGCTTGTTATGTCAATGCCCAGACTGTACAAACTATCAGTTGCATGGGCACTAATCTGTTTATTTTTATCCAAAGAGCTATAGACTGTTTTCACAATACAGATTTCACATGAGAAAATGTTTGTTTGCTGTTCACTAATACTCTAAGTTTTCAAGGGCCACTAATCTGTCCAGCCTGAGTGATTCCAGGATGTTTATACTCCTCATTTCCTAGCAGGTAATCAGATGATATAGAAAGCTTAGATCTCTAAAAACCTGGTTTAGGATCATTTTGTGAAAATCTTTGGTTAGAGATAAATATTAAAGCAGCAGGGATTGGCCTGATAACAAACTGGATAAGACTAGTCTGGCGAGATGAAAGTTGGCTCGCTTTGGCATCTAGTGAGGGACACGCTGGGCAGCGTCTGCCATCGTCTGGCACCCAGCAGCAGGTGAGCAACAGGCCTGGCTGTTCGTTAGCGAGAGCCGTGTGGGTATGAGCCAGAAGAGCAGCTCCCCTAGAGGCCCCTCTGACCTGCTTATGGAACAGGGTTGGAAACAAAAAGATTCAACGGAAATCCCATCAGTGTTTTACAATACTGGGTTCTTGCTTAGCATTCAGTTCTGAGATCTCTGAGTATTTTCTGTCTTTTGAGAAATGCAACAATAATGGGTTAATATGTATGCTTAAAATCTGACAAAGTTTTTTTCTGAGCATTCCATTTTAATACTGAGCTAGATTTGAACCCCGGCCTTAAAAATATTTTCTGTGGGATCATTATTTCCAAGATGAAAAAGAGGATGTAGCACTAGGGTCTGCAATGTGTGAGATGGAAAATACTTTTTCTGTGCATTAATTTATTTTTAAGTTGCTGTTGATGTTTCTCCAAGGTCTAGAAATTAAAATAAATAATTGAGAAAACAGGGTAGTGAGTAGAAATGAAAACAATCAAATTTAAGCCTTAAAGGAACACATCACATTATTCTGGAAGTTATCCCATACCAGTGCAATTTACTACACAGATGATATCTCCTTCTGTATCCATGTCCTTGGATAGGGAGAAATGTAATATAATACACTAAAAGAGAATATCAGATTTTGCACAGCTTTTTTAAAAAATGCACTCAAATACAAAGGAACGTTAAATCAGTTTGAAAAAATAAGTAGAAAGAACACCATGCCTAATTTCTAAAAAGAACCTCTCAAGATGCTTTAACAGCTTGTTAGTGGTGAGGGATATTCAATTCTTATAATTACTATAGAATCTGAGAATATTATATGAACTTTACTAAGTTTTTATTCAGGTAAAATCCCCATTAGTTTCAATAGCTAATAAGTTTCTGATTCTGAGGATCCAATAAAATTGTAATAATACAACTTTAAGGCCTGAAAGAAAGTGTTTACATATAAAAATCTTTAGCAACATAAAGTCATTTGCACACAGGTCCCACTGAACATGATGATGAACAAAAAGACGGAAAATGCAGCTTTGCTGGAACAACATCCTGGGCATCATGATTCTCAAAAAGTCAGTTCAACACAGTTTTCTTGAATGGAACTTAATTGGCATAATCCTGCAAGATGCTGAGTGCTCATAACATTACTGAAATGCCGCTCTTGATATAATGGCTTTAATAATTTGTTTCTTAATTTCCCCATCTGTATGATATGGCTGGTAGGATTCAAAAGCTTTTGTAATGTACTTAGGTCATGTCTGAATGCAGAGTAGTTTGAAATGCAGTCATTCATATCGCACAGTAGAACTTAAAATTTCTTACAGTGTCTGTATGCTGTGGTTTAACCTCAGCCAGCAACCAAGCACCATGCAGCCACCTGCTGGCTCCCCCACCAGCAGGATCTGGGAGAGAATTGGAAGGGTAGAACCCAGAGAAGACAAAAGCAAAAGCCACACACACAGGCGAAGCAAAACAAGGAATTAATTCACTGCTTCCCATCTGCAGGCAGGTGTTCAACTGTCCCCAGGAGAGCAGGGCCTCCCATCACACCTAACAGCTACTTGGGAAGACAAACAGCATCATTCCAAATGTCCCACCTTTTCTCCTTCATCCCCCTCCACTTTATATACTGAGCATGATGTCCTCTGGTACGAAATATCCCTTTGGTCAGTTTGTGTTACCAGCACACTGTATAAGGTTTAGGGTGGTTCAGGAAGAACAAATCCGTCTAATTATTCTGTTCCAAATACTAAAAGTAGTTGAGAACTTCACATGACAGCAGACTTAAAATGGCTGTGCATTTTCTCTGTAATGTTTTTTACAGCTCTCTTGGCTGTACTTAAAATGTTGCCTTAGAGCATCCTTAACTACTTATTTTTTCCCCAGAGTAATTAAAAAATAATCTACAATGGGCAAAACACAGTCCTATGTATGCTATGAAAGCCATAAAATGGTTTAATCTGATGTGCATAAAGATATGATTTTGGTACAATACAAGGAAAGTTTTCACAAGACAATAGGGTTATTATTAAGAGCAATAAATGTATCTCAACATCCCATCATATAGAGAATATTCAAAACCTTGTGAGTTTTAGGATTAGTTATATCAAAGGGTTATAACATCACAGAAGAGCTATTTAGACAGACTAGATGACAGACAGGTTATCTAATCCAACACGATTCTTTAACATAGGAGATCATCAGTGTTTAATTAGGTCAGTACTGGCTTTGCCTAGCTAAGCCTTGACAAGCTCCAGAGATGGAAATTCCATTGTCTGTTCCAGAGCTGCATTACTCCTCATCAAATTTTTTACCTAATAACAAACCTTAGTATTCCAAGCCTCAGTTTGTGGCAGGCCAGGCAGCCTGCTTGGTCCCTAGGAGAATAAGAGAAGGAGTCCTTTTGGTACACTTTCCTGGTGACACAAGAGAGAAGGAGGTAGTTGGCATGGTTTTACCAAAGATTAATCATGTCTAATCAAGTTGATTGCCTTGTATGATAAAATAATAAGGTCTGTGAATGAGATGAGAGCAGTGAATATCATTTACCTTGATTTTAGCAAGTCTTTTGATACTGACTTACTTACACAATATTCTTGAATGCAAATTAGTATATTTCATTCTAGATGGGTAAAGGAGACTGGAGAGTAGTGAGCCCAGAGGGTGATGGTTAATGGGTTTTGTGCTCTATCTGAAGGTGGTAAAAGTGTAGAACTGCAGGGGTTTGCTTTGGTACCTGTCCTGTTTGACACCATTATCTTGAAGAAATGACTGTGTACAGTCTCCTCAGGTTTGCAGATCACATTGAAATGGAGGGGAGAGCTGACGTGGTTGAGAGCAGGACTGCCATCCAAGTGTCCTGGATAGGCTAAAGGAATGGGCCAACAGGAACCCCATAAAATTCCACAAAGACAAATGCAAAATCCTGCATCTAAGAAAGAAGAAGTACTGGAAACAATATGAGCTGGGAAGAGCCTGGTTGGGGAGCAGTTTTGCTATAAAGGACCTGGGGGTCTTCGTAAGAACGTGGGGGCCTTTATACACAACAGGCTCAGCATGAGCCATCAGCGTGTCCTGGCAGCAAAGACAGCAAACTGCATTCTGGGGGAAATGAACAGTGTCAGGGCAAATAAATATGGGGAAGTTGCACTCTACTCAGCACTCATGAGACCACATCTGGAATACTGCACCCAGTTTTGGATCTCCCAGTGTAAAAAAATATCCTGAACAACTGAACCAAATTCAGAAGAGAGTCACCATGATATGGTTGGGGCTGAAGCATTTGCCCTACCAAGGAAGGCTGAGGAAGCTGGACTTGTTCATACTGGAAAATGGAAAACTTCAAAAAGACCTAAGGGCAGCCTGCCAGTACCAAAAGGAAGGTCACTGAGAATATGGTGTCAAGCTCTTCACAGGATGAAGTACAAAATGCATAAGCTGAATCAAGAGAGATTCAGACTGCATATAAAGATAAACATTTATAAAATGAGGGCAATCAAACAATGGAAGAGGTTGGCAAGGGAGGTTATAAGGGATCTGACCTCCAGTTGACTATGCTTTGAGTAGGAAGACTGATTAGGGACTTGAGTTCCTGCTCATCCTGAATTATCTTATTGCCATTTGTTGAAACATTTGCTGTGAAGAGTTTTGCTCTCTCATGTTTGTAACTAACTTCAAGGAGTTATTTCATTGTCCCTTAGTCTTCATTCTGACAGTCCAAAACCCCTCCACTAATCTCTTTAAATAGGTTGTTTTCTCTGAGCATCTCCATATATAACTTTCAGGGTGTTTAAGATCACCAGTTTTCTTTAGGGACAGAGACATCTTTAGAGAGAATAAGTCATACTTGTTTCCCATTGAACTTGTGTCAAATCTATGTAATTGTCTTTCACCTGATCACCCTTCTCACAGGTGCTCCAGCCCTTTCCACAGTAATGATCAAGAATAAATCTCCATATATAAATAATCAATCAAAAAATAGTGAGATGACTCAAGTGCTTTGGGCATACAGATGTGTAAATTTTTCCTAGGCCCAAGCTGAAAAATGAAACAATTTGTAATACACTATGAATACACTGTGTCCAGAAAGTCAAAGAGAGGGATGTGAAAATTAAGAGGAATGTAAGAAGCTAGAATTTTATCTCTGTTCAAATTTATGGCAGCATTTCACTGATGGCAACATTTCAGCACAACCAATATTTCATCCACTTTTTCCAAAATAATAATTCTCAGAGATCACCCCTAAACTTTAATCCTATATTTTGTGAAAACTAAATTGTTCTTGATCTTGTCCACTTCTGTTTTTGCTGCCTAATCGGCATTATTACACATCAATGTACTAACCTTTTCTGCTCATAGAAGAAGAAAAAAAGAGTCTATCTTGCATGGAAAATAGTATACAGAACATGTTCAGCACTGAACCCAGTAAGATATTTCTATGCTTGTGAATCACAAGAGTTCTCTGTTTATTTCTGTTTCCCAAGTTATTCTTTTCCTCTGGAGCAGTACTGTACTTCAGGCATTGACATGAAAGCTTAGCAAGAAACATCAGGGGTTATTGATGTCATATGTGACACATGAATGTGATGTGATGTGTATCTCTTAACACAGCACAGAAACTGTTTTCTTTTTTTTAAGTGCATGTAGAAAAAGTTGCAACTCCAAAATGACTCTTCATTTTCAAGGAATTGGCAGACTAATATCTTAGTGCTGTCATAAAGAGGAGTTTGTGCTCTAACTTTAGTGACTCAATAAATTGCAACACCAATATAATTCATCACATTGTCAGAAAGGAAGAATGAAGAAGAAGAGTAATAAAACATCTTATTGTATTGTAGAGACAGTATTTGCAGTTACCAAGGCAGTAGGGTACCAAGCTGATTCGTATCTAAATATCAGATCACTAAAAATAGCTCAGTTAATAACTGTAATTTTAAAAAGCTTAAATTTTTAATCTGATTTTATTTTTTTTTTCCTGGAGAGTGTTGTTTTGGTTTATCTCCACATCTTTATCTCAATAGGGAGTTTTTTAGTTTAGGCTCTGGGTGAATTCTGAGAATATTACTTCTCATTTCTGATTATTATCTTAAAATTGTTCTCTCTACACTAAACTTTTCTGAGGTGAAATTTCTTATTTAATGTAATGGGTCATGTTCCTTTGCTTCTAACTCACTTAGAGAAATGCAGCAGATTAAATCCAGTCTTCTTTAAAAGAAATTAATGCAGTGTCACAAGTGATGTTCCTTAAACTAGAAAAAATGGGAACAAATAGAGGAATGATAGGTAAGAAACTGGCGAAGGAAATCTGAAAAATGGTCCAAAATTATATTGTTTTTTTCATTGAAGAAACTTATTGGTGAAGTTCATAAAAGGTTAGCCTTGGGTCTGATATTATTTAGATATTTCATTAGGGGCTTGTCACAAAGTGTAAATGTGATAATGAAATTTATTGATGATATAGAATTGGAAAGCACTTTAAATACAGAATATCATGTAAGGATGGCAGAATGATTCTGAGAACTGCTATAAAACATAAATAGGACAACATAAAAACCTCAAAATGCAGGGTCAGGCATTTCAGGCTAGACCCTAAAGTACTCTTAGGGTATAGCCTGCTCTGTTTACCTTTCATTTCAGCTGTATAAAAGCATACAAACTTCTAGAGGTAGAGCTCACATCTATCTGGTCAATCAGGAGTAGATGCCTCTGAAGTCCTCATGAGTGACATCTTATTTGCCTCATTTAAGTGCTTAACCTTGGGCACATGTATCCTTGCACTGGATATAAATCTTACTATTTCTTTAAATACCTAAAATTGGAGGCATTAGTTAGTTATCTAAGTTAAATGAATAGGATTTATCCCTAGGAGCCTATCAGTTTGACATGTGAGTCCTACCAGTCTGGAATCTAAAATACACAATTAAGAGCCTTGATCTCTCATGGTGTACATGATATATTAGGCAATCCATAAATGACATTGTTGAGCATATATAGAAGTTAGGAAGGCAAGCATGTCAAAATCACATTATTTTATATAGTTTAAGCAAGAATCCTCACTGGATTTCCCTTTCAAATGTACAGACTGATGGAAGAGGAGGTAACACTAAGCATTATGAGGGTTTTGGGAGAAAAGCACTTTCTCCAGCTGACTGAAGATGGGCCAGGATGGACTCAGGTATAATGTAAGTTCCTAAAAGGGACTAAAAATGCTGGGGTAGGTTGTTTTACACACAGAGATTGCCTATACAAATTTGTCTAAGTCAGGAAACTTAAGCTTTCTTACATCAGACTCTTATTCCTCTGTTCACAGGCATGGGTAGAGGTTTATCAAGTCTGGAAGTTACAGATTAGATGGTACACTGTACTTGTCATCTCCTTATTTGTGACTTGCGATTGAGACCCAGTTCTCACCATCTTTTTATCCTTTTCCTGCTCTTACATGTATTAAAAGCAAATTGACTGGATTTCTGCAGCAGCAATAACGGCTCAATATAACATAGCCCAGTGTGCCTCACTCCTCACACAAACAGCATATTGAATGCTATCATCTCTCTTTTTCAAATGCTGTTAAGTGAGTCTTTTCCTGTCTAAGATTCTACACAATTAAGGACAAAAAAAAGTCAAATTGAGTAATGTCGTATTCCACTTAGCAGTATTTTCCTTAGACAGCTTCATTGATTATTTAAGTTTCATGTCCATTGGTTTTTATATGTTTCCTGTAGGTTTAAAAGTTTTACTGTTGGTTGTTAGTGTTGAAACACTAATAAGGGCTTTGTTAGTGACTTAATTGTTAGGCTTGAGGCACCTTTTACAAGGACACCAGTAAGGGCTGCCCAGTGTAGTTAATTACAGAACTGAGTTTTTATGATTGCTTGTCTGTTTAGACAAATGAATACATTTTCATGATTTTATGAGTCAAGAATATGTAAAAAAAAAACTGCAGAGTGAAAAAGGTTTCAAGATGCTTACAGTTACTAGGGTTTTTTGTATGATTTTATATGCCAGTGAACACTTTTGCTTTTGTGCATGGTACTGCACTTCATAGTATGCTTTTTTCCCAGGTATGTGGAGCTCTTGGATAACAAAACTGCACCTTTTCAGAACCTAGGCAAGTAATCTGGGATGTTAGTACTGGCATATCATCTCTTTTTAAGCTATCTGGGGAATGTACATAGAAAGGTGAATTTAGATGCTGTCAAACACTTCTGTGTGCCTAAATATCTCACTAAATCTAATTGTCTGTCCTCAGAGAAGTTCATTACTTATTTTTGTGGCTCAGTCTGTGGTTAGTCCAACCTTGAATAGAAAAATACAACCCAGTGGGAATCAATTACTTTAGAATTATTTATTAATTATTTAGTTTCCAAACTACTCTTTAGCTGCATTAACTATCCTCAGTAAAAGCCTTAAAGACGGGAAGGAAACTGCAAACTTCTACATGAGCTGCTCTCTAACCTTAAAGTAACAAATAGGGAAAGGAAAGAAGATGGGGCACAAATGGGGCCAACCTCATCATTGCTGTCATTCTGTAAACAAGAGCTGTCCTTTTGTGAGACATCTCTGCATGACATATTAGCTGCAGTGAAACCATTTTGAATGAAATTAGGAAGTAACCATGTTTCTGACAGGTTTGCATTGAAAGTTTTCCAGTATTAGGTACATCTTGAGACTAAATATCCATTAAAATGATCTGTTTTCTCACGTAGTAAAGTAGGAAAGGTATTAAAAACGTGCTGCCAGGTTGACTTAATGACTAATCCAATAATATTCATGCAATGCTAGGGCAATTAAAATTATTTTTAATGCTTTAAAATTTGCATTTAAAAAAACTAACCACATTTTCCTACTGTATTTCCAACCCTTTATTTCCCTTGCAGATAAGCTATTCCAACCTTTTTTTTTTTTTTTTTTTTTTTTTTACCCTGGGACATTATATATTAGCTGTTAAATCTAAATCAGCACTGTAATGACACAGTGAAATACATAGCTCATTCCAATAAAAATATGGTAGTAGAAACAGACTCTAAGGTCGTTAACTC
The DNA here is from genome assembly GCF_022539395.1 of Myiozetetes cayanensis. Lineage (NCBI taxonomy): Eukaryota > Metazoa > Chordata > Aves > Passeriformes > Tyrannidae > Myiozetetes > Myiozetetes cayanensis. The sequence goes on from NW_026086604.1 coordinate 24,692,506, forward strand.
TTCCCTCTTCACATTATACTATATCTATGAATGCATGAGCACATCTATGAAGGAGCAACTTTAAATCCTGTAAAATCAAAGTTAATCTACATATATTTAAAAAACATTTTCAGCTAATGTAAAATATAAAACTGTTTTCCTGAGAGACTGTTTACATATGCCAAAGTAGATGATACTTCTCTGTTTTCATGTATTTCAAATTTTTACTGCAATCCAAACTTTGTACTAGGGTCAAGAGGAATAGAAGTGGAGGGTGTCACATAAATGCTCTCACATCACAGTATACCATCAGCACCAACAGATGTTTAATTTTTCCTTTAGAATGGAAGTATGTTCATCCCTATTTTGTTGAGAATTTACAGGTATGTTGTTAGGTAAGAGATTTTTTTTGGAGTACTTAAGGTAGGAAGTATCATTATAATTACATCTTGCATATATGAAAGGAAGAGAAATTCACCATGTGCCCTTTAAGTCATTTCTTCATTAGATCATGCCTTTTAGGAATGCATTCAGTTTTCAATTCAGTGTCATAAAAATCTAACACAGTTCCTGTTAAACTGTCTCAGTTGTTAATTGCCTTCATTAACTGAAGTAATTAATTTTGACATATAATATCACTTTCTCATTTTGGTAAACTATCTCTTTAGATTCTATTCCTACTTTAAGGGTAGGTATTCTAGATAAAATCTAGATATTGTATTAAAACCATGATCATCTTTTTGTGAAGTATTCAAGAAATTATTATTTATAATGGCAACTAGGACTAAAGTTTAATTTCTGATGTCTTTCCATAAATAGCATTAACAGGAATAACTCCCTGAATGGGTTTATATTTTGCATTACTATGCAGAAGCATACAGAGAGCTTTGAAAATATATGCATAATATTTTAATAAAATAACCAAAAGAGGTAGAACTGCCTACTTTAAAACAAACAAACAAACTAACTAAAAACCTTCCATCATATTTCGTGTCTACATATGTCAAAAAGGCTGATCTCTTTTATTACAGATGCTTCACAAATAGGGAAGGTATAATTGGTTTGAAGCCTAAGTATCATGATAATCTAGAGCTGTAATTTAAAATGCTCTAATGTTTAATATTTCACATCCATCATACCATATACTTTACAGCAATATATATATTTGGTACCATTTCTTTCATCCATTCTGCCTGCCTATATTGGATCAATTATACTTTTTATTTAAGTGAAAGATTCCATTCAGTATAGCTACCTGAAAAATATGGATAAACTGTGAACTGAGCACTGCCACATTGCCAGCTTTCTTGTAGTCCCACTGAGAGAAGGCTAAGGAAGGTGTTGCCCACCTAAATGCAATCTCACTATTTCCCATTAAGTTTTCACCTGCCAGTGATAATTTCCATTTAAAATACTGACATTTTCTTGGTGCCAGTGTGGTGGAGATAAACTTAAGAAACTGCTTTCAGTTCATCCACGCAAATTAAGTAAAAACTGAAATCTCTAAATTGTGTTGATTAGTAAGTTCTTCCCTGATCTGTAAAGATGAACTTTGTATAATTTCACTTTGTTCTAATACTGTAAATGACTTACATGGGTAACAAGTTCTAAATTGAAGTTAAAATCCACAATACAGATAATCTATTTTTGACAAAGTGTTCTATCAAGATATCAAAGAATATTCAATATACTTCCCTTATATTGATTATATAGGATAAATGAAACATTTCTCACTTGAAAATCAAATCAGAGAAAAATTTGACATTCTGGTAACTTATGTTATATTTAATAAGCAGACAGATTTCCATCCCTTTGTGTTTGCACTAGCTGCTCAAAGCTTCTGCACCAAATTAATATGTTGTTAAACAACTCACACTTGAAAACATCTGATAGTATTTAACCTATTTATTTTGTGCATCTTCAAAAAGTCTCTATACTATAATAGCTCAGAGATTAAAAGAAAGTCATAGATGGGATTCGATGGGAAAACAGGTTTGATTTACATTTGGCTAAATCCAGAAATCCAGATTTTCTGTTTTGGGATAAAGGTTGATGATTCCTTCTGAATCAGAATGGGAACTATCTTTTCAGAATTTCTAATAATGTTAAAAATATTTTTGGTCTCTGAAAATCTGATTTTGGAAGTAACTGTGATGCCTATGAGGACTTGTCAGCTTATGTAACCCTTGTCATAGATGAATTAGGCAGATTTATTTCTCATAGGATGTCACTCCAGGTCACCCTCCATCCCTTTCTGTCCTTTGTACACTGTCTGCCAATTCTATGCAGTTGTCCACAGTTTTCTCTCCGCTGTTCTCTCCATCTGTGTTTACCTCACAGGCAACGTTTTCCATGGGAACATGTGCTATTGCCATTGTTTCTGTGGCGATTTGACAGTCGGACCCAATTGTGCTCAGCTGTAGATCTTCGTGCTATAGAGGGCTGCCCACATTGCTTGGCATTCTCCTAACTGTGACAGAGTCTGTCATTTCTCTAATGAGGTCCAGATGACTTCAGGGGATAAAAATATTTTTCTAGCTCATCACACTTTGTTCTGTTACCTGGGAAGACATTTTGCCAGATCTAACACTACCAGCTATGGATCCTCTTCTGTTTGTTTGCCCTTGCCATCAGTTTCTTGGATGTCTTTCCAAGGGATTATGCATGCCTACTGCTATCCATTATGTTTTCAGATTCCCAGATGCCACTGAACCACTTGACATCTTCTGTAATGTGTTGCTCATTTCCTGAGTCAATGTCAGATAGGTCAGAAATGGTAAAATCCATCTTTAGTTCCCTCATGACATATTTTGCCCTCCAGATAGACTTTCTCTCAAAAATTCTGAAATTAATCTTTCATCATCCATATATTTCCTAAATAGTGATCTGATTTTTTTTCTAGGTCTAGTTGAGAACTGTTTGAGGCTATATGTCTTCTATACCGTTTGCACTCTTCTCATTGTTCAAACATATGCCAAATAATCTTGCATATACAGACTTTAGACTACATTTGTTCAGTGTGAAACATCCATTTTTATTAGGTCTGCTCCTAAATCTGCAAGGCTATCCCTACAGCCCCCTCAGTAATGTGGTATATTTGTTCCTTAAGATCTGTCCATTGATTCAGTATCCTTCTTAGCATTTTCATGAAGTATGCTGGAAAGTTGATGGAATCAGTATTTTGCCTTCCAGAGCTATCGTCTAGAAATCTGGTTTGCATCACTTGCCAACAGTTGTCAGAAGCAAAATATTTTGAATTAGATGAATTTTATTTATGTTTTATTGGAAATTAACAGAAACTTTTGATTACTGATTCAGGTAATGAGGGGAAAAAAAAAGGAAAATATACACAACTGAGCATTAACATTTTCCTCCCTTCTCCCCAGGCTCATCTTGCCAGTTAACAGGATTCCAGTCTTCAAGACATTTTTACACTGCATTAGCCACCATCCAGAAGTTTGTATGTACGTATACTGGGACCAGTGGTGCTCCTGAACATGTTCCAATTTTTAAGGCAATTTTTAAGGCCATTACTTCTGCAAACTGACTAAACCCTCCAGTCCCTTCACCAACTGCAGCTTCTCCCATGGAGGGATTCCAAGTAATAGCTCACCACCTCCTGATTCCTGCTGTAATTTTACAAGATCTATCTGTAAACAAACTCTATTGTTTTTATATCAATTAATTCATTATGTGCTGAGGTTTCTGTTGGAGAGCTCAGCTGGTTTTGGGGTCTCTGAGCTGAGACATCGAAGATGGAACGCCTACACCTGGCAGAGTGTCAGCCACAGATGGAAAGGACTGTGACACAGAATGGATTTCCTGTCAAGAATGCTGACTCATTGTATTCAGACATGCATGGATGTATGTCCAATGGTGGGTTATTTATGTTACTAACAAACCAATGGTGCTTATACAGGTGTCACCTAAAATTGTATAAAGTAGCTGCACAGCTGTAATAAAGGGTCCTGGTATCCTAAAGCCATGTCGTTTCCACCTCAACCACGACAGCACCAATAGCCCCAGGAATTTGGTTTCCTCTCATTTTTTGTTTACTGGCTACAGACTAATAAACTCAGCTAATCCCAATCTGGAGTTTGAGTCAGTACATTCTTACTGTGCAAAGGTCAGCACACATTTTTGCAACATAGCACTAGTTGTTCTTCCAACAGTGGGTTTTAAATCCTTGAACTAAAAATTTAGGGCAGGTAGTTGAGTATAATCACAGTGATTGTTCTGTGCTTAACACTGCAGTGGCATGCAGAATGTCCTTAACCACAGCTTGAACCCTTTACTCCCCAGAAATGTAATTATTTCTTTGAATCTTTTGTGGCTTCAGCTCCTGAATCCTAACAGCTTGCCTTGTATCTCTTGAGAGAATCATTGCTAAAAGCTCTTGCCCTTGTTGCTACAAGCTGCTGCTCTTTCCTTTGGTTGTACATAACGAAATTTTTACATCTCTTTCTGGATTGGTACTAATGTCATTGCATGGATTGCCTCCTGCTTTACCTAGTCAAAAGCTCAATGCTACTTTTCTCTCTCAAAATGACAGGGTTTTTTATCACTATATAAAGGTTCAGTCAATTGGCTGCAACTGAGGATATGCATACACCAAAACGCATTAGTGTATTAAGGCATCCCAGGCATTTACTTGAGCAATTGGTTAAGCTGTGATATGTCTCTGCACATATGGCCATGAAAAACCTAAAAAAATATATTTCTTCAGTAGATCTTGAGTGGGCTCCTTTTGGAACACTTAATGGCAAATCTGGCATTGGAAAAGTACTGACTACATGTTGATCTCTTATTTTGTGTACATAAAAAGGTTGAGGAAGAGCTGCAGTTGTGGTCTATGTGAGAAGAAACCAGGGGCTGCCCCATTCTAGACACATCTGCTTATAGATGGCTCTGTTCTAGACCCACTGCAGGACACAGCTCAGGAGTGCTGGTGATGTTCTGTGAAAACATAGTTAAGAAAGGGCAAAACCTACCCCACTGTCTGAAGAGGAGAAAGAAATAAAGAGAAAGAAACAACCCTGTGAACACCAAGGTCAGAGAAGCAGGAGAGGAACAGGTGCTCCAGTCACAGAGTGCTCCAGGGCAGAGATTTCCCTGCAGCCTGTGGAGAAGACCACAGTGGAACAGGTGGATATTTACTGAAGGACTACAGTCCTTGGAAAGGACCTATGTTGAAGTTGAGGGAAAGTGAGAGAAGGAAGGAGCAGTAGATAATAAACTGTTATGAAATAACCATAGCCTCCTATTCCCTATCCACTCTGTACTACTCAAGGAGCAGGGGACAGATAGAGGAACCAGGAATGAAGGAGCCTGAGAAGTTACTGGTGCATATAGGTGTTTTAATTTTCGCCTTTGTTTCTCACTAATCACATCTATTTTAACTATTGATAAATTAAATTAATTCTCCCCAATTCAAGTGTGTTTTGCTCATGATAGTAGTTGGTAGGTGATTTCCTGTCTTCATCGTGACCCATGGGTTTTTTCATTCTATGTTCTTCCTATCTCCTGGTGAGGAGGTGGAGTGAGTAAGCAGCTTTGTGAGAATCTGACTGTAGTCCAAGGTTTAACTCCCTTTACTTAGCACTTCTGGAATTATTCTTTCAATTAATGTATCATCAATGTAATTTAAAAAAATTCTAGATATTTGTTGATTCCAAATTGGGTGGAAGGTGCCAAGGTGGATGGTAGGGATGTGTTTCACCCCTGGATCAGCTGCTTCTAGGTCCATACCACTCCAGGACCAGACAAATTGGTATATTGCTTCTACAGCCAGAGGGCAGAAAACAAGTATTTGCAATACCAGTTGTAGCATATAAGTTATATTTGTTGTCTTCTAGCTCACAGGAGAGGGGCAACATGTTTGAAAACACAGCAGAAAAAGGTGGGGGTGTGATTTCATTCAAAAGACTGAGAGGACACCCACTCATTGCAGTCTGCAAGTTCCTCACAAGGGGAGGAGAAGAGGCAGACACTGATCTCTTCTTTGTGGTGACCAAGACCAGAGGGAATGGCCTGAAGTTGTGTCAGGGAAGGTTTAGGTTGAATATTAAGGGTTCCTTGTCCAGAGGGTGGTTGGGTGCTGGTACAGGCTCCCCAGGTGCAGTCACAGCACCAAGTCTGACAGAGTTCAAGAAGCATTTGGATGACACTCTCAGGTACATAGTGTGACTCTTGGGGAATGTCCTGTGCAGGGTCAGGAGTTGGACTCAGTGATCCTTGTTCGTCCCTTCCAACTCAGCATATTTTGTGATTCTGTGATCTTCACCTTATTCCCTCTATAGTAGCTGCTGCACTTTATTAAATATGGCAGAGCCATGGCACTGGTCTCCTCTGACTGTCTATGGTTTTGGCACACAGTAAAGGACTCACACTGGTGTTAGAACCAGATGAAACTTGGCTGTGATCAGTCAGCTCATCGTCTCTTCCCACATCACAGCCACAACTGCTGCCCCTGTACCAAAAACCTGCACTGATATAAAAAAAAAAACAGTAGAGCCAGTCTTGAGCAATAAAATATTGTTCTCTCCAGACTGAAGCAATTTAATATCATTCACTGCATTTTATCTTCATTACACCTTCTTTATGGAGATTTTTATACATGATAAACATGATAATGTGACTAAATATGTTATATTTGTCTTAAAAACTACTTCTGGAAAGTGATCCACAATGAACAGCACTTTTAAGAATCATGTCTTTAAGTATAACACATTTTACAGCTCCTTAAGTCTTACCAATAGAAGCCACTTTCTATCAGTGCCTGAAACATAATTTAAAAATAGTGTATTGTGGTTCTAGAGTCTGAAGAGGTAAGGTTCTCTAGAAGTTGACTGTTTCCATAGCTACATTTGGCTTTGTTCCAAAGTACTTATTCGTGCACTAATCAAATACTCAACTCTGGATCTGACAGGACAACTCCCTGTCACTACAACTAATATAACACTAGTTTCTTTAGTTACATGAACTCAGTGCACAGATTAAAACATACTAGGTTTCTAAAGATAAATTGATTTTTTTACTAAGAAAATTCTTACTAATTTTTTTACATTATGTACAGCAAGAAGTCTAACTGTAAATAAGATTCTGCATTTCTTTCTTCTTTCAAAATATATCCTGCTACAGCCACTATTCTTCTAAGTCTAATACTACTCTGACCACAAGCTAACATGGATGTCAGTATGCTTAACCCTGATGCAGACAGCAGAGACCAGTTACCTTCTACCCCCATATACTTGTGTTCTGTTGTCAATTTTCACTGTACTTAAGATGTTACTCTTTAAATATCGATACTCAGACATAAGTGCTTTCACTTATATGACTTGCAGGGAGATGATGAGCAACATCTTATGGTCACAATAGAGAAGTAATAGGAAGGATGACAATATGATTACACTGAAGAAGTAATTTAGAAGCCTAATTTAGAAACCACTCCTAGGATAGAGAAAGGTGATAGGGGGAGGGTTAGTCAGGTATTCGCGACATTTGAACATTTTGGTGGTGTTCCCCAGAGTTACTAGGTTACATTGTACTGTTTCAAGGTTTCTTGTATCTGGTAAGTCAAAATATTTAGCAGAAATTTCAGGAAATGTGGGCAAGAGCAATTAACTGATACTGGTATATATGAATCTGCAACAGTTAAAAATGTCAGGGGTCCTTTCCCAAAGAACTTTCCAATCATTTAGTTCTCTTGTGAAAAAGGCACTAATACCTAAAATTAATGTACATCATTTTACATTTGGATGGATATTTAGTTTCTCTGATGTTTTATGACTGGAGACGAAGAAAAAGATATACATCCCGGTCCTCTGGCTACATTTTCTCTATTCTTCCCATTAATTTGTACTTCAGAAGATAGCCTGGCACAGGTTGATCCGGTAAGTTGGAGTAGAAGTTCCATTGGTACTTCAGCTATTTCCCTTTCCTTAGGTTCCCTTTCCTTAGGAGGGAAAACATTTTAGCTGCATACTCCAGCTGCCCTCCCCTTGTGAAAGCTCTACCTACAATTATTATAAAGGACAGTTCAGCATGTGGTCAACACGAAAGTCAGCCCCTAAAAGATATGTAGATCATCTCCCTCCTTTTACCAGACACATTCTACTCTTTCTAAAACATCTATTGAAAAGAACAGCGCCTGTCTCATTATTTTGTGATATACTTGAGGGAACCTTAAATGTGAAAGATGGGGAACAAAACCAGATTTATTATATTTAATCTTTAGGAAAAAAGAATAAAAAGAGAAAGTCAAGAAGAGAGGTAAAATCATCTATGATATATAAATGCATTTTAGACTTCATTTAGACATCCATTTGTTCATCTGAGCTGATAAGTTTCAGTCTTCGGAGAAATGATTCATTAAGAGGTGAATTCAGAAATCATTGCTCTGAAGACTTTTTCTTTTTCTTATTATTTTAACTTAGTACTCGGAACAGAAAAGAGAGAAAAACAAATCTTAAAGCTGCTTTACTTGTTACTTCATTCATAATAACGTGCATACCCTAGTGAAAATATAAAAGGAATATTAAAATTAGTTTCATTTCACTAGCATGACACAGCTATTTTCTACCTTTAAAAGAAACCTGTATGTAAAGCAAAATGAGCATTTCTTTTAACATGAACACACAAAATCCTTTTCAAGGAGAATCATCAAAGTCACTTGTCATCTAAAGTGACAGATTTTGTGGCTGTAATTCAGAGTAACTTGCTCAGAAATATTTTTCATATTATGCTGACATTGCTTTGCAAAGAGTTTGGGATAGTAATGTTATTTTATAGTGGACTCGAGGCCACTTGAATATAATGGCCCAAGCATATTTGTTGCATAATTCAATACCTATTGAAAAAGACTTTAATTTTATAAAAAACTGCTACCATCTGTGTCTTTCCTTTGGGAAGTAATAGTAGAGGCCCATCAAGAAGGAAACATAGGGATTGCGTTTTCTTTTGCTCATCTTGCATTTAAAGAGTTACCAAACAATTCATATTAGAAAACTGAAATAAGATGCAGTCAGACAACACTCTTCATAAATTCTAATGGCAGGAAAATGTGAAATAGCAATTCTTAAAAAAATCAAAATATTTTAACTGTTGAGATCAGATTTTTTACCATGCCAAGCAATTCAAACTCCAGTTAAACTGCACTGATAGTTACTGTGCATTTTCAGAGCAGGGCACACTGGTGAATCCAGTCTGTCTTTGTAACTGACTTCACAAAACTTTAGAGGGTTGCATAAGTAAATGCAATGCTGTGTGAGAGCTGGACATAGAAAGTCACATTTTGGAGATCCATATCTCTCTGGCTTAAGGATTTCACCCTGTATTTCTTATCTTATTTTTCTAGTTCCTTGTGCCTTAGACAAAAAAGGCCTGTCATGGCAAAGACATGAGAAAGCTTTAATTATTTTGGCAGCAAGAAACTACAGGCACTTTTAAGGAGCATCAAATACAAGGTATCAAGAATTCTTGAAATAATTATTTTTTGTCTTTCTGAGTCATCTTGTCATAGACACAGCTTTCTGAAGAATAATTCTAAAGGAAGAATTTTCTAGGTGTTGCACTGTCTTTTCTTGCCTTAATTTTCTGAAGGAAACTAACTGGTAAGTCACATGAAGAAAATGAATACAATGAAAAAAAGAAAAATTCATAATAGAATGTTTTAGTTTATAAATCAACATGTTTCCTTGTACTTTTCCACCAAAGTTTTTTATATTGACTAGGTTAGGTACTTGAGTATTACCTATGTAATACTTTTCAGTATTTTCAGTAAGTATTACTTATGTAATACTTTTCACACAGAGAAAATTAGCAGAGATTGTGATTCAAGCACAAAAATGGATCACAACTATTGTCTATGATTCATTGGATTTTAGTTCTGATTTTTTGGAAATACATTATTTAATGATCTAACCACCTCTGGCATCACAATAGCATGATTCCAGACTTCCAGAAAATCATACACTAGTTAGAGAAAGCCTACACATCTGGGCTAATCCTCAGACATTAAAAAAAACCCACCATTTTTTTCTAAGTATATTTTATTATAGCTATACCCATAATGATGTCTATGCTTTGGCTTCATGTATAATCTGTGTAGACAGTTTCCTCCAGATCTAGTTCACCATGTTAAAGTCCTATTCATTTAGGAGGAACCTCTCTCACTGACAAAGAAGAAAGCTGTGGAGATTATCCTGTTTCTACTCCACCTCCTGGCAAGTGCTAGTAACTCCAAAAAAAAAAAAAAAAAGCCCACTAATCCACTTAGAATGGTCTTATAAGGGATATTTTGTAGAAATCTAGAAATAAGTCAATCTTCTAACAGAAAATTAATAAGATTATATATTATTTGTGTTACTTGGATTCTGGTCTTGGTTAGAGTACTTAAGGTCCCTTTAAAAACATGGTGAAAAAATATTTCTCCTAAGTTGTTGAAGGATTAATTTGAAAAGTTTCCATATGCAAAGAATAGGGGCAATGAGTTTACTTAAAGTTCACCCGGTTACTGAGTTGTATGTAGGAGAGACTTTCACTTGCATAAGAGTAAGTATCAGCTTTTGTTGCTGACATGACACTTTCCTACTAAAAATCTTCAGAATTAAATTTGTAGTTTTACAGTCAGGACCATGTAGTTCTTGGGGAATAAGACTTCCCACAACACTGAAAAACATTCTTATAATTTTTGTGTAATTTTTGTGTAAAACTGAGTGTAATTTTTGAATTTGGGAGAACACAGTAACAGAAAAAATTCTAATAAAGCATGTAATTTATTTTAACTGTCTTGTACCTGGATCTACAGTGCAATGCACTGGACACAATGGTTTAGGACATATCTACCAGGTTAAGAGAACAACACGTTCACAGTCGGATGTGGTCAATTACACATGATAATCAACCAAGATCTGTATTATTTCTGATTGCTTTAAAATCATTATTTGTGAAAACTCACTCAGAAGCTGATTGCTGGGGAGCAGCAAGGACCAGCTGCTTGGGGCAGCCCTTGGCGCCAGGGGCTGAGGAGCCCATCCCACCACCCCAGCGAGGTGGCAGGGCTGAAGATGGTAGACAGGTTCATCCTGGGTTTCAGATGACTAGGCAAGGTCATATTGATCAAGCAGGTCTGAAGTCCAATGAGGTGGATGGGTCAGGTTCATGTCTGGTGAACATAACCAAGGATAGCAAAGTTCAGGATATCAGGCATGTCCCTGGGGATGGCGACAGGGACAGCCTGTGGGGGCACATGGCTTGGAGAAGCCCATGGCATGGTAGGGCTGTGGGGACCTGGATATCGGCCCTGTTGCAGTGCTGCTGGGACAGGGAGCTGACAGCCCTAGGAGGCTAGTGTGGGGTCCTGGGCAATGGGCAGGATGGTACCCTTGGGGCCCTGATAACAATATTTACTTCATTAGGTAGAGCAGATATCTTTCCTGAAAGATTATTACATCAAAACTTCACTTAGACATTCAGGAGATAAAAACCTTCTAGGCTTTTCAATTTGAGTTTTAATATTTAAATGTGTTGTTTTTTCTTACAGACATACTACCTAAAGGTGATTAGGACAAATCAGAATTGATGCAGATACCATGATTTTACAAGAACAGTACATCTGAGGAAAAAGTGGGAGAGGTTACGGACTCATCTAAACATTTACCTAGGTTAAAGGAAAAGGTGGTTTCATATTCTATTTCCCTTGCTTCCAGGTAATGATCAGAAGGCACAAGGGCTTCAGTAGCCTTGGCATGACAGGGCACCTATGCTGTGCCAGAAGCCTCAAGCTGAATATATTTCCCCATCCATCTAGTGCAACAGTTATGACCTTCTAGTTTACAATTTCCTGTGTGAATTCCTCCTGGAGCATACATCAGTGCTACTTTATCTTCAGGATTAATTCAATGCTACTACTAAACCACATTTACTCATCATCTTTGACGTCACATCCCAGGCATCCTAACAGCATCTCCTTTGGCATCTGGAACATATTTCCATTTAAACTGATTTACCTATAATTTCATATGCATGCTGATTATTTCCTTAATCCATTTCAGACCTTGCACGTAAGTGTTTGTGTATATAGTAACTAGAGATATCACTAAGACTTTGTTAATATTGGGATGAAACTTAAAGAGCGTTCTTTATTTCTACTTTAATTGCCACAATTAATCTGCAAAATCAGTTTTATAACTGAATATGGGTTAGCTGAATTTGTTGTTTGTTAATAAATGCATGTTATTATTTTTTTCAGAAGAATATTAGAACATGTGCCTGTTTATTATCTTCTTTTTTACTTAATGCTGATTTCCTACCCACATGTCCTCTACTACAAAGGCCTAGATCTCTGAGGGACCTGCCTAATGCCACAACTCTTAGTAATGTTTCTTCAACTTTCCTCAGCTGCTGTTCCAGGATTCAGAGGTAATGACAATTTTTCCCTGGAGCAAAGTACACTATAGAGGGGACAATTTTGTCATAATAACAAACAGAATAGCCCTTAGACAAAATTACATATAGCCTTTATAAAGTATCCAAATTTAGTTCTCTCTGTTAAACATCTTCCAAACTTTTTCAAACAAACTAGCAATATTTTGGTATAGAAGACTCTGTTTCGGATTAAATCCACAACAGAGTTGTCAGTGCTCCTGAGTCTGAAGGGTGATAAATGTATCAATGAAGACACAAAATGATTTGTTTTCAAGACTTCTTTTTTAAGGTTTACTTCTCTGTAGACAACAGACAACAGTTATGCAGGGCATAAACAAAAGGTCTCTAGTGCTCACTAACTCTTGAAGAGTGCACTGGGATCGTTTGCAAAGGCCTCAGTTGCTGCTTCTTTTCTCTAGTGAAGAGAAACTGGTCTCTTGTGAAGAGACCAGTTAATGCATCATTTCTTATGGTGACAAAGCCTGATTTTTTGGCATCATAAGAGAGGGTCACATGCTACATGTACTTGCTAAAGCACATACTGTCTTTTGTGGTAATAAGTAGCAAAGTAGAAAGCTGCTGGTGAAGAACACCAATCCACTGTTTAAAAACTTCCATTAGCCATTGCGCTCCAATGAATATTGGCTATCATCATGCACTTGCTCAGTTTTCTTAATTAATTCAGTACTTGCCTTTTTAAGAATATATACTCTCAATAAAAATTCAATGAAAACCAATAATACATACTTTTCTCTCCGTTTTAATCTCAGTTATGCTGAGCTTTATGAGAACTGTACCTTCTCAGAGTTCAGCTAAACAGCAGTATGAATGAGAATATAGGAGCCTAACGTTGCTTCAACAGTATTTTAAATGCATTCAAATTTAATGTTTATGAATGTTCTGAAAATATATATATATTGACTGTATAAATAAATCTATGGCAGATTATTCACACATCATCATAAATAATTTCTACACAACATACTTATAATCAAAAGTTAATTTACTGATGTTTTTTCCACCTTTTTCCTTTATCTTGTTTATATAAGTGATAAATTAATTTATTATATAAATTAAATAGTTTGCTGATAGTATCAGTGTGTTTTTTTCTATTTTGCAGATGATTTAAGTGTATATGTTATTCCATCAAAACTTTCACAATATCAGTGTGAACAGTCTTGCATTAGACTTATCCAGAAAGATCTGCAAATACCTGTAAAATGTCTAATCCATCATTATAATTTATCCAGTACAAATCTGAAATCACACTGTATTCAGCATTTTCATATGCTTTTTGTATTACCCATGGATTAAAATTAGGCTTTCCCTTACTGTAGAAATTAGTACTCATTTTATCAGATGTGAAACATTCATGACAGAAAGCCACAGAAAAGCTCTGAGGAATGAGGTGGGGAAGATGAGTGGACAGCAGACAGTATGGTCTCAGCCTCTCTCCTTCAGGAATATTCTTTTTGCCATTTCTTCCAGTAAAAACATTTTGGAAACTACTAACTATTCTCTTTCTTACCATTCTTTACTCACATTTTCCTTCTCATACTGTAATATTTGGTGCATACTCCTAAATGATAGCTTTTTTAAAGACACTGGTAAGTCTTTCTAGTACTTTGCAGGTCAGGAAGGCATTTGATGACAAGTGTTTTACTTTTGTAACTTCTTTATATAAGTAAAGGACATTTTAACTAGTAGATCACGTGATTACTGTACAGGATAAAGACTGAAGGGCTTAATATTTCAGGTTGAATTACACTAGGTAAATGAGGTTCCTGAAATCCTCTACTTACAAAATTGTCCTTTTGACATTTCCTTTTCTCCTCATGGAATAGAGGATATCTATATAGAGGATATCTATAGAGTATATCTGAAGATGTTTACCCTGGGTGTTCATTTCTGTGCTTGGAATAGGAAAACTAAAGAAGCTGGACGGTAGTGTTCCCAGTCTGGAGTCAGTACAAACACCCTGTCTCTTAAATGATTTCCTGTGTTTTTCCTTATTCAATTAATTTCTATTATCAACTGAAATGTTGTTATTTCAATAGATTAACAATGTTATTGCCCTCTAGTGGATTTAATTATTTACAATTGTATAAATTAACCTAAAAAGATCTTTAAAAACACATTCTCTGCAACATAGAACAGTGAGTCTGAACCAGAAAATAACTTTGATTAAAAAATATCCCATGAATTACTTTTCGTAAGGTATGTGTTGGGGATTATAAAATGTAAATTATATTAGAAAACAGGAATCTTCTTGTACTATATCAAACAATGAGAAAAGTGTGCTGCAATAAAGATTCAAAAATCTACTTAGCAGTGGCACCAACCAATCAAGTATGGCATGACCGCCTAAGACTCAAACCATACATCAGGTATGTAGTGACAGGACAAGGGGGCAATGGCTTCAAATTGAAAAAGAGTAGGTTTAGATTAGATATTAGGAAGAAATTCTTTAGTGTGAGGGTAGTGAGGCACTGGAACAGGTTGCCCAGAGAAGTTGTGGATGCCCTATCCCTGGAAGTGTTCAAGACGAGGTTGGATGGGGCTTTGTTCTAGTGAAAGGTGTCCCTGCAGGACAGGGGTGTTGGAACTGGATGATCATTAATGTTCCTTGCAAGCTAAACCATTTTATGATTCTATGATTTCAGCTCTTCAGTATATGCATTAATCAGTCTCAGTCACTCTCAGCTACCATTAATATTTTACTGTAGCTTTAATACTTGCTTAAATTTCTGGAATTAGTCAGCATGTCTAACTCACATGGCTTTTGTTGGGGACAACAGCAAGCCTCGGATAATATCCTAGCAGAGAAATAAGTAAAGGGTTAGCACTGAAAGGTAACAAGAGAAAACATTGTCAGAAGTATGTTGAAGAATTATCAGGCCATGCATAAAATATGAGTTTTATAAAGATTAAAATTGAGCAGAATGGTCTAATAAATATAGTTACAGTGAATAAAGATGTAGATAGATTTTAGAAAGAACCCACTAGAGTAGATACTTAACTTGCTGACTTCTAAAAGCATTGTTTAATGAACCTCACTTGTCATTGCAAAT
The DNA here is from genome assembly GCF_022539395.1 of Myiozetetes cayanensis. NCBI lineage: Eukaryota > Metazoa > Chordata > Aves > Passeriformes > Tyrannidae > Myiozetetes > Myiozetetes cayanensis. Next base: position 24,707,982 of record NW_026086604.1, read on the forward strand.
TACACTGAGCATCAATCTGCATAGCTAGACCTCTTCATATGTGTATAAATGTGGTCTTTACATATAAAATGAATTATATTTTAGATATTTTAATTTGGAACAGGAATCAATGAAAGTCTCTTTGGGATACAATGTGTCTGACTTCTTATGAAATATGGATTAATGGGAGTAAAATATGTCTTCACAAATATCATGAATTTACATATTGAAGCATTTCTAATATTAATCTAATTTGGTAGTTTAATCTTTTAAATACCAAGTGGATTTTTAATTTTTTTTTAAGATTTGGAGTCCATCAATAATACTTATTTTACACAATAAAGAAAAACAAATATTTATTAAATTATTCATATTTTTTGGAAACCATTTCTTAACACATAGCAGGCTTGAAAACTTCACTGAGAGAGACTGATTACTGCAAATTCCATTGCTTATGCTTTGAAGTGAATTGGATTACTTCAGATTTACACTTTAAGGACACAGAGTACCCTAATAGGCTTTAGCTGCCCTAAGCAGCCTCACCTGAATCTTCACCCATCCACCCACCCTTCCCATAGGTGTGGAGGTTTCATCGAAGCTCATGCCAGGACACACAGACCTGCCCTGAGCTACATCGTACGTGTCTCTGAGGCCAGACCTGCCACCTGCTGTGCTGGTTCGAGGGGTTCCTGGATAGACCCTGGGCATACGTTGCAGTAGCCTTGTTTCCACTCCTGTCTCCTGTCACTCCTGAGGGAATCCCAGCGATCACCCCAGATTTCTATATCATCTGGGACTGCTGATGGACCTTGTCCCTCTCACGGCCCTGCCTTGATGTGGTAGGGCTGCACCTTTGTCAGAGAGGGCACTGCCCTGCCTATGCCACAGCTGCTCTCAGCTCTTGACTCATACTATTCAATGGATCACCTCATACATTTCCACTGAACTATCCTCTTCTGGACTAGACCAGATCCCTTTAACCAAGGGCTCTTGCTGCTCCCTGGAGCAGGTGAATAAAATAAGAAATTTTCCCTAAAAAATTGACATGCAATATTATTAGCAAATTAGGCACAAATTTATGTTTGTTTGAATTTGTGAATCACATTTAATGTTTCTGAGTTTTCAGGCCAGAGAGGACTTCCATGCATCACTCATAAAGAACTAGGGGTAAATTTTTCTGCAACATATTTCTTGCATCGTTCTGAATGTTTTCTAATGTATTATTTTGCTTGTGTCATAAACAAGCCCAAAATATTCATAAAAACTACTCGTCACTTATAATCCCTTTCAGAGATTTAACTGTAACTACACTTTAAAATTTATTTTCAGATTGCATAATTTGCCAGGTATATTCTCATAACTGTTGATTTAGGCAAAAAATCAGTCAAAAGGACTGTGAAAGAAGAGACATCCACAGCTGAAATCTAAAATTAGGCAAAGACAGATGATCCTTGGACTATTTGGTGCCATCCTTGTAGTTAACCTCTGGGGGTGGGGGAAGTTTGCAACATTAACCCTGTGGTGAAAATTTGGGCAGATATACTGTATCTTTTACATCCTCAGAGAAGAATGCAAGGTAATGGAATCTGGCAAGGGGGTGCTTTGCCATAATGACAAATCAATCAGTTTAAATGTTCCACAGTATAAGTATCACCATGCAGATATAAGGCATCATATACTTGGCTTCTAAGAATTAGCAAGATGAATCATGAGATATGTGTCAGCCATGCACACAGTTTGAGCCCTGAACTATTCCTGGAGTCAGACCAACCATAAAGAAACTCTACCTGCAGCTTTGAAAGCAAGCAAGCATTTAGGTGGTCATAATTAACTGTGATCCAGCCCTAGATTAGATTAAAAACTGCCATTAAGGTGGATTCCTCATATTAAGGAGTCTATCTGTTGTTCTGACTGAGTTTGAATTGTGCTTGTCTTGTTAAGAATTCCATAAAAATCTATGAAAATATAGGATTGACTCTACGAATAAAACTGTCAGGATCCAAATTTACAGCAATATTTGTGAATGAGAATCATTTTATGATAAACGAATCTATAGGCAAACATTCAATAAACTGGGGGAACTCATATCCCTGGGTTGTAATTTTATGACAGATGTCCCTTGGCATTTCAGTGGACCCAGGATTTCACATTTTTCTTGTGAACTGTTTTCTGTGCTACATGGTAATTTTGCCCTTGCTGCTTTAACATATACCTGGTAATTTCCAGACAAAAGTTATTTTCTCCCAATTCAGTCAAGCAGTAATAAAGTCTCATAGTTCCACTTCTTGTTCTCATCTTATTACTTCCCTATTTCTTTGTTCCATTGTTCCCATCATGATGTCCTCAGATAGTATAATTTTTACTGCTTTGTCTTAGTGGCACTGATATCTCATCCTTACCACATCCAATCAATCTCTTTGCCTACATCTGAAGAGGATATTCCCCCATTCAGATTGACTCATCCTTTTTTATAACTCATTGCCTCTTTCCCTGTTTGTTTGTTGTTTGGTCTTTGTTCTCTTATTTTTCTGCTCTGCTCTTTCCTTATCGTGGAGCAAAATGAAAGCTGCCTTCAGGTGGATGAACCTACTTTTCTGAACAGGGAAGAGATTGCTTCTTGCATTCACAAAAGTGGAAATGTCTCCCAAAAAAATGGGGGAATAGACAGAGGCTGTAGCAGGAAATGGGGTAAGACAGTGATGCTTGAGACAGTTGATACTCTTCAGGGAATTATCAGACATTTCTGTTCTACCTCTCTGTTGCTTCTGACTTTTTTTCCCACTTTAGCCTTTTGTTTTCCTTCCTATTTTCTCCATAACAAATAATTTGAGCACTATAGACAACTGATTGTGTCTTCAACAAGTAAAAGATGTAGCATGAAATGTAAACTTAGTTTTACCCACAATCTACTTCTAGGAATGCAACGCAGACTCTGTACAGTTGGAAAACTTTAGAAAATTTACAACCTACTATTAGCAAGACTCTTTCTTGAGCATTCTATTACACTATGCAGGAGTCCCACATTCAGTTAGATATAAAGTAAGATGATCAGAACTACCTGAATGTAGAGGAAGATGAAGTTTCAAACTGGTTTACTGAACAACTAACTATATAATTCACAATAGTCCATATGGAGAAAGCAATGAAAAAATATAGCAACACAGCTGAAATAACCAACCAAACAAGAAAAACCCACAGTATTTTGTGTACTGACTACATTGTTAAAGAACTTTTCCTTAAAGAATTGGTCAGTTATCTTCGTCTTAGCTGTTGATGGCACAGGTATGACAGATCAAGAATAACCAGGGTTAGTTTCATTTCTTTTATCTTTATGTCATAAAAATCATAGAGCAAAATTAATTTTCACCAACTTGGTGAAGGGCTATACAGGATTTTAGGATGGGACTTCTGAGGAGATTGTGTAAATGGAAAGGAGACTCAACAATTCTTACCTTTCACATGCACTTGTCTGAGGGTTGTTCCCCACCTGGAGCAGAATGAAGTGTGACCAATTGCAAATTCTTTGAGTAAAATGAATGAATATGGCAAGAAGAGACCAGAAACATGAAAAAAACACATTATCTTCTCTCTAATATCAAGGAAATTGTAAGTAAAAGACTTTGACTGGGGGAATACAGAAATACAAATTCTTGAGCTGCTTCAGTTTAATTCCAGAGAATAAATCAAAGGAGGAAAGGTGGTATTGAAGAATGACATTAGTATCCTGACTCATTTTAAAAGGGGAGATCTGGTTCCTACAAAATTTTTTGTTCTTTTTCCATTTATTTGCAGTTGATGAGGTTTCTAATTGCAATGTTTGCATTGCCCGATTAGTTTTGAATTGCCATGACTAGTTTTGGTTACATGTACAAGACTCACCTTGCCTAAACATTATGCAGCATTTCCTTTAAATGAACTATTTCTTAAAAATAGCTAACTAACTACATAAGCACAGTCCTGCACTCTAATTCTGGTTCACTAGAATATTCATAGACAAACACAACCAGGAAATACAATGCTGAAGTGAATTAATTAAAAATAAAATAATATTTACAGAAATCCTTCCCTGTATTCATCAGCTTACTTTAATGAAAATTGCTTGCATAAGGAGTAGGTTACTCAATGCAAGGTCATACCTTTGTGTGCCTCACTTCACCTGCTGTTCTAAACAGCACTGTGTCATACTTTGCTTTTTTATGCCATACTGTCTATTGCTCTACTTATGTGAAAGGTTTCTTGCTATACAGACTATTCAGAAGGCCCTACATGCTCAGAGGGGCTGTTTCCTCTTCACTGTCTTTGTTATCAAAACTAAGTCAATGGTCTACCTGGCTGTAGATATTTAAGCTGAAAAAGACCCACAGTTTATTATAGCAAAGAGCAAGCAGAAGAATGACATGGTGAGCAGCATCACCTCTCAACTTTAAATGATCCCTTTACAGTTGTTTTCATAACAGTGGTCTTCAATAATGTGGACCAAGGTTCAGAAGTGCTTCTGCTCTTGCATTTTTTCCTCTCCAAATGGCAAGTGGCATATATTCCTGGGGAATAAAACAAAACAAACCAAAACAAAAAATGCTGGAGGAGGTTACCTACATTCATGTACCAGAAGAATTTTGTCTTGACTACTTATTTTATTCATCTACCAAAACAGAGAAAATTATCTAGAAAATAAGCTCTTGTGGTCAGTATTTTTAACAATTCAGGATCCTCAAGTTCATGTTTTGAAAAGGGTAGCAGGATGCCCTAAAAGATAACTACAGTCTGATTATTGGAATCTGCATACCCTAACAAACTTTTTGCTTTTCCCATCTGTAAAGGCAAGTTTGGAGACTGTACTGGTAACTGTTACACGGACCTTTGGTTTTCAGAAAATGAGATCACTTCCCAAAGCTGTACTTGCTGTAATTTCATCACAATCATTTTATTGTCATCATGTTCTCAGAACGGCAAGCTCATACTATTCCAAGCAAGTACATTTTTAATCATTAAATGAAAAGCTTTTAGTTACAAGAGCTACAGAAAAATGTATCATTTGTCAGCAAAAATGAAAGGAGAGAATACAAATGTTTCAAGGAGTAGTCCCATTAGTCAGCACACTAATGCACTTCACAAAACCCCACAAAACTTCACATCTATGTACTGCAGAAATGCAAGCATTTCTCTGTCCTATTTTCATTCTAAAGGGCTGGAACTAGTAAAAATTCTTCATACAGAAAAAAAAATCCACAAGAAAAACTTCTATGCATATTTAAACCCGGACCAAATATCAATTTGTTATTTTTCTAAGGTCGATTTCACTGTTTACTTGTAGTTCATTAAAAAGGTAATTCAATGTGTCAGTCATTTGGTCAATCTACTCAGCTTTCAGGTAGGAGTAACTTGAATCATTCTTACTTTTTAACTTTCATGGCCTTTCTAGAGTAGCCTCTTCCAGTGTTTACATATTATTACAGCAAAGAAAAAAATATGTCTAACATAACTGTCTTGGTTTTAAATTAAGTCACATTTATCCCACAGTGATGGTGGATAAATGTATTCTTCTTATAATACCTGCACATTTTCATAGAGATCATTACTATGTCCTCTGCACCATCCTTTCTAGAGTATACAAATCCAAATTTCAGTTCAAGACAAAAACTTTTCTCATGTGTCTTTAAATCTTTGACCACTTTGTTGCTCTTTTTTGTTTGTTTTCTCTGAGACAATGGTGCCCAAACCTAATTCCTAGCTGAAGCCTTGCCAAGACTGAGGAAAGAAGTAAAAATATCACTCAGAGCTGTCAATTTTCCATGAACCATTCCCAGAATGACATTTACATTTTTTGGCAACATCTTATGAACCTTATTTCAGACTATGGCACATATGTACTCTTCTGTAGTATTTCTTGCACTGCTCTTCCTCCTTTTGTTACTGCCCATATAACATCTTCACCAAGCATGGTACTTGAATATATCATCATTAAATTTAATCAGATTTAGGAACTTTTCTCTGACCTATGAGGATCTCCAGAATACCTGCAAAATCTACAGATGTCATGTAATTTGTCAACTGCATGGCTACATCCTTAATTTAATTTAAATTATTAATGAAAATATGGAATAGACCTTCAGAGATTCTGTTTCCCTGAATGGGTCAACTGGTACAGACATGCAGCATTTTTTCAGTTTGACACAAAACTATTGAATTTGTCATCTTTTTTTTCAAATTCTGGTAATTTAATCTAAACTGTGTAAAATTAACAGGATAGTATACTGTTAGGGAGCTGGATTTCTAAAACCCTTACATTAAGAAAAAAAAATATTTTTTAATCACCTAGTCATGTATTATGCCACATTTTCAGACTTAAAATCCCAGCTGCCCTACATGAAAAAAATAAATTAAACTGATTGGTGAATGTACCAAGTCAAACAGAAATATTTGGTTTTTTCATGGCAACAAAATGCTTTGGTGAGGAACAAAGCATTCAGATAAAACCTACAATGCAATCTTACGTAAAATTTTTAAGTGAACCATCAGATCTTGAAAACACAAATTGTGAACTCTTTTGATCCTATGGGTTGGTAGGAAAATGGAGATCCCTAGGTGCCAGTGTCATACCATGATGCCAAATGTCATTGTATGAAGTAAGTTACTGTCAAGTAACTTGAAATTCCTGTGGGTTAGAAAAGTAAGTGTCCAGTGATAATATTTTAAAGAAAATAATTAAGCATATGTGGTATGTGTTGGCAAACCATGTTAACTATATCATTATGATTTAGAAGGAAAAAAGTTAGTAAATATCCAAGGAACTGTATAGCAAAAGCACTTTTTTGAGTACAGAAGTAATCTTGTTAGGCTGAAGGCCTAAGTTCCATAGACTTTGCACTTACCTGAAATTCATATTATAAAAAATAAAACGATATTCAGTTTTCAAAGTTATTATTGCTTCTCTTATCACATAGACATTAATGTATTATCAATGTATTTGGTTGTACCATGTTACAGGAAATTATTTAGGTTAAATACAGATTTTATGAAACAGGTCCTTTGGTAGTAAAAGTTAGTCCCATTGAAAACAATTAGAGTATCACTTTACAGCATATTGAGTTGAATCCTCACCTGAATGCTGGAAATTATTTTATCTGCTTTACACATTTTTTGGAGCTGAATTTTTAAGCAAATGATTTTTAATTCATCAGTTATTTGCAGAACACTTACTAGAATTTTCCAAGTTTTTTATGAGTCTGCATAGCTTCATAAGTCATCTGACAATTATTTATGGTCCCTGAATATTTTCTATATTATCATATACGTACAGATGTATTTGAATTCCTCATCTATTTTCTTTAGACTATTAATCATTCATGTGGTTTGTGAATATTTAGATTTTTACCCCTTAAATTTTAGTTTTGAATGTTCCGATGATAAGTTTTTCTCAGAGCTACATTACATAAGGAAGAAAAACAACTATGAAGCTTACAGTTCATAGAAGTATAGAATGGTTTGGGTTGGAAGGGGCCTTAAAGATCCTCTAGTTCCATCCCCATGCCATGGACAGGAAACCTTCCACTAGACTAGGTTGTTCAAAGCACCATCCAACATGGCCTTGAACACTTCCAGGGATGAGGCATTCACAACTTCTCTGGGCAGCCTGCTCCAGTGCCTCATCCCCCTCACAGTAACTAATTTCTTCTTAATATCTAATCTAAACCTACTCTCTTTCAGTTTAAAACCATCCCCCCTTGTTCTATCACTTCTTGACCTTGTAAGAAAGTCTGTCTCCATCTATCTTGAGGACAGACAAGTTACACACTACAACTGTATGTAGGTCAACATCACTTAGGTAAAAAAAACGAAGCACAAACAGCATAAAATTAGAAAAATTCCAACTAAAGTCCTTTATGAGCTCCAGTCTCAAAGTTGTAATGATAAAGACTATATAATTAAAGACTAGACTAGCTCACTTTTTTGGTTAATAAAAAATGGTAAACTTATAGATTTGATGTTCTAGACAAAGTAGAGTTTGCAAAATGGAACTCGGTTCAAAGAATTAATCCGAACATTTCTTTCACTTAAATCTAACCTCCATTGTCTCAGTTAGTCCATATGTGTGTGTGTGTATATATATATATATGTATATATGTTCTCACTAGCCTGCCATGCATATATTTCACACGCATTTTGTTCAACGCTAACCATGGATGAACATCATATGTTTGAAGAGCACCTCTACGGGTTTAGGAAAAACAAGAAGTTTCTGTCTCAGAACTCCATCTCTTACTGTAGTTTTTGGTAGCTCTCTGGATATTTGTAATTAAAAACATATATATAAGTACGTCTTTCTAATTCTCTTTCTAATTCTCCAATTTTTACTTTGTTCCATTTTTATTTCATGCTTTCCAACAACTGTTGGTTTGTTCAGTTTGCATAAAAAAATAATGAGAATAAGGTGTTCAAATTTCTTAGGTTCCTTTGAAATTTAAACCTGAAAGTATAAGTACTATTTGGAAGCCTCTCTCTAGCTAAAGGTCTAAGCATAATTATTCTTCAGTTACTCATGAGCAAGAACATATGCATAGGACTTTTACTGGAAGACTCCTTAATGATACGGAAATACTGGATAGCCAGTTCTTTTGGTTTTATGGAGTGTCTCTCAATGCAGAAGTTAGAAGAAAACAAAATTGTGAAGACCAGAAAATTCTAGGCAGGGAAAGATATAAAACCCTGTATGTCTTAGGTTAAGGAAGATTTTATATAAATATGTATAAATAATGGCTGTCTTGGAGAAAGATAATATAAAACGTTACAAAGACCAGGGCTGTGTTTGTGCTCACACAGTGTACAGAGCAGAATTGGGGTGGAAGGGGGTGTGGGCAGATGGGGTGTGTTGCAAAAATCTTCAGTAGTTTTTGTGTGACTTTTCTGGGCCTGAGCTGTACAGGTCACATCAAACTGAAAAAGTAAGACTTTATAAAACTCTACACCATTAGTTGTGTCTCATCATTTTATAGGATCATAGAATGTCCTGCTTTGGAAAGGACCTTAAAGGTCATCTAGTTCCAGCCTTCCTGATCTTTCCATATTTGTCCTTTACTTGTGTGCACTAGAAATACAACGAATTTTAATCTATTTTAGTAGCTCTACACACAGCTACAATACCATCATATATACAATACCTAACAGACAGGTTTGAAATGTACCTCTTTGCGTGAGGTCATCCCCACCAGAACTGCTTTAGTATTGCAGTAGACCATCAGATTATAACAGCAATCTTCCCAACAATCACAACTACACCAGCACTTTCATCGTTTGCCACATACTTTATGTTAATTATTTAAATTTCTGTTGCTAAGGTCATGACACTGGAATAGCAAAGTACACTGGAATAGCAAAGAATAGCCAGAGTGGCCATGAAATTTGACTGCTGAAAAAAAGTTAACTGGGTAAAATTTGTTTTAAGCTCAATTACTTTAAAATTATTCCCTATCCTCTCCTTCCAGAACACCATAAATTAAAAGCCACCTGTAAGAACAAGAAGAGAGTCTTCACATTGCTCTAATCATTCTTTAGTCAGAGGAGTCTGAGCAGAGGAAAATTGAGTCAGGTCCAAAGTGACACTTCCCAAAGATATGTAAAATTGTCTATATGGTGCCACTAGATCCTGTGAGTGTGCAATGCATTTTCAGATAGCATAGCCCGTTTCTGAATTAATTTTCTGAATATTTTCTTCCCTTCACCTTTCCAGCCTTTTTCACCTTGGGATAAGTAGGACTATAAAAACTCACCCACATCTAATATTCTTGCATTTAAAAGCTGCATTTATAAAACTATTAAATGTTGCTTGTTAGCCAATCAGCATTCAAGATAAAAAGTTGAAATTGCTAATGGAACCTTAACCCTAGTTTCATGAGAATGTGTATTGTTTTATAGTCCTTTTTGACCTTACCACTACTTCCCAAATGACAAAAAATTAACCAAATATAGCAAAAGGATGCTAAGATAATCCTAACATGGAAGCTTGTCAGCAAAAGAGGAAAAACAAACAGGTTATAGTTGGAGGAATACAAACACAGAGAAACTGAAACACCTCTGTGTAGGATTTTCCCTCTCTCAATTGAATAACTGTTTTGGATAGGTATCTGTCACTTCGGGTGCATTTGTATTGCACAGTGGAGTAATATAAAAGCTTAACCTTAAGAAACCTCTTCTTTCTTGCAGGCTGCCCCTCTTCAGATCTGTTTTCAACTATGCCCTTTTAAAACATATTTTCTGTTGTTAACACTGCTCTCTGTTTACAAGCAGTGTGCATTTTTTCCTATCTAAACCCTTCTCTCAGCCCTTCTTAATCAAAAATCTCATATATGTATGTATAAAGTAAAATGATCTTAAGGAGTCATAGGTGTCCAATGGTTTTGGGAGGACTAACTCCAGTTCTTGGGCTACCAAAGGAGCAGAACTGCTTTTCAGAGTCTAAATTTTAATTCATGAAAAAGTAAAAACGTAAAGAAATGATGCTCTCATAGTAAAGATATCTTTGAATGTATATGTCAAGCATAACAATTGTTTTCTTTCCTGAGACTGCAGAAAAATAACTATGAGTTATGGTGATTTCCTTAGCGATACTGCTAATTAACTCTGAAACTCACCAATGGTATTTACATATTAATATTCCTAGCTATTTTAACGCTACTCATTTTCCCAGATGCATCCAATCATCTATGAAATTCCAGTCTTGGTTTTACTCTTGCCCAACGCAATGCTATTTCTCCCAAACTCCAATTGCCAAGACTTATCTTTTCCCAGGTAATATTTGTGCTGTAAACATATGGGAAGAAAATGTACTTGGATAGTGTGTTGAAAGTCAAAAAAAGACAATATAAAATTCATTTTTGTGGATAATGAAAAAGTGACACAGGTTCTAAGTACCATTAATTTGGAGAGGTTAATTAATAGAGGAATTTAAAAAAAGCCCTATTTTAAACATCTTGATGTGGAATTTCCAGCCAGGTTTGAGCAACACCAAGCTGGGGATAATTACCTTCCATTTAAGATTCTAATTGATATAGAGCTATGAAGTTCTTGGCATTTTCGTTATAGAAACCACCTAGTAAGTAGATCTTTACAAACCTTCATAAGCTTATACTTATGACAGACACCTGTTTGTTTCTTTCTTGACCAAACCCTTCAACAATTTTAAGAGCTCTTGGTTACTTTTTGAGCTAGTGTAATCTCTCAGAACTCCTCATGTCTTCCTCCTCAAATCTGCCAGAATCACCTGACACTGCTCTGTTTTATTTTTTCTGTTTCATGTATTGTGTTTTCTCCTAGCTGCTAACAATATCAATCTTAAATACAGGGCACCTTGTAAAAATAAAGGAGATAATATTAAACACAAATGGTTAAGCTCTAACAACAATCACCATACTGCCATTCTGACACTACTGTAAACTCAGTGAATGATCACCAGCATAGTCCAAAGGACAGATAGATTCTTCATAAGCCTTTGGCTGTGAAGAATCCTCTAGTTTGAGATATATATGTTGGGAAATTGCTGATGGACTTGATACTTAAATGGACCTTTCTTGCCCTGCAAGAAAGGCAGAAATCAGAAAGCATGGGGAGAACACATCACGTGTGGTAGAGAAAATACAGTTTTGTACAGTTTTGAACAGTTACACAGATTAAATAAGTAAGGACTTAACTGCTTCACTGCAATTTTTTTCATCTGTTCTTCACTAACCCAATAATAACTCATATTCTTAAAAATGTTATTATTCAAGTAAAAAAAAATATTGTTTTTTGTTATTATTGTATACTTCTTGATGCTTTTCTTCCAGGGGCCATTTCCCTTTCTCACTCTATGTTCTTTTGTTTTAAAATGTATTTATCTCAGTCTTCAGCTACAGAATTATATGTTCTGTACCTATTTCTTTTGACCGCTTCTCCTGCCTCCATGAGAGTAGGAGATACCTGCTGTACTTGATGAAATGGTTGTTGTCACTATAGAGACAAAAATAACTAAAAACCTGACAAATGCCTCATGGAAGAGATTTTACCCTCAGAATAACTCCGTGAGAAATTACCTTGCAGACTGGGAAATGATGCTTGGGTTAGACTAACTTGATTTGTAATTTCCTTAACAAGCAACAGAGTAACCTAACCTGAGTTGTCTCTGGCTTTGTGCAGAGACTCCAAGAAGTTTCGTTGAACCTAAATTATTCTATGATATTATGTCTTTATGAATTAGAAATTCAATTGAAAACTTCCTTTATAAAAAAAAAAAGTTACACTTTCTTCCTCTCCTTGTGATCCTTCAACTACTATGTGTGAGGTTGTACACTGTCATTTCTCGTTATCTTTACTTACGTTCTTCATAAAACCATTTATACAGCTGTAAGACAACACAGTAAAGTGAACTGACAGCATAAGTCAGATCTATTTCCTGACAGGATAACCTTATACTTACAGTGAACTTGGGGTAAATAGATACCTGAACACAGGCAATACAAGTGTGATCCTGACAGCAGTATATATTTAATGTAATAATCCCTCCTACACTGTTAAACTTGTTCTTTGCCTTCTGTCTTATAGGACCTTTCATACAGTCAAAAAGAATTCATGTGGACATATTCCATGAGTAAAAGGCAAGGTGTTTTTCAACCCCAAACTGAATATAACAGAGATATTTGATATCTACCTTCAACCTCTGCAGTTTATTATATCTTGTAATGAAGCTTTCTTCTTTAAAAGTTCTAGCTGGTACTATCAGCAGCTGAGCAACACAAAATGCAGAAAGGACAACATGTAATATTTTGATTTTTTTAATTTATCATATGAATTTCTATTCTTAATTGATATACAGAACAGTGAAAGATGTTTGCACCATGTTCAAAGTTGGACATGGAAACGTATCACGTCTATGTCTGATTCTGGTATTCATCTGTTGCAAACCTGTGACTATAGTCATCCATAAAAGATACATTCTAGAGTCTAAGAAATTAAGATGGTAAACATGCTTGGGTGTACAGAAGAGAGATCTCTTCCTGCCTTTTTTAAAAGGCTAGAATTTTTACAACTGAGACTTCCAATTTCAGTTTTTCAATTTTTCTTCCCTACAAACATGCTCACTGCTTGTTAAATACTTCTGGTAACTGCCATAGGCAAGAATATAAAAATCATATTGGTATTTGATAAAGATAAAAATCTGCAAGAGCCTTATAAAGTATATGACTTGGATCATTTAAGCACTTCAACAAACAGTTCCGATTTCTTTCCAATTTCCTTTTTCTGCTTCCTTCCTTCTTTACTTGTTTACTTACCCTTTCATCTTTATTGCTTTTTTTGTTTTTTCTTTAGTCTCTATCATAATCCCATACACACATAAGTACAAACAGTGCTATGTATTGAGATTTAAATTCTTTTCTATTTTCTTTTACCTTCCTACATGTCCCATGAGGCTCTGACCCTACTCCTGTACGTTTCTGCCCATAGCTTACTCATAAATATTCAAAGCCCTTTCCCATCATTGCTGGCAATTTTTACTCACACAAGCACTCCTGAATGATATTTTTCACTTCAAAGATCTTCTCCGTCCTTCATAATCCTTGTCTCTTCCCTTGGCACTCATATTCACACATTGCTACTCTCTTTCTTTACCAATCTCTTTCTTTACCTCTGTGATCTTTCTCTCTTCCTCAAACACGCTTAAGAAATATTCAGGTGCCTTCGTTGTCCACCATTCTATTCATACCATTGCTTTTCTTCTTTCTTCTGCAAATGGATACAGTGTACACCAAGGAGGTAGCTGTATTTATGGCCCTGTGCTTTTCATAACAAACAGCCACAGTAGTCCTGGAAGGGCAGACAAATGAAATTCCAGTTACAGTAACTTATCTATTTCCATTTCTGTTTCGATTTCTGGATATTACACTGATGGTAGACTTTACAAAATAGACCAGCAAAAATAGAGCTAATGTTTACTAAGGGCAAAAACAAGAAGGAGCTCTCTTTGGAAAAGAGGAAAAGCAAAAGAGACAGTACAAAATTAACAAGTTCGTGTTTCTTTTATACCAGTTTCAGTGATTAATTCATAGAGTAATAAAAGGGAAAAAATTACTGAATTACTTTTGCTAGAAGCAAAAAAGTTTTTACTAGATTTCATAATACAATCCATTGCCCTAAGAATAGACAAAGGTTAACTACAATGATCTTGCCTATCAAACCTAGTATGGAAGAGATTCCACACTTCCACCAGGTATCTTGTTCAAACTGCTAAATTTGGAACATTATTTTTCCAGTATACATAAATATATATATTCCAATACATAAACCTTAATGTTTTAGAAAGTTTTGTCTAACATTGAATCTGAACTTTATGAATAATTTAGATGATTCATTTTTTCCTTTTTTTCCCCAGAAAGAATAAAACATTTCTGTCTGTTTCACAGCAACACTTACCATATAAAAAGACCATTTACCTTCTATCTCTGACTAAAGGGAGTTCTTTCAACTTTTATACATACCTTTTACTTCATATTTTAATATTTTGTTATTTTCCT